>NC_133170.1:23037500-23662500 GCF_040802235.1 Manis javanica | reverse complement strand
ATATATATCATTACAAAATGACATTCTCAAAGCAGTATTAAATCATCGCTGTGGATTGAATCAATTGTTTCTGTTTGTGGAACGTGGAAACAAGTCTTATCACTATACACTACCATTTTGCATTTGTGAATTAAAAGAACATGCCGATATTCGAGAGATAATATTAAGGAATCTTTTGGCCCTTAGATTCATCTGCAGATCAGAGGGAACAGCTTACCTCTCCACATGTATTTTGGTAGCTGTAGACACTGACAATCAAATCAGATTGTTCATTTCGGACAACTGAAAAGGGGAGGGTCATGTCAACAAAGAAAGACTGGGAGACTTGCAGAGGAATTGTGGACGAAATGCCAAATCCCACATCACCATTCACACAGAAGCCGTTTGCCTCCCATTGGGTTAAAGTATCAGGGATGCGGTATGACAGAGTGGCTGAACCTGAGGAACTACAAAGAGAGGTGATTGGTAAAACACATCTTTTGTCTAAACCAGGGACCTAAGTTTAGTCAAGAGCAAACAAAAGAGGATCAATTGAAAGTTAAAATTGAGTTATAATGTTTGGACAGGACATTAGGTAAAACTCCTGAGAGCTGGATTTCTATAAAATACAACCTTAGATCACAATTCTTTAAACACTGCATAATTTTTTTAAATTGAGGCAGCTGACATTTGTTTGCATGCAATTAATAGGTGAGAAATCATGCTAGAGAAAAAAATAAAGTATGTGATAAGTACATATAAATGAATGGTTTTGTATATTTTACAAATGTAGTACTGCTTTCTATACCCAAAAAGGAAATTCAAGAATTAAAGGCAAAAAATAAAAATAAAAAATAAAAATAAAGACATATAGGAAAGAAGACTGTTAAAAGCTCACTTGACTCTGACTAGGTCCCATATCCATGTCTCTGGAAAGTTTGTTCTTACTGTTTCCATTATAGCCTGTTCTGCATAGTTAAAATCTTGCTTCAGGACTTCACCAGCTAAAAGAAAAGTAAAATGTTTCATTTAGAGAGAATAAGGTACATGTTTCAGTGACACACCTATAAGCTATGTCTTTAACCACACATGATTAGTGTTAAGCAATATAGGTGTTTGCTCTTGGGGCTTACTGCCAGTAAATGTACATCACAAGTTAGGCATCAGTGTTTTGATGCCCAGATCTGTCCCGTTATTAGAAACAACAGCAACAAAAAATAACAACCAACCTACATGCTTCCTTCACAGCTAAATTTAGAGAAAGTGATGTCTACTCATTGATTAGAATTTCTCATTTGACATTCAGGCATCTGCCAGAAAGCAATCCAGGGTCCACCAGTTCCACTGTGCTAACGTAACTTCTGCTTAAATTTCTAATGACATGAATATTGCTAATTCTGAAGAGCAGTATCTTTCACTTGCTTGGCCTCTAGGCTGTATTTGACGTTGTTCATCACCACGTCCTTTTCTAAACAGGCACTATTGTTACCTCCATAACACCACAGCCTTCTAGTTTTCTTCTCATTTCCTTTGCCACTCTTGTTATGCTATTCTCCTTTGAGAATGTAGTCCCCTCATCTTTGATTTGCTCCTAGGAGCTCTGTTTTAGGTCCTCTTCCTTTCCCTATGCAGTCTCCTCATTGATAAACTCACATGCAGCTTCACTGTAATAGTTATCCTGATGTATCTAAATCTGTGTCTCCGACCTGGACCTCTCTTCTGAGCTCTGGATTTGTGCAAGCAGCTTCCTTGGGCACATTTCTTTTTGTGTGTTTTACAGGCATTTCAAAAATAAGCACTGTTCTTAAAGTAAACTTATTTTATCCTTTCCCTGCTTCTCTCCAGTATTTCCCATCTCCATGGAAGGAACCAAAATCCACCCACTTGCCCATACTAGAAACTTAAGAATTGTCCTTGACACCACCCTGCCCTTCAGTATTTCCTATCTTAACCTACCGAATGAAATGGCTTGAAAACAGCTTCTACCTCTATTTATTTTCTTTATTTCTATTGCCTTTGTACAATTGTGCAAGCAGCACGATTTCTCAACTTAATTACTAGCAATTATAACATTTCATTCAGGTGGTCTTATACAGCTGAAATTCCAGTCCCTTTTTCCACTGAGCAGCCAGAGCTAGCTTTCAAAAAAATGCATATTGTGTTGCTTAAAATTTTTCAGTGGTGCATTATTTCATTAGAATGATTAGCATCAAATGCCCTACAAGGTCTTCATCATTTGACCATTTACCCCTCTTGCTTTAACTATCTTTACTCTTGCCCTTGACCTACCTTCTGCCATTTTGAAGAGCTTTTACATTCTTACCTTATCTTTTATAATACTTCCCTCTGCTTGGAATGTCCTTCTAACATGTTTTGTTGTGTATTATCATTCATTTTTCAGTCATTAGTATAATGATACTTCCCCCAGGAGGACATGAGGCTCTTGAGAAATTTAGGTTTCTATTCATATTATTTCCATGTAAGGCACTCTTCCGAGGTTTTTGGAATTATCTGTTCCTTTCTTTTCTTTTCTTTTTTTTACTGTCATGATTCCCTGATAGACTAAAAGTTCCAATAAAGCAGAGATTAAGCTACTGTATTTACAATATATAACTCAGTTTCTGGCCTCAGATGAATGTTTGTTTGAATGAATGAATAACTAAAGAAAGAAGAGCCTAAAATGAATGACCTTGGGTTTCAGCACATTTTACTCAAAGATACTAAAATGCTAAGATGTTGCTGAAAAGCTCACTAAATATAGTTTAGTAGCAGAAAAGTAGGTAGTTTTCTACCTCTTGACTAGATCTGCAAAGTGGTTTCAACTTCTGAAGTTCATAGGGCCCCTGGAACACTCACTGAGTGTACCTCTGTGCAAAGTTGTCAGGCTTTTCATTTTTCTCAACTGGAGATTCTGACAGCCATCTTCAGGATCAGCCCCACTTCAGTTACTGGCCTGATCTCAGTGTTAGGCCAGAGCAATTGAAAGAATGCTACTCAAGTATTTTCAGATCTGGAATACAGCGTTGATTTTGTTTTATTCTGATGATCTTGATTCATTTTGCTTCCCTGACAAATTTCTATGTTGGAAATCTGACTGATTACCTTATTCATCTAAGACTATGGCCTATGGCTGAGTTCTGTGCTTACAGTCCTTCCAGTAGGAATGGACTATTCTTTGAACACACTTTTCTGATGCCAGCTGTTGGGCACCCTGGGAATCAAACAACCCTCTTCCTGGAACTCTATGTGTTAAGTTCTACATGTAGTAAGGGCACTTTGCTCTCCTGTACCATACTCACTTACCATGACTGTTCTCACATATCACCACACATTGCCTGCCCCTATATACTTCTAATACTATGTTCTACCAATTAAAATAAACATCTTCTCAACTCTGAAGCTAATTCTTCCTTTCAGCCCAAACCATTCCCACTTTGCTTCACTCTGCTTTATTCAACTGCAGGCCATCTCCAGACACAAAAATCCTGGATTACCCACCCGCAATTCTAGATGCACCACTGTACATAGGCGCATAGTCTTCTGAGGCTAGATACAATGGCCGAGGGAATGGCATCCTTCCCGGTGTTGGACATACTTCCGGTTTCCGGTAATGGAGATTAGTAAAGACTTTCAGACCCATATCCTTCAAAAAATCAAACAAAGAAAAGTAGTCACACATTCCTTTCATGTAGGACCTAAAGGAAGTCTATCAACTATATTACAATGATAGATAGATGATAAATACATGTGTTTCCTCTGCTAGCAAATGTCTGGGATTTTAGAAGTCAAGTCACGTCTATATGATGAATAGAAAATCTCTAATTTGGAAGAAAAATGATAATCACTATGATTTATCTAGCAGTTATGTGTTAGAATTTTGCTAAGTATTTTACATCATTATTCATTTTTTATTATAAGGGGAAAATACTTATGAGAGTATTTTTATGAGAGGCACTATCATTATCCTAATTAACGTCACACACACAAACACACAATACACAATGTACAGTAATTTGGAGAGCTGGGACCTAAACTAAAGTCCTTCTAATTCTATGCCTGTTTTCTTCTACACCTGTGACTTCAGTTATAAAGATCTTTCATGGAGGCCTCAGTGTAACTAATTGATGGCCCAGATATAGAGAGGGCCCAGACTATATTGTAGTCCCTTGAGGTGATAGCTTCTGCATAAAATTTATCATAAGTTGAAGACTGCCTCATTACTTCGAACACGAGATTTTATAACTTCAGCTACCATTTATTTTCCACAAAACAGAGAAAATCAACAAAAATTAATTCCTTTCTATAAGATAATTCCCAAGTTCTCTTGAACCAGATTACTGACACCAGTCCCAAAGAATAGGAAGACAATGATATAATTAATAAGTCATAGGTATACATTATGAATACTAACATTAAAACTGATGAAATAATTTTTAAAATCTTAAGTGCTCTTACCCTGACAATGTCATAGGTGTCTCCATCCCCATAGTTGCTTACAGGCACATAATACAAACCATTGAGGAACATATCCTTCTGAGGAATGCAAGGGTCTATCTTGCCATCATCAAGGTTGAGATCATGATAGACATAACCACGTAGTTCTGAATTTGGAAGCAGGTTGTATATCTATGGGAAAAATCACATGGTTCCCAAAGATTTGGGGCATCCTTTTTATTTTAATAAAATTGGAAAATTTATGCCAAACCCTGTATTCTCATTCTTTTCTTTAAGATCATAGTCATAATATTTAATTCAACACTTTTGAGTCAACTCATTCTTCCAGAAGAGGAAAGCTGCAATTCTGTTTTAGGTGGTCAAGGTCATGTTCACATATTTTTCAGCTTTGGTGCAGATTTAGGACAGCATGTAAGAAAGCTGTGTCTGAAGATCTATGGAATAATCCAAGGCCTAGTGTACAGATAATTCATTGTGATTATAATGCTGGAACTCCCAGGTCTGTAGGAAAATGGTAGCTATCTGATTCTAAATCTTCTTGTATATCCTTCCAAAGAAAATAGAAAGTCAGAAAGAACTGGTACACCCATAACTTACGTCTTTAACATCACTAGGATACAGATAATACAATGACCTTCAAATTACTTGTTCACAAAGAAATAAACACCAAATTCCAACAGAGATCCTACTGTTGCTGAAAATCTGAGGTTATGGAAAGCTGAAGCAGGCTTAAGAGACAATATGAAAAATGAGGAGACTGGCATGGAGAAATCAGAGGAAATATACACCAAATCCACTGCAGATAAAGGTAAGTACATTGTCAAAATATCAGTTATAGCCCTGGGGTAGTACTCAGTGCGAGATACAGGGAAGGGGCTTGAATGGATGGACCTGGGACTGGAAGCTTCCCAAACGCATGGCTGGTGGGAATGATGAGGTCATGGGAGCTGTGGTGGCCCGTGGCAACAGGGCACTCAAAGGAGGGAAGGATGTGAGAGGGCAAAATTTAGGACATGGCAGAAACAAAAGAGAAATGAAATATGCCAATCTCTCTACCTGTTTCCGTCATGAACAACATTTTTATTAAAGAAATTGCACTTCACTAAAACAACAGTGAAACTATCTACAAAATACCAAGGACTGGAAAAAATTAATTTCATACCATGTTGTGTAGGATAAAAGAGAAAATGCAAATTGAAACATTTCAGCTGGTGAAACTTCTCTGCTAAAGTAACTAACTAAATAGAGAAAAAACATACAAAATAAATATTTCATGTAAATGAAATACTCTAAATCACTCATTTGAGGTATTTTTTAAAGGTTCATGAATTAGAAATTCAATAAAGAATGGAAATGAAGAAAACCCAGGAAGAAATAAAATGAGAATTTGTTGAAGTCAGAAATAGTCAAAATCATATTAGAAATACATTCTAACATATAAGAAGCTCAAGAAAAAATAGCATAGAAGAAAACTTTTAAAAGCAGCATAGGAAAAAAAATAAAAACAAGAGAAAGAATGAATTAAAATAGATGAATTGGAAAGCAGACAACACAATGTATTTATATAGTTTCTTAGAGGGGGAAAGTAACAGTGGAGAAACTAATACTTAAAATTATAGTTTTGGAAATAAAGAAGATTTGAGTTTACACATTGCATGCATCCACCAAGCACCTGGCAAAAATTCCCCAAACAATACGTTCTGAGAGATATATTTACTAAAACTATTAGATTTTAAGCATAAAAAAGAAAAGCCTGCAAAGCCTTCAGGCAAAAGATCAAATAATTTACAAGGGCAAATGAATTAAACTTTTATCAGAATGCTTACGACCAATATTCAAAACAAGGTAAAGTCTCTAGAATTAAAATAGTGTGGCACTGACACAAAAAGAGACAGACAGACCAAAGGAACAGAATATTAAGGTCCAGATATAAACATAACTACAAATAGAAATACATTATGTAATAAAGGTAGTATTTCAAATTATCAGAGCAAAGATGGTGTTGTATCTACTGGATAGCCATTACATTGTTTTTAGAAAGATTATTATATAATACTGTGCTATAGTCCAAAGAACTAGTCCTTCCTGGAAAAAACAGTTGTTTACAAGGCTACTGCAAAGAAAGTACAAGATGGTTCTAGAACATCTTGTACCAGAAAATTGGCAAGTGCTAAAAACATGATCTGGGTATGTCACAAGGACATAGAGACCAACTTGAAGATGCTACCACTGCGAAAACTTGGGACAACTTTAACATAAAACTAATTAAGGATAGTAATGAATTATAATCTTTGAGAAATAAGAATCCTTGCATCTATAAGTAAAGAGGAAGAAGTGGAATTATAAAATCTCCTTGTTTCAACTATGATACCGATATTGGTTCAGGTAAGAATTATAAGGGGATGGTAAATCTAAGAGGAAATTTCCATGAGGAACTGGATGTACAAATAGATATTATTAAAACTGTTTTAAATATGATGATAAATTTCAATATTTATATGTACTTGTGTTAAAAATAAAGAGAAAATATCCAACAGTTATTAACTGCAACAATTTTAATGTGAAATTCTGGAATTGCTGGTCTGGAAATCCTTATGAAAATGTAAGATCCTTTAATAGATAATAACTTTAGACTGTATCCAAGCATATCCTCCAACATAGAGATTTAACTCTAGGTTTCCATATATATGATTACATCAGGGGTTTTTTAAAAATCACATTGTTGCATAATCCCTCACCCATTATAATTATCTATAGAATTCTGTATTGCAGCTATACATGCTGGGTCAGCCAAGAAAAACAAGTGTATAACCCATGAAGGAACAAAGGAAGAAAATATTTGGTATTTTTAACACATTCCATCTCAAATGAAAATATCATCTGAAGGGTAAGACTTGTAGATGCCCAGATAAAAATGAGGAAAACAAGGAAATTGGAGAACTTACACTTTCAGCTGACAGCTCTTTCTCCGGTTTCAGTAGAAGAACACTTTTATCCACAGCCCGCAGGGCACAAAACGAGTCTGGGGCTGCTTGGAGGTAGAGACTAGTATTGGAACCAGGTAGCCCCTGCTCCTTAGAGAACTTTATGCTAACCTAAAGTCAAGAAAAAAAGAAGAAGGAAGGGGAGCAAGATAATTTTATATAAAAATAATTTGATACTCAATCTCTTCCAAATACATCTTTATAGATCTCTGCAGCTGTGTTTCTCCTGCCCACTCTCACCCTCAACTCTCCTTCAAAGGACATCTCTTTCACCAACCTCCTTTGTTTAAGGCTTGGTATTGCTGCCAAAAGTTATTCATTCTGTTTGGTTATTCTCTGACCCCTTAGTAATTTGATTATACCAACATTTGCTGTGAGATGACCATGTACAGGTTATAGTAGTCAGACAAGAAGGAGACAACAGGGATAAGAGTGTTTACCCCCGAAACTCAGGACAGGCAAGAAACAGAAGAAACATCACCTTATTTTTAAAGCACTTGTCCATCTGGAATCTGACACTGTCAGCCACAATTTCCCCGCTGGGGTGAAAGGTGTAGACAAGCATGACAGCCACAGGAGCCAGATCGGCACTGGTGCGGATCGGGAATGAGAAGTTTCCGTTCCAGGCTGTGTGAACAGCAGATGTCATCAACACACACAATGCCATGTGTGCTGGCTAACTGGGTACATTAAGATAAGAGAGAATGGCTTCTAGATAGAAGGAGCAAATTGAGCTTTGTTTGAAAGGCAAAACAAATAATGGGAATTACATATATGAATAAAGAACACTGTAGAAGTTAGATAATAACCCTAATTTGGGTTTGGGACATCACTTTTCTGTAATGTGCTTGATAACCTGGCAATAATAGAAACAAGTTGAAATCTCCTTCATCAAAATATTCAATAGGTTACCCTGGGCCATGCCAACTATTGCCCTCCATCCACAAATTCTAATGTCAAGTGCTCTTCCTAACTCCACCACCATAGCATTTCCTTAAAAAGAAAGAAAAATGAAGGTAGAATGTATATTTTAAAATGAATATATTGTATACACCTTTGTTTCTGATTTCCTTTCGTCCACTGAGGAAGATAGTTCCTTTTGCCATCACCTGCGCAGAATACAGAAAACACAATATGTGGCATCATATTAGCTGATATGACATCATATTATTATAAGATAATGAGTAATCTAATGAAAATTCTATTCTGTACGATAAGGTAGCTCCCACAAACAAATATTAAAAATAGAATCTGCACAACTTGGAAAAGAACAGAGAAAAAGTGACAATTGAGATCCTGTTATGGGCTGGAAATATGGTAAATAATATGTAATGTACCGTGCAAGGGGGTGGTGCATAAAGCTCTGAAATTGTTTAGGCCGGTTTTGAATAAGCTGAGTCATTTCATTTCTTGACCTCTATTCTTTTATTTGCAAAATGAAGATATCCATAGAGCTGATTAACAAGGTAATACATATAAAGCTCTCATAATACTGCTTGACACATATTACTTACCCTAGGAGGGAAGTCTTATTATTTCCAATTACAAATATACAGCTAAGGAAGCTAAGGCTTTGAGAATTTAAACAGCCCATCCAGGAGCAACTAGCTTGCATGATAAATAGGAGAGGATGGAGGATTCCAGAGTCTTAATTTCCAAATCTGTAGTTTTTCACCTTTCAGTATGCCTTATAGAAACAAACTGGATAAATATGGGGGACACAGAACCAAAAGGACTAATTCCTCTTATTTTGATAAATCAAACTTCCACTTTACTCTCTGGTGTCTGCCTAATATTTTACTCTCAGGAAGAGTTGTAAATATTTGATATGAGTTACAATTGAATGCTTAAAACAGCAGACTCTGAATAGTAAATTTCTCAACCTTAGGGAGAGGGAAATTGCCTTGGGCCCTTTTCTGTGTGTGTTTATTTGTTTCTGTATGTTTTTAATGAATCCAATAGTATTCACCAGCAAAGTGAGAAGGTTGGCTCACTCAGATTAACATGGCATGACCGGTGTGCACTCTAAACCGTACTGTGCTCAGCAGACCACTAGGCAACTGAGACTTACCAGATAAAATAAGTTTATGTGTGACTCATCCCTATATGCTTCACTGTTTAGGGAGTAATGCACAGTAACCATCTTCTGTTGATTGCATCTAAGCTGTTTTGCTTCAGGAACAATCTTCAGGAAGCTGTTGGTTAGGGAGTAAAAGCGTGAGACTGAAAAATGGGCATCCACATAGTCAGGTGTCAACCAGCTGGACAGGTGGCAGCTCTGAGGTCGAATATATGTGGCCTGATAAGATAGAAAGCAAAGGATTTTAGAGCTATAAAGGCTTTTCAAGGATGGTAATTATTACAGAAAGGGAAACTTCTTATTTCTTCAAAGTAGGGAAGAATCTTAGCTTGGGGCTGATGTTTCAAAGTTAAGTTATTAGAAGTAAAATCATTATAGCACTCTTCTTTTTGTATACACATGACCATAATTATATGTCTATTTCATTAGGTTACAATGAATTGTTTATTTTTTTTACTTTGTAATCAAAGACAGAAAATAGCCTTAGGTGCTGTGTCCTTCAGCTACATTTCAATACTGACAAATTGTTTAACTGCAAAATTCTGTTGAAGAAGCAGAAAAAGAGAAATTACATTATCTCTTCTATTAATGCCTGAAATGATCAAAGGAAAAAAGCCAAATCATCTTCATGTGCTATTTCTAGTTTCTCAGAGGAAAGTATTCGTTGTTAGAGAATTTATAGCAAATGGCTATTCTCTCTCCCTCTTGAATAAATATTCTCATGTATTATTTAAGAAATAAGTAAACATAAAATACCCTAAACTTTAAACCTTTGGTAACATATATCCTAAGTAGAAGGTGTCTTTTCAGAGATTACTAATATTCAAAATTCCTAACATTCAAATCCTCTGTGGGATATCATCTACTCTTTGATATCATACTTTCAAGTTGAACTCCGGATCGAATATATCTGAAGTGTCAATGGAAAACTGAGCTTCACCATTCTCATCTGTGGTGTAATTTCCTATAAATTTGCCACTGAGCTCCAACTGCAGTAACTTGTTCACCATTGGTACATTATTAGGACCAGAAAATTTAAGCTGTAAAACAAACAAAAAAAGAAGTATTAATTTTTAAAATTCAAAATGTCACATTTCTATTGAGAAGCAATATTCTGTTCATAAATATGATCATTTATTTGTGATTTTCCTAAATTCCAATAGACAAAAAGACGTTTTATTAAGTAAATATATAATATGGAAACAGCTATAATTTTATCTGTCATTTTCTTTTAGCCTAGGACTTTCTCCAGTCTATCAGATGAAGTAGTGCTATAAATAAGATACGAAAGTACAAAAAAAGTGTCTGGGAATTTTCAAAGGGTCAATTTATGGTCCAAGAAAATGAAATGAAAACATAGTCAAACGTACAGTTCCAAAATAAGAAATTCCTCTTCTATAGTAAGGATCCATGTTCTCAAAGTTCACGCTGCCAAGCAATTGAGTGATAAAAATAGAAGACTTTTCACTGATCTGGACACCTGTAAGAAATGAAAAGAATCTCAGGGAGGATGAAATATTTGGTCAACAATTTCAAAAGAACAAATAGCTTAAGTTACATGTTCAAGTTCTATGCACAAAATCATATTTTTCTTCTACATGGAAAGGGAGGCATGGACACTTTGGAGCATATTCAAGAGTACTCTATATCTATTTAGTGATAGTTTACATAAACTTAATAAAGTAATTAATGTGAACATATTTGAATCAGAAGCAGGAGAAAACACTCAATTTCCTCCCTCCTTCCATTTCACTCAGTTCTGACTCGTAACTCTATGTGTCATAGAAATCTCAAGAATAAGGCTTTCACTTTCTGGAATTTTCCTTTATCCTTTCAGATAACTATTTTTTAGACTTTTGCCAGTTTAAAAGATATCCAATACAAAATAAATAGAAATGCATTGTAATATCAATAAAGCATGTGATATGCAGAGGCAAACATATCTAGCTAAGCTGCAATATAAATATGGCAAACTTGCTATGAATGCCATCAGAATATTGATCAAGTATATTTATATGAAGCACTTTATAAATAATATTGACTTAATCATTTTTAAGTAACAGGAAATATTTAATAATTGAACCTGTTTTTCCCCACCCCAAATTAAATTTCACTTTCCTCCTCTTCATTCTTTGAACAATATGTATTAAGCACTCTCTCCCACTAATAGTTTTTGCACTTGCAAAAGTCCCCAGTTGTCAGAGGTTGACAAACTTCTGTAAAGGACCTGATTGCCATCATTTTAAGCTCGTACCACACTGTCTCTTTTTCAACTACTCAACTTTGTTGTTGTAGCTCTTATTAAGCAAAGTAAACAAATGGGTTCCAATAAAACTTTATTTACATCAGCAGGCAGGGAGCTGGATCTGACATTCTATATATAGGTTACAAACTCTTGATTTCAATCAAAGATTAGACCCTTGCAACTGACTACACAAAGTTAAAAAGAGATACCAAATTTATTAGCTTAGTTCTACCACTTCAGAGGGAAGCTGCTCTGACTGATACAGACACAGGAGCAGATATAAACAGGCAGCATTTACATAATGATTTTATTTTAAATGTTATTTACATAATTTTATTTTAAATACTATCATTAAAAGCAACCTTCAAGTTGACCTATTGGAAAATGTACTCCAATTTGCTCTGTAGTCAGTATTACTAATTCAAGAAGCTTTCCCCCAGTGAGCTGCATAAATCTCCAAGTTGTCCATAAAAACGATCATTACCTGTCCCAATTTCTGTAACAGTTACGCTGATCTGAAATGACATGAGAAATCCAGAACGGTAGAGTTGGAAGACTTTCGTATTGACAATTTGAGACACACAACCATTTCTCAACTGAAAAATATAGAGAAGGTACAATGAAAAAGTTATGGAGGGAGTCAAAGGCTTAAAAGAATATGAAGTTTCAGCACAGATAGATAACTTGCCCCTCTGCCTGATGGCTCCACATCACAAAGTTGTTGAATTGACCAAAGGATAACCAAAGGGTAGGGGGCATTTCATTAGCAATTGGAAGAAGGTAAAGAAGTATGTATATTTTACAGATTTCAGTGTTAGTCTCCTGGAAATGATGCAGATGGAAGCAAATTAAAGAATGAAAATGAAATTGAATGATATTTAAAGAAGAAGAAAATAAAATCATCTTGAGAGGCACTATGAAGAGATGGAATGGAAGCACTCTTCAAATATATAACACCAAAACAGTTTTTAGGGTAAATTGTTCATTTCAAATAAGGGAAAGTCTATAGATACTTTTTCATTGGTGACATCAGTAATTAAAGAAATGTAGATTTCACTATATTTAAAAATAAAAAGTATTAATTCCAAGTTCAAAATGTTACAGGGATATATCAATTCATCTGATCCTCAAAACTACCATATGAGCTACACACTATTATCATCTCCACTATATGGATGAATAAATTGAAGCACAGGCAGGTCATAAAATCTCTAAGGTCATAGTTAGAAGGTGGTGGAGCTGACCAGGCATTTTGATTCCAGAGTATGTGCTTCTCTGAAATATCAGCTATAAGATCAACAGCAAAAGGCAATTTTACTTCCTCTGATTATAATCAAGCAAACTAAAAAGAAATAAAAGATAATAAGAAAAAGTGTGATTGCTTTGATATTAAGAGAAAACATTTTTCAGTGATCCCTGAGTCAAAAAGAAAACATAATGTAAATCAGGAAGAATCTACACATTAGTGTCAAAGAAAAAATGCTTTGCACAAAAATCTATGGTGTTAAGCTGTGGTCAAAGGAAAATGTAAAAACTGAATGTGTTTTTAAAACAAGAAGCAACTAACTTTTTACAAAATCAACAAAATAAAGTAATATCTTAGGGAAAAGAATTAAGAAGATGAAAACAAAATTATTTAGGAACACAAAAATAATAAAAACAAAAGTAAGTTAGACCAATAAAACAGTTGAATATTTTATGAGTATGATTTAGAATAAAGAGAGAAAGCAAAATTGTACAAGATTAAGTTTTAACACAACTGAATATCCATCTGGAAGAAAGCAAAATTTCTTATTTTAGAACATAATAAAAAACTATGTTGATTAGAGAAATATTTTAAATCTTAAAAGCATACTTAGCTACAGTGCAATAGAGTGGCAGGTGGGACTTTTTTTTAAGTCTGAGAATCCATAAACATGAAGAACCTTGGTATTTCAAAAAATGCCACAAAGTCAATATTTAAATAACAGACATGGAAAAAAATTGCTTAGAGAATAGAGAGTAATAGTCATAAAAAATAAAGTTTCAATTTCACATGAGCAGGAAAAACAGGAATAATTAAGGGTTCTCAGAACAAATTCAGACTAATAACAAAAATATGTTCAAACTCAAAAACATTTTTATAGTAATGCAGATTTAGACAAAATAAATTTGTGTTTATCAAAATGGCAAAAGTTTCAAAATGCCTATCTATATTGCTGGCAGTAATTTTGGAAATACAATATTCTCATAAATTGCTGAGAGAAATTTGAGTGCTTCAATACTTTTTGGACAATATACTAATATTTTTAAATTAAATTTATGTATGATTCTATCTATGATCATCAATCTATTTTCACTCAGGAAAACCACTTCAAGGAATCTATCTCAGATTAATTAAAACCTCATATATATAGTTTTAACAGATTGTTTATTGTTATTTTTTACACTGGGGAAGAAAAACATTAGCTAAGAAAACATTCATCACGTGGTAAAACGGTTGACTAAATAACATTGTAACCACACCATGGAATAAAATGATGAGGAAAAACTCCACTAACCTTTCTTAGCCTGTAATTGCTATCTAAAAGATGGGTTTCTGCTTGTCTTTACCAAACATGGATATTTACCTAAAGGATGAATTTGGTGAGTAGCTTCAGGATAATCAGACTGAAAATATAAACTGTGTGGTATATACAAATTTCACTACTGGAGTCCAACGGTGATCCTTAAAGAGACAGGCCGAGTTGTTCACTTAAGGTTAAGAGGCTGTAGGCCAAGAAAACAAATAGTGGCTTCAAAAATGAACCTCAGATCTTACGTAATAAAGTAGGTACTCTGAATCGCAGATGTTTGTAAATGAACTTTTCTTATAAGGACAATTCTAGGTCACATGATGGAAAGTACCAGGGATTCATTTATTTAAAGGATAGGTGATTCCCCAAAGATCAGTGAGGTCACCTAGACAGTATATAAAACAAGGAAGCCAATAATTTTTCAAATTCTAAAAATTTTATGTATCTATTACATAACAATTTACATGGCTAGAGATGAAGGGACTGTTGTTAAACACTGTATTTTCTCCTCTTCCTTATCTATCTGCAACCTCCATTATCCAGAAAATGAAAATAGTGGTGCAAAAATATCAAAAGGAGATAGTGTTAAGTCCTTTTTATAACTGAAATCAAAGAATAGTAATGAAAATGAACAAGAACTTTTTTTGGCATAAAGATCATCATGTTCTGTACCTGTGCAATAAATTGTTCGCATATTTCATTGTTGTCTTTCTCACAATTCCTAGAGGAAAAAAATTCTCTGCACACCCGGATTTGGGCTTTCCCTTGCACAGGTTGGCCAAAGGTGTACCTAATGGAAGAAAGTGTACTGGTGATTAGAGAATAACAATACCAGGGATGTATTTTATGGTCTTGTTCAGAAATTATTCATGAAATCTCAAATCTATGACTATCCCAGTGACCAAATTCCATTAGGAATCCTTCATCTACTGGTGTCAACCTTCCCCACAAAATTTAGGTTAATTAGGCATTTGGTCTGTTAGGATTCAGCTGCTTTTTGAAAAACCAAATTCAAGGTAATAGAGAATCTAAAATCTCAGTGAATAGGATATAGTGATTAAATTGAGTTTTTAAAATTAACTTTAATCTGATAGAAATATTATCAAAATTGGTTGAAGCACTTCTTTCTTAGCAGCATATATATTTGTATATAAATAAAACATGGATTTTTCAGGATCTTAAAATACTTCTAGATCAGTATTTTAAACAATTCTCATTTTACTACTCGACGAACATAAACTATATGTACTTTGACCAAAAGTATAGGGTTGGATTAAAGACATATTTCATTTTCTCCTAAAACACATATAAAACTACAAGTTTTTTAAATGTTCAATCAAAAGCAAATACAGTTGATTTGTGTTTTTTTCTTCCTTGATGATTCTTTCCACTAAGATTTAGAAAAACTGAAAACAAATGTGCAATTAGTATATAGTAAAACTGAATATAAATTTACTGATTATAATAATTTTTTTCTTAATTGTTGAACACTTGTATATAGCCAGTGTTTACATACACTGTCTCATTTTTTCATCCCAGTGACCCTTATCTTTAGGAATATTATTTCATTTTATGCATTAGTAAATTGAGATCAAGTAACTCACTTCTTCACATTGTAATTGAAGGAATTAAAATTGAAACTCAGATTTTCCTCACTCCACAGCCCAGGTTCTTTCCATCCCACTAATTTGTTTCTCTCTATTTAAAAATTCTTAATGCTTCTGAGATTTTGACCTCGACCCAAGTCATTAGAATCATCTGTCAGCTCTAAATATCAATTACATGTAAAATAGAAGCAAGACTAAAATCAGACCATCATTGTCTTTTATTTATACTTTACTATAAATATATTTATTCATACTTATTTTATTTATTTACTTTATTTTTATTTATGCTTTATTATAAACATATATTTATATTTTATTTGTTTTATTATAAATATATTTATATTTATAAATATAAATTACGTTTATACTTTTATTTCTATTTTATTTACTTTATTATAAATATATTTATATTTAAAATATATCAAATTATATTTATTACTAATGGCATTATTGTCTTTTATTTATAAAACAAAATTCTTATCCTTGTATTATCTACATGCCCAGGAGATACATAGCTTCAAATCCCTTTGTGATTTGAAAAGCTCTTGGTGAATCCTAATAAAACTTATTAAAACGCCTTTGCCTGTGGGCAAGTTTTCTTCCCTCTTAAAAGCTTAACTCATCTCTCAGGTTGTTTGCTAAAATCGAATTTGCTGTTGGTTTCTCCAGCTGTTCCAAGATAAATTCCAGGGAGTACTGTAGAAACAATGCCCAAAGTATTATACAGCTTGAAGCAGAGCTCATTCATTAACGTTACCTTCTAGACACACTGATTTCATTCATCAAGTCCACATAGTCTGCCCGGATATAACCTTGTAGCAAGCATCCCTCCTACCTTCACTGCCTGGTCTTGTTGAAGGGTATTACTATTACTGATATGAACATACTATTCAATGTCAAATCTAAGTAGAATTTACGTTAAAGAAGTTTCAAGAAGTCCCAATTCCATATCAGCATTTCACTTAAGTCTTTTGTGCAGGACTTAACTAGTCTTTTTGGCAGGTGAGATTTGATACTGTTTGTGATTCCCTTGATAGGTGCTGCACTTTCTTAGCACTTTCTTTGGGCAGACAAACTGTAGATGTTAATCCCATTGGCAATTCTGGCTTTGCGCAGGGCTTCTCTAGCAAGGCCAGTTTAGGATCCTGGATTTCTTCAAGCTTATATTGAATATCCCATTATTTTTAATAACAATTTCTCATATATTATATTTATGAAATTCTGGCACAAGTTCAGCTACTCTTCACTGAAACTCAGAAAAAATATTACGGTTATTTTTCTAGAGTGCAAAGACCATTTTAAATACTACATACATTTTTTAAAAGGCTAGAATTTGGTTTCCAAGATTCTTTGTGGCATCGTGAGCAAGCACTACCTCCACATGTTTATTAGATAGTCTTTCAGCCGATGCATCTTTAAAATACTGTTGAAAACATTCAATGGCAAGTAATTTTCATGGCATCAATTAAACAGTGTTTAACAAACATGGCAAATACTAATATTTTTAATAGTTCATACAAAGTATAACTGAGGTCTTGGTGAGAGGGTAGTTCTGAAGCCAAGCACCTTCTGTCTAAATCCTAGTTCTGCTATCAAAAGCTCCATTAATGTTGATAAGTTATTTCAATTCTGTGTCTTATTATCTTTCTTTATAAAATAGAGATGATAATAGCTCTTATCAAAGCACTGTGGTGAGAGTATAATAAATGTAATGCTGAACACAGTAAGTGGCACTCAATTAATATTAGCTCTTTTTTGTTATTATTAGAAATTTGAGAAAAGGCATCACATTTTTAAAAAATACAAAAGGCATTAGGAATAATTTCCCAATAATTTCATCAAAATTTCTCAAATCACATAGGAATTTTTTTCTTACATTAAGAGGATTCAAATTAATTCCAATTAAATCAATAAAATGCCTTTTCTTCCATTATGACAGTTTCAAATGTTTCTCTTCTTTTTTTTTAATGAAAACACCCAGTTACGGCAAAGATTCAGTGAGGCAAGTGCCTTAGTATCAGCTTCTGGCATTGTACATCAGCACAATATATTTAGAGAGCAATAAAGCAATCAAAAGTCTAAAAGAGTTGTATTTTTTTTTTCATTTTGTCTTGGTAATTTCAACTTTACAAATCTTTCTTAAGTAAATAATTTTTAATTCAACAGCTACTTCCTATGCGCTTATTTTCACAGAGGCGTATATTTTATTATAATAATATTATAATATTATTTATTACCAGGAAAACAAATGGAACTATCTTTATGTTATATAATAAAAGAATAGCTAAGTAAATTTGGTATAGCCACATAGAGATACATTTATGAAGCAAGGAGTTGGAATTCATGAAAAGATTGGCATAATATGGAGACAGGTTTTCTTAATTATTAGGTAGAAAAGTATGATTGTCATTGTGGAAAATATTTATAGAAGATTAAGGGAAATAAACCACCATGTTAATGGCTGCTGGTGGAATTAATTACAGGTAATTTCTTAGGTTTCTCTTTGTTTTTCAGGTATTCTATAAAGAGAATTTATACTTCTCTGATAATTTTAATGTAAGCATGTAACTAATTAATGTTACATGGTTAAACTCAATTCTCATTCTGTCTGAGCCTTGTATTGACCTGTGGAGTAAAGTCCCCTGAATAAATACTTACTTAGCGCATGCATCCACTTGGAATTCCTCATCTGAAATAGTTATCGTTTGGGGTGCATTGACCTTAACTTCAAACTTGGGCAACACTAGAAACAAAGAGAAATATATTTCAGCCCCTACAATCACTGGTGAACAAACTTATCACAGTCATGTATGTAAGCATGCTTGTATGCATGATTTCCTATATATGCATCTATATAGACCATATTTCAATTGCTCCAAATTTTATACAGCACTAGTCAGTAGTGGTGTCTCATTAATGATAAATTACTCCCTTTTCCTTTCTCTTCCCTAGTCTGAGGACTTCACATTCTCCTTGTTGTAATTCTTCCTGGAAGACTGCCTGGATTCTAGAAAATGAGCTATTTCCTTGTGAGAACAGGCAGGGGTATGAATAAGGATGTGGGGCAAGAATTAAGTAGTACGAAAGGAGAGATGATAAAGCGGAAAAGGCCAAGAAAGGTGGATGGCCTGAAAGCAAGCCAATCGTCTCCTACTTTGACCTCATTCTAACATGAGGTTGTTTTGTTCAGTCCTTTGAACTATTCATTTACACAGGACAACCATAAGCAGCAATTGTTACCATCTCTATTAACAGTAAATTGGTGAGTCATTGTCTTTCCTGATGTTCTTTGCACAGCAATAAAGTAATCTCCAAGTGACGGTTCTGCAATCAATTGGAATGAGAGTTGGGTAATATTTTGAAACGAAGTCACATTTTGCCATTGAAATACTCTATTGTTTTGAGGATCCTAGAAAATGAAGAAGAAATAAAGCAGGTCATATGAGAGTATTTTCTTTTTCTTCTTTATTTTGGATGTTTTCTGTAGTTATTGGAAGTAAAGAAAGTTCTACCAATTTATTGAACTAATGTCTCAAATTGCAAAAAGAATATACTTTCCACACAATCTTATAGTGTACCTCTCTTAGCCCAAAAAGGATAAGAGAAAACAATCCATAACTAATGCTTTTGATTTTGATCTTTCTGAACCAAACTTGCATAGAGGACTTAAAACTCAGTGCATGCTGCAGAGTAGTGTTCTCCACAGTAGGGTAGCCCTACACCAACAGGTGTACACAGAGATACTGATGCCATCAGATGCTTACAAAGATTGTCTCTGATGTTTATTGGGTCTGCAATTAAAGTGGTCATGAGTTACACACTGCATGCAAGAGCTGGTAAAGGAAAGGAAGTTCTATAATAAGAAAGGATTGATAATATTACCCTTTCTCCTTTATTTGCTTTTGGCATATCGCAATTTATGTGAGCATGGTGCAATAAATTTACTGATATTATCCATCTGTTATTTTAAAAATCCTGATTAAAAATGTATACAAAGAAACAAAAACCTTATTCACTACTCACGTTTCATGTTTTGTTTTGTTTTGTTTGTGTTCTTTTACAATAAAGTCAAGAAAGCTGAACTAATTTTCCAGACTTCCTTTCAGGAAGGATTTCCATGTGATCAAGTGCTGGCCAATTAAATGCACGTATAAGTCAAGGGTAGAAATTCTCTCTAAAAGAACCAAACTCGGCTGACGTTGAAAATAAAGCAGCACATTGAGGATGGCAGCGGGATTAAGTAGAAGAAGGATGGGCCCTTGGTAATACCACGTTGTTACTGTAATAACCCTGTAGTTGCCATACTCAGATGTAGTGGTTTGTGAAATGTGGTTATTTAATAAACCTTTATTCATTTAAACCAATGTGAGTGAAGCTTTCTGTTGCTTTAATGGAACACAACACTAGCTGAATTAGGATGTGAAGATAATACCATTTATATATTACTAATAATGCAGTAAAGATGAAAGGCTGATGTGATTTTTATCCCTGTAGGAGGATGAGCTATTTGTCACTCAAATAACAAATGGATGGTATTAAATTCAAACTGTAAAGGTGACTATTTGAAGTATGTATTTACACACAATCATTAATGATGAACCTAGATCTCTGTGTTTTTAACCTTCAGAATTAGTTAGTACTAATAGTACATACTGTACTGTGAAAAGTAAAGTAGAGATGGAGACACTATGTCAAGGGGTTTTCAAATGGGGTCAGGGAGGCCATTAAGGAGATGGGCTGTATGTATGTCTCACCAGTGGAACCATTAGCTTTTGAACTGGGTCAAACCACAAATACGCCAAGGACTCAGTCCCTATTGCGACTGGCTACAGTAACAGATTTTTCTAGAGACAGCCTGGATAGCCAACTAAATTTAGTCAAGATTAGTTTTCTGCCTCCAGTACCAGTAAAAATTCTTTGTAAACATTGTATACAAGAATCCCCTTTTGTCTTTAGAGACCCCTAGTAGCTGAATCTGTGCCCCCCAAATAAATGCTTTGGTTGTATTTCTGCCTCTTTTCTCCATGGACAGTATATAAACTCAAACACCTATATCGGAGTTGATCGATGCAAATGCTTCACCGACGGGCATACAATTTCAAACCGGTTGAAAGCTGCTCTGCCCTTTGCTGGAGATCTGAACTCAGACAAGGAGACTCCATCAACTATTTCCTGAAAGGCAAGAGCCCAATTTATAATAATATCATCTTCTAATTTATTTTTGGTGTTTTTTTTCTATTTCCTTAAAACAAGATGTGGCTATATTCAGATGGAGAAGGGCCAGCAGCCAAAATTATGCAATTTTAAACATAAATTCTTCCTTAGGAAGAGCCCAATCTTTTTTCCATGAAGAGTCAAGTTACTGTATTTAAAGAGTCAAGTTACTGTGTTTAAAGATTTCTCTTTCCCTTATATATTTCAGTTATTTTAATTTCTGATTATGCATAATGAAAACCAGACACACATCACTATTTTTCTGAATATTAAAATAGTGGGTGTAAAAAGCATATCTCTTACCTGAAGTGTGATCAAAGGATACTAAAAGAAAAAAAATGCATGTTAATATTGTAATAGTGCATTCTTTTTGCCAGATATTGCATTATAAAGATTATTGTACTTAATTTAATTGCTGAGAGTTAGCCCTCACTTTCCCAGAGGACAAAGTTCCTGTAGCTAAAGATGCCAAGAAAATCCCCAGTGTGAAAGAGATCCCAAACCTCTTCTGGGAAGTGGGAAGTGGGTTCCATGCAACCCAGTGTTTCCTTATATGAAGAAAAGACATGAAGTGTATAAATCAACCTATCTTTCAGGAAAGTTTTCTGTTTAAATTTTTTTTTGAGGTTTAGCATGGAAACCATACCTATGTAATATTCCATGTCAGAACACCAATTTCCGTACTTAGAGAACGCTTCCTGACAACACTTTGTGTAGCAACAAATTTGTTTAAAATTAATTGTACCATTAGAAATTACCGAACTCACCAAATCTTCAACAGGTTTGAACTTGGTGTCCAGTGTCACAATGCGAACCTGAACTAAAAGGGGAAGAGAGGACAATATTTTCTTCTTGTTACTTCTCTCCCAGGTATAATTGCTTGTAAATAGACAAAGATATTTTGCCTTGCTATCATAGAATACTGCGCTCCCTTCTCCCCTAACTCTGATTTGACCCTTGGATATTTGGGTCCCATTTAGAACAATCTCTTATTGCACATTCGCAAATTTCCTCTGTTGATGTTGCTCTGCTGTTACCAAAGCTGCCACTAGCTGTTGCCACCAATGGAAATGTTTTCCCTAACAGCCCATAGGGATATCTTAGAATTTAGTGGTAGAATTAGTCATAGGAAGGCATATGGGAACTACATATGGTAGAAGTTAAACATAGTTTTCCTGGATAAGTATACTGATGTTAGCAAACATTAAATTAATTTTTATCAGAATTCCAGAAAAAACATTTTAGCTACTTTTGTATACATACCTGTCATCATATTATTTTAATAAGTCCAGAAGAGAGAATGGCACCCAGCAAAAAACACCACTATATGAATTCTTTTACTTCTTTTCAATCATACAAACATATATTAAAACAAAAGGCATAGATGCTCTTATCCAATCCTCTAATTTTACAAATGAGAAAACTAAAGATCTCAAAGATCAGAATTTACTTGGCAAAAACCAATAATTTATCAACAGAACCAAGGCACAAACCACATCCTTCTGAACCTTGGTATTTGGCATTCTTCCTGCTACCTTCTACTCAGATAATTATTAAAGAAAATAGGAGGGCTCCCCTTAGGTTGCCATATTTATGAATAGCTTTTACTCTTATGAATAATAATAATAATAAAACTAAACATGATTTATGGAGTCTTTACTGTGTGCTAGGTATGATCTTACAATGACTATCTTATTTTAGTCTCACAACATTTCCATAAGTGAGACATTTTATTTAGTATCTCCATTGTACAGGTGAAAAAACTGAGTCTTGAGAACGGTTTAATTAGCTTGCCCACTTGGGAAATTATGGAGCAACAATTCCAACCAAATAGTTTGTTCCACCTCTCATGGTTGTACCCACTGTGGTATGTAAGTTTGTCACTAGAATTTGTAAACAGTGAAAGTGGCATGCAAATTTTAAGAAGTAAAGCATTCAATTACCTGAGTTGCAGGGCCCTATTTCCTAACTGACCTGGACAACCAGGGAAAATTCTAGAAATCTATGATCTCATAAGACTAACATTTATGTGTTTTGGATTCTCCTAATTTGAAGAATGTGTTCCTAAGGCCAACAGTACAAGGGAAACATGAATGTCGGCTTACCATTCTCTCCAGGTTTGTAGATAGGTTTGTCTGTCTGCACAAAGGTGACAGTCTCTTCTGAAGTGAGTGCCACAGATCTTCTCTCAAAGATTTTAAGAGTAGGTCCCTTAGCCAACAATGTCACAAAAGCCAACTGTTCAGAGGACTTCTGAGAAACCTATTTATATTAAAGAGTAGAGTATGGGAAATTAAATTAGGAATTTAGATGGAAAACAATGTCTTAGTTTGGCTTCTCTGGCTGAGAGCCTTGTAAGCCTGTTATTTTTTAATAACAGACTTTGTGATCACTTGCTACAAGTCTTTATTTAACATGAACACAGTTTCTAATAAACTTCTATTTTCTTGCCTTCATATTCTTTTTTGTTGACCTCAGTCCCAATCCTACTTCCCTCTCCCTAGATTCTCTTTCCTCAGATTGTTAAACAGTTCTACCTAAAATGCAGTAATAATGTATTTTCATCACTCCCTATAATAGAGAAATGGCAATATTTCACAAGTTTTTTTTGCATATGTGAATATTCCTTTTATTTATTGCTCTCAGGAATCCTCTAGTTTTACTCCCAGGCTTCCACAATTCATCCAAAAATCAAGACTTGTTCTCTTTCTAAAATGTTTTTAAGTAATAATTTCATCTTCCCAACTTAAGTTCTGAAATGGCAAATTTGGTGCCTCACCTTGAAATCTGCACAAGCATAGAAGTTATCCTTTTCCACAGACTGGTCAAAAATAGTGGTATTGAATCCATCATATTCTAAGACAACACTTAAGGATACAGATTCATTAAGGTTTAAAAGGTGGAGACAAGCCTTTTCTGTAGAATGACTTTGCATCACCGAGGAGACCCATAGGATATATTGCCTATGCAAAAAAGCAACCAACACTCTAAACAAGGGTACAGAAATGCAGAAGATGCCTAAAAAGAAATTTTAGCATATTTAAATATTCTTGAAACAGACTTTTTCATAGTATTACAACAAATGAGAATGCAGAGAGAGATATCTTAAGAAAAAGAGGTCAATTCTCTCCATACACTCATTTAGAATTTACAAGGCAAATCAGCACTCAGTCTCAGAAGTTGAAATGGTAAAATCAAATTTTAACAGAACATATTTAATATTTAATAAGGTCACTTTCCTAGTACTTTAATATGAATAGAGAATATAGTATTCCCTTACGGTTCTGAAGCCACAGGAACAGTAAAATGAAGCAAAAAGGTGCTCAGAAAAATGGTGAGCACCATTTTATCCTAATGCCTGAACAATAAAGACTTCAAGATAAATATTCTTTCTGATTATCTCTTTCTTTCTTATTAGAAGTCAGCTGCCTTGACTCTCCACTTTCCTTCCTTCTACTCTGCCTTTCACTGTATATTGTTGCTTTTATAGTCACACACAATAAAGGATTAATTACTTTTTGGAGTAAGTATCTTGGGACCCACCAATCACGTTTCGATCACCTCGCCCATCTCCTCCCCTGGGGGGGAGTCACTTTATATACAACTTCCTTCTTAAGTTCACTGGATGCTGCTGTGTTTTGGAATCAGTAGCACAGGTTGGACAGGAAGAGGGAGAAAAACAAAGAAAGCAGTTGTGTGACACTTAAAGAATTCATTAATTTAATTTAGCACCTCAGACTACTGACTACAGGGTCAAAAACACTAATACACAAGAATTAGGACTTGGAAGGAAAACACACCTCCAAAGAGTTGTTATTTCAATTCCTGAAAGGTAAATGTTCAAGCTTCTGAGAGAAGTAACATATTTGATGTTGCCAAAACACAGATGCAAACAGACATCTCAGTATGGGCTATATCACAGATATTTGAAACTTAAGTTATTCTTTTATAATTTCATAGTATGGAATGCAGCATTTAAAATATTGACACGCATGTAGTATTTACTATGCTTTTCTAAGTGAGGTATTCTTCATAATGTTCAATATCCTTTTCTACCCAAAATATATTTAAGAAAAAAATGGAAGAAAAGGTATTTGGCATGTATGTGTGTACACATACACCAGTCACTTCTTGGCAAAGAAAAAAAAAACGCTTAACCATCAGTTTGATGGCAAAACATTTCTACAAGGAAAATGAGCCACATCACAGAAACTGACAGACTGATAGAGTCTCCAGGGTGTTAAATCTCCTATTTGTCTTTTTTTTTTCCTTTTCTCTTTTCTTTTCTTGTAGAACATCTTTCTTCTTTAAAGTATTGATGGAGTTGATGCATCTGGCTTGAAAAATGTTATACTGGATAATGAAAGACAGGAACTGGTTCAATCTTTATTTCTAAAAGGCTGTAATACTGCAACAGAAAATACAAAGGAAAGAACAACAAAACCAGTTATAAGTGATTAGGAGATTGTAGTGCAAGTAGTAAACTGAGACCCAGGAAACGTGTGAACAAGCGTTCCTTGTTGACTGTATCACATTCCAACGCAGAATTGAGTTTATGAAAAACCTTGCAGTGTTATTCTCTCGGGGAGACTGAGACATGGCTCTCTTCCCTATTTCTATTTAGGACTTTCATTTTCGTCTGCCTTTCCTCTAACCCTGCACAGGGAGCCACGTCTCTTAAAATCTCTGCTACAGAGCTAATCCTCAATTGTTGGCCTGCCCCAACAGTTCTAAGGTTTAATTTCTTTCAAGCTTAGTCTCTGTTTTTGACCAAAACCCTTCCCTCTGTTAGCTCCTTAGGTTTATTATTAAAACCACTCTCTATACTTTACTCAATATATCAGCTAAACCAAGTCAGTAGCTTCCAGAGCAACTGAAGCTCACCAGCTTTCACTCATCAGCATTAAGACAAACAGCACCACAAGGGGGATTGTTTATAAATAAGGGCAACCAATTCTTTATTCCCAAGACAGTTAAGTCTAAAGTCATGAAACTTCTCTAAAATATTTGCATTTTACCAAACGTAAAATTTTTATACTGAGTAAATGGCTCTATTTATCTTGACTTTAATCAAGGTCATTTATTATAAACAGAAGTATATGTTTTGCATTCTTCTTTTAAATCACCTTAGGAATTAGCATGTTCTTATGATATCTCTTTCTCCAAGTTTAATTTTATCTATTATTATCTATTATTGTTTTAGTGTGATTACATGATATGTGATTAATGTGATTAAATTAATATGACACATTAATGTGATTAATGTGATCAACATACTAAAATAAATTTATCTGAATAACATGGTCTTCAGGTAACAGACTCTTATCCTAGAAAATGCAGGTATGAACCCAACAGTATGTGTTGTGTACTTGCTTTGTATCAGCAATAGTGTTGGGTTCTAGAGATAAAACAGTAAGACATAATTTTCTGAAGGAATTTATTTACCTTCTAGTAAAAAAGGGAAGAAAGGGAGGAAGGAAGCAAGAGAGAGAAAGAGGAAAGGAGGATGGGGGTGGCATGGGGATGAAGGAAGGGAGGCACTGTAGAAAAGGGAGGATATTTACTGAGTACTTAATATGCAGCAAGCAGAATCTCTTTTAACAATCATAAATTCAGATCAAAGGATATATTTGTATGTAGGAATACAAAAGGACATGGATTAATGCAATGTTTTTGATGTTCATAGTAAATTTTTGCTGAGCAAAGGAATATATACTAGAAAATACATATTTCATCATCACTTGGCAGATTCTTTATTGTTTATGTTATTGGTGTTCGCTGCTATGGGAATGCCTTCATGCACTTCCTCATTCAGTACATATTTATTGATACCTACTATCTGCTAGAATTATGGTAGATGGTGGAGATTAAGTTGTTGGAGTTATTCCATCAGGAAAGGCAGAGGCTAAATAACTAACTGAACAATTATTTATTTCATTATGATCATGGAAAGAACTACAGGGGACCGTGAGAATGTAATGTTGAGGGGGACTTAATATTGAACAGGTCCTGGTTTTAAATAGATGAGTAAGTCTACTTCTTTTCCGGGAATAGTTCAGCAGGATATGTAACATAAATTGCAGTGCCATGCGTTACAAAGACTGTTCTATGTTGAAATGATGAGCAGTGCTCAATGTAATCACATTAAAACAATAATGGCAAAGCTGGAAAAGAATTTAATTATAAGGTTTTGAAATATCATGATTATGAATTTTCCAGGTAGGGTAGAAGCTGAAGAAACTGTTCCTGAAGCAAAAACTTTTTGAAGAAAATTATAAAATTCTAATAAAATACTGTGTGTGTTTTAAAAATAATAGTAGGTTCAATTTTGTTCGAGAAATGTGCGTGGAATGAAATGACATTCAGTAAGCTTACTGAAAAAGGTTGTGGTTGACTTGTAAAAAATCTTGTTCTCACACTAAGAATTTGAATGTTATTTTGAAGAGTCGGGAATATGATCACCCTGTACTCCAAGGGGAACAGAGAAGAGTGAGTGTAAAAGGTCAGTAAGAGAATCACATTTGAGTTGGCTCTAAAACTACCCTAGGTTACAGAGGTAAGGGCCTGAATAATAGCAGTAACTCTTCAAGAAATAGTTTTTTCACTCCAACTGCTATAATTTGAGGCAGTTTTGATATGGGGATGAAGAAGAGAGAGGGGAGGATTGCTACTTGTGGTGAATGTGGCTGCAATTAGACAAGACAGAGACGATACACGAATATAGAGATGAAGTGATGAGCAAAGTTCCATTCAGGTGTGGGCTGACTGCAGGACAGCACAGGGGTGATACCCAGTAGACAGCAGAAATAATAAATCTGGTGTTATGGAAAAGTTGGAGAGGTGGATACAGATTTGGGAATCATTACATCATACAGATTATATTTAATACCACAGACATTGCCCTAATTATATAGGAATACCATTTATAAAGGGAAAGATGATAAACAAAGCTGAGAGAAAGACTGGTGAAGATCTGGAGACTCTCCAACTGGGTGATGTTTATCAGGCATGGAACAACATGGTTTTATTTCCTTGACTGAATCTGAGATGATGCCTTGAAATGTTGTTTTGACACAATACATTTTACAAATTCTTTAAACAACAGGAAAATATTTTCTTGATTTTCCTGTCTGCTTAATTAATGACAGTCCATTTTAAGTGTCAGAAATTTAAAATCTATTTCAGTATGCCTGAGAACATCTTGAATTTCTAATTCACCTTTATAAAATGCTTAAGCCAACACTACAAATAAGAGTATTGCCCAAGACCAGTGATCTATAGGCAGGCAATTATGCTTTAAAATAAACAAAACTATTGAGTTGCTGATGTTGCAATCCACTGAAAGGGAAATTGCCTTTTCCTCATAAAGGAACACCTGCTTGACAAGTGAAATTGCCCTTCTTGTTCTCAGATATTTTTATCTCCTGCAACACTGATTGATTGTTAGAGTTGCCAAGAAATTTCTAATCACACAATGCTCACCTGTGGATGAATGATTGAAAAAAGCAATAGAGCAGAAACAGATGGAAAATGAAGGGCCAAGTGAATAGCTATGATGTGACTGGGTTTCAGAGCCACATTTTTTTCAACTCTGCAAACAAGGTTGACCATGTCAAGGAAAGGATTTCACCTAAGGTTATTTTGGGTCAGTTTTTATCTTTCCATTTGCCTAAGTGTGTGTTCACCACCAATCCTAAATAATACCACTCCACCCAAACAGACAAACAAATAAATAGATGAATGTCAAGTGGACTCTTACCAGATGCTACCACCCATACGGTAGTTCAGGCCTCTTCAGTTCTACAACTCTTTTCTTTACTAGAGAAAATATCAAAAGGTTGAGGTGACCAGTGGATGAAGTGGGGTAAGGATGTATAATAATGATATAACTATAATGTAGAATTCATAATTAGGTAATTCATCATGGAAACCACCATCTCCCTGAAAATTTCTGTTAGCTGTCCTTGGAGAAACACAGCCTTAGCAAAACATTAAGGCCCAAATTAGTATTATCTATTCAACACAAAGATTTATTCATTGGTTTAAAAAATATGTATTGGTATTTGTTGTAGGTCTTGTAATTCGGTAGAAACAAAGAAAAATAATATGTTTCATTTTTTTCAAGAATATGGTGATATGATTGGTGAGATACACACAAAATCAATTTCAGACCATGTATATGCAATGATAGAAAAACACATTTTAGGAAATTTTCTACCAGCAGGATGGCAAGATCAAAGAACAGTACCCCCAAAGAGGTGTCCATGGAGAATCTTCAGGTTTTAAGTCTTACTATTGTCTAAAAATCAGAACTGTGATCAGACGCTGTCCTCCATACCCAGGACTGCTCTTACTCTTTAACTTGAACAGACAGTGCAGCAGTAAGTGAAACTGGGAAGAAGGTAAGTTATAAATATGTTAGAAGTGGGGCCAAAAATTTTTGTAGTTGGAATCTGGGTGTTAGGTCTAAGAGATGAGGTGTGATTTTCTCTTTCCTCCCCATAATTAAAGGGGATAAAAGTAAGCTAATCTAGGCTCCTGGATCCCTCTGAACCAGTGGAACTCTCCCTCCTCCTACCTCGACCCCTAGATTGAGAACATCAGCCAAGAAGGTTCTTCTTTGAAGAACAAGAGATGTCTGGGAGGTTGCATCCTTATTTTCTTGTGTATCTTTTCCTTTAAACTTGGTAAATGAAGAGATAGTAAAGTAAAGTGAAATAACCTTAGTTGAATGTGTCTGACCTATTTCACTGTGACCATCTGGGCAATCCTAAGTACCCTGAGTAACCCTTCTGGTCTGGGTACCTAACTCATTGTAATGACCATGTTATTTTAAAGAATATGTTTATATAATTATCACCACTTTATTGCATATACTTTTAAACATCAGTCTTTCTACCACTTACTAATATCACAGTGATAATAGTGATGATACATTTAATGGGAATATGTCTCTTCCTATGGCCTGAGTTATATTTTCAAGCTCTCTCATAGCCTTTGCCTTAGGCCACTCCAAATTTCCCTCTATAACTCTGATTTTGTTCTCTGACAGTAAATATCAAGTGTATTAAGCAGAGTTGTTACTACAACACTAATGGAACAAGATATATGACATAATTCAATAGTTTGTTTCAGTTGCCATTTCTCAATGAATCCATTCACGGTTGATCATGAGATTTCAGGGATATCTCCAGGGCACAATTACCAAATGTCTACACATGTAGAACACACAAGAATTCATCATTTCCTTTTTGTCTTTGGAGTCTCATAAATGCTTATAACCTGAGTATTACTTGAAAAAGCCTTCCAGTAATTAACTAGGTAAGGATATAAAGGCAGAAAAATTTAAAAGAATAATTTAGTTTAAAAGAATTGACAGATTCATTCATTCATCGAACAAATAATTGTTGAAGACAAACCTTGAAAAAGGTACTGGGGATTCAGCAATTAATTAACAAGATGTATGTGATTTCCACTCTAAGAGATTTTACAACCTGGACACATTTTAAAAGTCAATTATAATACAGTGTGACTAGTGCTTTGGTAGGAACAGTGCAGGGTGGGAGAGAAGCATATAGGACAGGTGACCACCACAGCCCTTAGCATCAGGGAGGGCTGCCTCCTTCAAGGTGTGGTATGTCATGTGAAAGACAGGTATATGTTTGTAATGGAAAGAGGTATCTGCTGTGGAGGTGAGCAGCAGGTCTCAAATGAAGGTGAAAAATTTAGAAGTAAGAGACAGTCTGTCATGTGCAAGGATTCAGACTGGCCAGGGTTGCTGGAATGCAAAGCAAGAGAGTAGGATGTAGGGAAACTTGAGGCAGCAAACAGACCGGGTGCCAAAACTTGAGGCCATTTTGTTTTTACTTTGTCCAAATGGTAACTGTAATCCATTAAAGTGTTTTGTGTGTGAGAGTGATGCAAGCACTTTTTTGACTGAGGATTGGATTCAAGAAAGTTCTAAGGCTAGAATTTTCAACTATGCTAACTAAACTATTCAGAAAGTTTAGGATAAAGTTGGTCTTCTACATCTACCAATCCATTCATCATCTCTTCAGTATGTAAGATTACCATTTTTCCTTTTTGAAGGAGTTTGATGAGTTGTTTCATGTACCATCTTATTAAGTTAGGCGATGGATTTTTACATGAAAAAATGTTTATTAGAAAAAAAGGCTTAGAAGGAAAAATAAGGAAACAACATTTATTGAGTCTTTATTGCATACAGTGCCAGGGAGTTTCATGTACATTTTCTCTTGCAAATTTAGCCTGGGAAGAAGGGGTTGGTGCTAATGAGGGATGCACTGGATTAAATGGTAACCACCTCTGACTCATGTGGCTTCAGAGAAGGTCCAAAGTCCCAAACGGAGTCATAAAATCCCAGGAACAAGACACTAATGTTCCTTTCTAAGAAGTGTTCCCTGTGGTGCTACCAAGGAACCATCTTGTCAGGTCAGGAATTTTCTACTCCTTTGATCCCCTAGAGCAGGGTTTCTCAACCTTGGCATTATTAACATTTGGGGCTGGACAATTGTAGGGACCATCCTGTGCACTGTAGGATGTTTACCAGAATCCTGACCTCTGCTCACTAGATGCCAGTAGCACCTCCCCCAGCTATGGCTACCAAAAATGTCTCCAGATGTTACCAAATGTCCCCCGGGGGACTAATTAGCCCCAGCTGAGAACCATCAATGCATCTCAAACCATGATGTGAGCATACCTGAGAGTAAGATATTGGTGTTGGTGACAAAGTTTGCATTGTTCCTTGGGGAAGTATAGGAAACCTGACAACACATTAAGTTTTTCATTCTGAGGTTACATTCTTCCTACATGCTTTCTTTTACAGAATAATAGTGAGAATAAGTGGTTATACTTTTTACTTTTTAATTCCTTACCTGGCCAAAAAAAAATCTGGTCTATGTCAATTTCCTAATTTTTATATTATGTTATTGATCTATGAAATCCAAAATATCAGGCAACCTCTTCTGTAGAGGAAACTTAATGGCTACCTCATCAAAACACAACTCTTCTTACAACATCTGGGAAGAAATTCTCTGAGTTAATTCTAAGTAGGAAAAGCAAAGTTTGCCTTAGAATCCCATACTTTACTTTCTATTCCCCCTGAAGAATCTCATTCTTTCACTTGTAAATTCATTCTGATAATAATGAAGAAATTGCTAACTATTCTGGGGTATGTACATTTTAGTGTAAAATGAGTGAATACTAAGAAATAGTTCAAGGTCAAAAGAAAAATCTAATGGTAGAATTTCAGGTACAGGCAATTGTGGAAATACTAGGAGTGGGAGATCTAGTTTAAATTATGCTGATTTTGCTCTTAAAGTGAGTCCTACAAAGTGATACAATTTCCACAGAACATAAAAAGGAACATAAAATATACCAGTGTATTGAGGAATGAAAATGAACAATGTTTATGTTTTTTATAATATTCAAAATGAAATATTTTTTTGTAAGTTACAAGTACTCTTTTAATAGCTTTCAATAGAGACTTGAAATGAAGTTCATAGGACTTGATATCTGTTTAAGACGCTACTATGTTCCAACGCATCATAGAAGACTGGAGAACATGATGCATCTGTGTGAAATAAGCATGGTGTTTGGACTTCCAACTCCTGTGAGTGAATTTATCCCCCCAGATCGATGCCTTTGCAGGATTTCTCCAAGCACTAAAGTACTGCTTCTGGCCCAGTCGCAGGATTATGTTTTTCTATCCCTGAGTCTTCTATTTGGTTACTTAGCCTTCCCTTCCTATTTCTTCAATACACAAAGGTCTGCCTAATCCCTGTACTGCCAGTTTGAAAACTTGTTATATACACTCATAAAGGAATATCTGAATCAGAGAGAACAGACATTGTGCTAAGACCTCTCCTGAAATGCCTCCCCGACCCCAGCTCTGCCACAATTTCCTAAGTCTAATTTGAAATCTTCAAAGTTAGTGACTATTGGAACAAATGCAAAAGAATGCTGTCTTTGACTGTGAAGAAAAGGAATCTTTGTTTTAACAGTTTAGCCACAGAAGCCCAGGAACCTTTCTTCAGGACACTAAATGAAGAATTTCTTGAGACTCTTTCAGAACCCTAAAGTCAGGGCTGCCACCAGTGCATATGACATTTTTGAGTGAAGAAAAAGGAACCTCTTTTTCCAGGTGGATGAGGAGAGGTGCCAGAGCATATTGTTTGTTTGGCTGAGTTTAAGCTGCATTTCTGGCCCTCCAGCCAATTTATTATTCATTTTTACTCAACAATAAATAGATTGAGCACTTTGAATTTTCTACGACTGATATTATAAATGTTCTATTGACATTAATTTAATTTCCATATATTTTGCAATGAAAATTTAGGTTAATACATTCAATGAAAGTTCTAGTATTCAGTGCATTGTAATTTGGTGTTTGGTGTGTGTCTAATTCATTGCTTACTAAAAGAGGTTTCTAAATCCAAGTGGATGAAACATTTGATTCCCTAGCTAAAGTTTTTTTGGAGTTAATTTCCATTTATGTGTGCTGTAATATTTGACTTAAAAAAAATAAATTTCCATGAGAATTGTTAAAGAAGTTTCTTTTTCCTGTGTTATAAATTTCAAAGCAAATCTTGGGTATATTCATTATTTGATCTCTAGTTAATGAATCAGCATTGGAAACTACTAACCAGAGCGACGTGTAGCTAAAATAATTTTTACTATTTAGTTTGCACTAACTGATACCAGTCTGGGTGGTATAAAGGCTTTCTGCTCAAATTGTGGTCCCTAGACCAGCAGTATCACCTGGTTAGAAATGCAGCATCTCAGATCCCAGGTTTGACCTACTGAATCAGAATCAGCATTTCACCAAGGCTGTCCGGTGATTTGTGTGCACATAAAAAAGCCTAGACTGATAATGAGGCCACTTGAGTTCTATTCTCCTGGTTTACCACTGACTAGCAAAATTCCTTAAAATTTCTAGACTTTGCTCCCTTTATAAAACATGAGTTTTGAGCAAGATAAATGCACCTAAAATTCTAAGGTCCACTGTCAAATGTGTATCAAGTTTACATATATTTCAAGAAGGCAAATATACTTTAAATGCTTTGTCCTTTAAAATAGTTTGGACTTGTTTGAAATTAATGAAAGTTAGAAATAATTTGAAATTATTTTTATAAGAAATGCTTAAACAAACAATTCAAATACATTAACTAACCTCTCCTTACCTTAATATGTATGCTTGTCATTCTTTTCTTTCTTCAGAACTGTATATTTTAAATTATTCACAAAGTTCCTGTCTTTTAATGGTAGGAGACACTTGGAGATACTCTGTCTGAATCGTATTCAAACAAGAAGAGTACTAGGTCCACTGGATGAGAGAGATTCTAAGCTTTGGAACTATTTCATTTGGCTGGAACATTCCAAATTAATATTAGAATTTCATTTTCAGTGCTTGCACTATAAAATATATACATTTTTGTTTAGAGAAGCAATGGATATTTCTATTGGAATACATCCATTTAGCAAATATATATTGTGCAATGTCTTCTCTGAGGAAAGAAACTATTCACAGGGGTACTCCAGGAAGAACACAGTAAGCATGTAATAGGTGTGTGTTAACTGAAATGTTAAATAATGGAAGTTACTATTAATCTAAAACTATTCCTAGGGGCAGCAGGCCTCCTCAGCCAAGGAGACTTAGTCATGCCCTCCTGTCCTCTGCTTTTCCCATCCTTTCTCACTATGCTAAGCCTTGGAATTACAAGTATGCATATACTCCATCATGAAGAACTGCCCCCACCTGCCTCACCCATCACCCCACCACCCCTACCACATCCACCTGGTGTACAAGGAGGTGATCATGTTGACTGCTGGCCAGATGGCATCAAGGTCTTACCTATCAGAGGAAGACCTCACCAACATACAGATCACCATTGAGGACCCTGAAGGGACCCCATACCTTGAAGCCCATTGGGCATGAAACTTCTGGTGGGAAGGACTTTCCTGCCTCCCCACCCATGTGCTACTGCCTGACCAAGATCTTCTACCTGGGTGGGGGCGCCAAGGGTGGTAACTGAGTCATCGTGCTCAATAGGGATTGTACAGCTGAGCTGGGCACCCGGCATATGTTGCCTTATCAAGTGCCTGCTGATGGTGCCCCCCAGAGTCCTCCCAGAAGACAGGCTTCCCCTTGAAGGACTGCTGGGAGGACGCCTCCCTTGCTGCCTCCACCCACCTGTGATCCCTGGGGTCCAAACCGGCCCAAAACTCCCTCTGCAGAAGAACACACAGGGAAGTGAGCGGGATGCTGGTGGCCAAGACCCGGTGCTGCGGTGGCTGTAGTGGGCTCTCCTCTCTCTTCCCATCCCCGATCTGGCCCGACCCTCCTGACCCAGACCCCAACTCGGTCTCCATGTTATTTTTAACTATGTCTGAGGTGAGGGTCAGCATGGGGGCACTGAGACCTGGGTTTCTTTTTCTGAACAGAGTTGGAAAAGAAAAAAAAAATGGAGTCTTTCCTTATTTATACCTCCCTGCTTTAAATTACATTATTCTGGACCATGCCTACTCCTGTTCCTTGTTTTATTTTTCTCAAAGCACTTATCCCCTTAAAATAACTATATATATAAAATGTAATATATTTATATAGTATTCATAATAATATATTAGTATATATTAAATATAAAAGTTATATACATGCTTTTTTGTTTGTTGATAGATTTTTATCACTGAAATGAGGGCAAAGATTTTCTATTCCCAACATCTAAAAGAATGCCTGGTACCAAATATGTGTTCAATTAATATTATTAAATGAATAAATTTAGGGGCTTCTCTAGCACTTTCCCTGCCTTTACCCTAGAATCAGCCATTTCTCCAAGGAGTCTTGGTTTCTTTAAGAAGAGATAGTAATATTGAGATGGTAATTTAGAAATCAAGATCTGGGATAATGGTTTTGCTGAGTCTCCCCAACTCTCCAAAAGACGATTCAACTCTCAGTCTTTGAGGGAAGAAGGATGCAGACAAGCCAGAGGGCAGAGTAACTTGCTGAGGGAAACAGATGGACCTCTGAAAAACTGATAGCCTGGAGGACATATGTGTGAAGCTCAAACACAAAAGGTTTCCCTGCACCAGAAAATGTGGTATCAGCACCGGATATGTTTGCAGGAAGTTTAGTACAGGAACTAAAGCCATCCCTATCTATCTCCAATAGATTTCCATGGAAAACTTATGGGGAAAGATGATCAAATAATGGTTGGAACTTTTTGGTGGATAGTAGACCCATAAGGCACTTGAAACAGTTTGAGAGGGCTGCACCAGGATATATTCCTTTATGAAGAAAGTTCTATGTGTGGTTTTGAAAACAAAGTTCACACAAAAGACCCAAAACAATCCTGAGAAAGAAGAACAAAGCTTGGGGGATTATGCACCCTAGCCTCAAGCTCTACTACAAAGCCACAGTCATCAAAACACTTTGATCCTTGCACAAGAACAGACCCACAGATCAATGGAACAGAATAGAGAGCCCAGATATAAATGGCCAATTAATATACATTATGGTCAGTTAATATACTATACATATGGTCAATTAATATATTATAAAGGAGCCATGGATATACAATGGGGAAATGACAGCCTCTTCAACAACTGCTGCTGGGAAAACTGGACAACTACATGTAAGAGAATGAAACTGGATTACTGTCTAACTCCATACACAGGAGTAAACTTGAAATGGATCAAAGACCTGAATGTAAGTCATGAAACCATAGAATCCTTAGAAGAAAATATAGGCAAAATTCTCTTGAACATAAACATGAACAACTTTTTCCTGAACACATTTCCTCAGGGAAGGGAAACAAAAGCAAAAATTAACAAGTGGGATGACATAAAACTAAAAAGCTTCTGTACAGCAAAGGACCCCATCAGCAGAACAAAAAGGCATCCTACAGTATGGGGGAATATATTTATGAATGATTTATCTGATAAAGGCTTAACATACAAAATATATAAAGAAATCACATGCCTGAACACTCAAAAAAGCAAATAACCCAATTAAAAAATGGGTGGAAGATTTGAACAGGCACTTCTCCAAAGAAGAAATACAAGTGGCCAACAGGCATATGAAAAGATGCTCCACATTGCTAATCATTAGGGAAATGCAAATTAAAACCACAATGAGATATCATCTCACACCAGTTAGGATGGCCAACTTCCAAAAGACAAGAAACAACAAATGCTGGTGAGGATGAGGAGAAAGGGGAACCCTCCTACACTGCTGGTGGGAATGTAAATTGGTTCAACCATTGTGGAAAGCAATATGGAGGTTCCTCAAAAACTTAAAAATATAAATACCATTTGACCTACTGATTCCACTCTTAGGAATTTACCTGGAGAAAACAAGATCCCTGATTCAAAAGACATATGCACCCCTATGTTTATCACAGCACTATTTGCAATAGCCAAGATATGGAAGCAACCTAAGTGTCCATCTGTAGATGAACGGATAAAGAAGGTGTGTACATATGCACAATGGAATATTATTCAGCCATAAAGAGAAGACAAATCCTGCCATTTACAACAACATGGATGGAGCTCTGCTCAGTGAAATAAGCCAGGCAGAGAAAGACAAATATCAAATGATTTCACTCATTTGTGGAGTACAAAAACAAAGCAAAATTTAAGGATCAAAATAGAAGCAGACTCACAGATACCGAGAAAGGACTATTAGTTACTAATGGGAAGGGGTTGGGGAGGGTGGGTATGGAGGGAGAAGGGGATTAAGGGGCACTATAATTCACAATCAAAATATAGGTAGGTCATGGTGAAGATAGTACAGCATGGAGAAGACAAGTAATGACTATAGAGTCTTACTACTCTGATAGACAGTGACTGCAATGGGTGGGAGGTAAGGTATTGATAATATAGGTGAATGTTGAACCACTGTTGTGTATTTGAAACCAACATAAGATTGTATATTAATGATACTTTAACAAAAAAAAAAAAAGAAAGAAAAACAAAGGTTACTACCTTCCCCTTACCTCCTTGGATCTAAAACATTCCCTCCCCAAGTGTTAGAATCGATGCTCAATCTCCACCTCCAAAAAATCAGTTATGTCCCATTTCAGTAGCTATAACTTCACATTTTTTATGGTCATCCCTTACTTGCACCCAAAACTTCTGTCAAAATTGTCATATGCAAGGGAAACAAGGGCATTTTAAAAATAAAACTTAAAGACCTATTATTTGCCTGGTTTTGACACAAATGGTAATTTAGAGACAGCATATCTCTATTGTGGACTATCTCAGTCTCCATAATCAAGTCACCCAATTTCCATAATAAATCTTCTCTTTTATATCAATAAAAATCCTATTGGTTCTTTTCCTCTGCCAAATACACATCTTTTCCTCCTTCTCCTGGAGGAGACTAAGTAGCAATTAAAGTAACATTCAGGCGACTTGTTTCCATCTACCTCTTACCACTCAGCCTTTCAGCATCCATTAACAGGAAAGTAAGTGGAATGCGTTTGCTCCTCCCTAGTCACCTACCACCTGAGAGCATTTGCCATCAGATCATAGGATGTTTTCTCATATTCACCTAACCTGATCCATGGGACTTTTGTCCTTTCTTCTCTGGAAAGCATGCTTCTGTCAGTACTCCATCTTCATCTTCAAAACTGTCAAAAACTATGAAGAATCTGAGATTTTACTTTATGTTCAGCCCACCTAATTCATGAATCTTAGCAGAAGACATGAGACCTCTGGGTCAGAGACAAAGAGATTTACTATTTATGGCAGGCAGCATATGTTACATGTTCACTTGAGTTTCCTTTGTCCCTCCAAGGCCCATAGGGCCAAAAAGGTGGAAAATAGTAGTTTAAATAAATGGGACATTATTTTTAGTATATTGGACAGCAAATAAATCTGCCTTCTGCTCTGGAGGGAGACACCATCTATATCATCCAAAGCTACTCACTGTGCAAGTGTCCTTGAAAAGATAGGCTGAAACAAAAAAATTACTTGTGTCTATATTCACAAAATATGCACAGAGACCTGTGGAGAATCGTCTACCAATATTGTTATACTATATGCATTCTTCTGCTTCTTTCTCTTTTCAATTACTAATAACTGTTTTAGAAATGTTGCCATATCACTACACTGAGTGCATCATCACTGACTTTTGCAAGAGCAGAGATACAGTGATGTGGACCCTTAGATTAGTTCTTATCTTTTGTTTTTAGAAACAATCTACAAAAATCTTTAACATAATTTTTTCACACATATACCAATGCTACATGTTGGATAAATTCCCAGAAGTGGAATTGCTGGGTCAAAAGTTAAGGTAATTTTACCTAAGTGTCCATCAGTAGATGAATGGATAAAGAAGAAGTGGTACATATACACAATGGAATATTATTCAGCCATAAGAAGAAAACAAATCCTACCATTTGCAACAACATGGATGGAGCTAGAGGGTATTATGCTCAATGAAATAAGCCAGGCAGAGAAAGACAAGTACCAAATGATTTCACTCATATGTGAAATATAAGAACAAAGAAAAACTGAAGGAACAAAACAGCAGCAGAATCACAGGACCCAAGAATGGACTAACAGTTACCAAAGGGAAAGGGACTGGGTAGGATGGGTGGGAAGGGAGGGATAAGGGCGGGGGAAAAAGAAAGGGGGCCTTACGATTAGCATGTATAATGTGTGTGAGGCGGGGGTATAGGGAGGGCTGTGCAACACAGAGAAGACAAGTAGTGATTCTAGAGCATCTTATTATGTTGATTGACAGTGACTGTAATGGGGTATGTGGGGGGGACTTGGTGAAGGGGGAGCCTAGTAAACCTAATGTTCTTCATGTAATTGTAGATTAATGATAACAACAAAAAAACTTAATGTAATTTTAATAAATATTGGTAAATTGCCCTCCATATGTGGTGTATCATTTTTCATTATCACTAGTGAAGTCTATTTCATATACTGCCTGATCAACAGAATATATAGTCAAATTTTAGAATTGTGCCAAAGTGATAAGTGAAAATAGTAGTTTTGACTTGTATTTGTTTTATTAAAAGACAAATTGAGCATCTTTTTATGTGTTTGAATGCCATGTCTTTATTTATCTGCAAAATTTTTGGTCAAAACATTTTGCTTATTTTTCTGTTGGGTTGATGTTCTTATTTATTTTCATTTCTGGTAGCTCTTTACACCCAAAGAAAAAAATTAGTTCTTTTTGTTGTGATTTTTTTCATTTGTCTTTTGACATTGCTTAAGATAATTTTTTTAATGATGCTGACAAATTTTTTTTATGCAGATGAATTTTTAAATCTTTTCCCTTTTGGCTTCTGAATTTTGAGTCATCTTTAGAAAAGTCTCCAACCCGAGGTAAAGAAAAGTTTCTCCTATATTGTCTTCTAGAACTTCTATGGTATTTTATTTTTACATCTGCATTTTGATCAGTTTGGTCTTTATCCTAGTGCACAGTGTTTTCCTCTTCCAGATGACTATCTTATTCAAACATCATTTACCACCTCACTGCTTTTTGGATGTTGTTTATATTAAATACTAAATTTCCATACACACATTGACTGCTTTCTTGTTTTTCTGCTCCATTCCTTTGGTCTAACTACCTAGTTAGACCCCCGTGCTCTGCCTCGGTGCTTTTGCTTTGAGCTTTCCTGACTCTTCTTAATTATTTACATAACAATTTTAAAATCAGCTCATATTCAGGGTAAAAGAAAATCTGTTCTCAGTTTTCTTGGAGTTGGATTAAAATAGAAACCATTAATATCTTTATAAAATGTTGAGGTTCCCTATTTAATACATTGTATGTCTGCCCATTCTTTCAAATCTCCTCTGTGTACTTTAGGGATAATTAAGCACTTTCTTCACACAATTTTTTATACATTTATTAAATTTATTCTGAGTTATTCTCTTTTTTTCTTTTTTGGTTGCTCTTATACATGGTATTTTTTATTATATATCCTAAGTGGTTTTGATTTTTCATATCAAGACCATTGATTTCTGGATGTTCATTTTATGCTTCCTTAACTTCTTTCATAGAAACATTTGAAATGATTCTCTTGAGTTTTCCAAGTATGTAGTAATACTGTCTGCAAATAATGACCATTTCAAATATGTATTTTTCACATCATTTAGGTAGAATATTCTTCAGACTATAACTGGAGAGGAGAAAATTCAGATATCAATGATCTGAGTTAATTTATCCCTTTCCGTACAGTCATTAACTCTTATTTATTAAGTACTTGCTATTTGCTAAGCACTGGGAATTATCATTTTAAAAGACAAAGGAAAGAAAGAAACTGGATTTTGTTCATGCCTCAGTAAAAAGAATATATTATTCATTATAAATTAAGATTTGTTTATATTAAGTGACTAGACAGGAAAAATCCTATATTATAAAATTTCTAAAGGAACATTGTTGGTTATTTTTGTGGTATAATATATTTAATGGACTTAGTGTAGAACAGCTTGCTACATTTCATAAATGCATCAATGATGAGTATAGACATTGGAAAGTGATTCATAATTGCCTAAACTGGTATATACAGTATTTATTAAACTAGATTAAATATATTATAAATTATGTTTTTAACATTGAAAAATAAGATATGTAGAATGTGACTAACAATTTTATATAATAATGAAAACATTTGTGTATAGTTTCACATCTGAGTAAATTCATTAGGCAATATGGCTAGTTATAAAGTATTAGAGAGGTAGAATATAATGTGTTTAAAGTGTGGGCTATGGAGTCTGGGTTCAAATCTAAGCTCTTTCACTTACAAAACTGATTGATATTGGGCATGTTGAAACCTCTTGGAAACTAATTTCCTCACCTGAAAAATGAGGAAGATAAAGTACTAACCTTACAGAATTCTTATGAGGATTAAGTGTGTCAGAGTGATATGGTGCTTAGAACAGTCCTTGGCACATAGTAAAAACTCAAGAAATGTCAGGACACATAAGATGAGGTAAGAGATTAGACTTAAGCAAAGTAAAACTCTGACCTGGCTCATGCCTGCTTTTGTAGAATATGGCCATTGTATAATACATAATCTCTATGATTCCCTCTATGTTTATACATTCTATCTCTGCGGTTAGAGTAATTGATATTCCAAGCCACAGAGAGGATCAGTTGTTTAGGAAAGCAAGGGGTATTTGCTTGGTGCCAGGAAAATGATTTGCATTGTTCCAGGAAGGAAGAAGGAGAATTGGTTGCTTGCTATGACTTGGATTCTGCTTAATTGTTCTGAAGCTGTACAAATTAGTACAATAATGGATAATTTAGTCCAACATAAACATGGGGAAATTTCTTCCTCACCAAGTCCATGCACCAGAACTGGAAAAAAAAAAATTCAAGTATAACTGAGCTCTTACAAGCCAGGCACTTACCTCTATGAATTAAAGATTGTATAAATAAGAAAGTACTTTATCGAGATTTGAAGATATTCTAGAGTCAATAAATCACTCAGGTCTTTGTTGAAAACCTTTCAAAGATCTGAATGGCATGTATTTCCTTTTGCCCATCCACCTGTGATACCTTTATAAAGAAGTAAAGTATTATAAAGAAGTAAAGAGAGAAGCTACCACATCAAACAAAGAGAGAGTATTTTTTATTGCAAAATCTTTATTATTCTAGATAGCCCTGACCAAGAACAATGTGCTTTTTTTTAAAATTATGGCCTAGTTTTGCAGAAATAACACAACCTCACAAATTAATCCGTGATAGAGCAAAACTTCTGGTAGCCCAGCTAGGCAAGTCACTCAGCATAGCCTGTGAATTCTTACCTTTTCAAAGCTGTATTGAATCAATAAAATTAAGAATATCATGCATGATTTTCACTCCACATTTCTCACAAACTTTCAAGTATATTTGAACCCATTTTTCCTCAACACCTTTCTTTTATGTCAGAAGATTAAGAATCCCTTCTCTATTTAATGCCAATTCTTTGTCTACCTGCATTTTAGATTCTATTGTGTCCATGACTTCGAATATTTTTAATCAATTAGTTTTTGCCTCATCAATATCTATAAAAACACCCAGTCTTGACAAGGCCTTTGCAACATGCAATTGAACAAAAAATGTTGGCCAAAAATAGAGGAAAATACTTCTTGTTTTAATGTTTTAGGCCAATCCCATTGACTTTCCTCTGTACTGCAATACCTAGCTAGGACTATTGTCTTTGGTCTTCTTACTGAATATCAAGGTTACACCTAAGGCTGGTTCGTCTGAACAGGAGGAGCTGACCTTGCATGGAGCCAGTGTAATGATGGAGGTCAAGATTCTAAATAATCAGAGTTCTCTTTGAAGTTGTGGAGAGCCGGCATCCTTTGTTTTATATGGATTTCACTTTCACAGCTTTAGAATTACCCAAATTTTCTAGTTAGAACTTGCTTTCATTTTTTCAGCACCAATTTACAATAACAGAGTCTGAACTCAACAAAATTCTCTAAAAAAAAGTAAATGGGTTTAAAAAATGTTTGCCACATTTAGACTTAGTGGACCTCTTTCAATTCCTCAAATAGAAAGGTTTTTCTCACAAGGCTTTTCCTGTGCTGTGCTTTGTAATAAGATGCTTTTATTCCTCGTTCCCTACATGACAACACTGCAGGCTCCTCAGGTTGCCTCCTCTGGATGCAACAAACATACAGCTCCACATAGATCCATTTTCACTAAAAGACAACTAGAAACTAGTTGAATAACTCCTACACATAATACAAAGAGTTAACATGACTGGACATGGCATGGTAATTAAAAATGGGGGCTGAAAACATTATATGTCATGGCAACTAATATAAATGGGGATTGAACATTTTTGGTTCAATGCTTTAGATAAGCATGAATCTGTATACAAAATAATTAACATGATTTGCTCATTAAGTACTTTTTTTATAGTTTATTAAGATGCATATTCAAAATAATCCAGACATTGTTCTATATGAAATATACTATGTTAATTATATTTGAAGTTAAATTTATTTTTATTTCCAGTTAAATTTATCTACTTGTGTGTGTGTGTGTATATATATATATATATATTTGATTATTTCACACTACTGTGAGAATCTTTTTGTTTGCCAAACTTGAAGAAAGGAACTGATAACTCAGAGTGCATCTTCCTAGATTTATTACATGTAAGTTAAATAATATAATGCAAATATGTTATAATGATTGTGTGCTCTTGGTTTAAAAAAGGATACTCATGTTTAAGTACAAAGACAGGTATGATAATTACTTATGAAAAGATATTTTTCTCCTAGGATTCTAGATTTAAATACTCTTGTCAACTGAGGGCACTTGGAGTTATATTAATATCCTCATATTATTTGTCTCTTCACTAGTCATTATCTGTCATTGTAACATGATGATCCCAGGAGTGCTCTTTCCTCTACTTAAAAAAGGAAAATGCCTCAGTGGTTTAATCTCTGTTAGAAAATTATCTGTGATTTACATAGGGCATTGTAAATCACCTTGGATAATCCTGATTTAATTTTGTTTTATAATGGTTTATACCTAAAAACAAAAACTTGAAATTATCAAGCAGGCTATACACTTAAAGTTTCAAATTTAATCTTTGAACATGAACCTCTCCCTGTATTTAAATCGGTCTATATGACTGGTTTAATTATCCTCATCTGGGCCTTCCAAGGCTTAAAAAACAATGGAGATCAACATTTAAACAAATAATCGCATTCCAGTATGCTCAGTCACTTCGTGGTTATTTTGAGAAATATCTTTCACTAAGAATGTTATTAAATACTATATAAGGCTTCACTTTTTACTTAAAAATCTCATTGGTCTTATCCTCAATCACCAATAAAAAGTGGAGAGAACAAATGGAATTCAAAACCCCAAAATTGACAAAGCTCTTGGAGACTCTAGAACTTCCATGACCTGGTATATGGCCATAAGCCTTGATAATATAGACGACTCAGGGCTCTTTACCACACTCAGTAACCAAATTGCCCTACAAGCCAAAATGTTGGCTTCTGACAGCATCCAGTTTGGAGCATGACCAACTTTATTGAACCCTCCCCCCAGTCACCTAGCACTATCCAAAGTCCTGTAATAAGCCCTTCCTAATACCTTCCTCCTGAAATCCTCTGTGTGTAGGATGAAGTTGCTCTACAGCTGAATGGGACCAGCAGAGCTGTAGTCTTATCTCTGGGGGCTCCTGGTTGTCTGCCTTTGACTCCTGGCAAAGATAAATGCATGGAATTCATGATGTGCTGCAAAAACTTTAAAACTCCCGTGGCAACTCTTAGGGCAGGTTCGTTGACTGATGGTTTTCAATTGGCGCAAACCATTAGGCAGCCTGACTTGACAGTGGGGCCAGTGAGGAATCAAAACCCAGATGGGAAGTTCTGGCTTGAGCCTTCCCAGGCTACAATTCCTTGCATAGGTCTTGGTAGTTCAATTTGGAAACAGAACACAGGCACCTGTGAATAAGGACCCCGCCCCTGAAGTCTCCAGGATCCCAAATGTTTGCCTGCGTTCCCTTTCTCTTGCTGACCTTATTCGTGGCCTTTACATGAGTATGCTCTGTGGAGACCTGTGATTGCGTTTAAATACCCAAACCCTCAAAAGCCTCGCACCCATGGATCCCAGTGGTGTATCAGTATCCCAGGTTTAACTCAGATCTCTTGTTGTTGGTCTTAGGCTGGAAGGCAGCAATGAGGGAATCAAGGTAGAATCTCAACACAATAGACAGACATAATTTATATCCGTGGAAAGCAAATGTCTATACTGCGTTTTACTTTTTGAACAGAAGATTTGGAGAGAAAACAGGTGGGACCATACATAGGGTATGGCTATGTTTAGAAGAGCACATTAACAGGTCATTGCATGTATAAAAGAAGGCCTAAAAAGTGTGTGGGGGTAGGCCTAAAAAGAATGAAATTGTTCTGCATTTTAAAAAGACATTTTTCTTCTTTCTTTTCCCTGAAGGACAGTAAAATAGGATGATTAGACAGGGGGCGGCAAGAGAACCAGCGAGGCTAGAAACTAAGTGTAACTGTGGTCAAAGGATTAGTCTCTTCCAGAACCCTCAAAACATAAAGCAGAATAAAAAAACAAACAAAAACTTGCTAAGTATGGGAAACTAGAAAGAGTGTCTTCCGTGCATGTATGAGATACAGTGCCAAAAGGTAAAAAAAATTGATGCTAAAGGGACAGATCTTGATCTGGTGGCCTCAAGAGGAGCTGTGGCCCCAGGCGCTGTGCTCAGAAGACTCCTCCGCAATCCCACTAACACTGCCCCGTTACAGGGCAGAGGACAGGCCAGCAGACACACACACTGAACGAGTAGGAACATGTTTGGACTTAGCAGACACAAACTGAAAATCAGCATGTAGTTAAAACTTTCTCCTAAGAAGGACTGATGGCTCATCAGAGCCTACTCAGTTGCCTTCTTATTTTAAGGAAAGGAGGGAGGGTGCCGGCTGGATTAGAGACTGGGACAAGCAGACAAGCACACAGATTTCCTCCCAAAGAAGAAACCAGGCTGGTCTCTCCATTCATGCAATAATAAATAATAGAAGAGTACGAGGGGATACCTATCGAATTTGTGTTGGTTGTTTTTTTAAAGATTTTGACTGAAGACTACTACATTCAACAAAATTACCAACTTATTAATGGATTTAAGAAAGTATACCATGTAACATCTTTCCTGAAAGAAAAATCACCACTTGGCACCCTGTCCCGCTTGCCCAGGGAGGCTCTCCCATTCGCGGTTCTTTCTCCTCATTGGTCTTACCTACAGTCTCCTTTGTGGATTCCTCCACTTCCTGGGGATCACTGGGACTCAGCCCCGGGCATCTGCTCTTCCTAACCGACATCCCCTCACCACAGCGATCTCATCTGGTTCCACAGCTTATTTCCTAGTAACCACCATGTCTCCAACTGCAGCCCAGACTTCTCTCCCTGGCTGCACACTTGCACACTATAGCATACTAAAACCTCTTAGTTGTAGATCTCATGAGCATCGTGGCCAAAATGGAACTCTCAATCTATCCCAAAACCTGCTCCACCAAAGCTCTTCCTCATTTCATTTGACAGCAGTTCTCCATTTCCTAGGCTCAGGCCACACATCTGGAGTCTTGCAGCTGTTCTCTGTCTTTCTCACCCCACACCATTCTATCAGAAAACCCTATTAATTTCACCTTCAAAATATACCCAGAATTAGCACCTCTCACTGCCCCCACTGCTGTCACACCATCGAAGCCACCATGACCTCCTTCCTCTGTCACCGCAGTCGCCTTCTCCTTTCTTCTGACTTTTCCCTCCATAGTCTTTTGTCCGTATAGAAACTAAATCAATCCCTTAACGCTATGATGTAAGCCAGATCAAGTCCTTACTCATCTCCCAACCCCACAGAGGCTTTCCACTTTCCACGGAGGAGGAGCTGAGTCCTTACAATGACCTAAAGGTATTTCACAATCCCACCTTGTTATCTCGCTGACATCAGTTTCAGCCGATATGCTTCGTGTACTCAGCTCTCCCACTTCACCTTGCTGCTCCTGGTTCATACCAGCCATATTTTGGTTTTCATTGGCTGTTCCCTTTACTTGATCCCTCTTTCGCTGTGATACTCTACTGCCCAGCTCTGTCTCCTTGGCATTCCATTGGCTGTGTCTCCTCTTCATGGCTTTGCTCCATGTCTGGCCTTGACCATCTTATTTATTATGGCAGTCTACATACCATCACCATCCCTTAAATTCTTTACCCTTTTCTACTGTCTTCCTTCTCTGTTGTTTAGTACCTTTTACACATTTTCTTATTTTTACTGTTTAATCTGACCACTATAGAACGTAAGCTCTGCAAGGTCTGGGATCTTTCCCTGTTCTGTTCACTGACATATCCTAAGTGACAAAAATATTGGCAGACAATATTATAGGTCAATCAGTATTTCTTCAGTGAATAATTAAACCTGAACTTTAGCATACTGCAAGTATAGGTTAAGAATACCTAAAGAAATGTTGTTTTGAAATATATGGTGGGAGGCTTTACCATATTATGTATTTTGCTAGATTTCTGTAACTAAGGAGTCATTAGAATATAACACATTATAATACAAATAATAGGGCAGATTTATTTATATTTAAATTATAATTTAAATATACCAGAGAATATGTCATTTCTTTTTCAAAAATACAAAGCATAGAGTTGAGTATTTTGTCCTTATTTTGGAAATTACTAAAACATTTTAAACAAAATATGTAATACTTGGAAGAAAGGAAACCACTCTTGTAAATAATTCTTGAAGTGAAAATAATTTCAAACTATGACAACAGAGTATGTATAATAAATAATATCGACAGCATTGCATATCAAAATGTATGAAATGTGGCCAAAACCCTACCCAGAGGGAACATCATTATCCTGAATACTCATGTTATTGATGACTACATTAAATTACAAAGAGATTTACTCACTTATTCAAGATCATGCAGTTCAGGTGACCGGATTAAGACTTAAACCTGTTCATTTTCTTGATGCATAAGCTGTATGACATTCTTGTTTAGAAAAGACTTGGAAAAAAATAATAGCTAACCAACTGTCTCTCACAGCTCCTGCCTCACCTCTGAAGCAAACATAAAGAATAAAAACTAAGTGAATTGGTTCTGATATTGTCATAGAATATTCACATACACAGAGACAAGATTTCCCCAGATTGATACATTTTGTTGAAAAATATATAATAACTTAAACAATTAGGATAGGAGCCCCTTTAGACCAGGAAGTTCTTTATTTGTTTTAGGAAAACAAAAATAGCAGCGGTTATAAAGGAAGCATCATTAGGGACAACTGCTTTGTGATTTGAAGTTGGGGATGGAGGAGCAGTGTAAATAATACTGTCCCCGCTACCTATCACTGAGTAACAAATGAACTCCAAAACATAGGAGCTCTATAAACAGCCACAGTCATTTTATTATCTCTAAGCTCTGAGGGCTGACAGGCCTCAGTCAGGTGGCTTTCTCCTAGAGTTTCTAGTGCAATTACAGTCAGAGGGTGCCTGGGTCTGGAGTCTTTGCAAAGCCTTCGTCTTTCAACATATTTAGCAATTGAGGACCGCTGTCACCTGCAGCGTCAGCATGGACTGCTGTCCAGAATACCTACATGTGGTATATTTTGTTTTTTTCATTGACTCTTCACTTCATCTCAGCCTAGAGGCTGAGTTCCAAGATCAGCTTCCTTCCCAAGAGCTTCTCCATATAGATAGAAGCTACACTGGGTTTCTGATCCAGCAAGGAAAGCACATTATTCACATTTGTTGAATCAGTCAAAGTCCAATCACATTCAAGGGCAGTGGGCACAGGCCCATCCTCTCAATGGAAAATGTCAATGAAATTGGGGGCCACATCTTAAAACCGACACTAAAATTATGGGGAAGAAATCAAATCAAAGTCCAGAATGCAGGACATTCTATTAAAAAATTGTCCTAGCCTCTTCAATAGTTATGAATGCCCTGGGGAAGAAAGCACGGGCAGATATACTATTCTTTATCGCAAGGGACTCAAGTGACAATAACAAAATGCAAAGTGTGAACTTTGATGAGATCCTGGATTGAGGAGGGAAGGGGTTTTCTAAAGGACATTTTGGGAAAATGTGGATATAAAATGTATCTTAGAATAAATGCTGAATTATTTTTAATTTTCATACATTTATTTATATGTGCCACTTACTTTTAAATCACTCAGAAAAAAAGGGAATAGGAAACAAGGGAGAAGGGTAAAGTTCATGTGGAAAAGGAATCATTATTGGATCTAGGTGAGGAAAATACTGGGGTTTGTTTATTCTGGAACCTTTCTGTAAATATGAATTGCGGCACTTTTACAACTGCAGCTGGACATTCCCGTCACCAGGTGGCGACAGGTGCACTTTTGAATTCATGGAAAAGCATACCACGGCTACAAAGGGAACATGCAGGAAAAAATAGTTAACATCATTCTCAAATGGTGGCTCAAGAAGAACAAATGTGTAAACATCTCTGAAGGCAAGAATCACTGGGAAAACTCACACTACAATTGAGAAGCTAGCATTCAAATGGGCAGGATGCAAATTGGAAGAAAGACTGAAAAAGGAAGAACAGGTAACTAACTGATCATTTGGGGAAAATCTGGTTTCTCATCCTGGCTCTCCGAGCAATGTTTAATTTTATGACCTTACCCGTCAGCTTGGAGTAGTTCTCACATGTAAAATGAGGACATTGGACTTGGGAATCTTTGGCTTTCTTTCCAATTGTAAAAGGAGTTTCCTCTCTTTTTGGGTCTGCTTGAATATGGTAACTCTTCAATGATATACTTTCTGACTCAGTCCAGAGACAATGACACTGGAAGGAAATGTCTGGTAAACTCGATTGGCATTTTGTTGCTGTGAGTAGGTTCCTGTGGAGAAGGAAAGATAATTTCTCCTAGTATATACATATGTGGTTATAAATGCCATAAAATATCTCCGTGCATAGTATCTTTTTGTGGCACATGGGTAGATGTTCTGAAAACATTTATAAATACATACATACTGGATTTCTGTCACTGTTACCACAGCGACAGTTAATTAGAGCCAGTTCCTCCTTTTCTGCTCCTCTGCATATGTGAACAAGGATGGAGGGGCCGAGCAACACAACCATAAGGGATTAAGAGGCAGTGGGCGACAGGACATGCGGTAAAGATCTGGAAAGATGTAAATGATACACTTCTTTGATGAGAAAAGGAAATAGATCTGGCTCTGAATAAATTACCCTGTGAACCCCACCTTTTTCTTGCTGTGAGCAATTTATCTCATTCATGATCCTCTTGAACATTCTGTCCTGCAATACCTGGCAACCTGGTGTCCTTTTACTGTCTTCTGGTTGCTTCAAAACCGTCCAGTTCTTCACACTCTTATAAAACTATTTGCAACTTCTTTCCCTGCTCAACACTGAAGTCCATTCCCTAGCTAAAACATATTTTCAAACTAACTGACATATTTCATTGGGTCAAAGTCTCTTTTCTCTCCCCTGTTTTCTAATTTTTGTGGGTGAAATTATAGACTCACTGAATTGCCATTGGAAATCACTTGTGTGGTCATACCAACACTTTGTTAATAGTAAGAATTTATCCATATTCACTGTGTAAAGTATGGTACAACTAGAAACTAGTTTTAAAGGGTTATATGTAATTGAGTAAAAAATTAACATCCGGTCAGGTCCCTCCATTCCAGGTACCTATATACCCTTGGTAATGTAACTTAGCACCTCCTCCCATCAAGACCAGAAGTCTATTTTCCCCACTACTGGAATCTGGGCCTTTGACTTGATTGGTCCAGGAAAATGTGGAAAGAATGACGGTGTTCAGTCACAAATGTAGGCCCTTCTGCCTCTTGGAAATCTGTCCAGACACCCTGTGGATAACTGAGATAACCTAAAGGTGAATAAGAAACAATGTTGATCTATGAGCCAAGTCATGAACCAACTGCCCCACAGTGACTAAGGTCACCTTAGACCAGCTAGCCTTCAGCGGCTCACAGATGCATGAGTGAATCCAGGCAAAATCAGCTGAACTAGTGTCAGATCAGCAGAAACTTCTAGCAAACCCTGAGTCTCACAGGCAAAACTAAATTATTGTGTTTTAACCCAGTATGTTTTGAGGTGATTTGTCATGTAGCAAAAGTTAATTGACTCAGGTAGCAAGTGTGCTTGTATTTGTACCTATTTTTATTACAATTCTATTTTGTCATTGTATAATTCCATTAATTGAATTTGAAATGTTTTTTAATCATTTGCTGCTAATTTGTTGGCTCTGATTTGATTGGTTAGAAAACTTGGAGGGTATTTTGGTCTGTTCAAGTAGTTATTCCTCTGAGTTGATTTTGTTGGTCTCTGATAATTGCAATGGATAAGAATTCTGATAAGCCAGAAGCAGCTCGGTTACATGATAATATGATTATAATAATACCTAGTGTAGCATAGTGTGGAAATTTTAAAATAAACACAGTAAGTGGCCCTAAAGACCTGCTTTTGTCTTAGCACGATAACAAAATTGAGAAAGAAATTGATAACATATTTAATACAAAGTATGTGACCAAGACTGAAAATGCATTAAGACTTCATAGAAAACAGCATTTACTGAAGTCTGAAGCAATCATGGGTAGCTCTATAGAAGATAAACTTAATTTGAGTCTGAAAATATACTCAATTTTCAATGGACAATGAGAAAATGAAGGCATTCAATCAGAAAAACAGCACAAAGTCATTCTCATCATATGGCATTTCCTGAAACAGTGTTTTAGTAATTAGTTACTATTTCCTATAGTGTTTAAACTATGAAATAGTATATTTATATTTCTTTTTGCATTATTATTCTTTCAATATTCATGGGTTTCTACCATGTACCAGAGATTTTACTAGGTTTACTAGGCATATCACTGAAGAAACACACCAAGATCATCATGACTGGAAAGCTTGCATTCAAGACCTACTACTTCATTGCTGGTTAGGCAAAATTACTTCACTTATATATTAATCATTAATTTAAATCATTCTATATTCACTTTAGCACCAAACAATAAATTGAAATAAAGTCATAATAACTGAATATTGCTTTTCATGACTTCAGGCTGAAAATCATTATGCAAGAATAAAAACATTGGAACAAAAATGTGGAGACGTAAACAAGCTATTTGGAGAGCAAGTTCAATCAGAATTGGAATTACACTTAGAGACTATGCTTATTGAATGTCTTTGCCTGGGAATTGTGAGCCATGTGGCAGTTCCCTATTTCCTAAAACAGGTAATTGAAAAATTCCCAGTAAGCACAAAGGAAAAAGACAAAGTGCACTCTGACTATGCAGTGTTTCAATATTTATTTTAAAAGGGCCCTAATAGGTTGTGTTGAGACAGAGATTGCAATTGACTTCATACATCTGGGAGATCAGATTTGGGTTCTAGCTCTATTAATGGATCAGCTCCTAAATGTTGACAAATTAATCTATGCTGCTTTTTTTATTATTTAAAAATAGTCCTTCTAGAAAAACAGCTGTTGTAACTCAGCCACCCTCCTGGTTCCAGGCAGGTCATATTCGATGCCACAGCTGAGAGTGAGGAAGGCTTTGTGGTAACTCCAGGCCAATCATCACCTCTCTCCAACTGCATCAGAGATCCCAAGCAAATGAAGAACCAACATGGTAAGCCCATTCAAGAAACAAATTTGATTATATAATAATGTATTTGTTGTTCAGGAAATATTTATTGAGCATCTACTATGTGCCAGAACCATAGACTGGTTAATAATACTTACCAACTTATTAATAATTACTAAATTATTAACTTATAATAATAACAGAGATACTTACTCTTATGGAACTCATATTCCTATGGGCTTAAAGAATAAAGAGGGCTTAATAGTAACAGTAATGGTAGTAGTAGTAACAAAAGTCTAACAGTAACAAAATAACAAGCAAATAAACTAAGTATCCAACTTTGTATATTATGAAAGAAATAAACAGGGTGTTGCAAAGGGTCAAAAAAGGATAAAATTCTCCTGATAGAAAACTGTTTTTTTCCTTTGTTCTGTTTTGCTTGGTTGGGAGGGAGTAAACATAACCATGAAAATCAACATAAAGAACACTAAGTCCACAAGGGGGCAAAATGGAGTTCACAAGCAAACAGTAGCAGAAATAAACTTGAATGGCTGACAAGCAGTAAACTAGAGGCTATGCCCACAAGGCCAGGTTTCATAACTTTATAAGTGTGTTTAAAACACAAAGTTTTTATTTATTTTTTGACAGGGCATCTCTCATATTTATTGATCAAATGGTTGTTAACAACAATAAAATTCTGTATAGGGGGGTCAATGCTCAATGTACAATCATTAATCCATCGAAAGCCTAATTCTCGTCAGTCTCCAATCTTCTGAAGCATAACGAACAAGCTCTTACATGGTGAACGAATTCTTACATAGTGAATAAATTCTTACATGGTGAAACGTGCAAGGACAGTCATCACAGAAACTTTTGGTTTTGATCACGCATTATAAACTATAAACAATCAGGTCAAATATGAATATTCGTTTGATTTTTATAATTGATTTATATGTGGACCCCACATTTCTCCCTTTATTATTATTATTATTATTTTTATTTTTAATAAAATGCTGAAGTGGTAGGTAGATGCAAGATACAGGTAGAAAACATAGTTTAGTGCTGTAAGAGGGCAAATGTAGATGATCAGGTGTGTGCCTATGGATTAAGTATTAATCCAAGCTAGACAAGGGCAGCAAAACATCCACGGATGCAGAAGATTTCTCTCAAAGCAGGGGGGGGTGATGTTCTGAGCCTCACCTCTGTTGATCCCCAATTTCTCACCTGATGGCCCCCCTGCAACTGTGCCTGTCTTAGGTTGTTCCTCCCTTGAGGAATCTTACCCGTCTCTGGCTAACCAGTCATCTTCCGGGGCCATACAGGGAAATGTAAAGTTGGTACGTGAGAGAGAAGCCATATTGTTTGAAAAGGTTAGCTTTTTACTTCTTTGCAGATTTATGCCCTGTGGCTTCTATGCCCAGCACTTGTCTCGAGGTATCTTTACCACCTAGAGGAATTATGATACTCGGTAAATTCGATATGAGGCACGAATTCTATTTAAGGGTTGTAATTAGGAAGGAAGAAGAAAAGCTAAAGAGGTAGCATATGGAAGAAAACATGGGAGGATTGATTATTTCTTTGACATATCTTCTTGTAGAGTACCTTAAGCATGTATAGGTTTTAAACTACCAAATAATTTGTGCTCAAATATTAACATAATAGGAATACGGTGACATAAACAAAGCAAATCCACAATTACCATCCATCTCCAGTGAAGCCAAGAAAACCATTCAGGCACCCTAGGCATTTGTGAAAATTTGTCTATGATATGATGGATATTGTCCAACTGTATTTGAACAGTCTGAGAGAAATCAGACAAATTAAAGCAGCCCATTTCTGGGATCTGTTCACATCCAATATGTTCTTTTAACCATAGATAGTCAATAGTCATAAGATTTTGGAGTGCTACAACGTGCACCCCTCCCAACTCCTGGTTGAGTTCCAACAGTACAGATCCGGTCAAATTCGTTGTCTCACTGTATGCACATGCCAGCCTAGACATCTCCCTCCTCATTCCAATGGCAAGTCCAGGAAATGGTGGGGTGGATGCAGCCACAACCGCAGCATCGTCCAGATCCCTGTGGAGGCTTTTTGATGATCATCCCCCGGCACGAGTCCTCCAGAGAGTGCTGATGCCGGAAGCTCCTCCTCAGATCGTATCTTAGTTCATTTTCTGTGTATCCAAGCTAGGCCTTGATCTTCTGCATAGAAACAAACAGACCCTTTGCCCACACATTGACATGCCCTCTATACCACTGTGCAGAACTCATTGGAGGTCAGCACACAGGAACTGCTTTTTTTTTTTTTTTTATTAAGAGAAAGGAATATTATCAGAAAAGAGTACCTCCACAGCTGATCATCTGACACCCTTTAAGTGATCAACATTAAGGATATTTAAACCATGCGTTGATCTTTGATTTACCAATAGTTTTATCCTATCAAGGAGTAATCCCCCTTTTCTTTCTATCTTCCTTTCTTTTTTTTTTTTTAATCTTTAATCTACACTTACATGAAGAATACTATGTTTACTATGCTCTCCCCTATATCAGGTCCCCCCTAAAAACCACGTTACGGTTACTGTCCATCAGCTTAGCAAAATGTTGTAGAGTCACTACTTGTCCTCTCTGTGTTGTGCAGCCCACCCTCCCCTTTCTCTCTCCCCCCCATGCATGCTAATCTTAATACCCCCCTTCTTCTTCCCCCACCTTATCCCTCCCTGCCCACCCATCCTGCCCAGTTCCTTTCCCTTTGGTACCTGTTAGTCCATTTTTGGGTTCTGTAATTCCACTGCTGTTTTGTTCCTTCAGTTTTTCCTTTGTTCTTATACTCCTCAGATGAGTGAAATCATTTGGTATTTCTCTTTCTCTGCTTGGCTTATTTCACTGAGCATAATACTCTCCAGCTCCAACCATGTTGCTGCAAATGGTTGGAGTTTTCCACTTCTTATGGCTCAGTAGTATTCCATTGTGTATATGTACCACATCTTCTTTATCCATTCATCTACCGATGGACATTTAGGTTGCTTCCAATTCTTGGCTATTGTAAATAGTGCTGCGATAAACATAGGGGTGCATCTGTCTTTCTCAAACTTGATTGCTGCATTCTTAGGGTAAATTCCTAGGAGTGGAATCCCTGGGTCAAATGGTAGGTCTGTTTTGAGCATTTTGATGAACCTCCATACTGCTTTCCACAATGGTTGAATTAATTTACATTCCCACCAGCAGTGTAGGAGGGTTCCCCTTTCTCCACAGCTTCGCCAACATTTGTTGTTGTTTGTCTTTTGGATGGCAGCTATCCTTACGGGTGTGAGGTGATACCTCATTGTAGTTTTAATTTGCATTTCTCTGATAATTAGCAATGTGGAGCATCTTTTCATGTGTCTCTTGGCCATCTGTATTTCTTTTTTAGAGAACTGTCTGTTCAGTTCCTCTGCCCATTTTTTAATTGGGTTATTTGTTTTTTGTTTGTTGAGGCATGTGAGCTCTTTATATATTCTGGACGTCAAGCCTTTATCGGATCTGTCATTTTCAAATATATTCTCCCATACTGTAGGGTTCCTTATTGTTCTATTGATGGTGTCTTTTGCTGTACAGAAGCTTTTCAGCTTAATGTAGTCTCACTTGCTCATTTTTGCTGTTGTTTTCCTTGCCTGGGGAGATATGTTCAAGAAGAGGTCACTCAGGTTTATGTCTAAGAGGTTTTTCCCTATGTTTTTTTCCAAGAGTTTAATGGTTTCATGACTTATATTCAGGTCTTTGATCCATTTTGAGTTTACCTTTGTATATGGGGTTAGACAATGGTCCAGTTTCATTCTCCTACATGTAGCTGTCCAGTTTTGCCAGCACCATCTGTTGAAGAGACTGTCATTTTGCCATTGTATGTCCATGGCTCCTTTATCAAATATTAATTGACCATATATGTTTGGGTTAATTTCTGGGGTCTCTAATCTGTTCCACTGGTCTGTGGCTCTGTTCTTGTGCCAGTACCAAATTGTCTTGATTACTATGGCTTTGTAGTAGAGCTTGAAGTTGGGGAGTGAGATCCCCCCTACTTTATTCTTCTTTTTCAGGATTGCTTTGGCTATTCGGGGTCTTTGGTGTTTCCATATGAATTTTTGAATTATTTGTTCCAATTCATTGAAGAATGTTGCTGGTAATTTGAGAGGGATTGCATCAAATCTGTATATTGCTTTGGGCAGGATGGCCATTTTGACGATATTAATTCTTCCTAGCCATGAGCATGGGATGAGTTTCCATTTATTAGTGTCCCCTTTAATTTCTCTTAAGAGTGACTTGTAGTTTTCAGAGTATAAGTCTTTCACTTCTTTGGTTAGGTTTATTCCTAGGTATTTTATTCTTTTTGATGCAATGGTGAATGGAATTGTTTTTCTGATTTCTCTTTCTATTGGTTCATTGTTAGTGTATAGGAAAGCTACAGATTTCTGTGTGTTAATTTTGTATCCTGCAACTTTGCTGTATTCCGATATCAGTTCTAGTAGTTTTGGAGTGGAGTCTTTAGGGTTTTTTATGTACAGTATCTTGTCATCTGCAAATAGTGACAGTTTAACTTCTTCTTTACCCATCTGGATTCCTTGTATTTCTTTGTTTTGTCTGATTGCCGTGGCTAGGACCTCCAGTACTATGTTAAATAACAGTGGGGAGAGTGGGCATCCCTGTCTGGTTCCCGATCTCAGAGGAAATGCTTTCAGCTTTTCGCTGTTCAGTATAATGCTGGCTGTGGGTTTATCATATATGGCCTTTATTATGTTGAGGTACTTGTACTCTATTCCCATTTTGCTGAGAGTTTTTATCATGAATGGATGTTGAATTTTGTCAAATGCTTTTTCAGCATCTATGGAGATGATCATGTGGTTTTTGTCTTTCTTTTTGTTGATGTGGTGGATGATGTTGATGGATTTTCGAATGTTGTACCATCCTTGCATCCCTGGGATGAACCCCACTTGGTCATGGTGTATGATACTTTTCGTATACTGTTGAATTCTGTTTGCTAATATTTTATTGAGTATTTTTGCATCTACGTTCATCAGGGATATTGGTCTGTAATTTTCTTTTTTGGTCGGGTCTTTGCCTGGTTTTGGTATTAGAGTGATGTTGGCTTCATAGAATGAGTTTGGGAGTATTCCCTCTTCTTCTATTTTGTGGAACACTTTAAGGAGAATGGGTATTATGTCTTCTCTGTGTGTCTGATAAAATTCCGAGGTAAGTCCGTCCGGCCCCGGGGTTTTGTTCTTGGGTAGTTTTTTGATTACCGTTTCAATTTCTTTGCTTGTAATTGGTTTGTTTAACTTTTGTGTTTCTTCCTTGGTCAGTCTTGGGAGGTTGTATTTTTCTAGGAAGTTGTCCATTTCTTCTAGGTTTTCCAGCTTGTTGGCATATAGGTTTTCATAGTAGTCCTTAATAATTCTTTGTATTTCTGTGGAGTCTGTCATGATTTTTCCATTCTCATTTGTGTTGATTCTCTTTTTCTCTTAATAAGTTTGGCTAGAGGCTTATCTACTTTGTTTATTTTCTCAAAGAGCCAGCTCTTGGTTTTGTTGATTTTTGCTAATGTTTTATTCTTCTCAATTTTGTTTATTTCTTCTCTGATCTTTATTATGTCCCTCCTTCTGCTGACTTTAGGCCTCATTTGTTCTTCTTTTTCCAGTTTTGATAATTGTGATGTTTGACTATTCATTTGGGATTGTTCCTCCTTCTTCAAGTGTGCCTGGATTGCAATGTACGTTCCTCTTAAGACTGCTTTCGCTGCGTCCCACAGAAGTTGGGGCTTCGTGTTGTTGTTGTCATTTGTTTCTATATATTCCTTGATCTCTATTTTGATTTGTTCATTGATCCATTGATTATTTAGTAGCATGTTGTTAAGCCTCCATGTGTTTGTGAGCCTTTTTGTTTTCTTTGTAGAATTTATTTCTACTTTTATACCTTTGTGGTCTGAAAAATTGGTTGTTAGAATTTCAATATTTTGGAATTTACTGAGGCTCTTTTTGTGAGCTAGTATGTGGTCTATTCTGGAGAATGTTCCATGTGCACTTGAGAAGAATGTGTATCCTGTTGCTTTTGGATGTAGAGTTCTATAGATGTCTATTAGGTCCATCTGTTCTAGTGTGTTGTTCAGTGCCTGTGTGTCCTTACTTATTTTCTGCCCGGTGGATCTATCCTTTGGGGTGAGTGGTGTGTTGAAGTCTCCTAAAATGAATACATTGCAGTCTATTTCCCCCTTTAGCTTTGTTAGTATTTGCTTCACATGCTGGTGCTCCTGTATTGGGTGCATATATATTTAGAATGGTTATATCCTCTTGTTGGACTGTGCCCTTTATCATTATGTAGTATCCTTCTTTATCTCTTGTTATTTTCTTTGTTTTGAAGTCTATTTTGTCTGTATTAGTACTGCAACCCCTTTTTTCTTCTCACTGTTGTTTGCCTGAAATATGTTTTTCCATCCCTTGACTTTTAGTCTGTGCTTGTCTTTGGGTTTAAGGTGAGTTTCTTGTAAGCAGCATATAGATGGGTCTTGCTTTTTTATCCATTCCATTACTCTCTGTCTTTTGATTGGTGCATTAAGTCCATTTACATTTAGGGTGACTATTGAGAGATACGTACTTCTTGCCATTGCAGGCTTTAGATTCGTGGTTACCAAAGGTTCAAGGTTAGCTTCTTTAGTATCTTACTGCCTAACTTAGCTCGCTTATTGAGCTGTTATATACACTGTCTGGAGATTCTTTTCTTCTCTCCCTTCTTATTCCTCCTCCTCCATTCTTCATATGTTGTGTGTTTTGTTCTGTGCTCTTTTTAGGAGTGCTCCCATCTAGAGCAGTCCCTGTAGGATGCCCTGTAGAGGTGGTTTGTGGGAAGCAAATTCCCTCAGCTTTTCCTTGTCTGGGAATTGTTTAATCTCGCCATCATATTTAAATGATAGTCGTGCTGGATACAGTATCCTTGGTTCAAGGCCCTTCTGTTTCATTGCATTAAGTATATCATGCCATTCTCTTCTGGCCTGTAGGGTTTCTGTCGAGAAGTCTGATGTTAGCCTGATGGGTTTTCCTTTATAGGTGACCCTTTTCTCTCTAGCTGCCTTTAAAACTCTTTCCTTGTCCTTGATCCTTGCCATTTTAATTACTATGTGTTTTGGTGTTGTCCTTCTTGGATCCTTTCTGTTGGGGGTTCTGTGTAATTCCATGGCCTGTTCGATTATTTCCTCCCCCAGTTTGGGGAAGTTTTCAGCAATTATTTCTTCAAAGAGACTTCCTATCCCTTTTCCTCTTTCTTCTTCTTCTGGTACCCCTATAATACGAATATTATTCCTTTGGCTTGGTCACATAGTTCTCTTAGTGTTGTTTCTTTCCTGGAGATCCTTTTATCTCTCTCTATGTCAGCTTCTATACGTTCCTGTTCTCTGACTTCTATTCCTTCAATGGCCTCTTGCATCTTATCCATTCTGCTTATAAATCCTTCCAGGGATTGTTTCACTTCTGTGATCTCCTTCCTGACATCTGTGATCTCCCTCCGGACTTCATCCCATCGCTCTTGCATTTTTCTCTGCATCTCATCCCATTGCTCTTGCATTTTTCTCTGCATCTCTGTCATCATGTTCATGATTTTTATTTTGAATTCTTTTTCAGGAGGACTGGTTAGATCTGTCTCCTTCTCAGGTGTTGTCTCTGTGATCTTTGTCTTCCTGTAGTTTTGCCTTTTCATGGTGATAGAGATAGTTTGCAGAGCTGGTACGAGTGACGGCTGGAAGAGCTTCCCTTCTTGTTGGTTTGTAGCCTTCCTCTCCTAGGAGAATAGCGACCTCTAGTGGCTTATGCTTGTCAGCTGTGTGCAGACAGGGCTTCTGCTACCTGCCCATTTGCTATGGATTTTATCTCCGCTGTTACTGTGGGTGTGGCCTGGCTGGGGCTGCTCCTCCAAAGTGGTGGAGTCCCGTTGGAGGGGGAGTGTCCGGGAGGCTATTTATCTCTGTACGGGGCCTCTGTGCTCCCTGTTGCCCAGGGGGTTAGAGTGCCCAGTGATCCCCAGATTCCCTGCCTCTGGTCTAAGTGTCCTGTCCTGCCCCTTTAAGACTTCCAAAAAGCACTTTCCAAACCAAAACAACAACAGCAACAATGAGAGAGGAAACAGAAAAAGAAAAAAAAAAAAGGAAAAAACACGCAATTTTTTTTGTCCTCAGGCACTGGTCCCAGGCACCTGCTCACTGGTCCTGCTGCCCTGCCTCCCTAGCACCGGGGTCCCTGTCCCTTCAAGGCTTCCAAAAAGCACCCGCCCACCGGTCCCACAGGGAAAAACGCGCGTTATTCTTTGTCCTCAGGTGCCAGTCCCAGGCACCCGCTCACCGGTCCTGCTGCTCTGCCTCCCTAGCACCAGGGTCCCTGTCCCTTTAAGGCTTCCGAAAAGCACTCGCCAAAAAGAGGAAAAAAAAGGGGAAAAATGCGCAATTTCCTCCGTCTTCAGGCGCCGGTCTCAGGCACCTGCCCACTGGTCCCGCAGGGAAAAACACACGATATTCTTTGTCCTCAGGCACCGGTCCCAGGCACCCGCTCACCAGTCCCGCCGCCCTGCCTCCCTAGCACTGGGGTCCCTGTCCCTTTAAGGCTTCCAAAAAGCACTCGCCAAAAAAAAAACCCGCTCCGGTTTCTTTCCACCCACTGGGAGCCAGGGGGAGGGGCGCTCGGGCCCCACCGGGCCCGGGCTTGTATCTTACCCCCTTCACAAGGCGCTGGGTTCTTGCAGGTGTGGATGTGGTCTGGATGTTGTCCTGTGTCCTCTGGTCTCTATTTTAGGAAGAGTTTTCTTTGTTATATTTTCATAGATCTATGTGTTTTTGGGAGGAGATTTCCACTGGTCTACTCATGCCGCCATCCTGGCTCCGCCCCTCAAAGATATTTTTCATAATTATCTTTTTACTTGTACCTCTTGATTTTTCTTTTCGAAGCTGCTTGGTATGGAAGTCAAAATTCATCCTGCATTGTAAAGGAAAAGAATCTGATTGCTGGCTGCCTACTACACATCTGTGTATTGGAAACAGTGGTTTAAAGAAAGCTAGGCTGATGCATGAGAAATATTTTATTTTTTATTTTTTCCCACCATACATGTTTTTCCACTATACCTATTTTCTAACCCACATTATGCATATTGAAGAGCTCTGTGAGATGGGCAGAGCAAGGAGGTCAAAGAGAAGCAAATAGACTTCAAATCCAAGCACAGAGCATAGGGAACAAGTAGAAGGAATCTTAGTGGTCCAGCTTCAAGGTCCATTCACTACAGCTTGATTAGACTGTTACTTTGCCATTACTCTTGCTATATTCAGATGAGTCAGGGAGCTCTCTTCTTCCTGTCATTGCTTATTGTGGTAATTGTCCAACGTAAGCCAGGAGAGAAGTGGAACTAGCCTTACAAATATATAAGCAATTAATTATAAATTAGAAAAGAAGGAATTAAATCATATTTCAGAGAAGTAGGAAGGAATAAATTACTCATTGTGTGAGACAGAGAAATTTGTGGAAAAAGTCAGAAAGGAAGTAATATTTTATTCAAGCCTTTCATAATTACTAGGACATTTCTATAGGCAAAGAATAAAGAGGTTGTATGTAAAGTGCTTCTCACACTTATGGGACAACATGCAATTGTTAGAAAGAAAAACATGGGCCCCACGTGGTGTCACCTCACCTAGGCCAAGTCACCAGACCGGTTTAATACCTCACCTAACTGCAGTTTCAACCCTCCCTATGAATGGAGTCAGTCAGGGGCTTTCTGATCAGCATCAGTACAGATAATCTGGCACATGCATCCTTTCCATCCCCAATTTACCCGGAAGGTAATCCACCCAATAAGACCCTTTTGTCCAAAAATGAAGGTGATCTCACCTTAAACGATCCTTTTTTTTTTTCTGTTTATGACAATCCTGATCTTCGCCTCATCTCACCTAAATAGATAGCATCAGAATACGCAGAACAGGATCTTTTAGGACACTAGTTAGACATATCCTTGCCACACTGCTTCATGTATCGATAAATGCAACCCCTCTTCTACACATATGCTCTGCTGTGAAAAATTCCAAATGAAGGGGATTTAGAGCAGTTTACCCAAAACTTCTCCCAGGTTCTAAGCTGACTCTTATGCTCAGTAAGACTATAAATAAACTAACTTTTTAAAAATCTAACAGCTGTGTTGATTTCAGCTGACAATTCTTGGCGACCCAGAACAGACTGCCCGAGACCTCCTGGATAACGTGCAGACTTGACACCGGGGTACAGGCATGGGCCGCTTTAGTCCATGGGCTCCCTGGGGTTCCAGCTGGGGCACAAGGGTCTCTTCCTGAGCCTCAGACCTCCCAGTTTGGGTTGCTGATCCTTGAGTGTTTTCAGCAGTTGTTTGCCGTCTCTGAGAGGTAAGTGTTTCCTCCATAATAAGTGACAGGGCAATTCCAAATATAATAATGATGAGAGCCTCAGCGGCAAGATACTGGGAAGAACAAAAGGAAAAAAAAGGCAGAGGGAAAAATTGATCCGTGTTTTCTTGTCTCAACTGGTCTATTAAGCAGGCTCCGTGTCAGTCCCCTCCCTGCCTCTAAGCCGCAGACAAGGGAGGAGATGCGATTGAGTTGTGGAAGACATGAAAGGACCAGCCAGGGGGCTCAAGGCATAACAGCTCAAGAGCCATGCCTAAGGCATTTCTCGTATTTATTGAATAAATAAACTTACAATGAACTCAAACATCCTTACCGGCCTTGAGTCTAGCCCAGGGTCGCGATTCTTCTCAAGGATACCAAACTGTGTGAAGGTAGCTCTGAGCCATGAGAACTGCTTTGGTTCTCATCACTCAGTCCTTGATTACACATCAACAGAGTGTGTGGGAAAAACAATCAAGTCATGTGTGCTTATACATTGGATTTCTACCTTACTTGAATTATGTAGTAACCCCATCAATCCCACACTCAGCGAAACAAACCCAAATTTGAATGAGTGTCAATGATGCCACAGATAAAGGACGCTAACCAGCTCCCTCTGCCCTTCTCTGGGTGGAGGTGTCAGATGTCTAATCCTCAGGATGTGCAGTGAGCCCATTGACTCAAGCGGCCCGTGCCGGTACCCCGGTGTCAAGTCTGCACGTTATCCAGGAGGTCTCGGGCAGTCTGTTCTGGGTCGCCAAGAATTGTCAGCTGAAATCAACACAGCTGTTAGATTTTTAAAAAGTTAGTTTATTTATAGTCTTACTGAGCATTAGAGTCAGCTTATAACCTGGGTAAACTGCTCTAAATCCTGTTCATTTGGAATTTTTCACAGCAGAGCATATGTGCATAAGAGGGGTTGCATTTATCAATACATAAAGCAAGGGGGTCCCAGAGGGAATCCCTTTCACAATAAGCATAGCTTATCTAGGGATGTACATATTAGGACTGGTCAACCAGCTCTCTGGGCCCCACAGTGGATTTAGACTGCCAGTGAGAACCTTCAGGAAGTGACATTCAACAAGCCATGCCTTAAGATGCAGAACAACTAAACCATAGTTTTATTTCACTGAACCAAAATAGGAAACCGGACTTGTAAAACAAAAATGTCTAGGGGCACTGACAAACTAGCCTCCTCCTAGTTATCCTGTGGGATTTACAGAGTTTGTACTTGTAAGTGGCCCTCTAAATCTTACTAAAGGAGACCTCACTCTTAAATGTCCAAGATGGGACACTTTCGATTTGCCAGAGCTAATGTGCTTGTGTATGAAATTAGAGAGTGCTGGATTAAAGAACCTGAATGGGATGCATAATTTAACTGGTATTTAGAAACATCCAGAAGAGGAAATAATCTAGAGTCAAACATGCCACCTTCTGGTGCTAAAAGGTATGGTCCCAGAAACTGTGAGTATCTAGCAAAAAAGTGTAAAATCTTATTAAGCTTGTTTTGTGCCTTAGAACTTGGCTTAAATACTATCAGGTTGGGGACCCTATGATCAGCAGCTAAGGTCTTACCAAACAGCTGCCACTCTTCCAGGGAATTACCTAGAGTAACTATGCCCATTATGAGGCATGGTCCAAGTAGAGAAAATCATTCAAGGAATGCACTTAAAAGAAAAACCTTCAAAATTCCAGAGTAGCTTCATAGTTTCATTACAAAAAAAAAGCTAATGAGAAATTAAAGATAGGAAGTACCTAACACAAAAAACCATAAGACTGAACTAACTCCAACAACTATCTTATTTCCTTAAACAGCAAAGGGAAAACTATGGTCAATACCAAAGCCTATAGAGAGGATCTGGGGAAAAACTGGCAGAAGATTCTTACCAGAAAACAGCTTTTCTGAATCTCTGTTTGCAATGTGCAGTCAAGAGAGGGAAATAAAATTCCACATTGTCTCTTTCTTTCCAAATCCAGACCCATGGTGCAGGAACTTTTTCTCTCCCAGTGATGGCTGTGGCCTTCCTGCTTGTCCTCTTTGCGCAGTTTTACATCTGAAGAACTGGGCTTGGCTTTCTGCTTGCCTGGGACAAGCAGGTGGTCAGTTATTCCTTTTGGTTGTCTTTGGGAGTGACACTTGCTCTTGGCTCTCCAAACCCTACTTAGGGGATGCCTCTCACAGCCAAAGAGAGGTATTCAATAGTGCCAAAATATTTAAAGTTCATTCTATCTGAAAACTGACAAGATATTCAAATGAATTTTTTTAAAGCTCTGCTGTCAAAACCTGGCCAGATTGGAAGTTGATATTTAGAACCTGATAGGAATAATTTTTTTAAGGCCTTCGTCCTTAAGGTAAAATTAAGAATATGTACTAGGGGAAAGAAGCAAATTTAGGAGAATGTAGCTGGACAGGTGGAGTAACTTATGATGTCATTTAAGTTACAACCTGATTCTTTGAGGAATTGAGAGCAACTGTCCTTATCTTACAAATCTTTGCAAAATTAGAAATTAATCCTCACAACAGTTCAAAAGCCACCTATTACTCTTACCTAGATCATCCTCAATTCCTAAGACTGAAAATAAAAATGGAAAAATAAGCCATTTAAACACAAATGGTTATTGAAGCCCCAAAATGTAACCCATGGCTTCCATAAAGGTGCTTGTCAAGGACAAATATAAATCTTCAGTGTCTTCTCCAAAATATTAGTAGAAAAAGTTTTAACCATCTGAGTAGGTATCTGTAACTTATTTATCCAGTAAACAGTTTGGATCCAACTGTTCTTATATAAATGAGTTTTTTTTAAATTCTATTTTGATATTGTTAATGTACAATTACTTGAACAACATTATGGTTACTAGATTTCCCCCTATATCAAGTCCCCCCCACTTGATGCCCCCCACTTGATGCCCCCATCAATGCCCCATTACAGTCACTGTCCATCCATGTAGTAAGATGCTATAGAATTATTACTGTCTTCTCTGTGTTGTACAGCCCTCCCCATGACTCCCCACCCCATATTGTCTGGTAATCGTAATGCCCTTTTTTTCTCCCCCTTATCCCTCCCTTCCCACCCATCCTCTCCACTCCCTTTCCCTTTGGTAACTGTTAGTCCATTCTTGGGTTCTGTGAGTCTGCTGCTGTTTTGTTCCTTCAGTTTTTGCTTTGTTCTTATACTCCACAGATGAGTGAAATCATTTGGTACTTGTCTTTCTCTGCCTGGCCTTATTTCATTGAGCATAATACCCTCTAGCTCCATCCATGTTCTTGCAAATGGTAGGATTTGTTTTCTTCTTATGGCTGAATAATATTCCATTGTGTATATGTACCACATCTTCTTTATCCATTCATCTACTGATGGACACTTAGGTTGCTTCCATTTCTTGGCTATTGTAAATAGTGCTGCGATAAACATAGGGGTGCATATATCTTTTTCAAACTGGGCTACTGCATTCTTTGATAAATTCCTAGGAGTGGAATTCCTGGGTCAAATGGTATTTCTATTTTGAGTTTTTTGAGGAACCTCCATAGTGCTTTCCACAATGGGTGAACTGGTTTACATTCCCACCAGCAGTGTAGGAGGGTTCCCCTTTCTCCACATCCTGGCCAACATTTGTTGTTTTTTGTCTTTTGTATGTTGGCCATCCTAACTGGTGTGAGGTGATATCTCGTTGTGGTTTTTTTTTTTTTTGGTATCATTAATCTACAATTACATGAAGAACATTCTGTTCACTAGGTTCCCCCCTTCACCAAGTCTCCCCCACATACCCCTTCACAGTCACTGTCCATCAGGGTAGTAAGATGCTATAAAATCACTACTTGTCCTCTCTGTGTTGCACAGCCCTCCCCGTGTCCCCCACACTATACATGCTAATCGTAATGCCCCCTTTCTTTTTCCCTGCCCTTGTCCCTCCCTTCCCACGCATCCTCCCCAGTCCCTTTCTCTTTGGTAACTATTAGTCCATTCTTGGGTTCTATGATTCTGCTGCTGTTTTGTTCCTTCAGTTTTCATTTGTTCTTATACTCCACATATGAGTGAAATCATTTGGTACTTGTGTTTCTCCGCCTGGCTTATTTCACTGAGCATAATACCCTCTAGCTCAATCCATGTTGTTGCAAATGGTAGGATTTGTTTTCTTCTTATGGCTGAGTAATATTCCACTGTGTATATGTACCACATCTTCTTTATCCATTCATCTACTGATGGACATTTAGGTTGCTTCCATATCTTGGCTATTGTAAATAGTGCAGCAATAAACATAGGGGTGCATCTGTCTTTTTCAAACTGGAGTGCTGCATTCTTAGAGTAAATTCCTAGGAGTGGAATTCCTGGGTCAAATGGTGTTTCTATTTTGAACATTTTGAGGAACCTCCATACTGCTTTCCACAATGGGTGAACTAATTTACTTTCCCACCAGCAGTGTAGGAGGGTACCTCTTTCTCCACAACCTCACCACATTTGTTGTTGTCTGTTTTTTTGATGATGGCAATCCTTATTGGTGTGAGGCGATATCTCATTGTGGTTTTAATTTGCATTTCTCTGATGACAAGCGATGTGGAGCATCTTTTCATGTGCCTATTGGCCATCTGAATTTCTTCTTTGGAGAAGTGTCTCTTCAAGTGAGTTTTATATTGTCATATCCATTTCATAGCTAAAAAATATATAAAACAGTAACTATAATACTACAAAGCCACAGTATTCAAGAAAATTTGGTACTGGCACAAGAACAGACCCATAGACCAATGAAACAGAATAGAGAGCCCAGATATAAACCCAAGCATATATGGTCAATTAATATATGATAAAGGAGCCATGGACATACAATGGGAAATGATAACCTCTTCAGCAACTGGTGTTGGCAAAACTGGACAGCTACATGCAAGAGAATGAAACTGGATTATTGTCTAACCCCATACACAAAAGTAAACTCAAGATCGAAGACCTAAATGTAAGTCATGGAACCATAAAACTCTTAGAAGAAAACATAGGCAAAAATCTCTTGAATATAAACATGAACAACTTTTCTGAACACACCTCCTTGGGCAAGAGAAACAAAATAAAAAATGAACAAATGGGACTACATCATGTTAAAAATCTTCTGTACACCAAAAGACACCATCAGCAGAACAAAAAGGCATCCTACAGTGTGGGAGAATATATTTGTAAATGACATATCCGACAAGGGGTTAACATCCAAAATATATAAAGAACTCACATGCCTCAACACCCAAAAAGCAAATAATCCAATTAAAAAATGGGCAGAGGATATGAACAGACACTTCTCCAAAGAAGAAATTCAGATGGCCAACAGGCACATAAAAAGTTGCTCAACATCACTAATTATCAGGGAAATGCAAATTAAAACCACAATGAGATATCACCTCACACCAGTTAGGATGGCCAACATAGAAAAGACTAGGAACAACTAATGCTGGCGAGATTGCGGAGAAAGGGAACCCTCCTACATTGCTGGTGGGAATGTAAACCAGTTCACCCATTGTGGAAAGCACTATGGAGGTTCCTCAAAAAACTCAAAATAGAAATACCATTTGACCCAGGAATTCCACTCCTAGGAATTTATCAAAGAATGCAGTAGCCCAGTTTGAAAAAGATATATGCACCCCTATGTTTATTGCAGCACTATTTACAATAGCCAAGAAATGGAAGCAACCTAAGTGTCCATCAGTAGATGAATGGATAAAGAAGATGTGGTACATATACACAATGGAATATTATTCAGCCATAAGAAGAAAACAAATCCTACCATTTGCAAGAACATGGATGGAGCTAGAGGGTATTATGCTCAATGAAATAAGCCAGGCGGAGAAAGACAAGTACCAAATGATTTCACTCATCTGTGGAGTATAAGAACAAAGCAAAAACTGAAGGAACAAAACAGCAGCAGACTCACAGAACCCAAGAATGGACTAACAGTTACCAAAGGGAAAGGGACTGGGGAGTGTGGGTGGGAAGAGAAGGAGAAGGGGAATAAGGGGCATTATGATTAGCACACATAACGTAGGGGTAAGCACGGGGAAGGCAATATAGCACAGAGAAGACAAGTAGTGATTCTATAGCATCTTACTACACTGATGGACAGTAACTGTAATGGGGCATGTGATGGGGACTTGATACTGTGGGGAATCTAGTAACTGCAGTGTTGCTCATGTGATTTTACATTAATGATACCAGAAAAAAAAACAATTAACTATAAAGTCTCTGCTTGCATATGCCCTTATATCCCTTGTGTTGTAGACATGTGATATATTCTATCTTTGGATGGTATTGCTAAAATTAATCTCTAGAGAGCTCTATTTAATTGGTTTAAAAATAAAGTATCTAAGGAAGTATTTCTAAATCTCAGAATAATAAAAATGAACTCAAATGCTTTTCAAGTTCATGTGATCTATGATAATTTTCAGTAAATAAAAACTAGCTGATGTTTTTGGTTTAATAAAATAGACGTGTCTTTTGAATTATCAGCATTAAGTATACTTTAATTCTACCTAGGTTTACTAAGAATAAGCTCATGCTATCTCTGTTACAAAATCTGTCAGCAATAACTTGATATGATAAAACCTTTACTTAAAAATGGCTTTCAAAATCATTTTGGTAACCTGAACCCTTAATTTTGCTAAGTTAAATTAACTGAAGGGAATTCATTGAATATCTAGATCATTTCCAAATAAAATGCTGAAACATTAATCATTAAACAAGTCTAAGTTTACCTATTTTTATCTATTATAAAGAAACCAAAGATATATTTGGATCTGTTGGTAAACATATTTTGACCTTTATTGAAAGATTGCTCTATGAAAAAATACATTTCTAGAAATTATGAAATGTACTCATGAATTTGCCAACCTAAAGAATGCTGGTGTAACAGTTTATAATTGATTACTACTTAAATTTTGACTAGAAATCAAGAAATTAGGAAATTTTTAGAAATTACAGTTTCTCAAAGTTAAGAATTCTAATGTGTATCTGTGGTTAAAGCAACCAGAAATATAAGAGAAACATCCCTGTGTACAAGAAAAATTGCATGTGTTTTTTCAGTACAAAGGAAGGTATGAGGAATGGAAATGCATTTTTTGTTGAAAGAGAAAGTAATTTTGTTCTAAAAGTAAGATTTTGGTTACTTAAAGAAGGAAACTCAGGACAAAATTGGAATTTAAAAAAAGAAAGTAATAGAAGGTTTATTAAAAGGAGGAAACTTGGGTAAAGAATTTTAATGTGTGATCAAGCTAGCTCAAATTAAAATGAATTTTTAAAAAATGATTTTTTAATGTCAAAAGTAAGCTGTTGCAAAATTAAGATTTGGTGTTTTTCTCTCTGTTAACAAAGGACAAAGTTTTCTTAGATTATTGGTCCACTCTTAATAAAAAATCATAAATGAAGGGTTTTTTCTTACCTTTAAGGTAGTCTACCTAGAAACATTGTATGTCTTGTTTTTATCAGACCTTTGATTTCTTAAGAAAACTGAATCTTTTCAATATGAAAAGAACTAAGTCTTTAACTTTCTGTATTTGCCTGTATTTGTCTTAGATACTGTGGACAAAGTCATTCTTGAGAACAGGATGGCTCCTGATTATCTTTTAGCTGAGCAAGGAGGGGCCTATGCTGTGGCCCATGCCACCTGCTGCACCCACATCAACACTCCTGGGAAGGGTGAATCTCACTTATGCTCACTGAGCAAGTCACTTGGCTTAAAGGGATAACTACCTATTTTATTTTGGTTGATGTAAGTCTTGAGGACCTTAAATGGCATCAAAGTGCACTCCAAATATTGGGACTTACCCTGCTTATGGTTATCATAATAATTTCCCTGGTGCCCAGATCCTCTCAAAAGCTTTACATATATGTAAGCAGCTGCTAACTACCAAGCACATGATCTCCTTGAGACTAGAACTTAGGAGGAGAATCAAAGAAAACAACTAACATAAGGGTCATGAAACTGAAGTTAACCTGAGTATCATGGGGGTAAAGCAGAAACGTCATGACCCATGGATGCCACACAAGAGGAGCAAGAAAAACTGTGGGGACTGCAGAGCTGGGCTGAGAGTGAGGCTGATGCCCTACATTTTGATCATGTATCTCAGTGAAGCTGAGTCTGACTGAAAGGGAAGAATTGTTAAAAAGAAGACTACAGGGCCAGCAGGGTGTCATGTCTGTTAGGCCAGGTCACCACACCAGGCCTTAATCCCTGACCTAATTGCAGTGTCAACCTCCCCCAGAAATGGAGTCAGCAGGCATTTTCTGGTCAGCATTGACAAGAGAATGTCACATGTGCCCTCTCCATTCCCCAAAGGAAGATGAGGTAATCCACCAAATAAGACCCTTTGTCCCCGAACAAAGGTGATCTCACCCCAAATAATCCTTTTTCTTTCTGTTTATGACAGTCCTGATATTTGCCTCCTCTCACACACTTAGACTTCACAGGAACGTGCCAAGCATGAACGTGTAGGACACTAACTAGATGTACCCTTGTCACATCCATTGTCGTATTGACAGATGTAACCTCTTTTCTGCACATAGCCCCTGATGTAGAAAAGGTATTTAAGTCATCTCCAAATGAAGGGACTTTGGTGCAGTTTACCCAAAAGTTCTCCCAGATTATAGGCTGATTGTAAAGCTCAGTCAGACTATCAATAACAGCCATGCTGATTTTCGTTGACACATTAAACCATGAAACCATAAAACGTCAGGATGTGTTTGGAGAATGATAAGGGGTCAGTGTGCCCAGAACCTGGGCTACCTAGACCCAGTGTAAATGGCAGAACTCGAATGACATGACAGTATCTCTTTTGACCTGGTTTGGAACTGTACCTAGTTTACTGTCAAGAAACATTGACTCAATTACTGTAAACAAAATTTCCCCTTACATCTAATATTTTTTACTCTGCCTAGAGTATGCTTTCCTCATTTTCATAATTTGAGTTTCAGAGATGACCTCTGCAGTATCATATCCAGTAGAAAGTTCACTTGATTCTCTGATCGGCAGCGACAGCAAATGACAGTGACAGACCTAAACTCTTGAGGTTCGTTTTATTGTAAAAGTTTCTTACAGATGTGTGCTTTAGCGGTGCTTGATTTTAGATCTAACAAGTACGGAGAAGGAAGTGGCTCATTATTTCCTCATTTATAGAATGACAGGTTGGACATGAGCTTCTGTAAGAGTCACGATCATTTTAGAATCCTCAGTATTTGTTCACTTTGTGCCACTAAATGTACCTTCAGCCATTTTAACAGGATATATAGAGTTAAAATCATAGAGACCTGTAATGGAAAGTAAAGAAATTGTGAGGGGATGCATAGTCAAGAGGCAGAACACACTTTTTTTCTGGTAGGTTTTAGTTCTTTTTGACAAATCCACTTATTTTCTACTTCACAGCTCTCAGAAGTAATTTGTGTCCATGAGATGTAAACACAGCTGTTTTCTTCAGCATTACCAGTAATTTTTAATCTATGGAAGAAAAGAAAAATATCTCTTAGTGTTTGGGATTTTCTCATGTAATTGTCCTCATCCAGCAAATATTTCCTATAATTTTTAGTAAACACTGGGATTCTAAATTAGTAAGCATTGAGTAAATAGTACACAGACACAAATATAATGATACTAACTTCTAATATGAAGCTAATATAAATCCCTGGAACTTGTAAGCTCATCATCACTAGAAAAGAATCCTTCTAACAAGAAGCTTCATATTGATATATTTTTAAAAATAGGCTTTAGAGACTGGGGGTTGAATCTCCTTCTATTATTAACATGTGTGGAAATTTTATTAATTTCTTTGAGCCTCAATTTTGTTAAATATACAGGACATAACCACCTAATATTTGAGGGAGGCATCGAGTTGACATGTGAAAATGTGCCAATGCTTAAACAAAACACATGCTCAGTAAATGGAGTAAGTCTGGAGTGATGGTGGATAGACAGGGCCCATGGAATTTGGGTGTCTGCTTCAATATACTACTAGTTCCAAATAAGCATGAGTCTTGTGGTTTGCTACAGGTAGGATGAGAGTAAAAGCCAATGGGACAGGCAGTATTAGGGTGGGTTGCAGGGACGGGGGAGTTTGACACTCACCTGTTTGTCTCAGACAGGGAAGTGGAGGCAGCGTGCAGGCTTTCACCACCACCTCACCCATTCCTCTGTCCCATCTCCTCCTGCAACCCTTTGGGCCTGAGGAGCCAATCTAATTCCTTCCCAGTGCCCGGCACTCTATGAAATTGTAAGTTTCCTCAGCTAGGCTATTGCAAAGTGCCTTACATTTTATTTCTTCTGCCTTTCTGATCCTTTCTTCAGTTTTCTAGACGCCTCTTTTAATGCTCATGGCCAAGTTGATGGCCACCTTTCCAACAGGCCCTCAAAGGCATCCTGAGCCCTTCTTGACCAGATTTCTGCCTAGTTCTCTAACCTTGTCTCATTAAATCTCAAAGACAGTCCTGTGAAAAAAATGATCACCCTCTGTATTTTTCCTCACCTGAAAACCAGGGCTTAGGGTGAAAATCAAAGCCGAGCCTGACTGATGCTCTTTTTACTATAACCTGGTATCTTCGAGGTTTGCCTCATCACCACCAACTTAATCAGAGCATAATTCTTATCCTCAGAATAAGATGGAATGTCCAGCTGAATTTAACTCATCCACATTACGTCTATTTCTGCTCATAGACATTTCAGTGTTTTCCAATTTCATTATGAGCCTTAGTAAAATAATCACTGCCTAATTAGAAACATACACAGAGATACACACACACACACACCACACACACACTAAATTTAATAAACCAAAATTAACTATGCATGAAAAAATAAAAAGTCAATATTAGAGTTTCACTTACATGTAAATAAGGTATAGAAAATAATCCTCAGAAAGCATATAAAAAGTCAGGATAGGTTTTATTAAACAGAATGAATATGTTTGCTTTTTCATATATTTATTCTAGTCCAAATACTTATTTAAAATAATTTTCATTTTAAAGTCTGACATTTAAAAAAATATTTTAGAACATGGGTCAAATGATGTCTAAACTCATTAAGTCAACATTTCTTTCAATGTTTAATACTTTCTGTACTTAATAAATTATCATTATAATTTAGATAAACTTGAACATGATCCTGTGTTTTAAGTTTCAACTGCTTGTTTGTTGAATGATAGTAAATATTTTAACTTTAATTTATACAAATTTGAGTGACTGACAGACTCAAAAAACATAACAATGTTATCACTTCTGAAAAATTCATCATATTCTCTACAGATACTTGGTTGAATGCCTGTACACTTTTGCTAGTGGGGGAAAAAATATCCTGCCCTTTGCTGCACAATTAACTATGGATTCTGCAAAAATATGTAAGTGGACTGTGTAGCATCAATGCTCCTATTACACTGATGGTTATTTTGACCATCTTACACAAGAAACTAAAATGAGATGCCCAACAGAAAACAGCAAATAGCTCCTTTGTGGCCTATGCATGTTTATCACAGCCTAGCCAATAACTGTCTTTTTTCTGTACTGTTCAAAATACACTACAATATTTGTCACAAAGTGGGGAGTTTCTCTTAAGTGTCTGGGTGTGGGTTCCAGTCTGGCACTTACTAACTTCTTCCTTTTCATATTCTAGTGGGTCACAATACTTGCTGTGACCCACTAAGGTACATTTTTCTAAAATTTGAAAAACACTACAGAAAAATTCTGTGTACCAATAGCCTCCAGCTAGAGATTTTAAAATTTCATTTGCTCCTCCCAAAGAAGTTAGTCTATGCCTTGTCTCCTAAAACTCCATTGCAGATAAAAGTATATATTGTTATGAAGGGCTGATGTCTTTGTACATGGAACCTTTCAACCCACTTCAGAATCATTCATCTCAGCCTATTCTGAAACTCTCGAAAATTTCTACCTAAATTAGAACTGCAAAACTCCATCTTCAGTTATAATGTTGCTATCTTCCATTGTAAACCTGATGCGGACTGAATATTCAAATTAGCTTTATTATACTATATTTACCTGATGAAAACTGAATATTCAAATTAGCTTTTAATACTCACATATTAGAATTTGAAAAGGAGCCATTAATCCACTTCCACTTCTTCTCTGATAATGTACAATTTAATCCAATCCAATATAGAATGCCTCCATCACTTATCTCGTTCTGTATAAGTCTCTATAAATGAAACAGAAGAAATTACTGAATATTAAACCTGTTGGTCTATCCATGGTTTGCATTCTATTTGTCCTCTAAAACCTGGATCAAATATCACATCCTCTATGATGCTTTTCCTAACTTTCCATCGGAGTCTGTTATTCTTTCTTTGTGATATTTCTATAAATATTTTTATTGTTGTACTCATAAAAGTATATTCAATTATTTGCTTACATGTCCATTTAGTCTTTCACATTGTGAGCTTCTTGAAGTCAAAACTTCTTCCATCTGCATAGAACCTTTAAGCTAAAACCCAAAGATCTCAACATGGTCAGAAGAAGGTGCTAAGTTCTATTAAAGCATTTTATTTAATTACTTACCAATTCTTCCTGATCTTTAATAAGCAGCAAACTGGATTCTTTTGTGGAACAGTCAGCTAGACTGTCATTCCAAGACTTAAAAGTTCTAGAAAAAAACAGGCATTTCTCTTGGATTGGCAACCAGTCCAATGGGCACTTTAACAGACCTGGTCTCTCTAAAGTGAGAAAGAGGGAAAAGAAATAAATAAGAGTTATATTTCTAACCTGTCCTTACTCTGTCACAACTAATCATATAGGTACAAGTCATTATAAATGCACAGTTGTCTTCAACTATCATTGAGAACAATTGATTATTATAATTTTGAGGTTTATGAGACCTACTGTTCATTCTGGTACCAAGAATTGGAAATTAGTGACCAGTTATATAGAGCATAAATGGAATCATAGAATATTAGAATAAGAAGAGGCCATCAAAATAATTTAAGCAGCCACATTTTACATTTTAAGATACTGACAGAAAAAATTTGCTCAACTCGACACAATCAGACAGTGGTAGAGTCATAACTATTTCTGAGTTTCCTTAAATTCATCAACAGTGCTAATTCTACTACATGGACAACAATATCAAAGTTGCCTAAACTTTGTTACTTTGTATGACACGCTAAATGCAAAGCAAATAATTCATTTTGCTAATGAAAATACCATGAAAAATGTCTCAGCGCCACATTTTTTGTTTGCCTGTTAATGAGATCTATTGAATAGCATTTTTCCAGGATTTTCCAGATTTCTTAAAATTTCAGTTCTGTAAAAATGTGCATAATAAATGATCACATTCTGCTACAGTCATTCAACAATTGTGTCTTTACTAACACATGTGACTTACTGGAACAAAATTAATGTTCTAGTGATTAATACAATAAATATTAACACAATAAATAATAAATAATTCATTTTATGTTTTGAGTTCTATTAATTAACTACAGACCAAAGTTAACTGTTGGACATGTTCATTAAAATCATTAAGTATTCCACTTACAAATCAAAGTGATAACATTATCTTAACATATGGGTTGTTATGAGCCTTAACTAAGGTAATGTATGACATCTATCAAAATGCTGTCTGCCATTTGTAGAAATTTAAAGCCACAAAATTACCTGTTGTTTCATTCCTGTTCTCTTCCACATCCATACTGCTTTTATCTATTGATAATTTTTGTCTTAAAAATACCACTGGTAAGTAAGGAGACACCATCAAGAAGATTAATTGTTGAAATGTGTGGTGAAATGGATATATTTATCACTTAGAAAACTAAGCTCAACAAGCTTGAATAAGGATAGAACAAAAAGGCAATAGCAATGTGGTTACAAAGGGTCTAGTTAGAAGACAGTATACATAAACAGGATAGAACACCTAACAAATAAACTCGCACAGACACTGGGTTACCCATTAGACATGTGGACTTAAAATGAGCTACTTACACTCTTAAGTTGCTTGTACTCCTGCCTGAACTTACTTTCATAATGAGTGTAATTGTGCCTATCCCCAGGGAGAGACGCAACTGTAAGTAATTGAAATTTTTATTTTCTTTGTTATTGTCATGTGTTTTTATTTCATTGTTGTGGGTTTTTTTTTAAGTTCTTGGAGCACAGGTAAGATACCTATGATGACTATTCGAACAGTTAGGAAGAGAAATGCAAAAGGATGAAGTTTGCTAAGTGGATATGGGCAGAGCATTGTTAGAGACATTGTTTTGTAATTATATTTACTTCATTGGCTTTCACTAAGTTTGGGGTGACCAAATTATTTTGAGATACTCTTAATATTTATGATAGAAGTAAAGTAAATATTCTGAAGCAAGTGATCTTGAACCACTTACCTGAAGCACTTAACCCAATCACAGTCAAGGTAAGAAGCATAACCCCAACACAACAAAGTTTCAGAGCAAAACGATGCCAAAGGGGACCTTGGCAAACATCTATGTAGTAAAGAAAATACACTGAGTTAACTCAACTGAGTTCATTTGGTACAAAAAGCAAAGGTGGTTTGGATCATGTATGGACAGATTCAGGTTGGGAGCTGGGGACAGGGAAGAACATTTATTAGCCATCTCAAAGTAGAGTCCCACGAGATGGATTTTCAGTCAGATTTAACTGGAAGTTTTACTAAAATAATAGAAATATTTATGCTTGTTTTATGTGCAAAAGGATTGTTACTGGTGGAAGAATCAAATGAGGTGGATATGAAGATGTTTTGAAAAATTGCCAAGTGCTAACAAAAAGGAAGCCTGTGTACTATTGTAGAAAGTCAGTCAATTAATTTTGTCTAAAAAGGATGACATTCATTTCTTCAAGATATATTTATTGAGGCTCTATTTTGTGCCAAACACTGTTTAGGTGCTGGTGATATACAAGAATTCTATTCTTGGACCTGGATCCCACTGCTTCATTGTCATCTAGAACAATCATCTTCAACTTGGATCAAATGTATAGCATCTAAGACAAGTCTTTTTGGACCCATTGATTTGCAGCTTTTGATCATAGATAGCAGCTTTTGAGAAAAATCTCACTGTCTTTCTCTATATTCTTTTTCTGATATCCCTTTTCAAAACACAGTTCTCCCCACCTTGCTAGATCTGAATAGGGAAAAAGAAAATCATGCTCTTTCCCATCAAAACAATAACCGTGGTTTGACCAAACCCTGACTGTGGATGTCAAAATTCTCCAATTTCACTTAACCTCCATATGAAGAGCATAGTGAAACTTATGTGATAACCCTCAGGTTTTTTTCCCCCTCAATTTAGAACATTGGTAATTTAATAGTTTCAGACAACACTACCCTAAAAGGGCAAAACTGACCTTCTTGGCACAATGGAATGAGTATCAGGTTGGATAAAAATTGCAATATTATTGATGTTAGTAAATTTGGTTAAATTTCAGGTCATGAAAATTTCATATTTTTTGCCTAGTTTCTGGTCTATTTTCATCCATCTCCAGGGCATAGTATCTGTTACTTACTATCTCACGTTTTGGTTCCTCATTTCTTTCACTCAGAATACTAACTCCTCTGATACTCAGAAAAGTTTCAATTTCAACAAATGTCAAAATAGGCTCATTAGTGATACTTTCCAGTGTCTTGTGGCTTATCTCCTTCTAAGCTGTGATGTTTTCCAAGTATCAAGTTTCATTCAAAGTTAGAAACTATCTGATTGCAGTTACATTCAAGTTTTTGATCTAGAATACAAATTTTTTCCAGAAATTTTTTCTCCTTCTCTTTGGAGAGTGAAGGATGTTAATTATTAAGCCTACACTTTGTATCCTAAAAGGAAAGCTATGCATTAAAACCCATTGGAAATTAATCATAGTATTAGTATTTTATTGAGGGTTATGGAATAAGGCAGGTCACTGTTAGAGCAAGGTAGCAATGTGTCTTAAAAATATTCCTTTGTTCGTACAAGGATTTCTTTGTGCATAAAATACTTCTTCAGGTCTTTTAACCAAGGCTCAGTCATAGAAGCTATGGTCATTTTTCATACTGATATCTTGACAAAAAAGGAAATCTTTGAGGTATGTGTTTTTCTCCACAGTTGTTATGATTTATAGGCAAGCTATGCTATATTTCACATTAATATAAAACTGCCCCTCTTCTTCAAAGCAATGATTTGAAGCCATACATTTAAGAGCATAATTTCTTGAAGATATATATAAATGCTACAAAGAAAACTGAAGCCACTTACCCTGAGGAAGAGATGGAGGTGAAGAACTTTTAGGGAGACAATTCCGGGACACACTTAAGTCGGCATATGTCACTTGGCCGTCCATTGCAAACAGGAAAATGTGGTACTAAACTCATGTGGACAAACTCCAAGTTCTGTGAGGTAAGATCAGTAAAAGGAAGTGCCCAGTCTGAAATGCTTTGTTATCTCTCTTGTATCCCCACCCACCCACACTTTCTAGCTGTGGGCTTTCTCCATAAATTAGTGAGACAATCCACTTACTGCATGTCCACTATACTTGTAATATCTACTTTAATGAACTGGCCTGTTGTTTCACAAAACTCTGGGAAATTTTCTCTGTTTTTGTCTCTCTAACTATACCTTCTGAATATCTCTTTCAGGGTCAGGACTAGAGAGAGGAAAATGAGGCATTCACTTACGGTACAAATGTAAGGAGGCCTCCAAAAAACTCAGTAATGAAGATAAATAATATTTAATAAAATGTTGCAAACAATAAATATTCATGCAAAAAACTGCACGATGCTGTCCAAAGGCTCTAAATTCTTCCTGAAATATTAGTGCTCCAAAGTTGCAAAATGTGGAAAATGGAGTTGTAAATGTGGAAAAGGTCCCTGAGTAATACAATAGAAAAAGTAAAGAGCTGAAGATCAATAGACTACTCGTACCTTAGTTCTAAAGGCACTCGTGATAATCATCTCCAGATAAGCAAAAACTGTGAAATCTATCAGAATTATAGAAAGTGGAGGACTTGAGTCTATGGAATTTCCTATTTCTTTGAAGGATTCTCAGGCATAAAACCTTAAGAAGACCTTGGATGTCACCAGGTCTGACATTCTGACATTACAAATGAGAAAAGAGAAAACCAGAAATTCCCTCAAAGAAATTTACTATAATCAGGGTAGAATTACTGGACAGTGGCAGTCTCCTGGCTTTGAACACCAGAAGATAGGAAGATGAAGATAGTGTGTCACAGAGGGATACACTTACTCCTTAAGGACCATGGATAATTATGAAATAAAAAATAAGCATTTGGGAGAGTTGAACAGCCGAACTCTATATTGTATATATTGTACTCTATACTTGTCTATTACATATACAAGAAGCAGCTTATAATTTAAGATCATGGTGGCACAAACAAAAGTTTTGTGCTGCTTTTAGAAACATATGAATCATTATTATGAAAGTATATCCAGAATTCTTTTAATAATACTCTGAACTTAAAGATTTGTAAGATATTTATTCTTATTTTCTTGTGAGAGTTTAATTTGTAGAGTGATGCACCAATGATTATCCTCTCTAAAAACTCTGGAAATCTTGAGCAGAATGTATCTTGTTACTAAAACAGGCAATAATGCCATTTTATTGCACCCTTTAGTGAGTCAATTAAAATGTTTTTTAACTATCTATTTGATAACTAACAGTCACTTAATTTGTGCTCTGATATTTGCTTCTGCCACATACCTCATCTAAATTGTTAGAATACACACAATCTTCCAAAATTAAGTTTTAGTATATATAAGGACCACCTGAACTTATTAATAATGGAGAATCCTGCCACATGTACTCCTTTCCTTCCCAAGACACAGTTAGTCTGTGGTGAGGAATGCACTAAAAAAACCATCACTAATTCTATTCAACATAATATTGGAAGTTCTAGCCAGAACAATTAGGCAAGAAAAAGAAAAAAAGCACCCAAACTGGAAAAAAAAGAAGTAAAATTATCTGCTCAGAGATGCCATGATCTTATATGTGGAAAACTCTAATGACTACACACACACACCTGTTATAACTAATATACGAATTCAGTTAAGTTGCAGGACTCAACGTCAACACACAGAAATCAGTTCCATTTTTTTTACCCTAATGAAGAACAATCTAAAAAAGAAATAAAGGAAATCATTCCATTTGCAATAGCATCAAAAACAAAAAAATGCTTGGGAATAAACTCAGTTGAGGAGTGAAAGACTTTGCACTGAAAACTATAAAGCACTGCTGAAAGAAATTAAAGATATAAATAAATGAAAAGACATGGTCATGAATTGGAAGACTTTGTATTGTAGAGATATGCATACTACCCAAAGTGATCCATAGATTCAGTGCATCCTATCCCAATCTCAATGACATTTTTTTTTCCAGGAATATAAATTATCCTAAAATTCATATGTGATCTCTAGGAACATAAAATACACAAACAACTTTGAAAAAGAAGAAAAAAGTTGAAACTCACACTTACTAATTTCAAAACATATTATGATTCTACAGTAATCAAAAACAGTGCAGTTAACTAGTACAAAGACAGACAAATAAACCAATGAAATACAATGGACAGCCCAGAAATAAACCCTCATGTATATGACAACATGATCTTCAACAAGGGTGCCAAGACTGCTCAGTGGGGAAAGACAGTATCTTCAACAAATGATGTTGGGAAAACGAGATGCCTCTATGCAAAAGAATGAAACTGGACCCTTACCTTACACTATATACAAAAAGTAACTCAAAATGGATTGAAGACCTAAGCATAAGATCTAAAACTATTACACTCAAAAAGAAAACATACAGGAAAATCTCCATGATATTGGACTTGGCAGTAGTTTCTTTTACATGATACCAAAAATACAGACAACAAAAACAAAAATAGATGAACAGGACTACATCAGACTTAAAAGGTTTTGTGCATCAGGGGACACAATCACCAGAGTGAAAAGTCAACCTGCAGTATGGAAAAAATATTTGCAAATTACATATCTGATAAGGGTTTAATACCCAGAATATATAAAGATTTCTATGACTCATCAAGAAAAAATCCTATTAAAAAATAGCAAAGGACTTGAATAGACATTTCTCCAAAGATGATTTACAAATGACCAACATCACTAATCACCTGAGAAATGCTAATCAAAACCATGCTAACAGGTGTGAGATTCTGCTAATAAGATAGAGGTCCCTGTGTTAGGTGCGAGAATGGTGGTCACTCAAAAAGTGTCACCTCCCGCTTGGCACGTACATACCACTATAAGGGAATCATACTGCTGCTGAGCTGGTAGATCCATGCACTAAATTTAGACCAAAAAATTTTAAAAAGGAAATGAAATATTTAGAAATTAATAACTGGTTAAATAAAATCTCCAGAAATAGTAGTAACAGGAAAGTCTTTGGATTGGTCTGTGTGTGTGTCTATGTATGTGTTCTTACATGTTATAAATGGGAGAGATACCTATATTGTATACACCACCAGATGGTATTGTTAAAATTGGTTTAAAGACAAACACTTGTAAGAATTGGGCATTCCAAAGCTTTCAGAAATTCTGATAAAAACTAATCCATGTGTTTTTCAAGTTCACATGATCTGGGAAAATATTTCATATTCAAGCTAATTTAAGTTTGATTTAATTTAAATAGACATGTCTTGAAGATTATCAGCATTAGAATCAAAACATTTATTCTGCCTGGGTTTACTTAAAGTCATACAAATTGATGTATTATGTTAAATCTTTCAAAAACAATGGCTGACTGATGTCTAATGAAGCTTTTGTGGGTAATCTAGGCATGGTTGTTGAGACAAGTAAACTAAGTACGTGTATTAAACTAAATAGGTGGGCATGCAATTCGACTTGTGATCATGCACCCAGACATAAACCCACACATACACTGTCAATTAACATTTGACGAGGGAACCAAGAATAGTCAGAGGGAAAACACCGACTCTTCAATTATGTGTTGGGTAAAGGGTATATTCACAAAATAAGGAGACAAGATTACAGGTAATCTGTTATAACAACAAAAATAAATGGATAAAATAATATATTAGTTGAAGTTAATGCTTGTATAAAATAAAAAGTGTTGATTATGAAATGCATGTGAGCCAAATGACTAAAGATACTGAAAATAAAATTATGTCCAAGTACATATTTGGGATTTATAATAAAAAGATTCAGATAAATAAATGATTCAAGATAATATGGCTCACATATGTAACATGTATTAACACTTTCGTCCAAATTTCCTTCATGGCAAGTTTAAAAAATGAACAAACAAAATTTACAGATACCTATGAAGGCATTTTTTTCTTTCCTCTCTCCCAAAGTTAACATCTAATCTGAGATAGTTGCAGATAATTTGCACTCATGCTTTGTATGCATTCACTGAAAATATTTATTGATCAACAACACAGAGAACTTTTTACATAATTTTCTACCTTGCATGGTGTTCAAAACCCAAGCCTCTTGGCCCCTTGTTTTAAAACTTTTTTTTTTTTTTACTTCAGATAGATTCTCTTACCTTCACCACCATCCCCAACACCACAACCACCCATACAATATCAGCTAGGAATTTACCCCATCCTTTTATTTTTTTCTGAAGACACAAATTATACTTACATTTTTGATTGCCAAGTTTGTATTGTGTATTTATATTTTATATTTAAATTTTACTTACATAACCCTCCCAACAAATAGTAAAGAGTGTGACATAGGAGATGCTTTATGAATAAAGTCCGTATGACTGACTGGGAGTAATCTTGTGATAAGGGGATCATATCACTTTATAAAAGAAGGACATTGAGAGTTTGATTTATAGCTGCTGCCTTATCTCCCATCTACATCCTTTGTATTTGATAACACAAACATGATAACAGAGCTGTGCTACTTTAAAAGTAAACATGATTCTTATGTTATAAAGTGGCTTTTAACAATATTGATTCTCATTTCAGTGGTTGGCCTTCACGCAGATGATGCTAGGAGGGTCTGGAGTTGACACACTCATTGACCATAGCTATTAATAGTTCTAGAGAGATACTTGTGGTAAGTATTTCCTGTGCACAAGAGCAACTGACAGAACTATTTTGCACTCAAAATTTCTGAAACTCGGACACAAAAAAATTCTGTACAATATCTTTTCTCATCATAATGTTGAAATTGTTGGGAATATTGGTGTAATCCATGATGGAACAAGCAATAGAAAGTGTGTTAACCATTTGGAAGAGTTTGCATTTTGTCCTGTATGACTCAGTAGGTTCAGGTGATGTTTAGAAGTCTTTAATTTGGGGGTCTGATGCTTGTATTAATAATTGCAAATTCAATGTTTGTACCCACTCACACATGCACAAAATCATCTTTTGCAGCCAAAAGAAACCATTAGCCTGGCTTAAACATGAAAAATTCATTAGGAGATGTTCCCCCCTACCACACCCCCACCAAAGTATTCATATATCCAAATCCTAGCCCTAGTACCTCAAAATACATTACATTTGACTGTATGTGGAGATAGGGTCTCTAAAGAGGTCATTAAATTAAAATGACACCATTAGAGTGAGTGTTAATCCAGTGTGACTGGTGTCCTTACAAGTAGAGATGAGGACACAGATGCATACAGAGAAAGGATCATATGAAAACATGGAGAGAAGATGGCTATTTACAACACAAGAAGAGAGGCCTCAGAAAAATTAATCCTGCTGACATCTTGATCTCAGACTTACTATAAAAAATAAGTATCTATTGTTTAAGCCACCCAGTTTGTGATATTTTATTATGGTGGTGGCCCTAGCAAACTAATACAGAAGGTGCTCTGTATCTATTCCCCAGTGCAGATACGAAGCCCAGGATAAGCACAATAAGTACCTCACACATTCATTCATCTTTTCAATCTATATCCATGTAGTTATTCTCTGGCATTGCAAAAACAGTCATGGTTCAAGGGGAACTTTCCATTTAACTGCAAAAACAGCCTAGACATTATCACATCACAAATAAATTATAAATTTTTTGTGTGCAAAATCTGCAGGAACAGAGAGGAAGGAGGTATAAAATGTGTCTGTTTTTCCAGAACACTGAAGGACTAAGACTCACACAAAAAAAACCTGATACTTGAGCAGTTTAGCTGGATGCTGATGAGTGAGCAGACCAAGCAGAGAACAAACAATCCGTAGCCAAATGGTGCATTAACACTTCAGTGGCGAGAACTTTTTTCTCTTACTTCTCTGAGACCACATCTAACCCCCTAATAGTTTTAAATTTTCTTGGAAGCTAATAAGCATTGTTCAGTTGTTTGAGTTTAGCAAGAATCGCTTTGTTTATAATTCTATATCCAAGTAAGCTAGTTCATGGTGCACATTGAGTCACATGTCAATATTAAATGAGGTACTGATACTGCGGCATACCTTTAACCCTTGGAGATTTTATTCAATCTCTCCTCTCCATCATCCCATTGCATTCTTTCCAACAATCAAGCATCTTCCAATTCTCCGAGTGGGGGAAAGGGGAGATAGTCTGTTGTAAAAACATTCTTACACCTTGAATATTTTCAGAAAACATCCACCTCCCCCTTGTCATTATTGAACAGTAGTTTTCCCCAATTGCACAAATTTTCTTTGTGTTTTTCTCTTTTTTCTAGTGAGGTAAGGACACATACAATTTACCTTCTCAACAGTTTTTAAGTATACAGTTCGATAGTGTTATGTTCACATTATTGTGGAACAGATCTCCAGGATTTTTTCATCTTGCAAATCTGAAACTCTACACCCATTAAAAAATTCCCTTTATTTCCCTCCCCCCAGCCCCTGGTAACCAATAGTCTTTCCGTTTCTGTAAGTTTTACTACATTAGGTACCTTATATAAGTGGAATAATACAATGATTTGTCCTTTTGTAACTGGCTCATTTCACTTATAATATCATCAAGATTCATATCTATTATAATATGTGACAGTATTTTCTTTCTTTTGAAGGCTGAATAACATTCTGTTATATGTATATACCACATTTTCTTTATCCATTTTTCTGACAATGGCTATTTGGACTGCTTTAAATTCTGGGACATCGTGAATAATGCTGCTATGAACATGGGTATGCAAATATGTCTTAAAGACCCTGCTTACAATTCTTTTGAACATATACACAGAAGTGGGATTACTATATCATATTGTAGTCTTATTTAAAAATTTTGAAGAACACTTATGTTGTTTTGCATAGCAATTGCCCTGTTTGACTATCTCACCAACAGTGCATGAGAGTTCCAATTTTTCCACATCATTGTCAACACTTGTTATTTTCTGTTTTGCTTTTTAAATTTTAACTATACTAACAGATGTGAGGTGGGACCTCTATCTTATTAGCAGATTCACACAAACAATTCAATAATGTTTCTGTTGTCTCTGCTTAGCCTAGGCTTGATTCCTGTTCCCATTTCAGTTCCTCCTGTAATTGTGTAACTTTTGCTTTAGCTTCTAGTTTGGATTCAGTTGCTAGCCAAACTGCCACAAGGAGGGTCCATTTCCTGGCCACAGCAATAACCCAGGCTCCCGCTATCATGCCAAAGACTTCCCCTAGGCCCTCTGGCATTTTGGGGGCATCTCCATATACCTGTGGTGGGCTCCATCCATGTAGGATGGTGGCAACTAGCCCCCACATCGAGCACGCCAGCCAGCCTGGGATTTCCCTCACAGAATTCCCCTTCCCTCTCTCTTGGTGTTCACAGGAATTCCCTTGGTCTTTTGGCTGGCTTGCCAATTGTGTGATCATAAGTCTGATCATACACCCAAATCAGTCACTTGTGATGGGAAACAGCTTGAAAAACTGAAGGAAAGACCTGGAGACACTATGTGAGACGTGAGGGCTTATAAGGACTTACGTAAAAGGAGTCCAGGAGAGGCTCGCTGGATGAGGTTTCACACCACTCTGGTGGACAAGGGAGGGAATGGCTTATATGGGTGGTGGGGTGGGGAGACAAAGACTGTGTGTGTGCCACGGGCAGGGCGACAGAGGCTGTGCCTTGCTAGAAGGGATCATTCATAAGTGACCAGCGCCCCAAGAAACAAAACCTTGGTCAGAGGGGTCTGCCACCCAGTGATATTTCTACAGTTAAGGTAGGCCTAGGTTTGGCCAGCCCCGAGCCATTAACATACCATATACTGAGCATACCACCTGAGGGAGGGGGCCATGTGGACACATGATTATTCTGGGACAAAAGGTTATAAGTGGGCAGTGCTCATCCCCACACGAGGCTCTCCATTTGGTTCCTTTGGTCTATTTTCATACTAGTACCATGTGGTTTTGATTACTATAGCTACAGAATGTACTTTGAAATAGTAAGTGTGAGGCCTCCAGCTTTGTTCTTTTTTCTCAGGATTGTTTTAGCTATAAGGGGTCTTCCATTGTTACATACGAATTTTTGGATTTTTTCTATTTCTGTGAAAATGTCATTGGAATTTTGAAAGGGGCAGCATTAACTTAGAGTAATGTGGACATTTTAACAATATTCATTCTTCCAATTCTTGAACACATATATCCTTCCTTTTGGTTCTGTCTTCTTCAATTTCTTTCCAAGTCTTGTTTTCGTTCCACCTGTGGTGGGCTCCATCCATGTAGGATGGTGGCATATTACTTTCTTGGTTAAATTTATTCCTAAATATTTTATTGTTTTTGATGAGATTGTTTTATTTCTTTTTCAAATATTCCATTGTTAGTGTATAGAAATGCAACTGATTTCTATATATTGGTTTTAATTCTACAACTCTACTGAATTTGTTGATTAGTTCCAACAGTTTTTGGTTAAGTGTCTAGGATTTTCTATATATAAGACCATATGACCTCCAAATAAAGACAATTTTTCATTTTCCTTTCAGATGTGGACGTCTCTTATTTCTTTATCTTATCTGATTGCTGTGGCTAGGACTTCCAGGACTATGTTGAGGGAGAGTGGTGAGAATGGGCACACTTGTCTTTTGCTTGATTTTAGAAGAAAAGCTTTCAACCTTTTACCATAGAGTATGATGTTAGCTGTTGGATTTTTGTATATGGCTTTTATTATACCCAATTCGTTGAAAGTTTTTATTAGGAAAGGATGTTTTTTCTGTCAAATGCTTTTTCTGCATTTATTGAGATAATCATGATTTTTATATTTCCTTCTATTGGTGTGATGTATTGCACTTATTGATTTTTAAATAATATAAACCATTCTTGCATCTCAGGGATAAATCCCACTTACCATGCTGTGTGATCCTTTTAATGTGCTGTTGAAGTCTTGCTAATATTTGTTTTCCTAATTTTGCTGAATTGTCTTTCTGTGTTTTCTTGTAGCTCATTGAGTCCCTCAAAGCAGCTCTTTTGAAACTTTACTTGGTAAATCATAGATCTCTGTGTCTTAGAGTTTGATTGTTGGAGGGTTATTATGACCTTTTGCTGATGTCATGTTTCTTTGATTCTTCCTGTTTCTTGGAGTCTTTTGCATTACTGTTTTCACATTTGAGTAGCAGTCAACTCTTCCAGTCCTTACTGCCTTCAGAAGAGAGGTACCTTTTGTTGCTCCTGCATATATTCTGAGGCATTCTCTGGCCCTGAATGGATATACCTGCTCCAGGCTTCTTGCTCCCTCCTTTGGTAGATTCTCAAGCTTATATTCATCTATGGATCTTATAACACAACAGGCTGACTTTGGTAACGTTGCTTTTCTTTTCCTGAAGGTGGTGCTTAATCTGAAGATTGTGCTTTCTCCCTTGCCCTCAGCCTCTGGCTTATTTTCTGCCTACTTCCTATATAACTGAGCTTGCTCTTGCTGCCACCCTCAGGAGTGCGCACAGGAGCCAGCCAGGGAATCGGTAGAGGTGTGGGTTTGGCACTCAGGGAATTGGGCCAGCTGGGGAAATACATGGGTGAAGTTTTATCCAGCAAGCCTTGACAGGCATCTTGCTGGAGTCCAGAACACACAGTCAGCAAGATCTGTCCAATCTTTAATGCTTGCTGATATTTTTATCTGCCTCATTCCTAGTGTCATAAACTCTTTAGGTATTCTGGATGCTGTGGGAGAGAAAAGTCTCACCCATCTGGGGAAGCCAGGGACTCACCCCCTGACCCATGGGAAGGATCCCAGGTAGCTTCATGTTTCTCTAAGCTGTGCCAGCTTAGGGGAAGGGCAATGCTTGTAAAGTCTTTTACCCACTCTAATACATTCAAACTTGTTTTTGTTTGCTTGTTTTACTACAGTGAAGTGCTGGAAATTACCCTCTAGAAACCTAAGCTCCTATAAAGGTTCTTTTTCTGTAGGTATCTGCCCAAGTTAGTACTTTCCAGATGCTACAGGAAAAGGGGTTGCTGTTGGTTCATAGTCTCCTGCCATTTGCACAGCCATACCGGGGTCTGCCTGCCCTATTACATGATTTACAGGTGAGTGAGACTCCTTAGTCTCCTGGTATGTGGTGCTGGATAATTTTAGAAGATTTGGTTTTTTTGTAGGGGAATATTGGTTATGCACTACTTAGTTTAAACCTCAAAATTAAGTACAATCATTAGCTCTAGTGGAGATTCTATAGTTCCATTTCATACAATGTCTTCATTTTTCCTGAGACTCTTATTTTCAACTATCCATTAGTTGGCTGGGTTTGTTTGTTAAGTCATTTATTTTCAGAAAGAGTCTACAGATGTTGTATTCAATACATTCCTAATGTTAAGTCTTGATTCTGCATTTGCATGAGAACTGGGCGGGTATAAGAACTTGGTCACGCACTGTTTTCCTCAGACAGTTTAGATGTGAATCTTTTATTTTCAGCCATTGCTGTGTCTGTGGCAAAGTCTAAGGTGGGGGTAGATATACCCCATTAGGAGATACATACTTCTTCTTTATACTGAAAAATAAGGAACTTCACTATGATGTGCTTACTATGTTCTGTAAAGTTCATAATTTACCTCTTATTTTAGTAAAGTGTTCACCCATTAATTTTTTCTGTTGTGGTCTAGGCTTCAGGAATACCAATTTTATGCATGTCAAATCTCCTTTCTTCTTTCTCAGCAGTCTCTTTTTTAATTGCTTTGACTTGGTCTGTGATCGATTTTGCATCAGGGTGTTGCCAGCACAGTTTTCCCTTCTTTAAGACTATCAGAGGGTGTTGCTTTCTTACTGATAAGAATATCAGATGTAGTTTTCACTTCCCTTCAGTTATTCCTGATTGGTTTAAGATTCCATTTCTGGGGGAGCTGACACTGTAATTAAATCTGTTTGGTGATGCGGGGCTTAGCAGGAGAGACTCCATTTGGGGCCTGTTGTCTTATTTTTAACACCATGAACCACCATTCCATTGTAAGGGAGTGCAGAGAGCATCAAGAGTCAGAAAAAAGAACTAATGACAACCTGACTGCCTAGAGCGAGAGCCACCCAGTCTTTTCTTGTGTAAATTACCCGAAGCTTCTGAGAAATGCGCCTACCCTAAGTTAGATAACTAGAAGTGGGCAACAGCCTGGGAACGCCTGGGGATGTAAGCCGTGATAAGTCACATAGACATGCTTGGGTAAGCAAGAGATAACAATTGCAGTGGGCAGGCAACTGGCGCGGTCCCTAAAAAGGTTACAATGTTTCCCATTGGATACAATATAGAGTGTGTTTTAAATCTATTAGTTGTAGAACTGCGAGGGCTTTGGTGTAACAGCTGTGAAGATCCTATATAATCAGTACCCAAAGTTGCTTCGGGGTCGGCAGCTCGGACTCGGCCTGCGTGTCAGGGGAGGTGCTGTCGACCCCAGCTTGCTGGCTGAATAAAGACTTTGCTTGAATTTTCATCTCTGTGTCCGTGTGTCTTGTTCTCTGGGAAACCCCAGAGTCCTAGACCCTAACACCATGAACCCCCAATTCCCTCCACGTACTCTTGAAGTGGATTCCACTTTATCCATCTGCCGGATACACCAAAGGCAAGAGGGAAGCACCCAGACAGTTAACCATCCCTCCTCACCTAATTCACTTTTCCAAATCTGGAAAGTCACTTCCCATGTCTGTCTAAGTTGCCTTCAAAGCTATTCAGTTGCTCCTTCCTTTTTTCACCGATGCCAGTCTCAGAAGTGGGGTTTTAGGAAGAATAATTCCACTGGCTTTGAAGAACTCTTGAGTAGAGATACTTAAATATGCCCCAGGTATGTGGCCTGGATCCCTGTTTGCACCTGAGTGTTGGGCAGTTGGGGTGGGGCAGGGTACCTGAAAACAAGAGCTGCTTGTTCCTGGGGACAGACTCCCCCTTTATACTGTGTGGCACCCCCCTCCTTACACAAAGGCAACTTCCCTGATCACTCCTCCCTCACCTCCTGCTTTGGGAAAGAACACTACTAAGGACTGCGGGGCTCCACCCCTTTTACTAACCTGGCAGTGAGTGTTTCTGACCGGATGTTGGGCAGGAAGTTGCTGGAAATTCCCATCACCACAGCTAGGTTAGAAATGAGGAAACTTGGGTCCTATACCAGACCCACTGAATTCATATCTGGAGTTTTACAAGGTCTCTGGGTGATTTGCAGGCATATCAAAGTTTTAGAACCACTGCTGTAAGAGTTTCCTGAAAAATTCCTCCGTTATTTTCAGGTTTTTATTCCAAGGTCCCCCTAGATGTCTGTGGGTGTGGTGGATGAGGGGGGAAGAGATGAGCACTGAGTGGTACTGATTTTCAAGAGTTTTCATTTGATGTTTCCCCACACATTTGCGGGTATTTGTACATGGAGACATGGGGCAGCAATTGCTAGAGTCGAACTGATGAGGAAATACTCAGAAAGTTCTCAAATCCCTTCCCCTCTTGGCAGGTGTGGTGGGAAGCCAAGAAAGCCAAGGAAACAGGATTTCTGTTAAGACTTCAGGAATGTAGAGGAATAACAAGGTGCTTGGGTGCTTGGGATTGAAAGAATATAACAACGTATTCCCTCCTACCCCTGGAACAGCTTGTTGATCATAGTCATAGAAGCCATTAATTTATAATACAGTATCCAGGTAACCTTTACAGAAATGGATTAAAATACAACTAGCATCCTGAATACAGCTATAGTGACCTAATAGTTCCCACTGCAATGGTTCCTGGGTGCTGACTCCCCCCTAGCTTTGTAGTAAATGTATAAAAGGCATGGCCCTGCTGTACTCAGGGCTCAGATCTTTGGAGCTCACTCTCCTCTGAGCCCACTGGTGTGAAATGAAGTTCCAGCCTCCAAGACCTCCAAGTACCGCTTGGTTCTTCCACCCTCGATTCAGTCCAGGTTTTCTGGTTTTCTGTAACAGAACTTCCTTGGCAGTTGCTTTAAAACCCCTGTAATTTTTAACTGAGTTAATATACTAACAGATCGTACTGGAAAGCAGCACAATGCTTTTCTTTCTGTCCTTAAGATTTCTTTGTAATAATGTCAGAAAGTAAAAGTTATCACTAAAACACTTAAACCTCATTATTTCATTTGACTCACCAATATGTGTTACCCAGTTTTTATTTTCTTGATTTCATAGAGGAGCAGAGAACAAACTCTGTTTCCTATCTCCAATACCCAGGGTTCCTTTTGCAACGTTTGATACCACTCCTTGCTGTTATAGTACTACAAATATCCAGTCACGTGGGGAAACAACTAAAATAAAATTTTGCCACTTCACAGGTCTGCTGAAGCCTGGCCACAGTACTTAAAAGTTAGTTCTGCTTTTGGTTAAGTGGTCTGGCCAAATTCCAGTGGATTAAAACAATACTTACTGGTTGCATTGCTAGGAGTCTTTTAACTGTTTGCAACGTAAAATGTAATCCGTATTGCTTAGACTTTGCAAACTGAAATATAATATTCTTTTAGGTCTTCTATTAGAACTTTAGAAGGTAAGTAAATATCATCTTACCTCTGAGCAAGATTTACGTATGTATATGGTGACCTGGAGGGCCTTACTGTTGCCCTCAGCCTGAATATACTTAAGAGAGGTTTCTGCTGGACATGGGCTCCTCATCTCCTTTTCCTTAAAGCATTTACTTTAGAAAACTTGCAGTTGTACATTCTTTCTCTCTGCCCCAGTGAGATGTAAATCGCCAGCTTCTTGCCAGTTTTACAACCTAGGAATATCTTTCTCAAGGATCTAGGAGCCATCCCTTTGAAGTAAAATGGCCAAGAAGGCAGACAGTTCTGTCTCCCAGTCTCAATGGTAGAGTAGGAGTCTAACTTCCATTAGTGCTAATCAGTCATTATTGTTTCACTTTCTTAAACTATGTGCTGTTTTAAGATATACACGTATATATATTGTTGTTTTATATTCTCTTTGTCGTTTCCTATAAAGGTAAAGTTTTATTTGCATTGTCAGCTGCTATAATCTGGATGGTCAGGATACTGCTGTTGCTTCTATTTAGCTACTTCAAGAAAAGGCAATTGATTCTGTTTGCTTTTAAATATAATTTGCCCAGTCTGCTCCTGCCCTCATTCACATTCTCTGTTTTCAGGGCAGAGCCATGTTGCTCTTCCTGCTGCTGCTCTTACTTGCTTGTTTGTCTACCTCACAGGTGATTCTGATTCACCAAGGTAGGAACCAGTGCTTGTAAGTTGTGGTTGCCTTATGAAATGAACATCTTTAAAATTCTATTTACCCTTCAGTAAGGGTAGATGGTTGGAAAGGATGGATAAATTTCTCTTTAAAAAGTTAAGGTCATAGCAAAGCAAAAATACAGCTCTCCACCTTAATCTTTCTTCTGTATGGGTTGGTGCCTTTACTTATTTATAGTAGCCTCCACTAGTTTCTAAGGGGCCTTTTTCATATTTATATTTAAGGAATTCTGGCAGCAAATGATCTTTGCTTAGGCTCCTTAGCTCATGTTACACACACACATAGCACATTTATTTAGAGCTCTGTGCATGTAACACTGGTCACATTTGGTTCTAGGTTAAGGATGATTGTTAGATTCCTGTATCACTGAGCTAAACTCAATTATAGTGAGTAAAAGTCGTCTGGTTTTTTTAAAAAATAACAGACTATTTTAGAGCAGTTTTAGGTTAATGGAAAAATTGACCAAAAAATAGAGTTCCCACACCCATCTTCCTCCCACAGTTTCCTGTTACTATTGTAACTGATGAACAGATATATTGCTACATTGCTATTAACCAAAGTTCATGGTTTGTGCCGAGGTTCACACTTACATTGTGTATTCTATGGGCTCTATATTCTATGCCAATTTATCCATCATTACAGTGTCATACAGAATAGTTCCCTTGCCTTTAAACATCCCCTGTGCTCCATGTATTCATCCCTCACAACCCTCCCCCATCAACCACAGATCTATTCACTGTGTCTAGAGTTATGTCTTTTCCAGGATGTCAAATATTTGGAAGATTACAGCATGTAGCCTTTCTAGGTAGCCTTCTTTCACTTAGCAATACTGAAGTTCCCTCTGTCTTTTCTTGAGAGCATTTTTTTTAAGACCCAGAAAATATGCCATTTTTTGGAAATTTCCCACTGTGTTTATCCATTCATACATTAACAGGAATCTTGGTTACTCCCAAGTTCTGTCATTTGTTGTTACTGGGCACAGTGGATTCTCCTATCCATGAGCCTCAGCTGTCACACCATGTGAGGTTTAGCGAGGAACAAGCTCTTACTTGGCATTAGCAGGGGAAACCCTGTCTGCCTGAGAGGGAGACGAAGTTTCCAGTTTAAAGGCTACGGGGCTTAAGGAGGTGGGCTGTAGGGACTGTGTGGTGAAGTCAGCCACGCCTGCATTACTAAAGTCAGGCTTCCTAATATGCTGTATGTTATGGTATTAGTTCTAAGCTTCTCGGGTAGAGATTTTAGCATTAAAATGAGCATTTACTTTAGGTTGCCCCAAATGCTGTCAGGATGGTCCTAAACTGGTTCTGACTGCGTTCTTGCGGTTTTTCTAAGATTAGAAGCCATGTGCGTTTGTGTTGTGGGGAGGGTTAGAAGAGAAACATGGGAAACAGCCAGCAGACACCGTGGTAGTAAGATACATACTGCCTCTCAGCTTTACTTCTTCACGTTCCAACTGTCCCTTGTTCCTGTTCCTATATCCTACCCTAGGCAACATTACAAATACAGCTTCTAGCAACATGGGTGTCAGAGTTTTGGGTGGACATCAGTCTTCAACCATTTACGTACATGCCAAGGAGCCAGAGGGTTGGATCATATGATAGGTAAATTTAACTTCTCAAAAAACTGCCAGACTATCTTCCAAAGAGTCAACCTGCTTTTTGTTATCACACCTGCTGAAACTTCTACACGATTTCGGAGATTAAAACAGTGTGTGTTGGTTGGGGGCGAGGGATGTGTTGCTCGAAGACTGATTTCTGCAATTACTGGCTTAACAATATAACATGTATTGCTCACACAAATTGGCCTGACACAGGCCCCAGGGCAGAACCTAGGCTCTGAAATCTGATCACCCCCAAGAACGTTCGAGAGCTAAGAGAGGCGGACTTAACTGAAAGGAGGCAGAGCCACGTCCCCGTGTTCAGTAGCCAGGGCATCAGCTTCCAGGTCCTCAGTGGGCTTTCCCTGCTCTCCCTGAGGTACCTAGTTTGGGAGCCAGGCCTGGGTGGAGAGCTGCACCCCAAGATCGGGGCCAGGGAGTGAGGACATTCTCTCGCCCTTGTCTGTCCACTGTCAGTGGGGCCTCCCAGGCTGGGCAGGGTTCTGTGACCCTCCCGGGAGCAAAGGAAGCCAGTGAAGTGCGCTTTCCATTTGCAAGTTTGCAGGCACAGCTTCCTCCTGTGCCCTCAGAGAAATTAAATTTCAGGACGCAAAACTCAAAGCAAAAAGCCCCACATGGAGGCCTGGTCCCCTGCCAGCAATGGCGGGAGGTCAGGGCCTGGAGGCAGGGAGGGGGGAGGGGGTCACCATAAGGCGGGGGCTGCTGCGGGAGCAGCCCAGAGCCCTGCAGCCCTGAGATCCTAAGGGCTCCACTCTTCCGCTTTTTCTTTTTTTTTCCCAGAGCTTCTGGTTAGAATGAAGAGGAACCATCACTGTGAGAACTAAACAAGCCTTCTCTGTTTACCGCAAGGTATGACTTGCGGGATGGTGAGCTCATGCCCTGGCCAGGCAATTATAAATAAATCTTACTGAATTTCAACCCAAATACCCTGGGCCCCTGACCCTCCGTCTTCCTCAGAGTTTGCAGAATGTTCTGGGGGTGAGTGGGGGTGTAAGTCCGGGGGGAAAATAGGTTTTCCCCTGCCTGGGGCAAATAAACCTTTGAAGCTGAAATCAGTCAAAGGGAGAAATAAAGTGGGAGAAACCCATTTATTGCTTATAAGCAGTCATCTACTTCTGCTAGCCCATATCTATTGCGACCTGGCTGCAGAAAGACCCCAACAAACCTCTCTAGTCCAGGTGCCAGTTGGCTCTCCACCCCTTGTGATCACCTGTTGATATGGAGATGGTACTTCTCTCCATTCCTTGGAAACACCTATTGACATGGAGATGCGCTAAGGCAAGGCTAGAGATTCTGGAAATATTGTACTTTTCCTCAGGGGGAACTCCCTGGGACAGGCCCACTGCCTGTGGCTTATGGGCTCTCCGAAAGGTTGCAGATGAGAGGGAAACCGTTCTTTGTCTTCTGGTCGGGGTCTTGCCCACTTTTATGTCTCAGTCTCAGTCCCTCAACTCCTTTGCCTTGTGCCCTGTGCCTGGGGTGGAAGTTTGTGAAACCTGCAAACCCAAGAAGCCTTGGTATTTTAATTGGAAGCTACAATCCATTTGGAACTGACCCAAGTCCCCTTCTTCTCCAGGAATACAAATGCACCAACTTTTTGGAGAAGTCTTGTTTTTAAACTGGGTCTCAGTATGCTCAAGCTCTCTGTGGCAGAGTAGGGTGTGTTTAAAAAAAAAATTGTTTCCTTCTGAGGTGTCATACCAGCTAGGCGTGCCACTGTTTTCAAAACATTTTGCTCTTAGCTGTTGTAGTTTTCATGGCATCAGAGAATCATGATCTTTTTAAATGTCCATGTCTTGACTAGATATCAGAGCTCACACCTACCTTGCCTGGGTCATTCTGGAAATTGACACAATCAAATCACTTCTGGAAAATGACCCAATCTGCACTCATCAAGATAGTAATTAATAACGATTGTTTTGTGAATGTTGTCAATTTAAAATTTTATCAGAACCAGATTTTAGGATTCAGAATAGTAAAGTTTTGTTTTTGTTTTGTTTTGTTTTGTTTTTTCTTTACTATTGGGAAAGAGGGCGAATGTCAGTTCAGTTCTCTTATTTTTCAGAGACACTTCCTGCTGGCAGTTTCTGGGCATTTCAAGCACAAACACCAAAAGAAAGAATAGGTTTGGGAAATTTAAAGCTTACAAAATAGAAAAAAAGGCCATATGAGAAATTTTTATTAATGCAGTATGCCTTTGTCAGGAGGAAAAAATTTCCTCTATCCCTTAAAGTTCTTCTAGCTGATCTAAGAATCAAATTGACATGTGACATACTAAAAGGCGAAAAAAACAAAGTTTCATTACATACATACCAGGAAGTCATAGACATGGGTTCCTGAGACAGTCAGGGAGAATGAGTTATATATGTCATCCTCAACCAAGAAGAGGATAGGGGCAGCTCAAAATAATCTGCACATCACAATGATACATTGTGCTGCAGCCTGCCCATGGTCCCCACATTTTAATTACTTTCTGTCCAGCCCTTTCCACCTCTCTTCCATATTACAAGCCACTGTCATATCAAATCTCCTAAAAGCACCATTTTTATTACTGATACCCCCATTGCACACCTACCTTTTGTGGGCTCACCAATGGCTATATCCTGGCCATTTTGTGTGTCTAATCTACCTTTATAACGTCATTGTTATCAATTTTTAGACTTTCCAAATCATGCACTCAACACCAGTGATTCTCAACAGAGGCTACCTTTTAGTATCACTGGAGGACATGAGTCATTCATGTTGTATGGTACTTCAAAATTCCTCAAGCTCCACAAAATAGATATTTTAAATAATTCTTAATACTAATAGTAGTAACTTTTGTCAAAGGTGAGTAACCTTTTTCTTAAGGATTCTGTGACAATTTATTATGGAATTTACCCTTAAATGGCTATTGCTATGTTTTCAAGTTCATTGATCTTTTCTTCTGCAAGTCTAAGCTGCCATTAACTAAGCCATCCAGTGAATTTTTCACTTCAAGACATTGCAGTTTTTATCACTAAAAGTTTGAGTTGGTCTCCTTTTCTTTTATCTTTCATGGCTCTAGTTAATAGAGTTACATGAATATTTTAATTTCTTTACCTCCTAATTGTAGTACCTGTCAGTCCTGGGACTTTTTCTATTGGTTGATTTTCTTCTCATCTTGGGTCCTACTTTTCTGCTTCTTTGAAATCTTTGCCGTCCAGAGATTGTAAATTTTTACCTTGCTCCTCTAAATATTCTTGATTTGTTCTGGGACACAGTTAAAAAATTATTTGGACAACAGTTCTAACCTTTGGGGCATTCCTTTATTAAGATCTGTGTAAAAGTAAAAACTGCAGTTCCTTCCTTCTTTACGTTTCTTCTCTGTGTGTGTGTCCTTTACTGCTTAGAACTCTTCACTTCTGATCCAATGTGTGGGAGTTTTCCCCCCACCAAGCAATTCTCTGAGGCACCAGGGCGTCCTACAATTTAACTCAGTTCTAACACTATCTGCCTGAAGATAGTGTCAGATTCACAAGACTTTGCCCCAGTTCAGACACCAGTCACAAGTTACAGGTTCTCAAATTACCCACAACTTGTATCCGATTTCACTACAAAATCAGAGGTCCCCATGACCCCCTCCTCAAGTTCAATTAATTTGCTTGAGTGGCTAATAGAACTCAGGGAAACACATTTACCAGTTTATTAAAGGATATGATCAAGGAAACAGATGTACAGCCAGATGAAGAGAGACATAGGTGAGGTCTGGTAGGGTCCTGTGCACAGGAGCATCCATGTCTATGAAGTTGTGGTGCATCACCCTCCTGTGTCAACGTGTTCATAAGCTCTCTGAGCTCCTCACTGCTGGGATTTTATGGAGGCTTCTTCATGTAGGTATGATCAATTAACTCCATTTCCCTCACCCTCTATCCGCTCTTGGGGGGGCGTGGGCGGATCAGAATATTCCAAGCTTCTTAACAGGTTTTGGTCATTGTTGTGACCAGCGCCCATCCAGAAGCCACCCAGAGTTGCCTCATTAGAACAAAAGATGCTCCTAGTGCTGTGATTACTTAAGAACTTAAAAAATGAAAATGGTAGTTTAATTAAACAAAGATTTTATTTGGGAATAGGAGAGGAATTCCAATTTGGGAAAAGCAAACTAACATGAACCACAGGCAAGTCTGAAGGCGCAAAGGGGAGGCTAGTTTTTATTAGGTTCTGGGGGGAAATTGAGGCGGATTGGTGTGAACGTAAATTCACAGGGGAAACCAAGAGTTTGAAGTTGTACTTTCTCACTGGTTTTTCTCTGGCTAATCACTCTCCACTACTTAGGTAAGATAATTCTTAGTACTTCTGAAATGCCCCCTAAGTGATAAGGTTTTCTAGTCTGGTTAGTCTGAACAGGCTCTATTCCCATCTCAGTGGGAATGACGGAGTTTCCTTTAATTGCAGGGCACCAAGCGAGGACAACTGGTAGCTAATGCTTATAGCCCCAAATTCCATATTGGACTATCAACAAGTTTTTTTAAAGGCAAAATTATGGGAAAGGCTTGTAGGGTGTGTGACCAGCATGTGCCCATTCTTCTGATTGGTTAATGATGAGGTGATGGGATTACTTCAGGAATCTTAGGGGTCAGTCTGGTTCTACCAAGTCTGGGGTCTCTGTGTGTGCAAGTTGCTTATCTGGTGGGAGCCTAAGTTCCTGCAAAACATCTCAAGGAAACATAAATCAGGAGTTTATCTGTGGCCTTGAGGAGGAACTTGACTCCAGTGTGTCTAGAGTTTGCTTTACTCCCATTTCAAACTCCCATTTCATTTAATCTCCAACTACTCAGTCTTAATTCCCATCCTCTAGGTCCTAACTGAGGGACTTCAGCTTTTCTTTTTAATGAGAAGTCTGAAGGGCTTCATGGGGGTGGTGGGAACAGGGGGGACTGACCTGCTCAGTGTCAGTACAGGAGTCTGATCAGTACACTGCTGAATTCAAGGGGAACACTATAAATCTCCAGGGTTCTCTCAGCACATCTTCTTCCTTTCTGATCCTCTGTCTTCTAGACACTTTGTTTCATTTTTGCCTCTTGGACTCCTGGAACCATTAGCATTTGCTTGGGTTTCCCATTTGTAGGTAAAATTGCAACATTTCCAGAATCTCTTCCCTGGCCTTAGTGCATCTCCATGTCAATAAGTGTTTCCAAGGGGTAGAGAGAAGTCCATCTCCATATCAATAGGTAATTAGAAGGGGAAGCAAGGGCATATCTGGACTGGAGAGGTTGGGTGGGGCCCCCTTTCCTCCAGTTGGGTTGTGAGAGACACAGGTGAGCAGAAGTGGATGACTCCTTGTAAGCAATAAATGGGTTTCTCCCACTTTATTTCTCCTTTTCACTGATTTCGGTTTCAAAGGAATTTTGCCCCAGGATTTCCCCCAGTGTTAAACCATTCTTAAGTAATGTCTTTGAAATACTGAGCAATAAGCGGGTGCAATTTTAGGGCTCACCAGTTTTGTTTTCAGAGGATCACTGCCCTTCATTGTGTGATGCCCAGCATCTTGAAAGGATTTTTTCATACTACTTCTTTCCTTTCTTTCATTCTTTTTTAGTTGATTCAGGCAGAAAGGTATATATGGTCCCTGTTACTCCTTTTTGACAGGACAGAAGCCTGTTGAATTGATCTAAGATGAAAGCACTATGCATTTTAAAATTCTAAAGCACTTAGCAGTTTCAAGTATGTATTCTATTTGTTCTGGAGTGTTCTTTCCCTCAGAGCCAGATACTACTTGTCCTTTGACTAAAGCTCAGGAAATATTAATGGTCTGACATATTCATTCCTATAGTCAACTTATTCCCAATTTTCCAATGAATCTCCTTTTAGTAACTCATCATCTTATGGAGAAGCTGTGATTGCAAAACAGTGTAATTCAAAGGTTACCCATTACTTCGCTTTCAGTTTTTAGTTCCTGCCTATAGCAGCTTTGTTACAAAGCAGAAATATTCATTGAAGAAGTAAGATGACAGCTAAGGAATCTTCACTGAAAATGTTAGAGACAGATGGTACAGCAGAGAATGGATCTGGTAATGTAAACTTGATGCAATTAAAAAAACCCAAAAAGGCGGCAGAGGAGCTCTCCTTCCACTGCAGCATTTCAGGAGAGTTAGCACCTCACAGTCAACGTCTATAGGAGACAGGTTTTAAGGAAGTAGAGATGGGTGGCAGGCTAGGTGTGTAATTGTTACATATATTATTGTATTTATTGTGTGTGTTTAAACATTTCTGGGGCAGGAGAAATGAACAGTTAATTAGATTATAGGAGAATAAAGGGAAAACATACTTTGCATTTATATTCTCAGTCCTAGTTTCCCTAGGTTCCTGGCAACTTGCCCCCTGGCAAGTCACAGTATAATGCTAAGTAACAGGTCATTTAAACCCCAGAGCGACAGGCAAACTCAGACTCCAGTTTTGTAACATGTATACTAACAAAAGGTTCCCCCCAAAACTGGGACTTTTGGTGACTAGATCCTTTGTAATTTAAAAACAGATGTGGGGATTCTGGGGTGGAGGTGGCAGCTTGAACCCACCAAGAAGCAAATCCTTTAGCATTCCTTCGTGTGTAGGAAATGGGATGAGAAAGAGGAATAACATAATGTGTATTTATACTTCAGTCCAGAAGAAAGGATAGCATCTAATGAACCTGTTTTCTACTTTTTGAAAAACATATTTCATTCTTTTTCTTCTTTCCTTCTTCCTTCTCCCTGAATTTAATTTGATTTACTTTTTTTCTAGGGAAGACAGAATATTGGATTCCCTGCGAAACAGGGTTCAGACTTAAAAGAGTTCTTAGAGAAGGTTCTTTACCCACTAAGCCAAGTGCTTAGATAGCTGAAACCAGCAATCAGAATGTTTCCCTTGACACAGATCAGAATGTTATGCACTGCAAACATGAAACATGTTTTGATATGCAAACCATTTAAGTAAACTAAATTTTTTGGATTATGAAACTACAAGTTAAAATGAGACCAGTAGGGGTATGTGGGGGGGACTTGGTGAAGGGGAGAGCCTAGTAAACATAATGTTCTTCAATCTTCTGCATCCATGGATGTTTTGTTGCCCTTGTCTAGCTTGGATTAATACTTAGTCTATAGGCACAGACCTGATCATCTACATTTGTCCTCTTACAGCACTAAATTATGTTTTCTGCCTTTATCTTGCATCTACCTACCACTTCAGCATTTTATTTAAAAAAATAATGATAATAAGGGAGAAACGTGGGATTCACATATAAATCAAGTATAAAAGTCAAACGAATAATCATATCTGACTTGATTGTTTATAGTTCATGATGCGTGATCAAAACCAAAAGTTTCTGTGATATGACTGCTCTTGCACTGTTCACCATGTAAGAACTTATTCACTATGTAAGAACTTGTTCACCATGTAAAAACTTGTTCGTTATGCTTCAGAAGATTGGAGACTGTTGAGAATTAGGCTTGGGGTTGATTAATGATTGTGCATTGAGTCCCCTATACAGAATTTTATTGTTGCCAACAACCATTTGATCAATAAATATGAAAGATGCCCTCTCAAAAAGAAAAAAAAAACCATAATGTTCTTCATGTAATTATAGATTAATGATACCAAAAAAAAAAAATTAGACCAGTAACATGGTTTATTTCTTTGTTCTAGGAGATAATTCTTAATATTGTTTTTCCAACTAGAAATTTGAAGGTTATTGTACTCAGTGGAATGTAAGAGGTTTATGAGTTTGGAGGGAGACTGGCAAGGTGTGCACCATAAGGAAGGTGAGAGAGAAGTAAACAACGGAGAAATGGAGCATGATACAAAGGAGGATGTTAGCCCGAGGAGCTAAATGCAGAGAATACAGGAGACAAAGCTGGGCTTTTAGAAGATTAATAAGTGGGCAAACAGATTTACTGGGGAGGTTTACATCTTTCTGGTCTAACAATGAAATTGTTATGGAAGCCATTACATACTGAGTTTTTAAGATTCTTTTACTTTAATGTAAAACCAGAAAGAATGAGGTTGAGATTTTTATATGGAGCCAAAACCCAAATGTCATTGTGTACATTAAGACAATCTAATTCTACATCTCTTTTTTCCTGCCTAGAATTTATTCTGTGAGGTATACATGTAATGAATGAAATGTAGTGGTTAAAAGAAAGTCAGCAGGAACACTTTAGAAAGTAAACATTCAGTAAAATGCACTCTTTTGGTGTATGCACATTTCTGTGAGTTTTGACAAACACATGCAGTCATGTAACCACCATCATAATCATGATGCAGAATAGTTCTGTAGCCCTCTCCCCAAATTACCTCACACCCCCTTGTATGCCCTCAAGTCCTTGGCAACCTCTAAATGTGCTTTCTGTTCTTACACTTTTGCTTTTCATATAAATGGAATGCTATAGTTGGTAACCTGAGAGTCTGATTTCTTTCACTTAGCACAATGCATATGAAATTTGTCCATATTATAGTGTGCATCGATTATTTGTCAAATAAAAACCAATTTGCACTTTGATAAGGAAACACATTATTCACAAGGACTCTTGCAGTAGGAAGAAAGCTCTGAAAAGAATTCTTATTTTATAAAAAGGGTAAGAAGGGAAGCAAGAAATGTGGGGGGAGGAAGTTTGTGGAGAAGAGTTGGCATTTAACAAGAAATGCCATTCTGTAGTCAGTGATAAAATGAGCTGTTAAGGGGAGAGGTAGGGTACCTCTCTGCTTTAGGGTTTGTTTAAACTTTCAGGCAAGCCAGAATTCAGGGCCTGTGGGAAGGGGAGCTCAACTAAAATTTGGCAGAGCCAAAGCAAAATGAGAAATGATCAGGTGAATATGTCATTAGTCTTTTCCTCTGTCTTACTGCTCAGTGGCATTTTGTTCACTTTTTCACCAGCTGAGGGATATATGAATTGCTCCCAGTTTTTCGTGATAATGAATAAAGCTGCTATAAATACTCACATGAAGTTTTCATTTATGTTGCATAAATACCTAGGGATAGGATTGCTAGGGCATACAGTTAAGTTCATGTTTACCACTCTGAACTACCTGTTATCCAGTGACTATTACATTTTCCATTCCCAACAACAATGCATGAGAATTCCCTTTGTATCTTTGCCTGACCATCACTTTATTTTGTTTTATTTGCCATTTAATTGTAGCTCATTGAATTTTAGTTGGTGTTTCTCTAATGACGGGTTAATAACATTGAGCATATTTTTATGTGCTTATTTATCATCTTCTTTAGTCAGTATAAATTCAAATTTAGATCTTTACTCAAGTATATATTCAAGTCTTTGGCCTATTTTTTAATTGGATTGTTTTTCTCATTGAGCTTTCAGAGGTCTTAATATATTCTAGGTAATGATAAAACCAGCTACAGAAAAAAGTACAGCTAGCATCCCACTTAATGGTGAGAATGAATGCTTTCCTCCAGAGATCAGGAATGAGGCAAGGGTGTCTGCTCTCACCCATCCAGTTTAACATCTTACTGGAGGGCCTATCAGGGGCAGTAAGAAAGAGAAATAAAAGGCATACAGATTGGAAGGAAATAAGTGTCTCCAGAAGGGATGTCAGCTCACCACCTGCCACCCAAACATGGATTTGAACAACCACCTGCACATGAAAATACCTTCTCAAGAGCCAAGGACTCCAGGTACTCCCGTGATGCTGCCTGACCCAGGGGCCCCAGGCAACTCCCATAGCAGAGCGTCCAGTGGGGTCCTGGGAAGCCAGGCCTTCAGTACCCTCCACCAAGCCTGCGCCACCCAGCAGAGACATATAAAAAGAGAGAAATTGAGTGCCTGCCTTCACTACAGACCCCATAGCTGCCTGCCCAGCACCAACCTGACTCTTGAAGCTCCAGGTGGCTCCCACCGAAGTTTCTCTGTATTTGTGAGTCTATTTCTTTGTGTTCTGTGTTTACAAGTCTGTGGGTAAAATTGCAATATTTCCAGAATCTCTCGCCTGGCCTTAGTGCATCTCCAGGTCAATAGATAGGTGTTTCCAAGGGGTGAAGAGAAGTCCATTTCCATATCAATAGGTAATTACAAGGGCGAGAGAGGGCATATCTGGACTGGAGAGGTTGGGTGGGATCCCTTCATCTGAAGCCAGGTCGCAAGAGACACAGGAGAGAAGTGGATGACTGCTTGTAAGAAATAAACAGGTTTCTCCCTCTTTCTCCCTTTGACTGATTTCAGTTTCAAAGGTATTTTGCTCTGAATTTTCCCCTGTAGATACATCTGGTGGTAGTCCGCAGAACCTCTACCCAAAATCTGTCTACATGGGTGTGACCCTTTGGCAGGCTGCTCCTAGAGATCGTGGGGAGAGCCCTGGAACCCCCCATGGATGGTGGGGAGGCCCTAGTGGCTGCAGGTTGATCCAGAAACCCCCTATCTGTGAGGCTTCCAACTCGGTAGCCCCTAGTGGGGAATTGGTCTAGAGTAAAGCACCTCCTAGAGTGGTGATGCCTTCTCCAGAATTGGGGAAGGGTAGAGACACCAGAAGCTGTGGAATTAGCCCTCCATTAGATACAAGACTGCTTAGAGGCCCTGAGTGGCCATGTAGCAGCTGGGATTGTAGGATGTCTTTTCCTTGAGATAGTGGAAAGTGTTACTGAGCAGAGAGAGAGAGGGTCTTCGGCAGGAGAGACCCACTTTAGCATCACTTGGGGGAGCTGTGCAATGACCTACAGGATGCCCTTATGAAAGAGAGTTATTGAGAAGATGGGTCACACTCCTGGAAGGTATGTTAGCAGCAAGGGAGGAGGAAGCAGGAGAATCCGCGTTGTAGGAGGCCATGCGGGATGTGTAGGAATGACCAGTGCCTTCAGCCCTGGATGTGGTAGAGATGTTGGGAGAGGATTAAGGGGTGGGGCCAAGGGCTGGTCTGTTGCAGAGGCCACCACCAAGGCACCAGCCCATCCTGATTTAAAGGGCCACCCGGTTTTAATTAAGAAAATGAAAACGCACCAACCTGGGGAGGAGCCATCTCCTCCCCAGGTTGTGGAGCACTCCATGCTCCGCCCCTATACCAAGGATGAGCTGATGGACATGAGCGTCTGGATTTGGCAGAAGCCATTGGAACCTCTGCTTACATGGCTTTTGCATCTCTGGGATATGGAGGTAGAAAACATTGTTATGTCGAGTTCTGAAATGGGTAGACTGGCTTCCCTGATGACTCACTCTCCCCTCACTTGGCAGTGGTTGCAAAGTGCCATCATGCCTCAGGGAATCGGGTACTTCTGGATTGGCTGACAGCAGCCATCAGGGCAGTTTGGCCTAATCAGAGTGATTTACCATATTTACTCACTAGCTGGAAAATGTATGCAGAGCTCCTGCAGGTGTTATGGAACTTGAGCATTAAAAATATAAACTATAATATGGACACCCAGGATCCTGATGAGTTGTTCACCATAGGAATGTGAAATCTGGTGCTCCATACAGCTCCCCTCTCTCTCTTTGGTCCCTAGTGACTATTCTTGCCCCCACATAGGGCAACCCATATGTGAGGCTACTTGAACTTTAGTAGATCTGGGGAAGGTTGAAACAATAAGAGCACATAAGGAAGTCTGGGCTACAATCAAAAGGAGAGGTGCAAAGGCCCAGTGAAGGTCTCAAGGACCTATTGTGGGTTGATTTGATAAAATCCGGGGTAATGAAAGAAAAATTTGATGGGCAGCCCAACAGGATCTTGTTAGAACTGTGGCACCAATTACAGCCAGAGCAGCAGTTTCAGCTGCAGAGGAACAGGACACAGAAGCCAGAGGCAAAGCCCCATGTCCAGCTTGTGTCCCTGCAAGACTTCCTGAAGGAGAGCACTCAGGCTCTGCCAGAGCCCTCACCCCTATAGGAGGACGATTGGGCATCATGGTTTGATTGGGTATCACATCTCCACCTCAATGGATGTGGTGGGGACCGAAGGCCCCATATAAAATTAGTAATTCATTGGTTCCCCTTGAATGTCCAATGTTTCCTGGCACTGGTGGATGCAGGATCTGAATGTTCTCTGATTTAGGGTAACCTTGAGTATTTTCCTGGGACCCCTACTGTGATAGATGGCTATGGGGGTAAGGCAATTAGAGTGAAGAAAGCCCAAATACCACTGGAGCTAGGGTGTTTAACTCCAAAGGAGTATACTATGATTTCTCATAGAAATAGAATTATTTCTCCTATCCCTGACTATATTTTGGGAGCCGATATACTGCAGGGCCTGTGTTTACAGACCACTGCAGGTGAGTTCAGACTGAGGGTATGGGTGGTAAAGGCAATTCTGAGAGGACATGCTAAGTGTGTGCCTGTAGCGCTGCCTATACCTCGATGGGTGACAAATACTAAGAAGTATAAATTGCTAGAGAGACACAAGGAAATTGGAGAAACTCCATAGAAGTTGGAGAAGGTGGGCATCCTAAAGACCACTGATAGTCCTTTTAATTCCCCAGTGCAGCCAGTGAAAAAGCTGGACACTTCCTGGTGTGGACTGTCAGGGAATTGAATAAATTCCCATCCCCTTTGCATGCTGCTGTCCCCTCTGTAGCAGCCCTTATGGACACCCTCAGTCATGAACTAGGGATGTATCATTATGTTGTGGACCTTGCTAATGCTTTCTTCTCTGTTGACATAGTACAGGAAAGTCAGGAACAGTTTGCCTTCACATGGGAAGGCCAGCAGTGGACATTCACTGTCCTTGCACAGGGATACCTCCACAGTCCCACCATTTGTCATGGACTTGTAGCCCAGGACTTGGCCACAGGGAAGAAACTGCAAATGGTGTAGCTGTATCACTACATTGATGATATTATGCTCACGTCTGATTCTCTTGCAGATTTAGAAGGGGCAGTTCTTAGACTGCTGCAACACCTACAGGAGAAAGGATGTGCTGTTAACAGCACCAAGGCTCAGGGACCTGGTTTGTCAGTAAAGTTCTTGGGGGTTTTCTGGTCAGGTAAAACGAAAGTTATCTGAGAAGCAGTCATAGAAAAGATCCAGGCTTTCCTAACCCCTGCCACTGGGGCAGTATTACAAGAGTTCTTGAGTCTTTTGGGCTACTGCAGAGTGTTTACCCCACACTTGGTGCATATTCTGAGGCCCTTATACAGGTTGGAACAAAAGGGCATCAGGTGGGACTGGGATGAGACATGTGCAGCTGCTCTTACTGCTGCTAAGCGAGCAGTCAAGGCTGTATAGGCCTTGTACCTATGGAAAGGAGCAGAGGTCCAGTACACCTTGGTAGAGAAGCAACTGGCTGCCGTGTACCATGCCTTGTTGGCTACAGAGGCCATCACCGGAACAGCTCTGACCAAGGTAATAACCACATATCACATCACTGGGTAGGTGGAAGACTGGACCCCAAAGCCACTGAGTGACATGGCACAGATGAACACACTGGCCAGATGGGGTGCATACTTACAGCAATGTAGCACGCTCTCTACTAGCCCCTTAAGTGGAGAACTCCAACTTTTACTGGGGCCAGTGACATATACCAGTGGAAAGCAGGAAGAATTTGCTTTTGAGCCATTGGTAGCTGAAAGTCCTTATCAGGAGGGAAAAGCTCCTATACTTGAAAATGCTTGGTATACAGACAGCTCCAGTCGTGGGCAGGGCTTTCCATCCTAAGACAGACAATATTGATGGAGGATGGAGAGGGGAAGAGCAGCCAATGGGCTGAGTTGCAAGCAGTATGGCTTGTGATCACCTGGGAGCCCTCCCCTCTAGTTGTCTGCACTGACAGCTGGGCTGTGTATTAGGGATTGACCCTGTGACTACCGACATGGTACCATGCCAATTGGAAGGCTGGTCACCATTCCCTTTAGAGGCAAGAGTTGTGGCAAGACTAAGGGCCTCTGGTCAGACTAAGTTACTGTATATTATTCGACTGGCCATTTCCCTTTGTCATCCCCAGAAAATGATGAAGCAGACACACTGGCCCAGGTACATTGGCTAGAAGGAAAGTCTGCCTGTGTGGCCCATTGGTTACATCAGCGTTTGTTGCACACGGGGCAAAAGACAATGTGAGCTGTATGTAGCCCGTCTGTGGGGCTTGCCATTGACCTTAAAGAAGTCAGCAGAGTCCAGCAGGAGTGCCTTGTGTGCTCCAAGAGGGACTTACCAAGTCCCTCAGCAACATGAGACAATAGTAAAGGGGCTGATACCCCTTGTCAGGTGGCAGATCGACTATATTGGGCCTCTGCCCACATCAGAAGTATATCGGTATGCCATGACTTGTGTGGACACAGCTACTGGCCTGTTGGTTGCTTTTCCTGCACATCATGCAGATCAGCAAACTACCAAAAAGGGCCTAGAGCGTCTCTGCAGCCTATGGCTGGTCACAGGTGATTAAGAGTGATCAAGGTACCCACTTTACTGGCCATACTTTACAAGAATGGGTGCAGCAATTAGGAATAAAGTGGAAGTTTCATGTACCATATAACCCTATTGGGGCATAACAGAGTGGTACGATGGCTTGTTGAAATCTGGCCTGAAGTCAGACACCAATAATCTATGGGGCTGGTCAGTTCGTTCATGGCCAGTGCTATGGCATTTGAATGAGAAGCCCGGAAAATGAGCCTTGAGCCCTGTGGACATGCTCACACACATTGCTGCCTCTCCTATACAACTGTATGTGCAAACCAAAAAGAGTTACTGAGGCCAAGATATGGCCAGCAGAGCAACATCCTGCTGCCAGCCCAACTGTGTTAAGCCCTAGAGACTCTGTTCAGTGGACATGGCCGTGGACATTTTGATACAAGGACCAGTGATGGCTGGTCTTTTTCGCACTTTGGGAAAAAGGCCTGGAAGCTGGTCTTGTATGTATTCCTGGAGTAACAGCAGAGTGGCCTCCAAAGATAACAGAGGCGTACCCAAAATGTACAGGAAGTAAAAGCATCCTATGGGGAAGTTATTTTATCTTTATGGCCAGTGTGTGTACATCCCATAACCCTATATATTGACCCATCTGTAACTCCCACAGGGAGAGGGGTGAAAGGCTGGTATACTAGACCAGGACGAGATCCCATTCCTGCCACTATCCTGTCACAGGGCCACTCTCTGGCATGTATCCTACCTGATGGACAAGATTTGCCTATGCTGGTATCATTAAAATATGTATCTTATCACCCTTAAACTTATTTTCTATTATAGTCCCTGTGGTCTGGACCTGCCCCCTGACTGCAGCTGTCATGTGATGATTGCTCTGAACTCCCTACCTGTTCAGCGACTGCCTGCCTGTGGAATGGGCGAGCTATGGCTTAATTTGCATAGGACTTTGAACCTAGCTGAATCCTCTCACTTGAGGATTAACATGAGTTTATTGCTGTTGCTATTGTATGCTGTTAGTCTGCTTTCTTTCCCAGGGGCCATTGTGGAAGATGGGGAATGAGTAGACTGTAAGGTGCGATTTCTGGAGGGGTGGGCTGTAGGTAAAATTGCAGTATTTCCAGAATCTCTTGCCTGGCCTTAGTGCATCTCCACAATAATAGGTGTTTCCAAGGGGTAGAGAGGAGTCTATCTCTATATCAATAGGTAATTACAAGGGCGAGCAAGGGCATATCTGGACTGGAGAGGTTGAGTGGGATCCCTTTTTGCAGCTGGGTTGCAAGAGACGTGAGTAAGCAGAAGTGGACAACTGCTTGTATGAAATAAATGGGTTTCTCCCACTTTATTTCTCCCTTTGACTGTCTTTGGTTTCAAAGGTGTTTTGTCCTGGATTTCCCCCCCTGAAGTTACAGAATCTATTTTAGTTTTGTTTACTTTTTTATTTCATAGTTTTTTTCTTCCAGCCATTTGAATATGTCATCTCAGTGTCTCCTAGCCTGCAAAAGTTTTTTTGCTGAGAAACCTGCTAAGAGCCTTATGAGATTCCTTTATATGTAAAACATTTGTTCTCTTTGTCTTTGATTTTAGGTAGTTTTCTTACAAATGTGACTTGGAAAAGACCATATTGGGTTGAAATTTTGGGGTGACCTATTAGTTCCATGAACTTAGATATCTACATCTGTCCCAAGATTTGGGAACTTCACAACTACTGTTTATTAAATAAGCCTTCTGCTTCTTTCTCCCTCTTCTCCTAGGAGTCCAAGAATGCATAGATTATTTCTTTTAGTGGCATCCTGTAATTCATATAGGCTTTTTAAACTTTTTCATTCCTTTTTTTTTTTTTTTGCTCCTCTGACTGTATGATTTCAAAATAACTGTGTTCTAGTTCACAGGTCAAAATCTACTGTTGCATCTCTCCTTGATTCTTTGGTGCAGGGCTCTATGTAGTCTACAGCTCTAGGATTTCTGCTTGGTTTAATGGTTTCTATTTGTTGTTTATTTAATGGTTTCTATTTCATTTTGTTTATGCATTGTTTTCCTAGTTTCATTTAGTTATCTGTGTTTTCTTTTAGTTCACAGAATTTCTTTAGGAGAATTATTCTGAATTTCCTGTCAGACAGTTCAAGATCTCCATTTTTCGAGGATCTGTCTTTGGAATTTTATCAGTTTCCTCTGGAGGTGGTGTCATGTGTTGTTGCTCACTCATGGTGTTGGGGGCTGCAGTTGTGGATGTAGGTACCTCTCCGGTCTTTACAGACTGTCTTTGGAAGGGCTTCACTAGTCAGCTCATCCAGAGACTTTGGGTGGGCAATCTAGTGGTGTCCATTGGTGGACTTCCTGCTGGAGTCCTTGGGTGGCCTGATGCTCAAAATGGTTGAAAGCCTGGGACAGGGGTGCTCAGCCCAGTGCTGGTCCCACAGGGTCCCTGGGTTCACAGGTGCTCCCATGGAGCCTGGGTCGTGGGTGTTGACTGGGAGCCTGAGTTCACAGGAGGGGTCCCGGAGCCACGGAGGCCAGCTGGTGAGGGGATGTGCTGGAGCCTGCCAGGAGTTTTCTGGTGAAACTGGATTTGGGAAGTGCTGTGGTGAGCTGGGGATGTGGGTTCCTAGGAGCCCACTGGGAATCTGATGACAAGGGCCAGAATCCTGGGGCCACTGGAGCTGCCTAGGACCATGGGAGCCTTCAGGTAATGGAGTGGGTCAGGAGCCTTGGCTCATGGGAGCCTTCTTGGAACCTGAAACTGTGGAAGATACCTGGAGCCATGGGGGACCCTGTGGCTACTGGGCTGCGTGGGGCTGCTGGGGCACATGGGCCTGGATCCTGTTCCCAGCGGCCTTCTGCAAGCCTGGGGTCAGTGAAGCTGCCTGAAGCCACCGGGGCTGGCAGGTTTCCAGGGTGAACTGGGGTCTGGTCCCCCAGGAGCCCTTCTGGAATGTGGTGCCATGGGAAATGCCTAGGACTGCAGGAGCCAGCAGGCCCCATAAGCCTGGATTCACCATGGCCTGCTGGTGCCAAGGATACCCCTTGGGGCTGCTGGACATGTCAGGGGCAGTGGGGGCCTGGGTTCTTGGGAGCCTGCAGAGAGCCCTGCTGTGGGAGCTACCTGGAGCTGTGGATGGTGTCTGGGGCCTCTGGATTACAAAGCACTGAGATGAGTTGGTGTCTTGATTTGTGGGAGCCAGCAGAGGAGTCACAGGAGCCGCCTGGGGCAGGGGCCTGGGAGAAATGAGGCCTGTGTTCCCAGGAACCTGCTGGTAAAACCCCAACAATGGACTAAGTCATCACTTTCTGAGCTATTTGCCAGAGGGCCTATCTGGAACTGCAGGTGCTTTACTGAGTAAGGGACACTCTCATAGAGAAACTGGCATGTGCTAAACTAACTGAAAGTACTAGAGTAACCTCTGCTTCATTAGCATGCTAGGATTCCTGCCCACGGAGGTGCTTATCCACCATTTTTTTAATATGTTATGTATGAACAAGCATGATAACATGCAATGCTTGCACACCAATAAGCACAACCCCAGTCATCAGAAACACCCTGGACATTTCCCTTTCCTTAAAGAATAAATATTTTCTCTGACCCATAAAAGCACTCTTCACATAATCCTGAGGAGGTAGTCCGAACAATCGTTCTTGCCTTTATGTTTGGCTGCCACAGTAAAACCCTCTTGCTGCTAAAGACTGTCTTGGAGATTGGCTTTCTGTCACACAAGCAGACAAACGCACCTCTGTGCTGTTTCACCAGGTGCCTGCTGTCATGGGAGTCACCTGGTCACTGGAACTGGCAGGCACAAGGTGGGGCCTGGGTTAGCAGGAACCTGCAGGGAGCCACCTGGGGCTTCAAGAGCTGCTGGGCAGGCAGCTGTGGGGTCTGTAGCAAAGGCAGGCAGTCAATTCACTCTTTTTTTGTCTGTCTCTCTGGGCAGCCCAGGCTTGGGGGAGGGTACTGAGGGCCTGGGTTCCCAGGACCCCACCAGACGCTCTGCTATGGGAGTTGCCTGGGGCCCCTGGGTCAGGCAGCATCAGGGGAGCACTTGGCTCTTGAGAAGGTATTTTCATGTGCAGGTCATCAAATCCATGTTTGGGTGGCAGGTGGTGAGCTGATATCCCTTCGGAGACACTTTTATTTCCTTCCAATCTGTATGCCTTTTATTTCTCTTTCTTACTGCCCCTGATAGGCCCTCCAGTAAGATGTTAAACTGGATGGGTGAGAGCAGACACCCTTGCCTCATTCCTGATCTCTGGAGGAAAGCATTCACTCTCACCATTAAGTAGGATGCTAGCTGTACTTGTTCTGTAGCTGATTTTTTCAAATTTAAGGGAAGTCTTTCAATTCCTAATTTGTTGGGATTTGTTGTCATGGATGACTATTAATTTTTTTCACATTTTTTCTATATTTATTGAGATGACCATATGCTTTCTCTTTTCTTAGTCTTCTAATATGAATTACACTGATTTATTTTCTAATGCTTCCTTCAGTACTTCTATCCAGATCTCTTAAAAAGGAGGTCAGTTTGGATTGTTTCTTATATATTTCTTTTCAGCTTGCTTTCTACTCTTTTTGTTTCTTGCTCTCTCATCCCCAAAACTGGAAAATTCCATAGGGAAAAAGACTCAGTTTCTCTTATCTCTGGTGCTCTTTGGACAATGTCCACCATCTATGGCCAGGACCTTTAGTGGGAGGGGTTGGCAGTAGGGGAGGTGAGATACAGCTGACCTCAGGGTTGAGTCTGATAAATTTAAGGTTTCCCCTAAGGCCTTCATGATACTGAGATTATGATATTTGCATTTTATAGGTCAAGAAAAGCTCCAAGGAAAACGTTCAGGAAACACATCTGCTAAGAGAACTTTCTGTTGCCTCCTTGTTACTGCTGCATGCCTAGCTGTTGTGACTGTACTTCCCATTGCTTTAGCAAGTAAGTTGCTTAGTCTCCAAACTTCACAATGTTCTCCACACATTTACATTTCAATAAATAATTACTGAGCTTCATTACATGCCAGGCCCTGTGTGGAGTTCTTGAGGTATATCAGTGAACAAAACACACAAAATTCCTTGCTTCCAGGGAACTTACATTCTAGCAGGAAGACACAAGATACTGCAATAAACAGAGGTGGAGTGGAAGTGGCTGCAGTTTACTGAGAGTGGTCAAGGCAAGTCTCCTTGAGAAGACGATCTTGCAGCAAGCTTTGGAAGGAGATGAAGGAGCCTTGCGGCTAACTGGAGAAAGCACTCCCAGCAGAGAGACCATGTAGAGCAAAAGCACTCAGAGGAATCACCCTGGTGGGTCTGAGGAACAGCAAGGAGGCTGCTGTGGCTAAAGCTAAGAAAGAATAAAGAGTAATGTGATGGGGGTCAGAGGGTAATAACCTTCTAAGTCATTTAAAGATTTTGTCTTTTACTTTGAGTGAAATGGGGAAGACTGGGAAGAGGGACATTGTAGGACAGGAATGTCATAACCTGACCTCCACTGTAGAATAAGCAGTTTGACTGTTATATTGAGAACAGATTGTTTGAAGACAAGAGTAGAATCAGGGAGACCTATGAGGGCAGTCTTACAGAAATCTAGGCAAGAGATGAAGATGACTTGGGCCTGGTGTTAACAGTGGAGGTGGGGAAAGGTAGTCGCATATGGGTATTTTGGAAGTTGAGTCAACAATATTTCATATCAGACCGGATATGAAGTTTTAGAAAGAGAAAAGTCAAAGTTAACTCTAAGGATTTTCTCTTGAACCATGGCAAATAAGTGGTTCCCATCCTTGATAGTAGAATGCTGTGGGTAAAGGAATTCCATCTATGGAGCTATTTCCTGACATGTCGCAATCAGAATTGCCATTTTATTAAAGAACTATTCAGGTGAGATCTCTCAGTTTTTATCCTCTACCTACATAGATGCAGAATGCACAAAAAGTACAGGAGAACTATACGCTCAAAATAAATTCCTTTGTACATGTAGGCAATAGGTCCTCAGCCTTACTTGGCGTACTTAATTAGGTCTGTTAGGAAGAAATGACTTACCAATATTAGTAAGTAACTACTATGTATATTCTGATTGTATTAGTGATCTTCAAAAGCTTTCCGTTACTACAACTCTTAAATGTGATTTAAATGTTTGTGAAAACAAAATATACCCTGGTAAATTTTTGAGTTATCATTTAACATTTTTTATCAGAGATTTAACTAGTTGCAAATGATGTAATTTCCAGCACACTGTAAATCTGCGATTTCGAAGTATATTTCTGGCATTTTAAAATTAACCTGTTGCTTTTTCTTTTAAATGTATCTATTGGAATCTGAATAATGCTGTGATTTGAACCTGTCATTATCTATGTTAAAAAACACAAGAAAAACTTTCTTAATCTAGAAAAATTTTTTGTTCATTTTCTTCAAATGCTTAGTTAAATATTGTTTCTACTCTAGAATTTTATCAGAGTATAATATGTAATATCTTGGTATACTTAAAAGTCACTTATCTTTTGTTAATATTTTTTCATTTTTTCTGCCACAATGTATGTACCTACATTGAAGTGTAATTTTTAAAAGTCATATGACCATAAGACTCCCTTAAAATAACTTATTCTGGATTAAGTTAGACTTATAATTTTTTTTGAGGGCATCTCTCATATTTATTGATCAAATGGTTGTTAACAACAATAAAATTCTGTATAGGGGGGTCAATGCTCAATGCACAATCATTAATCCATTTCAAGCCTAATTCTCGTCAGTCTCCAATCTTCTGAAGCATAATGAACAAGTTCTTACATGGTGAACAAATTCGTACATAGTGAATAAATTCTTACATGGTGAACAGTACAAGGGCATTCATCACAGAAACTTTCGGTTTTGATCACACATTATGAACTATAAACAATCAGGTCAAATATGAATATTCGTTTGATTTTTATACTTGATTTATATGTGGATCCCACATTTCTCCCTTTATTATTATTATTATTTTTATTTTTAATAAAACGCTGAAGTGGTAGGTAGATGCAAGATAAAGGTAGAAAACATAGTTTAGTGCTGTAAGAGGGCAAATGTAGATGATCAGGTGTGTGCCTATGGACTAAGTATTAATCCAAGCTAGACAAGGGCAGCAAAACATCCACGGATGCAGACGATTTCTCTCAAAACAGGGGGGGTGAGGTTCTGAGCCTCACCTCTGTTGATCCCCAATTTCTCACCTGATGGCCCCCCTGCAACTGTGCCTGTCTTAGGTTGTTCCTCCCATGAGGAATCTTACCCGTCTCTGGCTAACCAGTCATCTTCCGGGGCCATACAGGGAAATGTAAAGTTGGTAAGTGAGAGAGAAGCCATATTGTGTGAAAAGGTTAGCTTTTTAATTCTTTGCATATTTATGCCCTGTGGCTTCTATGCCCAGCATTTGTCTTGAGGTATCTTTACCACTTGAAGGAATTATGATACTCGGTAAATTCGATATGAGGCACGAATTCTATTTAAGGATTGTAATTAGGAAGGAAGAAGAAAAGCTATAGAGGTAGCATATGGAAGAAAACATGGGAGGATTATTTCTTTGACATATCTTCTTGTAGAGTACCTTAAGCATGTATAGGTTTTAAACTACCAACTAATTTGCGCTCACATATTAACATAATAGGAATACGGTGACATAGACAAAGCAAATCTATAATTACCATCCATCTCCAGTGAAGCCAAGAAAACCATTTAGGCACCCTAGGCATTTGTGAAAATTTGTCTATGATGTGATGGATATTGTCCTACTGTACTTGAACAGTCTGAGAGAAATCAGACAAATTAAAGCAGCCCATTTCTGGGATCTGTTCACATCCCATATGTTCTTTTAACTGTAGATAGTCTATAGTCATAAGATTTTGGAGTGCTACAACTTGCACCCCTCCAAACTCCTGGTTGAGTTCTAACAGTACAGATCCGGTCAAATTTGTTGTCTCACTGTATGCACACGCCAGCCTAGACATCTCCCTCCTCATTCCAATGGCAATAGACTTACAATTTTTAGTAATATTTAAAAATAACTCATATATTATAAATTCGGTAATTATCAAAAGTAAATTTACATATTTATTAATATATGTGAATTAATCTATGCTATTCTCAGTAGTTTGCCATAAGGCAGTGTCTGTCATGTATAGCTAATCTTATGTGTTATTATTTGGGAATTATGACAAAAAACATGTTAATTTTTTAGTAAATGCCTGTACAAAATATGTTTAATATTTGCCTTTTGAAGTAATTATATTAGAATCACTTATAAATCTCAGAAATAAATCCATTAATAAAACTAGAAATCAAGGTGAAATTTTTCCTATGAATATAATGGGAGAAAGTGGTCTAATCTAATAATCTCCCTCCTCCCCTCAAAAAACTTAATGGGTCTAACAGCATCAAATTTTATTTTCATTACTAACAGGAAGAACATGTTAAACATCTTATATGAGGATATAAAATGAAAATTGACCATAATTGGAGTAAATATTTCATGTTATTTTATAAAATTAGTTTAACTACTTCATTGAAATCTACAAGAAATCACGTAATTTACCAATGGGTTTTATTCAACATAATTTAAAATATATTAGGTCATTTCCCCAAACAGTTCAGTTATATTAAAAGCAGTGATACTAACCTTGACAGCTAGCTATTCTCACTCCATTACCCAGTGACTCACTCTAGGGATGGAGATTGAGCATTTCTGTACAGAATTGCCTACCTTTAAATATAAGAGGAAATAGAAGTCATCTTTGGTATTGAATATTTCTTAACAAATCTCATCACTTTCACTAGACCCTTCGAGAAGTAGTGGCTTCTTTGTTAGATGCTAAAGGGGGAAAAGGTGAGGTTATGAGACATAGCTATTCTTCCCACAGCCTACATTCTGAAATCTTGGTTTCAGAGTATTCCCAAGGGCCGAAATATTTTTTGTACATATTTAACAGAAATACATATAAAATAGAAAACTGCTGGAAGCCCTAAATTGTATTTTGGTACCAAAATCAATTTTTTAATGATGTTATGTTCTATCCACGGGATAGTTCTGTACACCCTAGGAAGTGCACCATAATAACACCTAGGACAGGGAAGGAGTGGCCTTTCTTTTATCATGAGGAAGAAGAGCTAATATTAAGGAAGAAGTGGGAAAGGAGAGCCTGAGAGTCTCTGTGATACTAGGAAAGAGTACTGCAGAGCTACAGAAGTTGATGCTGTAGAAGTTGGTTTCCCTAAAACCATTAGTGCCCATGTACTGCTTGGAAAGTCCAATACACAGTTGCCCCACTTGAAGACCACTGGATCGATGACTACTGTGCTCAGAGTTAAGACTCAGTGATGAGTTCAGAAAGCAACAATCAAAAGTATATATTTCAAAACTGACCTTGGATGGTAAATGGAAAAGTAGGTAGAAAAATTTTATTTATTATAATTATTTGTGACTGTCCAACTTTTAGGGAGAAAGTCAGAGCTGATCTCAGAGTATCCTGTGAATGCTACTTGCCCCCAAACATGGATTGGATTTGGAAATAAGTGTTTTTATTTTTCTGAAGAAACAAGAAATTGGACATTCAGCCAGATCTTTTGTGCCTCTTTAGAAGCTCATCTTGTTCAGTTTGAAACTGCAGAGGAACTGGTAAGCAATATTGTGGGATCATGTTCTCTGTTGAATACTTAGCTCCCTTAAAGGGAGAGGCTGCGTAGGATTTAAACTGAAAGGTAAGGAAGGATCCCATTTCAGGCAGACTGAGGACCATGGGATGCACACTAGTGACTAACACTTGTATTCTTTGCCTGCAACCCTGAGAGGCATTTTAGATACATTCTCTCATGCAATCCCCATAGTTAACCTGCAAGATTAGATGTATTGTTCTCAATGTACTAAGAAGTATGGTAATCATATGATTAATCATCCAAATGGGGACATTTTAGGGAGTTAAAGTGACAATATTAATATTAATACAAGTCATAACTAGGATTTTCCAAGTCAAACTGGGATGGAACATGACTTTCAATAAAGTAATTTAAGATCACAGACACTGAATGACTTTAGCTGAGAATTAGGGCCTAGTCTAACTCCAATGACTAGACTAAACTTCCCAATTATATCAAGCTATGATCCCCAAACAGAAGGCTGTAGAGAGGAGAGACTCAAGAGTATTAAGAGAGAAAGATACATGTTTTCAATTTCTGTGTCTTATTACAGAATTTTCTGAAAAGATACAAAGGCCCTTCTGACCACTGGATAGGCCTCAGAAGAGAATCCTCACATCACATTTGGAAATGGACAGACAACACTGAATACCACGTCTGGTAGGTTTTAAGGTTTTTTTTCCTTCTCCTGTTTGTGTGGTTATGAATGTGAATTGTGCTTACGAGACAGTAAATTTAGTATCATGGACTGCTTACTACACTAGGGCATAAGACATGTAAATCCTATTTATGCTCTTCATTTATTAGCTGTGCCTTTGGAAAAACTACTTATTGTGATTTCAGTTGAAATCTTTAACATGATGATGACATGAGATAGTTTTTATACTCTCCCAATGATTTAAATGTTTCTCTGTTGAAATTCCTATTTAGAATGTAGAGAGAATAGCTGATGCACAGCAAGGATTCTAAAATCCTAGAAAGCCACCGATGAATTGATACCCACATAACTCTTGAGCCCACTCTTGCATACATTCATAAAAGGAAGATCTTCTGGGAACCAGTGGGGAATTTCTCCTAAAGTTGTATCACCAGAAAGAATTTAGTAACTGTTTCTTGGATTGTGAACATTTCCATGGGTATTTTGGAGCAAATAAATGTAGGGGGCCCAATAACTTTCACCAGTTAAAGCTAAGCTCTTGAGAAATTGACTAGAAAATATTTTTATTTCCACACATTTATGTAACAGTTCAGGAGAAGACTGAAAATAATCTTCACTGAAGGCTGCCAATGGCAGTAGTTCATTTGAGGACAACAGCAAGCACTGATTAAACACCTAATCAATAATACACACTGCGTCCGGTATGGCTGAATGATGAGCTCTGTGATATGCAAGCAGGGCCTTGAGATGTAGAAGGAACTAAATACAGGAGTGGTGTTTATTATTGTGAAGCCATATAAGAGACATGTTTTTATTTTTACTGTTCTCTTATTCACATTAAACACCTGGAGTGGGGGTGCTGAAGATGTTAGTGGAGGAATGAGTGCAGGGGTTCAATCGATGGATATTTAATACTTGGTGTTTGGTTTTTAGGTTTGTCATCAAAGGAGGTGGGGAATGCGCCTACCTGAATGATAATGGAGTCAGTAGCGCCAGGGTCTACACAGACAGGAAATGGATTTGCAGCAAACCGAGTAATGTCTGCAGATGCCAAGTTACTTCCAGGTCTTTATAGGTAATTCCCCACTGTGGGGGACCATAACATTTCACTTTTGTCTTACAAAGCCATCCCTGAGGAACATAACACAAGGATATGGATGAGCATGATTCTAAATTACATAGATTTTAAATTGTGTGAGTTGATATTTGTATTTAAAACCCTGAGTATAATCAATATCAATGAACTCATCTTTTCTGTAGACATCCTTTTTGCCTAAAGATGACCATGCTGGCTGACACCATCCAAAATGATTTCAAAAACTAATGAGAAAAATTACAATTGGTCTGTGACCTTTAAAAAATTATGTTAACATTTTCAAAATTCTCTTATTACCAGTTAGAAATATATAGGGAAATTTAAAAAGCACTAAAACTAATATTTATTTTGTATTCTTTTAAAACATTAAAAATACTGACAAATACTTTTTATGCTTTCTCAGTGCTTATATTTTAAAGTGTGCTAAATAAATTCTATACCTATAAAGAAATACTATTCTCTATTTTACTTAATTGGATTAAAAATCTTGCCTTTAATATCGAATTAATCACAGTTACTCAAATTCTTTAAGTATTCAATACCCAATCTCAGAACTACTGAATTTTATTCAATATATGACTTAATTTTTAGAAAAAAATGTTTTAAATGTAGCACTGTACTGATGAGTCCTCAAAAGATTAAAATAGCAATTTACAGTGCATCCTTTCTTTATATTATATACTTCCATTTCTACTTCCTTGGTGTACTGTCACCAAATCTTCTGTAAATTGCCAAATTTTACTGTATATATTTTACATATATATTATTAAATAATTTTCCTTCATTATTTAAAGCTTTTTTTCAGTGAGTAATAACCTTATTTAACCCTAATAATGCTTTTTGCCTGACAATCCATTTCATCTCAGGTTTTCTAAGATTTGGGGACTATTTCTAGTTCATGTCTCTATCATAAGAAACTAGCACAATGTCAAATACAGGGTGTGTTCAAAACTGTGGCTATGCCTTTATGACTGTGAGACTCTGCCCTATTTTCTTCATTTATGTTAACTTTCCCACAAAGAAGCTAAATTTCTACAGAACTCTGAAAAGCAAAAAATAAAAACAAAAAACCTGGCAAAAAACTAAACCCAAGATTTCATATTGATAAACTGTGTGTGACTGACTCACAAATAAAATTTTGGTCAAACTGTTCTAATAGAGTAAAAATGGTTAGCATCTCTGCATTCATATGCTATCTGTCTCCTTTAATGTCTTAATCTTTGGGTCAAAAAGCTTCTGCTAAGCCCTGCAGCCCTGCACACAGGCTTGTTAATCATCAAAAAGTATTTTGTTCACAGCTTAAAACTGGTGCAACCAGCCCCTTACCTGAAGTTCGCCACCCCTCAGGGAGACACGGAAGTGTATGTACAGAAACGACTGGATCATTGAGGCCTCGTAGGAACATCACAGCCAGACCTGCATCAACAAGAGAACCGGAGTCAACGAACCAAGGACAAGGAGTTTCACAAGTCTCCTCGGACCCCTGCTTATGTCCAGATGTCTGTGGTGACTGTTACTTCCTGATCACAACCGTCCCCTGTTCTGCTTTCCTGACATAAAAAAAGCCTAAACTGAAATGGTTCTTCATATTAGTAAGCCATCTTAGTCTCCTGGCTTTCTGAATAAAGTTGCTTTTCTTGGCCCCAACACCTTGTCTCTTCACTTACTGGCATGTCATGCAGCAAGTGGCACGGGCTTGGTGTTGGTAGCACTGTGACCCTAATTGGCCTAGTTTTCTTTTATGAACTAGCTTCCAAGCCTTATATTTAAAGAGTGGATTTCATTTCTTGCCAACTATGACCTGGGTAAATTAGCAAGCTGCTCAGAGTTTCTTAACATGAAACGTGAGCATAACAATACCAGTTTCACTGGCTAGTTGTAAGATCAAATGAGGTAACAGATGAAAGTCTCTTGCCAGTATATCTGGCTCATAGTAAATGTGCAATAAATTGTTGTTTTTCCTTTATAACTCTAAAGAAAAGTAAACATAATAGCAATAGTTCTGCTACCAGCATGGAAACTTGTAAGTGATGTTAAGTTCACTGCCATTTTCTTGCTGCTCCCAGCAGAAAGTCAGTGAGCTGTTTAAATAGGTTTCCAGCAGATTAATTTCCAGTGTTTCAGCGGAAATCACTATCAGTTGAATTCATCATTCAAAGCACACATCTGAAACATTTCTTCACAAGAACAAACCTGTGAAAGTACATGGTTTATAACATAGGGAAAAAAATCTACATAATTTGGGACTTACCCATTTTTCCACTTTAAATGCATTCTGATTCATTCATTATGTTGCAACCAAGATGATCATTCCAATCTAAAATATGATCAGGTTACTTCCTTGTATAAAATCTTTCAGTGACTCCTCATTTGCTCTCAGTAAACACGAACTACTAATGGTAACCAAGGTCATACACTAAAATTATGTCACTGCTTTCCTTTCAAACTTCTTTTGCCTTTCTCTTCAAAATCCTTCCCTCTCTCTGCTTAGATCTGACATACATACAATAAATGAATAAAAGTAAAATATCAAGTAAGTTTCCTGCTAGTGGATAGCATCCCAGCTTGTAGAAGGGTCCCAGAAAGTGCAACTTGTCAAGCCTGAGCTTGTACAGAAACTCCATGGTGTTCATGTCCATTGGAAATAATACAGTTGTCCCCTTATCTGTGGGTTTTCTTTCCACAGTTTCAGTTATCTGTGGTTAACTGAGGCATGCAAGCAGACAATCTTCCTGACATATCAGCAAAAACGTCAACAGTAGCCTAACTCTACAGCACAATGCCTGCGTTGTTCATCTCAGTTCATCGTTTCAGACAGCCATTTTATCACCTCACATCATCATGAATAAGGGTGAGCACAGTCAGTAAACTATTTTGTGAGAGAGAACAAGAGCATATTCACATAACTTTTTTTACAGTATATTGTTACAATTATTTTATTACTGAAGTTAATCCCTTACTGTGACTAGCTTATAAATTAAACTTTATCATAGCTGTTATACATAGGAAAAAACATAGTATATATGGGGTTCAGTACTATCTGCGGTTTCAGGCATCCACTAGGTGTCTCGCAATACATCCCCACAGATTAGGTGGGACTACTGCATAGCAGTTTTAGCAGTTCTAGAAGCACTCAGGGTACAGCCACCCGTGGGTAATTACAACTACAGCCATGTCAGCAGCTGCAGTTCCGAAGACCCAAATCACAGTGGAGAGGATGAAGGCTCTGATGGAGCATATCAGCTCTGGAGCAAATCAGCTTTTATGCAACCATAGACAGGCAACTGGGCGAGCTCATCCTTAGTCTTAATTTAATCATCACTTTCCATGAATGATCTTTCTATTAGGTTATAGCTCCCCATCTTTTTTTTTAAACAATTAGTTGTGCTTATTTGGGGTCTTTGGGATTGCAATGAGGGGGACACTGATTTAGGCAGCGGCCCAAATTATGCTCTGAATTGCTGACAAAGTTTAGGGTTTTTAAAGGTAAAAACTGGAAAGTTAGTCATTTACAGTAGTTGGTTTCATTTTTGTTTTTTTCACCTGGTCTAGAATTCTTTATTTTTATTTTTAAATTTTTTAAATAATTCCCTATCTTGTGTTCTCATAGTCATTATTCCGCCAACCTAAATCTTAGTACACTGTGTTGCTATGATTTACTCGATTTTCTCATTTCCCAATGAGAATGTAACTACATGCGGGGAGAGGCCACAGTGACTTTTCCTTCACTATGTCTCAGTGCTTTGTGCAGTCCCTGACAGATGGCAGGAACTTAATTAATGTCTATTAAATGAATTAATCTGTTTGAATATATTTTGCTCTTGTGTATGTTTCAAATATCATATTTACTCTTAATAGTTTGTGTTCATTGTGCTTTAAAACATACAGTTTTTCTGTATCATGGAATATATTTAATGGTTATCTGAGTTTCTTTACTTTGAGTCACAAAAAGTACAGCCATGACACAAACTCTCCAGATAATAAACTGGAAATATTTGAGATAAGGAGTATCTACTCTATGGCACAGCAATGATGCAAGTTGTATTCAAACACATTCATTATACTAATGTTCTGAATATGAAAAAAATAAACTGAAAATAGATTTTGTTCTTTGTGCTATGGAAATGAATGTATAATGTATGTACAGCTATTACTTGCAATGTGTGAAAGAAAGTAGGTGCTGGCATTTAAATCTTTTCTGTGGGAACCCCAAGCAGGATGTCTCATTTTGCAAGTTGGGTGCTTTTAATATGCTAGTCAGAATGGAAAAAAGATGGTGGTGTGAGAAGTGTGGTGGAAATCTCCTCCCAAAACCACATACACTTTGAAAATACAGCAAGTACAACTATTCCTAAAAGAGTGACCAGAAGTAAAAAGTACACCAACCAGTCTACATTTGGAAGAAGCGAACATCTCATGGAAAAGGGTAAAGTAAAAAAGTTGCAACCAGGCAGGACCCAAGCACTACCCCCACTCCAGCTCACTGGCGGGAGGAAGAGAATCAAAGCAGGGAGGGAGTGGAAGCACAGGACTGCTAAATACCCAGCCCTAGGAATCTACCTTGGGAGCACAGACCCACACTGCATGGTGCTCTGGAGACTAGAGGGGCTGAAAACCAAAGTCAGAGACTAAGACTGCAAACAGGTTCCCACAACCGGCTGCCCTGGGATAAAAGAAAAGCAGGCACTTTGAAACACTTCTCAACAGTCAGAAGGCTGCTAAAGGGGCAAGGATTTAGGAGAAGGAACAGGTGGACAAAATCAGTCCAGCGCACTCAGCCTAGCAGGTTGGGAACTTTCAGGAGCTTCAGGCACTCCATCCCCCTGGTTTGCAATGCAGCCCCAGGTCCCCTACTGCGATAAGTAGCTTGCCGCTTCTTCCTCCCCCCTGGCACCTGCGCACAAACCCATTGTCCATGCCACTGCTGCAGAACAGCCGAAGGGCAGCTCCACCTACAGCAACTACACAGCTTAATGTAGAGGCTTCTCCCTGCTTGCAGCTAACCGGCCCAGACAGCGGAGACAAGCATGGCAACCGGGAAGAACGAAAGGGCTTTGCCCTCGATGCAAACAACCATGCCGCTTGCCTTGTGACATGCTCCATCACCCTATGCCATCCTGAGGGCCACCCACACATGGCAGTATAGGGGATTAACCCAGAGGCCACTCCCTGTGCACAGTTAACTGGCACAGTCGAGAAAGGCATGGCAAACAGGAAGCACGAAAGGGCTTTGTCCTCACCACAGACACACATACCAGTTGCCTGCAACCCCCGCCACTATGCTAGGCCATCCCGAGGGCCGCCCTGCCCACAGCAGCTTAGGGGATCAATGCAGAGGCTGCTCCCTGTGTGCAGTTAACTGGCACAGACAAGCACTGCAACTGGAAAGCAGGAAGGGACTTTGCTGTCCTAGCTGACACCCATGCCACTTGCCTGCGACCACTCCCATTGCCCCAGGACTATGAAAAGGCAGAAGAACCTTTTTCAATCCAAAATACCTCAAACACCAAAAAGAGGGATGAAATAATCAATATTTCTGAAAAAGAACTCAAAATAAAAGTCATAACCAAGCTGATGGAGCTACAGAACAATATGCAAGAGCTAAGGGATGAATTCAGGAGGGAGATAACTGAAATGAAACAAACAATGGAGAGGTTTAAAAGCAGATTAGATGAGGTGGAGGAGATAGTTAATGGAATAGAAGTCAGAGAATAGGAATACAGAGAAGCTGAGGTAGAGAGAGATAAAAAGATCTTTAGGAATGAAAGAACATTAAGAAAACTGTGTGACCAATCCAAATGGAACAATATTTTGCATTATAGGGGTACCAGAAGAAGAAGAGAGAAAAAAGGGATAGAAAGTGTCTTTGAAGAAATAATTTATGAAAGCTTCCCCAATCTGGGGAAGGAAACAGTCTCTGAGACCATGGAAGTCCACATATCTCTGAACATAAGGGACCCAAGGAAGACAACACCAAGACACATAATAATTAAAATGGCAAAAATCAAGGACAAGGACAGAGTATTAAAAGCAGCCAGAGAGAGGAAAAAGATTACCTACAAAGGAAAAGCCATCAGGCTATCATCAGACTTCTCAGCAGAAACCTAACAGGCTACAAGGGAGTGGCATGATATATTCAATGCAATGAAACAGAAAGGCAAAGAACAAAGAATACTCTACTCAGCAAGATTATCATTTAAATTTAAAGGAGTGATTAAACAATTCCCAAATAAGCAAAAGTGGAGGGAATTTACCTTGCACAAACCATCTCTACAGTGTCTTTTAAAGGTCTGCTCTAGATGGAAGTACATCTAAGGCTACACAGCTGTCACCACAGAAAATAAAACCACAGCAAAGGAAGTAGACCAATTATATACTAACCAAATGCTAAATTAAATCAGCTACCCACAAGTCGGTCAAGGTATACACAAAGAGTACAGAATATGACATCTAACATATAAAGAGAGGAGGAGGAAGAAAAAGAAGGGAGGAGAAAGAAAAGAATCCTCAGATTGTGTTTATAATAGCATAATAAGTGAGTTCAGATAGACAGCTTGATAGTAAAAAAGCTGCTCTTGAACCTTTGGTAACCACGAATCTAAAGCCTGAAATGGCAATAAGTACATATCTATCGATAATCACCATAAATGCAAATGGAATGAATGCATCAATCAAAAGACAGAGTTATAGAATGGATAAAAATGCAAGACCCACATATATGCTGCCTACAAGAGACTCACTTCAAACCCAAAGACATACACAGACTCCTTCATCTATGCGGGCTGGAAACTCTAAAAGTGAAGGAATGGAAAAAGATATTTCATGCAAACGATAGGGAAAAAAAAGCAGGAGTTGCAATACTTGTATCAGATAAAACAGACTTCAAAACAAAAAGTAACAATAGATAAAGAAAGATATTATATAATGATAAAGGGCTCAGTTCAAAAAAAAGATATAACCATTATAAATATCTATGCACCCAAGATAAGAGCACCCAAATATGTACAACAAATACTAACAGAATTAAAGGGGGAAATAGAATGCAATGCATTCATTTTAAGAGACTTCAACATACCACTCACTCCAAAGGACTGATCAACCAGACAGAAAATAAGGACACAGAGGCACTGAACAATATATTAGAACAGATGGACCTAACATCTACAGAACAATCCACCCAAAAGCAGCAGGACACACATTCTTCTCAAGTGCACATGGAACATTTTCCAGAATAGATCACATACGCGGCCACAAAAAGAGCCTCAACACATTCAAAAAGATTGAAATTATAGCAACCAAGTTGGGTCACAAAGGTATGAAACTAGAAATAAATTGTACAAATAAAACAAAAAGGTTTGCAAACACATGGACAATTAACAACATGCTCCTAAATAATCAATGAATCAATGACCAAATTAAAACAAAGATCAAGCAATATATGGGGACAAATGAAAACTACAGGTTAATGACCCAACTTCTGTGGGATACAGCAAAGGCAGTTCTAAGAGGAATGTATATAGCAACTGAGACCTATTTAAAGAAGGAAGAACAATCCCAAATGAACAGTATAAATTCACAATTATTGAAACTGGAAAAAGAAGAACAAATGAGGTCCAAAGTCAGTAGAAGGAGGGACATGATAAAGATCAGAGAATAAATAAAATTGAGAAGAATAAAACAATAGAAAAAAATCAAAGAAATCAAGAGCTGATTCTTTGAGAAAATAAACAAAATAGATAAACCCCTAGCCAGATTTATCAAGAAAAAAAGAGAATCTACACACAAACAGAACCAGAAATGAGAAAGGAAAAGTCACTATGGACACCACAGAAATATAAAGAATTATGAGAGAATACTATAAAAAATTATATGCTAACAAAGTGGATAACCTAGAAGAAATGGAAAACTTTCTAGAAAAATACAACCTTCCAAGACTGACCCTGGAAGAAACAGAAAATCTGAACAGTCCAATTACCAGCAACATAATTGAATTGGTAATCAAAAAACTACCCAAGAATAAAACTCCTAGACTAGATGGATTCACTGCTGAATTTTATCAGACATTTAGGGAAGACATAATATCCATCCTCCTTTAAGTTTTCCAAAAAATAGAAGAGGAGGGAATACTTCCAAACTCATTCTATGAAGCCAGCATCACTCTAATACCAAAACAAGTCAGAGACACCACAAAAACAGAAAATTACAGACCAATGTCCCTGATGAACAAAGACGCACAATACTCAACAAAATATTAGCAGACCGAATTCAAAAATACATCAAGAAGATCATACATCAAGATCAAGTGAGATTTGTTCCAGGGATGCAAGGATGGTACAATGTTCGAAAATCCATCATCACCCACTACATCAATAAAAAGAAGGACAAAAATCACAGGATCATCTCCATAGATGCTGAAAAAGCATCTGACAAAATTCAACACCCATTCATTAGAAAAACTCTCAACAAAATGGGCAAGTACCTCAACATAATAAAGGTCATATAGGACAAACCCACAGAATCTATTTACAGTAGCCAAGAAATGGAAGCAACTTAAGTGTCCATCAGTAGATGAATGGATAAAGAAGATGTGGTACATATACACAATGGAATATTATTCAGCCATAAGAAGAAAACAAATCCTACCATTTGCAACAACATGGATATAACTAGAGGGTATTATGCTCAGTGAAATATGCCAGGCAGAGAAAGACAAGTACCAAATTGATTTCACTCATCTGTGGAGTATAAGAACAAAGCGAAAACTGAAGGAACAAAACAGCAGCAGACTCACAGAACCCAAGAATGGACTAGCAGTTACCAAAGGGAAAGGGACTGAAGAGGGTGGGTGGGAAGGGAGAGATAAGAGGATTAAGGGGCATTATGATTAGCACATAATATAGGGGGTGCACGGGGAAGGCAGTAAAGCACAGAGAAGACTAGTAGTGACTCTATAGCATCTTACTATGCTGAGTGACAGTGACTGTGATGAGGTATGTGGTAGGGACTTGATAATAGGGGGCATGTAGTAACCACAGTGTTGCTCATATGAAATCTGAGCATAAGATTGTATATCAATGATACCTTAACAAATAAAAAATAATTCTAGTCAGAACTACAATTAGACTTCCAGTGTCTCTCAGAATGCAATGTGATAACCAGAGAGAGCACTGGGACCTCGAGAGCAGAAATAACCAAAGAACAGGTGGAGAACAAGAAACAGAAAGATGCAAAGTAGTAAGAATGGGAAAGAAACCAGGAAAAAATAAGTGAATTTGGATTATATTTATCCTTACAGGAAGTTGGATGAAAAATGTGGGTGGAACCATGACCTCTGGTAGGAAAAGCTGGAGTAGACTCATGTCTCCTTGATCCTCATTTGAAAATAACACAAGGAGCAATCAGTGTAGTTTTAAGGATGGTACAATGAAGGTGAACTGGTTTGGAATCACTGGTTTGGAATTGGAGAACTAACACAATGGCAGAGCATCTTCAGTCTGCTTTCCATCATATCCAAAAGAAGAAGGTTGCTATGACTTGATATTTTCTGACCCCCCACCTAACAATGAAAGGAGATGCAAGAGGACTCTTTCCTGACCCTGACTGATGGCTTCTCACTGACACCACCAGGTGCATCCAGCAGCACTAGCAAAGGGGATCTACTGGGAGCCTGGCTGATAATAAGCAGCTAAGGAAAGTACTCATACCTCCAGATCTCAAACTCCCCTCTCACCACCCAGAGACACCACATGGCTTGGAACACCAACAGGAGTGAGCCCACCATAACAAGCACAATATCCACGAAGCTTCTTTCATCTGTGTGGTCTGGAAACTCCCTTCCTCCACTCACATGGGCCAGGCTGTTGGGGAAGCTCCTTCTGACTCCCTCATGTAGCACCCACCAGCAGAGACCATGAGAGCCCCATGGCACCAGATAAACCCAGAAGACCAAAATAACACTGCAAGCACTCTGAAAATTAGAGTGTCCCTGCAACCACAGATCACAAGAGTAGGCCAGAATATTTGTGCTAAATCCATCTAAACAGGGTGTCTGTCTGCTAGAATAAAAATGAATGAACAGTAATTAAATTGGTAGGAATTAAAATGGAGCAGCCACTGTGGAAAGCAGTACGGAGGTTCCTCAAAAAACTAAAAGTAGAAATACGATTTGACCCAGGAATTTCACTTTTAGGAATTTACCTGAAGAAAGTAAGATCCCCGATTTGAAAAATGCACCCCTATATTTATTGCTGCATTTTTTTACAATAGCCAAGATATGGAAGCAACCAAAGTGTTCATCAATAGATGGATGTATAAAGAAGATGTGGTACATATACACAATAGAATATTATTCAGTCATAAAAAAATCCTGCCATTTGCAATAACATGGATGGACCTAGAGGGTATTATGCTCAGTGAAATAACCCAGGTGGAGAAAGACAAATGCCATATGATCTCACTTATTTATGGAATAAAAAGACTAAAGAAAACAAAATGAACAAAATAGCAGTAGACTCATAGACACTCAGAAATGACTGGTGATAACTACCATGGTGGTAGGAGTTAGGGTAGGTGAGTGGAAGGGGAAACTATAGTAGATTAAGGCAATATGTACCCATCTACATGTCTACCAAGGGATAATGTATTTCTCAGAGCAAGATTTAATATACAATATATCTATTGTGTATATATATATATCATTACAACATTCAAGACAAAAATTCTCTTATTGTACCAAGAGGTAAAACAAACAACGATTAAAAAAAAGACTACTCAGGTATTCTGAGATGTAAGAAATCCTTAGGTAAGGTCAATATATGTACCTCTTGAAAACAGAATTTTTTTTAAGGCAAGTGAGCCCTTGGGAATGGATTTTAATTTGAGGGTAGGATTGCTGTTTTTACTTGCCTAACATTCAGGTCCTCTGAGAATACCTCTTTCCACTAAATTCTCATTTCTTTCTTTAAATTAACAAGTATCAATTCGCCTTGCAACCAATGTATGTGAATTAGCTTCAATATCTACTAAGACATTCTTAACATGCATGGTTTTTTTGTTGTGGTAAATTAAGGGACTAGAAACACGTTTTTTGTGTTGCTCTTTCACTTCTAGCCAGATTTAAATGAAAACATAGTTTCAGTTATTGAGGAAGCTCTAAACTCAGCCTGTTGACTGTAATTTAGCTCCCTCAGAAAGACTGGGAGCAAAATGCATACCCGTAATGTGGAAAAAGACTTTGTACCTACTGTATCACTTGCAAAGCAAGGTAAGAAGCTGGACCTCAGGGAGAGTGTGGGCATTGGGTGGTAAGCAGTGGTGATGATCAGAACTAGTTCCTACATGGGGAGAATTGTTAAAAAGTAGAGATTTTTCAAGGAGAGATGGACAGCCATAAACTGGCTTCTAATTTGTGTAAAAATATGTATAAAAACTTATTTTAATAAGTAAAAAGAAGAAACTGTTAGAGAAAGATGTAAGAGACTGGGATCAGATTAAATTTATTATTGAGAATAAAAATAAACTTCACTGAAAAGCTTTACAAACTGCAAACTGTTACACAGATGCAGATGCAAACTATCATTATTAAGTAAGAGAAAAGCCTATCATTGAAGCCCATAGGAGAGAAAAAATTAAAAAGTAAGTAATGGAGATTTACAAATAAAAAGTCAATAAGTCCATGGAAAAACTTAGCAGAGCATTCAAATGGAATTATCGCACATTAGATACACTATAAAAATGTGTGTGTGTGTGTGTGTGTGTGTGTATATATATATATATATCATCTCATATATTGTATACAAAGCTTGAAATTTTTTAAAAAACTTGTATTTGAGTCTTTAATATGATTTACAAGTGGGAAAAAAATGATTTTGTACCAACTGGGGAAAATGGAGGTATCACAATTTAGGACTAGAAAAAATTTTTTGCCCCTGATAAAAGTAGTAATCAATTTAGACAGAAAGCAATTCAGATGAGGAAAAGTTGATTTCTAAGTCCTGTTTAGTGACTTCATTTATTCTTCATTTGGTATTTTGAGTATTTTTATAACAGCTACTTTAAAATATTTGTGAGATAATTCTAACACCTATGTCAATTCAGATCCTGTTGATTGCCTTTTCCCTTGCAAGCTGAAAATTTCATGGTTATTTATATACTGAATACCTTTGTATTATATTCTGGACATTCTGAATAATATTTTGATGTGAGACTCTTTGTTTAGATTTTTGGAGTATATTGATACTTTTGGCTTTAGCAGGCAATCACTCTGGCTAGTTTCAGGCCTTCTGTGGGCTCTGACTCCAATGTCAGGTCAGTTTTCAGAGCCTGAGTAGTGTTACTCAGAATTTTTTGCATGTGCATCAACCAGGTCAATCTCTTGTCTGGGCAATGTTTAATTTATTAGGTTTGCTCTCAGTGTCTCTGGTATGTTAATTAGCAACAGATCCAGGCACAAAACAAGGCTTGTGGCTGGTTGAGCCCAGGAGTTTACAAGTATGACTCAGAAGTTCCTTTTCACCATCTGCTCAATACTTAATGGTTTCCACGGGCTTCTCTTTTCTCTCCTCCAGCCAGAAATTTGTGCCTCTAGTTACCCTGCTCGACCATGTACTTCTGCAAATCTGGCTGTGTCTGTAAGTCTAAGTAGCAGGAGGAAAGAGGGGTTTTGGCCAGTAGGTGCTGTCAAACTGCTACTGCCATCATGAAATTGACTGAGGTTTGGGACACCTAAGAATGCAGAAGAGGGTAAAAACAATGGGGTATTTTCATACTCTGTTAGCAGTTCACTTTTCTGCTCTTATACCATTTACAGTCCTTCTCCTGGAGCCCTCTCTGTTTGTGCCCTAATCAGTGCTCAGTTCCAGGTTTCTGGATGCATTATGGTCAGGGCATTGATCCTGGGTGGAGGGGAGGTTATTCAACACTGCTTTGGTGCTACCTTGAATTCAAGTGTTTTTCATGGAATTGTTGCTACTATACAGTTTGTGTGTGTATGTGTGTAAATATATGTATACATATATATAATCAATAGCTGTTCTACACATTTTGTCTAGGTATGTAAGTATGTGTGTATTTATATATATATACATACATATATATGTATGTATTAAGGCATCACTGATATAAAATCTTATGAAGGTTTCACATGAAAAACATGGTGATTACTACATTCACCCTTATTATCAAGTCCCCTCAACACCACACTGAATTCACTGTCCATCAGTGTAGGAAGATGCCACAGTCACTACTTGTCTTCTCTGTGCTACACTGCCTTCCTTCCCTGTGACGCCACACACACACCATGTGTACCAATCATAATAGCCTTCAATCTCCTTCTCCTTCCCTCTCCACCCACACTCCGTGCCCTTCCCAAATTGGTTACCACTAGTACCTTCTTTTTTTTTCCTTTAATTATGCTTCACTGAGATTTTTTTTTTGAGAGGGCATCTCTCATATTTATTGATCAAATGGTTAACAACAATAAAATTCTGTATAGGTGACTCAATGCTCAATGCACAATCATTAATCCACCCCCAGCCTAATTCTCATCAGTCTCCAATCTTCTGAAGCATAATGAACAAGTTCTTACATGGTGAACAAATTCTTACATGGTGAATAAGTTCTTACATGGTGAACAGTACAAGGGGAGTCATCACAAAAACTTTCAGTTTTGATCACTCATTATGAACTATAAACAATCAGGTAAAATATGAATATTTGTTTGATTTTTATACTTGATTTATATGTGAATCCCACATTTCAACCTTTATTATTATTATTTTTTTAAAAATAAAATGCTGAAGTGGTAGGTAGATGCAAGATAAAGGTAGAAAACATAGTTTAGTGTTGTAAGAGGGCAAATGTAGACGATCAGGTGTGTGCCTGTAGATTATGTGTTAATCCAAGCTAGAGAAGGGCAATAAAACATCCACGGATGCAGATTTCTCTCAAAACAAGGAGAGGTGAGGTCTAAGCCTCACCTCTATTGATCCCCAATTTCTCACCTGATGGCCCCCCTGTGACTGTGCCTGTCTTAGGTTGTTCCTCCCATGAGGAATCTTACCCGTCTCTGGCTAACCAGTCATCTTCTGGGGCCATACAGGGAAATGTAAAGTTGGTAAGTGAGAGAGAAGCAATATTGTTTGAAAAGGTTAGCTTTTTACTTCTTTGCAGATTTATGCCCTGTGGCTTCTATGCCCAGCATTTGTCTTGAGGTATCTTTACCCCTTGGAGGAATTATGATACTCGGTAAATTCGATATGAGGCATGAATTCTATTTAAGGGTTGTAATTAGGAAGGAAGAAGAAAAGCTATAGAGGTAGCAGACAGAAGAAAACATGGGAAGATTGATTATTTCTTTGACATATCTTCTTGTAGAGTAACTTAAGCATGTATAGGTTTTGAACTACTAATTCAATTGCGCACACACATTTATATAATAGGAATACAGCTACATAACCGAAGCAGATCTATAATTACCAGCCATCTCCAGTGAAGCCAAGAAAACCAGTTAGGCACCCTAGGCATTTGTGAAAATTTGTCTATGATATAATGGATATTGTCCAACTGAACTGGAACAGTCTGGGAGAAATCAGACAAATTAAAACAACCCATTCCTGGGAACTGTTCACATCCCATATGTTCTTTTAACAGTATAGTCTGTAGTTGTAAAATTTGGAGTGCTACTACTTGCACTTCTCCTAATTCTTGGTTGAGTTCCAACCGTATAGATGTAGTCAAATTTGTTGTTTTACTGTATGCACAGGCCAGCTTAGATATCTCCTTCTTCATTCCCATGGCAAGTCCAGGAACCAGTGGGATGAAAGCAGGTAGAACTGAAGCATCGCCTGGATCTTTGTGGAGGTTTTTTGATGATTATCTTCTGGTATGAGTCTTCCAGAGAGTGCTGATGTTGGAAGTTCTTCTTCATATAGTATCTTAGTTCATTTTCTGGGTAGCCAAATTAGGCTTTGATCCTCTGTATAAACACAAACAGACCGTTTGCCCACACTTTGATATGCCCTTTATACCACTGTGTAGAACTCCTTGGAGGTCAACACACAGGAACTGTTTTTTTTTTTAAGATAAAAGAATATTATCAGAAAAGTGTACCTCCATAGCCGATCATCTGACACCCTTTAAGTGATCAAAATTAAGGATATTTAAAGCATGCATTAATCGTTAATTTACAGTTAGTTTTATCCTATCATGGAGTAATCCCCCTTTTCTTTCTTTTTTTATTTTTTGTTATCTTTAATCTACACTTACATGAAGAATATTATGTTTACTAGGCTCTCCCCTATACCAGGTCCCCACTATAAACCTCCTACAGTCACTGTCCATCAGCATAGCAAAATGTTGTAGAATCACTACTTGTCTTCTGTGTTCTACAGCCCTCCCCTTTCTCCCAACCCCCCCATTATGCATGCTAATCTTAATACCCCCCTTCTGCATCCCACCCTTATCCCTCTCTACCCACCCATCCTCCCCAGTCCTTTTCCCTTTGGTACCTGTTAGTTCATTCTTGGGTTCTGTGATTCCGCTGCTGTTTTGTCCATTCAGATTTTCTTTTGTTCTTATACTTCACAGATGAGTGAAATCATTTGGTATTTCTCTTTCTCCACTTGGCTTATTTCACTGAGCATAATACCCTCCAGCTCCATCCATGTTGCTGCAAATAGTAGGATTTGCCCTCTTCTTATGGCTGAGTAGTATTCCATTGTGTATATGTACCACATCTTCTTAATCCATTCATCTACCGATGGACATTTAGGTTGCTTCCTATTCTTGGCTATTGTAAATAGTGCTCTCACAAACATAGGGGTGCATCTGTCTTTCTCAAACTTGATTGCTGAGTTCTTAGGATAAATTCCTAGGAGTGGAATTCCTGGGTCAAATGGTAAGTCTGTTTTGAGCATTTTGATGAACCTCCATACTGCTTTCCACAATGGTTGAACTAATTTACATTCCCACCAGCAATGTAGGAGGGTTCCCCTTTCTCCACAGCCTCACCAACATTTGTTGTTGTTTGTCTTTTGGATGGCAGCCATCCTTACTGGTGTGAAGCGATACCTCATTGTAGTTTTAATTTGCATTTCTCTGATAATTAGTGATGTGGTGCATCTTTTCATGTGACTGTTGGCCATCTGTATTTCTTTTTTGGAGAACTGTCTGTTCAGTTCATCCGCCCATTTTTTAATTGGATTATTTGATTTTTGTTTGTTGAGGCATGTGAGCTCTTTATATATTTTGGACGTCAAGCCTTTATCGGATCTGCTATTTACAAATATATTCTCCCATACTGTAGGGTTCCTTTTTGTTCTATTGATGGTGTCTTTTGCTGTACAGAAGCTTTTCAGCTTAATATAATCCCACTTGTTCATTTTTGCTGTTGTTCTCCTTGCCCGGGGAGATATGTTCAAGAAGAGGTCACTCATGTTTATGTCTAAGAGGTTTTGCCTATGTTTTTTTCCAAGACTTTAATGGTTTCATGACTTACATTCAGGTCTTTGATCCATTTTGAATTTACTTTTGTATATGAGGTTAGACAATGGTCCAGTTTCATTCTCCTACATGTAGCTGTCCAGCTTTGCCAGCACCATCTGTTGAAGAGACTGTCATTTTGCCATTGTATGTCCATGGCTCCTTTATCAAATATTAATTGACCATATATGTCTGGGTTAATGTCTGGATTCTCTAGTCTGTTCCACTGGTCTGTGGCTCTGTTCTTGTGCCAGTACCAAATTGTCTTGATTACTATGGCTTTATAGTAGAGCTTGAAGTTGGGGAGTGAGATCCCCCCTACTTTATTCTTCTTTCTCAGGATTGCTTTGGCTACTCGGGGTCTTTGGTGTTTCCATATGAATTTTTGAATTATTTGTTCCAGTTCATTGAAGAATGTTGCTGCTAGTTTGATAGGGATTGCATCAAATCTGTATACTGCTTTGGGCAGGATGGCCATTTTGACGATATTGATTTTTCCTAGCCACGAGCATGGGATGTGTTTCCATTTGTTAGTGTCCCCTTTAATTTCTCTTAAGAGTGACTTGTAGTTTTCAGAGTATAAGTCTTTCACTTCTTTGGTTAGGGTTATTCCTAGGTATTTTATTCTCTTTGATGCAATTGTGAATGGAGTTGTTTTCCTGATTTCTCTTTCTGTTGGTTCATTGTTAGTGTATAGGAAAGCCACAGATTTCTGTGTGTTAATTTTGTATCCTGCAACTTTGCTGTATTCCGTTATCAGTTCTAGTAGTTTTGGGGTGGAGTCTTTAGGGTTTTTTATGTACAGTATCATGTCATCTGCAAATAGTGACAGTTTAACTTCTTATTTACCAGTCTGGATTCCTTGTATTTCTTTGTTTTGTCAGATTGCTGTGGCTAGGACCTCCAGTACTATGTTAATAGCAGTGGAGAGAGTGGGCATCCCTGTCTAGCTCCCGATCTGAGAGGAAAAGCTTTCAGCTTCTCGCTGTTCAGTATAATGTTGGCTGTGGGTTTATGATATATGGCCTTTATTATGTTGAGGTACTTGCCTTCTATTCCCATTTTGCTGAGAGTTTTTATCATGAATGGATGTTGAATTTTGTCAAATGCTTTTTCAGCATCTATGGAGATGATCATGTGGTTTTTGTCTTTCTTTTTGTTGATGTGGTGGATGATGTTGATGGACTTTCGAATGCTGTACCATCCTTGCATCCCTGGGATGAATCCCACTTGGTCATGGTGTACGATCCTTTTGATGTATTTTTTAATTCGTTTTCCTAATATTTTGTTGAGTATTTTTGCATCTATGTTCATCAGGGATATTGGTCTGTAGTTTTCTTTTTTGGTGGGGTCTTTGCCTGGTTTTGGTATTAGGGTGATGTCAGCTTCATAGAATGAGTTTGGGAGTATCCCCTCCTCTTCTATTTTTTGGAACACTTTAAGGAGAATGGGTATTATGTCTTCCCTGTATGTCTGATAAAATTCCGAGGTGAATCCATCTAGCCCGGGGGTTTTGTTCTTTGGTAGTTTTTTGATTACCACTTCAATTTCGTTGCTGGTAATTGGTCTGTTTAGATTTTCTGTTTCTTTCTCGGTCAGTCTTGGAAGGTTGTATTTTTCTAGGAAGTTGTCCATTTCTCCTAGGTTTCCCAGCTTGTTAGCATATAGGTTTTCATAGTACTCTCTTAATAATTCTTTGTATTTCTGTGGGGTCCGTCGTGATTTTTCCTTTCTCGTTTCTGATACTGTTGATATGTGTTGACTCTCTTTTTCTCTTAATAAGTCTGGCTAGAGGTTTATATATTTTGTTTATTTTCTCGAAGAACCAGCTCTTGGTTTCATTGATTTTTGCTATTGTTTTATTCTTCTCAATTTTATTTATTTCTTCTCTGATTTTTATTATGTCCCTCCTTCTGCTGACTTTAGGCCTCATTTGTTCTTCTTTTTCCAATTTTGATAACTGTGATGTTAGACTATTCATTTGGGATTGTTCCTCCTTTTTCAAGTGTGCCTGGATCGCTATATACTTTCATCTTAGTACTGCTTTCGCTGCGTCCCACAGAAGTTGGGGCTTCGTGTTGTTGTTGTGATTTGTTTCTATATATTCCTTGGTCTCTATTTTCATTTGTTCGTTGATCCACTGATTATTTACGAGCATGTTGTTAAGCCTCCATGTATTTCTGAGCCTTTTTGTTTTCTTTATAGAATTTATTTCTACCTTTATACTTTTGTGGTCTGAAAAATTGGTTGTTAGAATTTCAATATTTTGGATTTTGCTGAGGCTCTTTTTGTGGACTAGTATATGGTCTATTCTGGAGAATGTTCCATGTGCACTTGAGAAGAAGGTATATCCTGTTGCTTTTGGATGTAGAGTTCTATAGATGTCTATTAGGTCCATCTGTTCTAGTGTGTTGTTCAGTGCCTGAGTGTCCTTACTTATTTTCTGCCCGGTGGATCTATCCTTTGGGGTGAGTGGTGTGTTGAAGTCTCCTAAAATGAATGCATTGCAGTCTATTTCCCTCTTTAGTTCCGTTAGTATTTGTTTCACATATGCTGGTGCTCCTGTGTTGGGTGTATATATATTTAGAATGGTTATATCCTCTTGTTGGACTGAGCCCTTTATCATTATGTAGTGTCCTTCTTTATCTCTTGTTATTTTCTTTGTTTTGAAGTCTATTTTGTCTGATATTAGTACTGCAACCCCTGCTTTCTTCTCACTGTTGTTTGCCTGAAATATGTTTTTCCATCCCTTGACTTTTAGTCTGTGCATGTCTTTGGGTTTGATGTGAGTTTCTTGTAAGCAGCATATAGATGGGTCTTGCTTTTTTATCCATTCTATTACTCTGTGTCTTTTGATTGGTGCATTCAGTCCATTTACATTTATGGTGACTATTGAAAGATATGTACTTATTGCCATTGCAGGCTTTAGATTTGTGGTTACCAAAGCTTCAAAGTCAGCCTTTTTAGTATCTTACTGCCTAACTTGCTCGCTTATTGAGCTGTTATATACACTGTCTGGAGATTCTTTTCTTCTCTCCCTTCTTATTTCTCCTCCTCCATTCTTCATATGTTGGGTGTTCTGTTCTGTGCTCTTTCTAGGAGTGCTCCCAACTAGAGCGTCCCTGTAAGATGCCCTGTAGAGGTGGTTTGTGGGAAGCAAATTCCCTCAGCTTTTGCTTGTCTGGGAATTGTTTAATCCCGCCATATCATATTTAAATGATAGTCGTGCTGGGTACAGTATCCTTGGTTCAAGGCCCTTCTGTTTCATTGCATTAAATATATCATGCCATTCTCTTCTGGCCTGTAGGGCTTCTGTCGAGAAGTCTGATGTTAGCCTGATGGGTTTTCCTTTATAGGTGACCTTTTTCTCTCTAGCTGCCTTTAAAACTCTTTCCTTGTCCTCGATCTTTGCCACTTTAATTATTATGTGTCTTGGTGTTGTCCTCCTTGGATCCTTTCTCTTGGGGGTTCTGTGTATTTCTGTGGTCTGTTCGATTATTTCCTCCCCCAGTTTGGGGAAGTTTTCAGCAATTATTTCTTCCAAGATACTTTCTGTCCCTTTTCCTCTCTCTTCTTCTGGTACCCCTATAATACGGATATTGTTCCTTTTGGATTGGTCACACAGTTCTCTTAATATTGCTTCATTCCTGGAGATACTTTCATCTCTCTCTATGTCAGCTTCTATGTGTTCCTGTTCTCTGGTTTTAATTCCATCAATGGCTTCTTGCATCTTATCCATTCTGCTTATAAATCCTTCCAGAGTTTGTTTCATTTCTGTAATCTCCTTTCTGGCATCTGGCATCCCCCTCCGGACTTCATTCCATTTCTCTTGTGTATTTGTCTGCATCTCTGTCAGCATGTTTATGATTTTTATTTTGAATTCTTTGTCAGGAAGACTGGTTAGGTCTGTCTCCTTCTCTGGTGTCTCTGTGATCTTGGTTTGCCTATAATTTTGTTTTTTCATGGTGATAGGAATAGTTTGCATAGCTGGGACTAGTGACGGCTGGAAGAACTTCCCTTCTTGTTGGTTTTTGGCCTTCGTCTCCTGGGAGAATAGCGACCTCTAGTGGTTTGTGCTGGGTAGCTGTGCACAGACAGGTCTTCTGCTTCCTGCCCGGCTGCTATGGAGTATATCTCCGCTGTTGCTGTGGGCGTGAATTGGCTCGGGCTGCTGCTCCAAATTGGTGGAGTTGGGTTGGAGGGGGAGCGGCCGGGAGGCTATTTATCTTTGTAAGGGGCCTCCATGCTCCCTGCAGCCCAGGGGATTAGAGTGCCCAGAGATCCCCAGATTCCCTACCTCTGGTCTAATTGTCCCACCCTGCCCCTTTAAGACTTCCAAAAAGCACCTGTCAAAACAAAACAACAACCACAAAAAATAAAAATGAAAAAAAAATGGCCACTCGTTTTTCTTTATTCTCTGGCGCCAGCCTCAGGCACCCACTCACCATTCTTGCTGCCCTGTTTCCCTAGTATCCAGGGCTCCGCGCATGCATTGTGTTTGGGCTCTGGTCCGGATGGCTGGGGCTGGGTGTTCAGCATTCCTGGGCTCCCTCTCCCTCCCGCTCAGACCTCTCTCCTCCCACCGGGAGCTTGGGGGAGGGGTGCTCGGGACCCACTGGGCCGGGGTTTGCATCTTACCCCCTTTGCGAGGCGCTGGGTTCTCGCAGGTGTGGATGTGGTTTGGATGTTGTCCTGTGTCCTCTGGTCTTTATTCTAGGAAGAGTTGTCTTTGTTATATTTTCATATATATATATGTGATTTTGGGAGGAGATTTCCGCTACTCTACTCACGCTGCCATCTTGGCTCCGCCCCCACTAGTAACTTCTTAAGAGTCTTTGAGTCAGCTGCTGTTTTGTTCCTTCAGTTTTGCTTCATTGTTATACTCCACAAATGAGGGAAATCATTTGGTACTTCTTTTTCCACCTGGCTTATTTCACTGAGCATTATACCTCTAGCTCCACCCATGTTGTTGCAAATGGTAGGATTTGTTTTCTTCTTATGGATGAATAATATTTCATTGTGTATATGTACCACACATTCTCTATCCATTCATCTACTGATGGACACAAGTTGCTTCCATATTTTGGCTATTGTAAACAGTGTTGCGATAAACCTAGAAGTGCATATGTCTTTTTGAATCTGAGATCTTGTTTCCTTTGGGCAAATTCCTAGGAGTGGAATTTCAGGGTCAAATAGTATTTCTATTTTTAGTTTTTTGAGGAACCTCCATATTGCATTTCACAATAGTTTAATTTACTTTCCCACCAGCAGTGTAGCAGGGTTCCTAGTCTTTTCAGTGTTGACCATCCTAACTGGCGTGAGGTGATATCTCATTGTGGTTTTAATTTGCATTTACCTGATAAGAAATGATATGGAGCATCTTTTCATGTGCCTGTTGGCCATCTGAAATTTTTCTTTGGAGAAGTGTCTGTTCAGATCCTCCACCCATTTTTTAATCATATTATTTGCTTTTTGGGTTTTGAGGCATTTGAGTTCTTTATATATTTTGGATGTTAACCCCTTGTGGGATACGTCATTTACAAATATTTTCTCCCATACTGTAGGATGCCTTTTTGTTCTGCTGATGGTGTCCTTTGCTGTACAGAAGCTTTTTAGTTTGATGTAGTCTGATTTGTTTATTTTTGTTTTTGTTTACCTTGCCCAAGCAGATGTGTTCAGAAAAAAGTTGTTCATGTCTATATTCAAGAGATTTTTGCCTATGTTTTCTTCTAAGATTGTTATTAAAGGTTTCATGACTTACATTCAGGTCTTTGATCCATTTTGAGTTTACTTTTGTATATGGGGTTAGACAATAATCCAGTTCCATTCTCTTACATGTAGCTGTCCAGTTTTGCCAACACTATTTGTTGAAGAGGCTGTCATTTCCCCATTGTATATCCATGGCTCCTTTATTGTATATTAATTGACCATATATGCTTGGGTTTATATCTGGGCTCTCTATTCTATTCCATTGATCTATGGGTCTTTTCTTGTACCAGTACCAAATTGCCTTGATTACTGTGGCTTTCTAGTAGAGCTTGAAGTCGGGGAGTGTAAGCACCTCAGCTTTATTCTTCTTTCTCAGTATTGCTTTGGCTATTCGGGGGTCTTTGTGGTTCCATATGAATTTTAGAACTATTTTCTCTAGTTCATTGTAGAATGCTATTGGTATTTTGATAGGAATTGCACTGAATCTGTAGATTGCTTTAGGCAGGATGGCCATTTTGACAATATTAATTCTTCCTATCCATGAGCACAGGATGTATTTCCATTTATTGGTGTCCTCTTTAATTTCTCTCATGAGCGTCTTGTAGTTTTCAGGGTATACTTTCACTTCCTTGGTTAGGTTTATTCCTAGGTATTTTATTCTTTTTGATGCAATTGTGAATGGAATTGTTTTCCTGATTTCTCTTCCTGCTAGTTCATCATTAGTTTATAGGAATGCAGCAGATTTCTGTGTATTAATTTTATATCCTGCAACTTTGCTGAATTCAGATATTAGTTCTAGTAGTTTTGGGGTGAATCTTTACGGGTTTTTACATACCATATCATGTCATCTTCAAACAGTGACAGTTTAACTTCTTCTTTACCAATCTGGATGCCTTTTATGTCTTTGTGTTGTCTGATTGCCGTGGCTAGGACCTCCAGAACTATGCTGAATAAAAGTGGGGAGAGTGGGCAGCCTTGTACTGTTTCGGATCTTAAAGAAATGTTGGAGTAGCTATACTATATTAATTTCAGACAGAAAACTTCCAAACAAGGAAAATTACCAGTGATAAAGAGGAACATTACATAATAATAATAACTAGAATGCATAACAATTCTTAATGTATATAAACCTAAACACAGAGTGTCATAATATATGAGGCAAAAACTTATAGAACTCCAGGGAGAAATAGATGAATCAACTATTATAATTGAATATTTCAATGTCCCTGCATAAATGGACAGATACAGCAGGCAGAAAAATCATAAGGACATAGTTGAACTAACATAGTCATCAGTCAATTGGATATAATGCAATGGAAGAGTAGAAACATAGTAGAAATTATAGATGACCTTGGGTTTGGTTATGACTTTTTAAATACAATGCTAAAAGCATGCTCCATGAAAGAAAAAAATTACTAAGTTGGACTTGATTAAAATTAAAACCTTCTGCTCCATGGAAGACATCAATAAGAAAATGAAAAGACTGGAGAATATCATTGTGAAACACAAATATGAAAAGGAACTATTATCCAAAATACATTAAGAACTCTCAAATTCAACAGTAAGAAAACAAAAACCCCAATTAAAAAATGGGCAAAAGATCTAAACTGACACCAAGGAATATAGACTTAATGCAAAGTATATTATGCTTAAATCACCTATCATTAGGGGATTTCAAATTAAAGCAATAATATAATACCACTATATGCCTCTTAAAATGGCTGAAATCCAAAACATTGACAACACCAAATGCTGGTGATGATACAGAGCAACGGGAACTGAAGTGCAAAATAGTACAGACACTTTGGAAGATGGCTTGGCAGTGTTTCAAAAAACTAAACATAATCTTACCTTATGATTCAGCAATCACACTCCTTGGTATTTACACAAATGAACTGAAAATCTACATCTACAGAAAAATCTGAACATGAATGTTTACAGCAACCTTATTCATAATTGTCAAAACCTGTAAGCAATCAAGATGTCCTTTGATAGATGAATTGATAAAATGGTACATCCATACTGTACATCATCATTAAGTGATAAAAAGAAATGAGCTAACAATTCATAAAAAGACATGAAGGAACCTTAAACACTTACTGCTAAGGGAAAGAAGCCAATCTGAAAAGGCTACATATTGTATGACTCCCAGCTCTATATGCTGGAAAAGGCAAAGGAGACAAACAGTTAAGTAGATTAGTGATTGTGAGGGTTTTGGGGTGGGGGAGGCAGGGAAAATGAACAGATGGAGCACAGTGGATTTGGGGGGAAGTGGAACTATTCCCTATGATACTGTAATGGTGGACACATGTCATTCTCCATGTGTCAAAACCCACAGAATGTACAACCCAAAGAGTAAACTCTACCACCAACTATGGTTAATAGTTAATGATGGTGTATTATCTCTTCAGTTTTGACAAATGTACCACACTAGTTCAAGATGTTAATAACAGTGGAAACCAGGGGTGGGGTTGGGGGACAGATTAAAATGGTATACCTATACTCCCTTTTCAACGTTTCTGTAAACCTAAAACTGTTAAAAAGAAAAAGTATATTAATTAAGAAAAATATTTTGGGAAATATTAATGAAAAGTCTCTAGTGGGCAGGGAATGTTGGAGAAAAATAAGACTGTTTAGCCCAGAACACTAGATGAAACAGTTAAAAGTACTAAGTGATGGAGTTAGAACAGAGTTCCAACAAAAAAATTTTTTAAGATTTTTGATAATATGGAATGTTTTGAGATACAACACAAATCAAATGCACAGCTTAATGAATTATGCTAAGATGAACACCCTTGTCAACTACTTTAGTCAGAGAAGAAGCTTGCTATGCAGCCCAGAAGCCTTCCATATAATATTCTTTACTATTTCCTAACTTACCTCCCAAGAATAATTTGACTTTTATAATCATCTTCTCATTTTAATTTTGCCTTTAAAAAAAAAAAGCCTTTTAAGTTCCTTTTAATCAATAGATTCCACCTGGTCACTTTTTAAAATTTCCTTTACATTTGTTTTTTTAAGAATCAAGATAATTTATCATGTAGAATTTCCAGCAGACAGGATTTTGTTGATTTCATCCTTGCAGTTAAATTGACATGATTCTAATAATATTTCTAGTAAATTGATACCTGGATTTGGAGGTTTGTATTTATTTTTTGGGAGGGATGCAAGGCTACTTCATGGATTGTGTGTTCAAGATCAATTTTAACTTCTATGAACAACAAAATTCTAGAGACAAAAGAAATCTTAAATTCATGCAGTGACAGGATAATTGCTCCCTCTAGTGAAAAGGCAAGTAATTAAGTGGAAGTAACATTTTGATGGTTAATGCTTCTGAAGTCTGATATCTGTATTTAATGTAAAAAGAAAACATGCTTTTCAATAATTTTCCAGGTTATCTTTCTTCAAGAAAGCATTCTAGTGAAATAATCCTACAGTCAGTCTTGGTCTGCTTCATGTGTGTGACAGTAATACTATGTATAGTGATTACTGCTCTGGCAGGTAAGTAAACTCTTAATCTTTGTTCTTCTAGACAATTCCACTAAAGAGAAAATTACTCAATAATTGTTCTGTTCTTCACAGATCCTACTAAAAAATTTTTTTTACTTCACCAATTGAGTTTAACTCTAATAACTTTATCAAGGGGATGTAAAATTTTAATTGTGTAAGATAAGTGTCACATTATTGCCAAGTTTAATGGAATGAGCAGTCTGCAGAAGGTAGAACCTCTTAGTCATATTATACTTTATTTACATTATTGCCAGGCTTTTTATTATGTGTATACATATGTATGTATGTATATATAAAATTTATACACATATATATAAAATTTACTAACGGAAATTATTTTCTTCTTAAAAAAATTTCTTTATATTAAGGATATATAGTTAAAGTGTTTATAAAAAAGTCAAAAGTCACTTAGTTTTCCTTTTTGAAATCCTCCTTCAGCCCCCTACCAAATTTTGAGGTCTGGCTAATTCCTCCTGTCTCACCTTAAGTGTCACTTTCTCATGGATGCCTTCCCAAGCTCTCCACGGTAGGTGTGGTTTGTCTCTTGGATGGCCTCATAGCATCTCCGCTTTTCCTTTCCTTGTTCAGCTGAGCTTGAATTGACATATACCACTATGTTAGCTTCAGGTGTACACCATAATTGAAATTACATTTTCAACTGAAATTACTTCTAAAACATTGTGCATTGGTGCTAATGGAGGGCATGTCTAAATAGAGGTATAGAAGTCCATGTGTACAATTTATGAAATTGTGTTTATGCTTGAATATTGGTTGAGAATTCAGCATGTAATTTTTAGTCAATATATTAATTAGGATATAGGCTGAGATGATATTAAAAAGAAGGATGACATGACCTCCAATGAGTTCTACACAATGGTAAAAGGGCATATCAAAGTGTGGACAAAGGGTCTGTTTGTGTTTATACAAAGGATCAAAGCCTAATTTGGGTACCCAGAAAATGAACTAAGATACGATATGAAGAACTTCCAACATCAGCACTCTCTGGAAGACTCATACCAGAAGATGATCATCAAAAAACCTCAACAAAGATCCAGGCACTGCTACAGCTGTAGCTGCATTCGTCCCACCGGTTCCTGGACTTGCCATGGGAATGAAGAAGGAGATACTGAAGCTGGCCTGTGCATACAGTAAAACAACAAATTTGACTGGATCTATACTGTTGGAACTCAACCAAGAATTAGGAGAAGTGCAAGTTGTAATGCTCCAAAATCGTACAACTACAGACTATCTACTGTTAAAAGAACATATGGGATGTGAACAGTTCCCAGGAATAAGTTGTTTTAATTTGTCTGATTTCTCTCAGACTGTTCAAGTACAGTTGGACAATATCCATCATATCATAGATAAATTTTCACAAATGCCTAGGATGCCTAAATGGTTTTCTTGGTTTCACTGGAGATGGCTGGTAATTATAGATCTGTTTGGTTATGTAACTGTATTCCTATTATATTAATGTGTGTGCACAATTTAATTAGTAGTTTAAAACCTATACATGCTTAAGTTACTCTACAAGAAGATAGGTCAAAGAAATAATCAATCTTCCCATGTTTTCTTCCATATGCTACTTCTATAGCTTTTCTTCTTCCTTCCTAATTACAACCCTTAAATAGAATTCGTGCCTCATATTGGATTTACCGAGTATCATAATTCTTCCAAGTGGTAAAGATACCTCAAGACAAATGCTGGGCATAGAAGCCACAGGGCATAAATCTGCTAAGAAGTAAAAAGCTAAGCTTTTCAAACGATATGGCTTCTCTCTCACTTACCAACTTTACATTTCCCTGTATGGCCCCAGAAGATGACTGGTTAGCCAGAGACGGGTAAGATTCTTCAAGGGAGGAACAACCTAAGACAGGCACAGTAGCAGGGGGGCCATCATCAACAGAGGTGAGGCTCAGAACCTCACCCCCCCTGTTTTGAGAGAAATCTTCTGCATCCGTGGATGTTTTATTGCCCTTGTCTAGCTTGGATTAACACTTAGTCTACAGGCACACACCTGATCATCTATATTTGCTCTCTTACAACACTAAACTATGTTTTCTACCTTTATCTTGCATCTACCTACCACTTCAGCATTTTATTTAAAATAATAATAATAATAATAATAATAATAAGGGAGAAATGTGGGATTCACATATAAATCAAGTATAAAAATCAAATATTCATATTTGACCTGATTGTTTACAGTTCATAATACATGATCAAAACCGAAAGTTTCTGTGATGACTGCCCTTGTACTGTTCACCATGTAAGAACTTATTCACTATGTAAGAATTTGTTCACCATGTAAAAACTTGTTCGTAATGCTTCAGAAGATTGGAGACTGATGAGAATTAGGCTTGGGGTGGATTAATGATTGTGCATTGAGCATTGAGTCACCTATACAGAATTTTATTGTTGTTAACAACCATTTGATCAATAAATATGAGAGATGCCCTCTCAAAAAAGAAAAAAGAAATCAGAGCTTCAGAGAAAAAAAAAAAAAAGGACCACAAAAAGCATGATGGCTTACAAAACACAGATATTTTTGACCTCTCAATGGTCCTGGAATGACAGGATGAAGCCATGGGACTGCTATTTTTTCCATCATTCTCCAGGATATCATTGGCTTCTGGAGAATGTCACCATCCAGGCAGGGTTTCCTGAAAGAAAGGAAGAGAGGCATAGAGGAGAGAAGCTCTATCTTTTAAGCTCTGAAACAGAACATGGCATACATCCCTTCCACTCAGATATCATTTGTGGAAAATTAGTAATAAAGGTACACATAAATGAAAAGGAGTCTGAGAAGTGTGAATTTGTCCAGGTTCTACTAGATTATTATGGAAGGGGAGGAAAAAAGAAGTTAAAAATTACCCAGAATCTACTATAGTGTATATATCCTTCTATGTTTTAGACCCTTTTTTTTTGGGGGGGGGGTATTTTTTGAATTGTGGTAAAATATACATAACATAAAGTTACCATTTAAGCATTTTTATATGCAGTTCTGTGACATTAAGTACATTCACAATGTATGTCCAACCATAAGCACCATCAATTCCAGAACTTTTTCATCATCCCACCAGACACTCTGTACCCATTAAACAATAAATTCGCATTCTCCCCCTGGACTCAGCCCTGGAAACCATTTTTCTACTTTATATCTTAACAAATATACCTTTTCTAGGGTTCCTTTGAGAGGAATTATACAATGTTTGTCCTTTTTTGTTTGGCTTATTTCATTTAGCACAACATTTTCAAGGTTCCTCCATCTCATAGTATATATTTTCATTTCTTTTTAAAGCAGAAAAATATTCTATTACACCTACATATGATGTATCTATTCATCTGTTGATGAAAATTTGTGTTTACTGGGCAATATTGTGAATAATGCTGTGAACAATGCTGTGAATAAGGCTGCAGAATCCATCTGAGTCTCTTTCCCTTCTTGTGGTGTACACCTAGAAAGGGAATGACTGGATCATACTGTAATTACATGTTTAACAGCTGCTAAACTGTTCCATCATTTTACATTCCCACCAGAGACACACAAGGGTGCTAATTTCTCCACATCCTTGTCAACTTTATTTTCCTTTTTTTGTTTGTATAGTTGCCACCCAGTGGGGACAAAGTTGCATCTCATGGTGGTTTTCATTTGCAATTCCCTAACTAGTGAGGCTGAGCATCTTTCATGTACTATGTGGCCATCTGGTTATCTCCTTGGGAGAAATGACTTTTTAAATTGGGTTGCTTGTCTCAGGTTTTTCTGATTTTGTGTCTTTCCTGAGCCTGTATGGGGTTTTCCAAATTCTTCCATAAGTGGAATTGCTTTTGAATGCCATAATTTCCCAGACAGTTCTGGCTTCTCCTTAGGACCACAGAGGGTTTATGCTCTCTCTCCACCTCAAATCTCTCGCTTCAGTCATTTGCGGGCCCTAGTCTCCTGCACTTCCCACTCCCAGTGGCTGCTGCTTTGCTGTCTCACATCCAAGCTGGCAAAACAGACACTAGTCCTTGTGGCAGCACCGAGACATGAAAACATTACACAAAGGTCTGCTCTGCTCCCTGCATTCTGAGAGAGGGAACAGGGAACTGGTCTGCACCCCCCACCCCCTGCTTTCTTTACATAAAAACTGCTGCTATATGCATTAGAGAGCATCTCATGGGTAGATAAAAATACCACAAAACTTTCCTACCACTTTGAAGATGTAATATATAATTTTTCCAGGAAAAGATGTGTTTGCCTATGCAAACTTACATACCCCAGGACACAGTGATAGTTCACATTAGGTCACACTCCTTGATAAACCTTGATAATAGCAGAGTGATACAGAGAACTATTCCCTGGGGTAATTCAAAACAAAATCCATGATTTAATTCAAGTACAGAAAACCAGTTGAAATATATGCTCCTGTCTTCCTATATTTTTTATGTCCTGACTCATCCTCCATACATGATTGTTCACCTTTTATTAAATTCCCCTTAGGTCACCGAGCTGCTGGCCAGATTACAGGTTGAGGACAGTAGAGTTTAAGAGCAGAGTTGAGGGTAGACTGATTTAGAATGCTTGGATGTGAATTCTCTTTTGTTTGTGTAGCCTTTTTTTTCTCTCATATTTATTGATCAAATGGTTGTTAACAACAATAAAATTTTGTATAGGGGAGTCAATGCTCAATGCACAATCATTAATCCATCTCAAGCCTAATTCTCATCAGTCTCCAATCTTCTGAAGCATAACGAACAAGTTCTTACACGGTGAACAAATTCTTACATAGTGAATAAGTTCTTACATGGTGAACAGTACAAGGGCAGTCATCACAGAAACTTTCGTTTTGATCACGCATTATGAACTATAAACAATCAGGTCAAATATGAATATTCGTTTGATTTTTATACTTGATTTATATGTGGATCCCACATTTCTCCCTTTATTATTATTATTATTTTTATTTTTAATAAAATGCTGAAGTGGTAGGTAGATGCAAGATAAAGGTAGAAAACATAGTTTAGTGCTGTAACAGGGCAAACGCAGATGATCAGGTGTGTGCCTATGGACTAAGTATTAATCCAAGCTAGACAAGGGCAGCAAAACATCCACGGATGCAGAAGATTTCTCTCAAAACAGGGGGGGTGAGGTTCTGAGCCTCACTTCTGTTGATCCCCAATTTCTCACCTGATGGCCCCCCCTGCGACTGTGCCTATCTTAGGTTGTTCCTCCCTTGAAGAATCTTACCCGTCTCTGGCTAACTAGTCATCTTCCGGGGCCAGACAGGGAAATGTAAAGTTGGTAAGTGAGAGAGAAGCCATATTGTTTGAAAAGCTTAGCTTTTTACTTCTTTGCAGATTTATGCCCTGTGGCTTCTATGCCCAGCACTAGTCTCGAGGTATCTTTACCACCTGGAGGAATTATGATACTCGGTAAATTCGATATGAGGCACGAATTCTATTTAAGGATTGTAATTAGGAAGGAAGAAGAAAAGCTATAGAGGTAGCATATGGAAGAAAACATGGGAGGATTGATTATTTCTTTGACCTATCTTCTTGTAGAGTACCTTAAGCATGTATAGGTTTTAAACTACAAACTAACTTGCGATCACATATTAACATAATAGGAATACGGTGACATAAACTAAGCAAATCTATAATTACCATCCATCTCCAGTGAAGCCAAGAAAACCATTTAGGCACCCTAGGCATTTGTGAAAATTTGTCTATGATATGATGCATATTGTCCAACTGTACTTGAACAGTCTGAGAGAAATCAGACAAATTAAAGCAGCCCATTTCTGGGATCTGTTCACATCCCATATGTTTTTTTAACCGTAGATAGTCTATAGTCATAAGATTTTGGAGTGCTACAACTTGCACCCCTCCCAACTCCTGGTTGAGTTTCAACAGTACAGATCCGGTCAAATTCGTTGTCTCACTGTATGCATATGCCAGCCTAGACATCTCCCTCCTCATTCCAATGGCAAGTCCAGGAAACGGTGGGGTGGATGCAGCCACAACTGCAGCATCGTCCAGATCCCTGTGGAGGCTTTTTGATGATCATCCCCCGGCACAAGTCCTCCAGAGAGTGCTGATGCCGGAAGCTCCTCCTCATATCGTATCTTAGTTCATTTTCTGTGTATCCAAGCTAGGCCTTGATCTTCTGCATAGAAACAAACAGACCCTTTGCCCACACTTTGACATGCCCTCTATACCACTGTGTAGAACTCATTGGAGGTCAGCACACAGTAACTGCTTTTTTTTTTTTTTTTAGGAGAAAGGAATATTATCAGAAAAGAGTACCTCCATAGCTGATCACCTGACACCCTTTAAGTGATCAACATTAAGGATATTTAAAGCATGTGTTGATCTTTGATTTACCAATAGTTTTACCCTATCAAGGAGTAATCCCCCTTTTCTTTCTTTCTTCTTTTTTTTTAATCTTTAATCTACACTTAAATGAAGAATACTATGTTTACTATGCTCTCCCCTATATCAGGTCCCCCCTAAAAACCCCATTACGGTTACTGTCCATCAGCTTAGCGAAATGTTGTAGAATCACTACTTGTCCTCTCTGTGTTGTACAGCCCACCCTCCCCTTTCTCCCCACCACCCATGCATGCTAATCTTAATACCCTCCTTCTTCTTCCCCCACCTTATCCCTCCCTACCCACCCATCCTGCCCAGTTCCTTTCCCTTTGGTACCTGTTAGTCCATTTTTGGGTTCTGTAATTCCACTGCTGTTTTGTTCCTTCAGTTTTTCCTTTGTTCTGATACTCCTCAGATGAGTGAAATCATTTGGTATTTCTCTTTCTCCGCTTGCTTATTTCACTGAGCATAATACTCTCCAGCTCCATCCATGTTGCTGCAAATGGTTGGAGTTTTCCACTTCTTATGGCTGAGTAGTATTCCATTGTGTATATGTACCACATCTTCTTTATCCATTCATCTACCGATGAACATTTAGGTTGCTTCCAATTCTTGGCTATTGTAAATAGTGCTGCGATAAACATAGGGGTGCATCTGTCTTTCTCAAACTTGATTGCTGCATTCTTAGGGTAAATTCCTAGGAGTGGAATTCCTGGGTCAAATGGTAGGTCTGTTTTGAGCATTTTGATGAACCTCCATACTGCTTTCCACAATGGGTGAACTAATTTACATTCCCACCAGCAGTGTAGGAGGGTTCCCCTTTCTCCACACCTTCGCCAACATTTGTTGTTGTTTGTCTTTTGGATGGCAGCTATCCTTACTGGTGTGAGGTGATACCTCATTGTAGTTTTAATTTGCATTTCTCTGATAATTAGCGATGTGGAGCATCTTTTCATGTGTGTTGGCCATCTGTATTTCTTTTTAGAGAACTGTCTGTTCAGTTCCTCTGCCCATTTTTTAATTGGGTTATTTGTTTTTTGTTCGTTGAGGCATGTGAGCTCTTTATATATTCTGGATGTCAAGCCTTTATCGGAGCTGTCATTTTCAAATATATTCTCCCATACTGTAGGGTTCCTTTTTGTTCTATTGACGGCGTCTTTTGCTGTACAGAAGCTTTTCAGCTTAATGTAGTCCCACTTGCTCATTTTTGCTGTTGTTTTCCTTGCCCAGGGAGATATGTTCAAGAAGAAGTCACTCATGTTTATGTCTAAGAGGTTTTCGCCTATGTTTTTTTCCAAGAGTTTAATGGTTTCATGACTTACATTCAGGTCTTTGATCCATTTTGAGTTTACCTTTGTATATGGGGTGAGACAATGGTCCAGTTTCATTCTCCTACATGTAGCTGTCCAGTTTTGCCAGCACCATCTGTTAAAGAGATTGTCATTTTGCCATTGTATGTCCATGGCTCCTTTATCAAATATTAATTGACCATATATGTTTGGGTTAATTTCTGGAGTCTCTAATCTGTTCCACTGGTTTGTGGCTCTGTTCTTGTACCAGTACCAAATTGTCTTGATTACTATGGGTTTGTAGTAGAGCTTGAAGTTGGGGAGTGAGATCCCCCCTACTTTATTCTTCTTTTTCAGGATTGCTTTGGCTATTCGGGGTCTTTGGTGTTTCCATATGAATTTTTGAATTATTTGTTCCAACTCATTGAAGAATGTTGCTGGTAATTTGAGAGGGATTGCATCAAATCTGTATATTGCTTTGGGCAGGATGGCCATTTTGACGGTATTAATTCTTCCTAGCCATGAGCATGGTATGAGTTTCCATTAATTAGTGTCCCCTTTAATTTCTCTTAAGAGTGACTTGTAGTTTTCAGAGTATAAGTCTTTCACTTCTTTGGTTAGGTTTATTCTAGGTATTTTATTCTTTTTGATGCAATGGTGAATGGAATTGTTTTCCTGATTTCTCTTTCTATTGGTTCATTGTTAGTGTATAGGAAAGCTACAGATTTCTGTGTGTTAACTTTGTATCCTGGAACTTTGCTGTATTCCGATATCAGTTCTAGTAGTTTTGGAGTGGAGTCTTTAGGGTTTTTTATGTACAGTATCATATCATCTGCAAATAGTGACAGCTTAACTTCTTCTTTACCAATCTGGATTCCTTGTATTTCTTTGTTTTTTGTCTGATTGCTGTGGCTAGGACCTCCAGTACTATGTTAAATAACAGTGGGGAGAGTGGGCATCCCTGTCTGGTTCCCGATCTCAGAGGAAATGCTTTCAGCTTCTCGCTGTTCAATATAATGTTGGCTGTGGGTTTATCATATATGGTCTTTATTATGTTGAGGTACTTGCCTTCTATTCCCATTTTGCTGAGAGTTTTTATCATGAATGGATGTTGAATTTTGTCAAATGCTTTTTCAGCATCTATGGAGATGATCATGTGGTTTTTGTCTTTCTTTTTGTTGATGTGGTGGATGATGTTGATGGATTTTCGAATGTTGTACCATCCTTGCATCCTGGGATGAATCCCACTTGGTCATGGTGTATGATCCTTTTGATATACTGTTGAATTCTGTTTGCTAATATTTTGTTGAGTATTTTTGCATCTACATTCATCAGGGATATTGGTCTGTAAAATTTTCTTTTTTGGTGGGGTCTTTGCCTGGTTTTGGTATTAGGGTGATGTTGGCTTCATAGAATGAGTTTGGGAGTGTTCCCTCCTCTTCTATTTTTTGGAACACTTTAAGGAGAATGGGTATTATGTCTTCTCTGTGTGTCTGATAAAATTCCGAGGTAAATCCGTCCGGCCCCGGGGTTTTGTTCTTGGGTAGTTTTTTGATTACCGTTTCAATTTCTTTGCTCGTAATTGGTTTGTTTAACTTTTGTGTTTCTTCCTTGGTCAGTCTTGGGAGGTTGTATTTTTCTAGGAAGTTGTCCATTTCTTCTAGGTTTTCCAGCTTGTTGGCATATAGGTTTTCATAGTTGTCTATAATAATTCTTTGTATTTCTGTGGAGTCTGTCATGATTTTTGCATTCTCATGGCTGATTCTGTTGATTTGTGTTGATTGTCTTTTTCACTTAATAAGTTTGGCTAGAGTCTTATCTATTTTGTTTATTTTCTCAAAGAACGAGCTCTTGGTTTTGTTGATTTTTGCTATTGTTTCATTTTTCCTAATTTTGTTTATTTCTTCTCTGATCTTTATTATGTCCCTCCTTCTGCTGACTTTAGGCCTCATTTGTTCTTCTTTTTCCAGTTTCGATAATTGTGATGTTAGACTATTCATTTGGGATTGTTCGTCCTTCTTCAAGTGTGCCTGGATTGCAATGTACGTTTCTCTAAAGACTGCTTTCGCTGTGTTCCACAGAAGTTGGGGCTTTGTGTTGTTGTTGTGATTTGTTTCTATATATTCCTTGGTCTCTATTTTGATTTGTTCATTGATCCATTGATTATTTAGAAGCATGTTGTGAAGCCTCCATGTGTTTGTGAGCCTTTTTGTTTTCTTTGTATTATTTATTTCTAGTTTTATACCTTTGTGGTCTGAAAAATTGGTTGGTAGAATTTCAATATTTTGGAATTTACTGTAGCTCTTTTTGTGAGCTAGTATGTGGTCTATTCTGGAGAATGTTCCATGTGCACTTGAGAAGAATGTATATCCTGTTGCTTTTGGATGTAGAGTTCTATAGATGTCTATTAGGTCCATCTGTTCTAGTGTGTTGTTCAGTGCCTGAGTGTCCTTACTTATTTTCTGCCCGGTGGATCTATCCTTTGGGGTGAGTGGTGTGTTGAAGTCTCCTAAAATGAATGCATTGCAGTCTATTTCCCTCTTTAGTTTTGTTAGTATTTGTTTCACATATGCTGGTGCTCCTGTGTTGGGTGCATATATATTTAGAATGGTTATATCCTCTTGTTGGACTGAGCCCTTTATCATTATGTAGTGGCCTTCTTTATCTCTTGTTACTTTCTTTGTTTTGAAGTCTATTTTGTCTGATATTAGTACTGCAACCCCTGCTTTCTTCTCACTGTTGTTTGCCTGAAATATGTTTTTCCATCCCTTGACTTTTAGTATGTGCATGTCTTTGGGTTTGAGGTGAGTTTCTTGTAAGCAGCATATAGGTGTGTCTTGCTTTTTTATCCATTCTATTACTCTGTGTCTTTTGATTGGTGCATTAAGCCCATTTACATTTAGGGTGGCTATTGAGAGATATGTAATTATTGCCATTGCAGGCTTTAAATTTGTGGTTACCAAAGGTGCAATGTTAGCCTCTTTCGTATCTTACTGCCTAACTTAGCTTGCTTATTGAGCTGTTATGTACACTGTCTGGAGATCCTTTTCTTCTCTCCCTTCTTATTCCTCCTCCTCCATTCTTCATATGTTGTGTTTTGTTCTGTGCTCTTTTTGGGAGTGCTCCCATCTAGAGCAGTCCCTGTAAGATGCCCTGTAGAGGTGGTTTGTGGGAAGCAAATTCCCTCAGCTTTTGCTTGTCTTGGAATTGTTTAATCCCACCATCATATTTAAATGATAGTCGTGCTGGGTACAGTATCCTTGGTTCAAGGCCCTTCTGTTTCATTGCATTAAATATATCATGCCATTCTCTTCTGGCCTGTAGGGTTTCTGTCGAGAATTCTGATGTTAGCCTGATGGGTTTTCCTTTATAGGTGACCCTTTTCTTTCTAGCTGCCTTTAAAACTCTTTCCTTGTCATTGATCCTTGCTATTTTAATTATTATGTGTCTTGGTGTTGTCCTCCTTGGATCCTTTCTGTTGGGGGTTCTGTGCATTGCCGTGGTCTGTTCAATTATTTCCTCCCCCAGTTTGGGGAAGTTCTCAGCAATTATTTCTTCAAAGACACTTTCTATCCCTTTTCCTCTCTCTTCTTCTTCTGGTACCCCTATAATACGAATATTATTCCTTTTGGCTTGGTCACATCGTTCTCTTAGTGTTGTTTCATTCCTGGAGATCCTTTTATCTCTCTCTATGTCAGCTTCTATACGTTCCTGTTCTCTGGCTTCTATTCCTTCAATGGCCTCTTGCATCTTATCCATTCTGCTTATAAATCCTTCCAGGGTTTGTTTCACTTCTGTGATCTCCTTCCTGACATCTGTGATCTCCCTCCAGACTTCATCCCATTGCTCTTGCATTTTTCTCTGCATCTCATCCCATTGCTCTTGCATCTTTCTCTGCATCTCCGTCAGCGTGTTCATGATTTTTATTTTGAATTCTTTTTCAGGAAGACTGGTTAGGTCTGTCTCCTTCTCAGGTGTTGTCTCTGTGATCTTTGTCTGCCTGTAGTTTTTCCTTTTCATGGTGATAGAGATAGTTTGCAGAGCTGGTACGAGTGACCGCTGGAAGAGCTTCCCTTCTTGTTGGTTTGTGGCCTTCCTCTCCTGGGAGAATAGCGACGTCTAGTGGCTTGTGCTTGGCAGCTGTGCGCAGACAGGGCTTCTGCTTCCTGCCCAGTTGCTTTGGGGTTTATCTCCGCTGTTGCTGTGGGCATAGCCTGGCTCGGGCTGCTCCTCCAAAATGGTGGAGCCGCATTGGAGGGGGAGCAGCCGGGAGGCTATTTATCTCTGTAAGGGGCCTCTGTGCTCCCTGATGCCCAGGGGGTTAGAGTGCCCAGAGATTCCCAGATTCCCTGCCTCTGGGCTAAGTGTCCTGTCCTGCCCCTTTAAGACTTCCAAAAAGCACTCTCCAAACCAGAACAACAACAGCAATAACAAAAGAAAACAAAAAAAAAAAAAAGGAAAATTGTGCGATTTTCTTTGTCCTCAGGCGCCTGACTCAGGCACCCGCTCACTGGTCTTGCTGCCCTGTTTCCCTAGTATTGGGGTCCCTGTCCCTTTAAGGCTTCCAAAAAGCACTGGCCAAAAAAAAAAAAGAAAAGACTGCTCCCGTTTCTTTGTTCTCTGGCGTCAGCCTCAGGCACCCGCTCACCGGTCCTGCCGCCCTGTTTCCCTAGTATCCAGGACCCTACGCATGCACTGTGTCTGTGCTCTGGTCCAGAATCCTGGGGCTGGGTGTTCAGCAGTCCTGGGCTCCCTCCCTGCTGACTCCTCTCCTCCTGCTGGGGGATGGGGGGAGGGGGCGCTCGGGTCCCGCCAGGCCAGGGCTTGTATCTTACCCCCTTCACGAGGCGCTGGGTTCTCACAGGAGTGGATGTGGTCTGGATGTTTTCCTGTGTCCTCTGGTCTCTATTTTAGAAAGAGTTGTCTTTGTTATATTTTCATAGATAAATGTGGTTTTGGGAGGAGATTTCTGCTGCTCTACTCATGCTGCCATCTTGGCTCTGCCCCTTGTGTAGCTTTTTAATCTTGCACAACTCTGATAATCTTTCATTGCTTGAGTTTACTTGGTATTGATATAATGATTAAATGCATTTGTGTATGATTGAACTTGGTCAATGTTTGGAGCATACTAAGTATATAGTGAATATTATAATTTGCCGGAAAACTCAAATTGCTTTTAGTTAAAAGACAATACTTTAGTTATGAGCATACTGCTAAAAAAGCCAAAATTTCCTAAAATCACATGAACCCATAATGTAATAAGATTTGATGAAAATCAGAAATGGTTGAATAAATTGCCCCAAAGTCATACACTTCATACATGGCAAGACAAGATTATGACCCAGTTATTTTGGATCCACTAGAATTTACTCCCTTTTAAAACAAATGTATTTTCACACTTCTATTTTTCAGGAATGTATTAATTAATATTGGTTGCATGCTCTGAGTTCTCATAGCACTTGTTCCTGATGGTGTAAGCATTTATTTATGTGTATGCTTTTCATGTTTACTTTTAGGAACTTGAGGGAATACTTTTTTTTTTCTGTATCCTTAGTCCCTAGCCTAGTATTTGATACAGGGTAAATGTTTAATAAATGATCACTGATTGAAAAAGTTTCTAATATTTTATCCTTTTAAATATAATTTTAAGTATCTGTGCTTCATCTTTCAACTTGCCAATTTCTCTATCCACATCATTCACTAAAATTCTGGTGAGAGGCTTTACCTCCTAAAAGTTGGAGAGGGACTGGAGCAGTGGTTAGGTGCATACACATTTCACCACCAAACTATTGGGATTCAAGTTCCAAATCTTCAAGTCTGAGCCATGGAACTTTGGGAAAATTACTTGGAATCCTAGTCCTAGTTTTTTCATCTGTAAAATGGGCATAAAATCCACTTTATAGGGTTGTTATCAGGATAAATAATATAAATAAAATACACAGGCCAGTGCCTGGCATGTAATAATAGGTTTAAAAGGCAATTTTTGTTATTTTCTGCTTTGGTTTTCTTTTGCATATTCTGTAAGACCATTACAGCTGATGTCTGAGGGACTGATTTTCCAGTCCTATGTAGATTACACTCTTAATTTTTACTTTCTCATATTATTTTGACTGAAAATCTATTTGGGGATCTGTGGTACAAACCACTCAGCATGATACGTCATGTAAAACAACTCCTGATAGTTCCTACCTTTGCCTGTGACTTTTGCCCTTATTCACTCATATCCTAAGTTTTGAAATCTGTAACTGCCCTCTGGTGTCACTAAGAAATTACATAGTCATTCAGTCGCAAAGTCTGCTTTTAAGTATCTGGGTTGCATAAAACTGCTAGTGGACACGAAGTACAGAATTTATCCTTAGCTCAATAGCTAAGGTGATGGAATAAATAACTGTAAATATGGTGTATTGAAATGTTATTAGGATTAAGCAATCTGATTAGATTCACAAGACTGAATCATGCCTAATAAAAATAAAGCCTTCAAAATTGTTTGCCACTACTTTTATTACTGTAAATGATAAAAATAATGGCTATCACCATTATTTTCTTTAGTGGAAATGTTATAAGATTATAGGTAAAGAAAAGATAGAAGAGGTGATATTTAACCCTTAAAGGTCACCCTCGGTTTAAAGATTTCTCTGTGTGCTATTTGCTCAGGTCCACTTCTGGACAGAAACCCTGAGCAGAGTGATTACTCATCACTTTCTCTACCTAAACTTGAACTTCACAAAACAAACATGGAGAGGGAACACCTGTTTGGGCTGAGTCAACATGTTTGCCACCTGGTATGTGCAGCAGCCTCGTGTCTAGTAGGTCAAAGGTAGGGACAGAGAGAGAGAGAGAGGAAACACAACAGATTCTTTCTTGGATTGCATACCCTGGAGGAAACCTGATTCTGAAAGTATAGCTCAAAACATGCTTATACTATATCTAACGTAAACCAAGTTTGACAGAGAAAATTACAAGAACATTCCTCTAAACCCCACTCAACCTGGGTAGTAATACAAAACCCACCCCCATCATTGCATCCAGAGGCAGTATTCTAACAGGTCTTTCTAAGGCTGCTTATAAATCTTCGACTCAGAAATGTTTGAAATAGTCCATGTTATAGGTGATCTTCATTTCTCTTTTAATATTTTTATGATTCTACAGAGAATGATCTATTCTTGCCATTCTGTAGCCATAAATGTTACATATTGATGAAGCAAAAATACAGGTTATAGAGATTTAAATCAACTGTACTTACTTAATAAAAGAAAAAGGATAAAGAAGATGTGGTACATATACACAATGGAATATTATTCAGCCATAAGAAGAAAACAAATCCTATCATTTGCAACAACGTGGACGGAGCTAGAGGGTATTATGCTCAGTGAAATAAGCCAGGCAGAAAAAGACAAGTACCAAATGCTTTCACTCATCTGTGGAGTATAAGAACAAAGAAAAAACTGAAGGAACAAAACAGCAGCAGACTCACAGAACCCAAGAATGGACTAACAGTTACCCAAGGGAAAGGGACTGGGGAGAATGGGTGGGAAGGGAAGGATAAGGGGAAGAAAAGGGGCATTACAATGAGCAGACATAATGTAGTGGGGGGCATGGGGAAGGCAGTATAACACAGAGAAGACAAGTAGTGATTCTATAGCATCTTACTATGCTGATGGACAGTGACTGTAATGGGGTATGTGGTGGGGACTTGATAATGGGGGGAATCTAGTAACCATAATGTTGCTCATGTAATTGTACATTAATGATACCAAAAAAAAGTAGGAGACTTAAATACCTCAATATTAATCAATAAACTATTTTTGAAACACATTTTAAATCTACAGCCTTCATTTCTTGAAATAATCATAAGAACTTAACTGATGCTTGTGACTGCCTTTCTTCATTACCCATTCTTTGTTTTTCTTCCTTTCAACTAACCCTTTAACAGAAAAAGATCCCTGATGAGGAGCCAACATCTGTGGTCATCCTCTAATCTGTCCCTCCTCTTTAAACTGGTTGATGTACAAGCAGTGAAAGCACAATGGGTCTGCATCAATTTGGAAAAAAAAAGATCTGGTCCCTGAAATTATTATATACCTCCTCTTATAGGTGTAGTTTGGTGTCTGGTTTTTAGTGAGTGCCTTAGGACACATTATTTCACTGGTGTTATAAGATTAAACATTCAGGATGTATCAGTGATTATCCATGGCCAGGAGCTGGTCTCATAAGAGGCAAATCTCAGGCAAATCATATCACAGAAATTATGCCATGTGTACACAACTTCATGATTTGTTTCTACAGAAACTTTCAGAGCTGTTGAGCTGACAGAGGATGGCCACAGAAGGAACTGTCAGCAACCAGCAGCTCAGTAGAGACCATCTAGAGGCAGGGTCCTTGCTGTCAATCCTATTTGAAGAGTGCCTCTCTCCTGGTTTTATGGGAATTTTATCACAATAGAAGGGTCAGGGTAAAACTTCTTTCATCCTCATAGGATTATGGAGACATGTGTCTGACCATTTCATCTCAAGTAACTACTCACAGATTTCTGTACCCTGTGCCTCATTTTATTTACTAAGGTATCTGGAGTTCTTGCAGAACTATCCATTCTCTAAGGCCCATCAAATGTTGCTATTGAGGTAGCTGGTATTTTAAAGAAAGGTAACATTGTTGAAATTCAGGCAGACAGGTACAAGACCCAGAATTTAAGGCATTATTAACTCCTTCAACTCATCCACTAACAAAGGCTTTAGTTGGAATCTCAGCTTTGCCATTTGCTGTGAAATCTATGCAATGATTTTCAGCATCATTTTTTCATTTGAAAAATAAAGAGAAAAATAAGGATAAAATTTTAGTATTTCATAAGGCTACTGCAAAATATATTCAAAAGCATTGGGTAATATATATAGGAAAATATAAAAGCAAGTTGTTTTTATTTTCAGTAACTAGAGTTAAATTCCATCAAAAGCAATCAGAATGCCCTGAAGCTGCATGCCCAGAGAGCTGGATTGGTTTCCAAAGAAAGTGTTTCTACTTTTCTGATGACACCAAAAACTGGACATTCAGTCAAAGATTCTGTGTCTCACAAGGTGCTGATCTTGTTCAGGTTGAAACTCTCCAGGAACTGGTAAGAAAATAGTTATGGTTCAAATAAAAAATTGGTCCAACCAAGGCACTCTGTCATTCTATGCAAGAGTGTCTAAGATACAGGTTTAGACACCTAACTAGACGACTGATTTTTCAGCATAAGCAGAGAGGAAACCAGTAGGTGCTATATTGTGCAAGGGGCCATGTATAGTTACTTTAACACTCATAGCTAGAAGATGGCCAGAGAGCAAGCAAGTTCGTTCTTTGATTTATGAGCAAGAACTATGCAAATATGGATTAGAAAATTAAAGATGGGAACATGTTACACTTGTACAAAGTTAATAACATTGCTTCAAAATAAATCAAGCAGGATTGATGTCAGGAAAGATGGTGGAATAGGAAGCTTCTGGAATCTAAACAGCTTCTGTACCTCACCTAAACAACTATCAAAATGACAGAAATTCTCTAAAGTAACTAATTTGAAACTCTGTAGTCCTGCAGCATCTAAGGGAGTGTTTTATGAAGAGGCTGGTGAATTTCAGTTAATCTCAGTGAATTTCAGCATTCTCACTCAGTCAGGGCTACCTTCATAGCACAGAGCCACAGGGACTGCTGTCCATGGTCCTCATATAGCTTGTGGGGCCAGGGTGGGCAATGAGAACCTTGTTTTCCAAATGTTGGGGTTATATGCTGCTATTTCTGATTGCTGCTTTTCACTGCTAAGGGACAAGCACAAAGGCAGTCCACCATTGTTTTCAATCTCCACCAACTGAAGTGGTTTCCAGAGGATTTAAAGAAACAGTAATTATGTTTCCCCCTTGGGAGTCGGGCATATGAGAAAAACTTTGGCAGGTAATTGGCTGGCCATAAAGATAACAAAACAGAGATTTTGGTTACCATACATAATAAGGAATACACATCTTACAAAAATAGTTTGTAAAAGTCACAACCAGATGGCTCCAAACCTCAATAATCAAAATATAACAGTCCCCAAAGAGCAGAATTAGGTTTCCAAAGTTGCTACAACAAAATACTTGTAACATCTACCTCTCAATGAGAAATTGCAGGACACACAAAGGAAGGGATAGCCCATTCACAGGGTTATACAGAAAGCATTCCCAAGGGAGCTCAGACATTGGAAATATCAGTCAAAGATATTAAATCTTCCTTGTAAATATGTTCAAGGAGTTTAAAGAAGTAACAGACAAAAAAAACTAAAAAAACAAGGAAAATGACAAATAAAATAAGAGTATCCGCAAAGAGGTAGGAACTATTAAAAGGATAAAATAGAAATTGTGGAGCTAAAAAGTACTGTAACTGAAATGAAAAACTTATTACAGAGGTCAGCAGCATATGTGAAGAGGAAGAAGAAAGGATCAGCAAACTTGAATATAGGGCAACTGAAAATGTCCAGTCTAAGGAACAGAAAGGAAAAAGAATGAAAATAAACAGATCCTGAAGGGACTGTAGTATGTCACCAAGCAGACCAACATTCACATTATAGAAATCTCAGAAGGAAGAGAAAGGAGTAGGGAAAAAAAATGAACTAATGGCTGAAAACTCAAATTTAACGAAAGACAGGAATATACAGGTCTTAAGAGGCTCAACAAACTCCAAGCAAGATAAGCTAAAAGAGAACCACTTTGAGACAAATTATGGTGTTGAAACCCAAAGAGAGAGGTTTGAAAGTAGCAAGAGAAGCAACTAGTCATATACATGGGATCCTGAACAAGATTAACTGCTGATTAATTTTGAGACACCATGGAAGTGAGAATGCAGTGGAATGGCATAAAGTTCTGAAAGAAAAAAAAGCATCAATCAAGAATTCAGTATCTAGCAAAACTATCTTTCAAAATGGAAGAAAAATAAGACATTTCTAGATAAACAACTGAGAGAGTTTCTTACCACTAGACCTATCCTACAAGCAATGATAAAGGCTGGAATTAAAGTATATTAGACTGTGACACAGAGCCAAAGGAATAAGGAACAGTCATAAAGGTAACCACACAAATATAAAATCCAGAATTACTGTACTTTTGTTACAGTTTGTGGTTCTCCTCACATACAATTTAACAGGTAAATTCATAGGGCAATAATTATAAATCTGGGCAGATAACATATACATATGCAATCTATGACAATAATACAAAGAGAGTGGGTTGGAGATATGTGGGGCAAAATTTCTGTACATTATTGAAACCAAGTTTACCTTATAAACGAGGTTGTTATCAATTTAATATGTTAATTGCAATCCCCAAGGTAACCACTAAAAAAATGTACAGAAAAGAAGGAAATCAAAATGGTACATTACAAAAAAATCAAATACAATATAATGCAGTAATAGAGGAATTGAAAAATAAACAACATATAAGACATGTAGACAACAGATAAATGGCAGGTGTAGGTCCTTCCTCATCAGAAGTTACACTGCATATTAAAAGGCACTATCCTATTAAAAGGCGGAGACTGGCAGATTTATTAAAAACAAGAGAAAATAAGATCCATCTATATGCTCTACAAGAGACTCATGTTAGATATAAGGACACAAAGAAGGTGAAAGTAAAAGGATGGAAGAAGATATTCCTTGCAAATAGAGCTGGGTGACTCTATTCTTGTTAGACAGAATAGACTAAAGCAAAAAAGTTTCCAGGGGACAAAGAAGGACATTACATACTGATGAGAGTTTTGGTTAGCAAAAAGATATAATAATTATAAACATTTATGTGTCTAATAACACAGTCCCAAAACATACAAAGGAAAAACTAACAGAACTGAAATGAGAAACAGTTCTACAATAATAGTTGGAGCCTTCAAAACTCCACTTTCAAAAATGGGTAGAATAACCAGACAGAGGAACAATAAGGAGAGGTCTTGAATAACGCTATAAACCCATTATAAACCCATTAGGCCTAACAGACATATGCAGAACACTTCACCTAACAACTGCAGAATACACATTCTTCTCAAGTGCATATGAACATTCTCCAGGATAGACCATATGGTGGCCATAAAAGAAGTTCATAAATTTGAAAAGATTAAAATCATACAAAGTTCATATTCTATCATCACAATGGAATCACACTAGAAATCATTAACAGAAGGAAAACTGGAAAAACCACAAATAATGTGGAAATCAAACAACCCACTCTTAAACATCTGATGATCGAAAAGGAAATCACAAGGGAAATTAGAAAATACCTTAAGACAAATGAAATGAAAACACAACATGTCAAAAGTTAAGTTATGTGGTAGAGGCAGTACTAAGAGGGAAATTTACAGCTTTAAAAAAATATCTAAATTCAATAAAAACACTGCATACCTTAGGGAATTGAAAAAAGAAAAGCAAAAATAAATGTCAGTTTTAAAACTTTAAAACCGTAAAGATTTCCCTAAGAAGGCTCTAAATCCATTAATCATAAAGGAAAATTATACATATAAAAATATTAAAATTAATACCTATAATCATAAAAAGCCACTCTAAGTGTTGACAGGAATGTGTAGCAAAGGGAAGTGGGCTTCACTGCTGTTGTGAGTATAATTTGGCACAATAACATTAGAAAAGAGTTTGGTGTGATTTGGTAAAGTTGACAATAGGCATTCACTGTGGCCTAATAATTCCATTTCAGGACAGGTGCCAAGAATGTCATAACAGCATTCATAATAATTTCAAACTTGAATTAACCTTAGCATCAAACAACAGCAGAATAGATAAATTATGGAATAGTAATATAAAGGGGTACCATGCTGACATAAAAGCAAACAAGTTATCAGCAATTTCAGTTTTCATCCTCCCTATGTATGCATGGTCTACAGCATACCTACTCTCCATGTATTATTAAACAGTAGAAAATTAAAAAGAAGGAAATTTTAAGAGCAATTAAGAATACAGGATACAAGCAATATGTATTCTAGGAGAGGTCAGGCAATGACAGTTCTTTGACTACCATTTCTGTGTTTTCTGAAAGCATTTCCTATTGAGGTATAAAGGTCCCTCAGACCACTGGATTGGGCTGAGCAGAGAACAAGGCCAAACATGGAAATGGATAAATGGCACTGAATGGACTGAATTGTAAGTTATGAAAATTATGTCAGCAATATTTATATTTGAATTTTATTTGAATTTATAAATGAATTTACTTTAAATGTGTTCTCCATGCATGTGCTCTAAAAATTTAATCTAAGATTAGTCATAAATGAAGAAAGTGCCAATTTGTATGGTTTTTTTTTTTTTGCATGCTCCTTCAATCAATCCAAAGCCATGACATTTAGCAACTCTCACTTTAAGGAAACCGTACACCATCTATAAGTTTGTTATTTCTACAACTAAATTAATTGTATTTGCTCTATTGTTCTTTTTAAACTTTAAAATATAAAAATGCATGTTAAATTACTATATAAAACTACCATTGCATCAGTCTTCAGTAATTTACAGAGGGTTTATGAGTGATGGTAATAATGCCTATTATTTTTAAGATTACAGTTATAATGTTCAGGACAGGCAAAGTTTGGCATTTTTGAATTTAATCTTGATTGCATACTTATAGGATCTTTATGGGACTGAAAAGATTTTGGATAATGCTGGAAGACTTGGGTTCAGACAATTTCACTAAATGTTTGCTTGTCTGAGGAGATGAGGAGGTTCTGAAATACTCCTTTATGATGACAAAGTAGTCAACACTGGAAAAATATTATTTAGTCAAAATGGCATTGAGCTACAGGTAGTTTTGAAAAACAGTCTTCCCATTAGCTTTTTCACCTTGGACAGATGGTGAATTTTAGTACTCTTGTACTTGTAGTGCTCATCACACTGTGGATACTTGATATTTAGGATTAATCTTTATTTCTTCCTTTACAATACTGAAATAATAATATACTAATTCTCAACGTGTCTTAAGGATCAAGTATATTGACAACTATACAGTTGTTGAAAATATTGGAAATTCAAGTGTTTATGTGGAAAATATTATATTATTAAGGCCTAGCATATCTCACAATTAGCAAATTCTATCAGACTATAGCAATTTCAACCAGCTAACAGGAAAAATTTATCTAAATGCCCACCCAAATGTCTGTGTCAGGCCATTTCAACACAGCTGAATAGCACTGTAGTTTCAGTACTATAACTAGGGAAATAGGAAGATATGTTAAAACAAAGGACTTAGATAAAGCTCTGAAATTTTCAGTTATTTAAGGAAGTGGAATATTGCTGAAACTATGGAGAAAAAACAGATGTCTGACCTCTCCCACCAGCCAAGCAAGGCTTTGGATGTAGTTGAAAGAACACTATGCATATTGGTTCACTGTTCCTATAGCTGCTTTGCTGTATCTCCAGGTGACGAAAAGACTATTGGAAAGTCAGTGATTGATAACATAAGCCAAAAAAAAAACGAGGGCCTGTGACCAACAACAAAACTACCTGTAACTCAGCAGCATTTCTCCACTCCTTTCCTAAAATGAAGGTGGAAATAGCCTAGACCCTGTAGTTTCATCAGTCTAGGTATGAATCCCAGTTTTACTTGTTATAGGAAATTGGGGAATGCAGACTGTTTTCTTCTATAAAAAGAGATAATAATACTTACCTCACAGGATAATTTTTAATATTAAAGAGATGATATGTATAATTCATCTTATATTCAGAGGCCAAAGTAATGTACCCTTATTTTTTCATCTTTACTCCCTCTGCTCTTGAAGAAATGCCCAGTGGTCAACTGATTGACTCTGCTTCTTTCATTGCAGTTTTCCAATCAGAGGAGGAGGGGAGCATGCCTACCTGAATGACAAAGGTGCCAGTAGCGCAAGGCGCTACACAGAGAGGAAGTGGATTTGTTCCAAACTAGACACACATGCCCAAATGAGGAGGCGAAGCCCTAAGTGATCTTCAGACACACATTGTAAAATAACTGACCAATTGCTATCTCCAGTTATGCTTATCAACTTTTAAAAATTTTTTTCTAGTAAAACTGCTTTGCTTATATTTTAGTATTTTCATTTTATTATTAGGTATATAATCTTGAGCATAAAGTTGAAGGTCTGTAGTAGTTACTGTTTTATAATGAACAATTTGGGTTCGTACCTATGCATATGCCAGGTAAAAATCGAGATGGTGTATAGTGAGCTCTGCCTAGCTGCCTTCTTCTTGAGCTATTCTTTGTGGGCTTGCACAAGTCTGTGACCACTTGAGGGCTCAGCCTGGAGCTTCTCAGTCCTCCCACTACTCCTGGATCCAGAGGAAGAATGGGTATTCTGTTTTTGGATGGAATGTTCTGTATATATCTGTTAATTCCATTTGATCTGATGTGTTGTTCAAATTATAAGGATGTTTTTTTAGATGACATGTTAACAGTGGACTCTGAGTAAAGTAGATTGCCCTGCATAATGTGGATGGGCTTCAGCCAATAAGTTGTCAGGCCTTAATAAAACAGAGACTGGCCTCTTCCAAGTAAGAAGGAATTCTGCTGATGGCCTTTGGACTTGAACCGCAACATCAGCTCTTCTTTGAGTTTCCAGCCTAACAGCTTTTGTATCTGAACTGCAAAGCTCGCTCTTCCCTGGATCTCTAGTCTGCGGGCCTGCACACACAGAGTTTGGATTTATCAGCCTCTATAATTATGTGAGCCAATTTCTTAAAAGAAGTCTCTTTCTCTCTATATATGCATTCTATTGGTTCTGTTTCTCTGGAGATACCTAACACAGTAACTCCCTAGAGGATAAGTTTTTGACTAATGGGGACAGGAAAAAGGAAGAATCATAAGATACTTTCTCCATTTGGAAGAACAGACATTTGATAGTGGCTCTCGGAGGGCATCCAGAAATAATGAACAATCATTCAGCTTTTAAAGACAATTTAAAAAACTTTAAGTGAGGGCGGAGCCAACGTGGCAGCGTGAGTAGCACAGTGGGAATCTCCTCCCAAAAACATATATATTTTTTAAAATACAACAAATACAACTAATCCTAAAAGAGAGACCAGAAGACACAGGACAACAGCCAGACTACATCCACACGTACGAGAGGCCAGCGCCTGGTGAAAGGGGTAAGATACAAGCCCCGGCCCGGCGGGACCCAAGCACCCCTTCCCCCAGCTCCCAGCGGGAGGAGAGGAGTCGGAGTAGGGAGGCAGAGAGAGCCCAGGACTGCTAAACACCCAGCCCCAGCCATCTGCACCAGAGCACAGACACAGTGCATGCATGGAGGGCTGGAAACTAGGGAAACAGGGCAGCAAGACCTCTGAGAGGGTTCTGAAGCTGATGTCCCTATGACAAAGAAAAGCGAGTGCTTTTTGAAAGTCTTAAAGGGACAGGGATGCAACAGCTGGACGGAAACAACACAGGTCACAGCCCAGCAGCTGGAAATTACAGGGAAAACAGGGCACACTAACCCCTTGGGCAACAGCTCTGAGACCCCTCACCGAGGTAAACAGCCAAACAGCCCCCCTTCCATTACCCCTCCAGGGTGCGCCGAAAGCAGAGAAGCAGCCTAAGGCTGGCCATGCCCTCAGAAAGGGAGCTTCCTCCATGCCGGCCCGGCAAGACACAAAGACCCAGTCTACACGCAATTACCCAACACAAGCCACTAGGGGTCGCAATTGTCCCAGTAAAGAAAGGCCAGTAGCAAGTGAAAAGTTTGGCTCTCCCAGCTGACAGTCAATAGCACCTATCAACATGAAAAGGCAAAAAAATATGATCCAGACAAGACTAACCCAGACAGCTTCGGCATCTGCTACATCTTCCCCTGAGAAGGAACCTGGGGAGATAGATTTAACCAGTCTTCCTAAAAAAGAATTCAAAACAAAAGTCATAACCATCCTGATGGACTTGCAGAGAAATATGCAAGAACTAAGGAAGGAGAATACAGAAATAAAAAAAGCTCTGGAAGGACTTCAAAACAGAGTGGACAAGATGCAAGAGACCATTAATGGACTAGAAAACAGAGAACAGGAAAGCACAGAAGCTGATGCAGAGAGAGATAAAAGGATCTCCAGGAATGAAAGAATTCTAAGAGAGCTAAGTGACCGATCGAAACAGAACAATATCCGCATTATAGGGGTACCAGAAGAAGAGAGAGAAAAAGGGATAGAAAGTGTCTTTGAAGAAATAATTGCTGAAAACTTCCCCAAACTAGGGGAGGAAATGGCCTCTAAGACCACAGAAGTACACAGAACTCCCATGACAAGGGATCCAAGGAGGGCAACACCAAGACACATAATAATTAAAATGGCAAAGATCAAAGACAAGGACAAAGTATTAAAGGCAGCCAGCCAGAGAGAAAAAAAAGGTTACCTACAAAGGAAAACCCATCAGGCTATCATCAGACTTCTCAACAGAAACACTACAGGCCAGAAGAGAACGGCATGATATACATAATGCAATGAAACAGAAGGGCCTCAAACCAAGACTACTGTATCCAGCACGATTATCATTTAAATATGAAGGAGGTATTAAACAATTGCCAGACAAGCAAAAGTTGAGGGAATTTGCCTCCCACAAATCACCTCTACAGGGCATCTTACAGGGACTGTTCTCCTAAAAGGAGCACAGAACAAAACACCCAACATATGAAGAAGGGAGGAGGAGGAATAAGAAGGGACAGAAATAAAGAATCATCAGATCATGTTTATAATAGCTCAACAAACGAGTTAAGTTAGACAGTAAGATAGTAAAGAAGCTAACCCTGAACCTTTGGTAACCACAAACTTAAACCCTGCAATGGCAATAAGTACATGCCTTTCAATAATCACCCAAAATGTAAATGGACTGAATGCACCAATCAAAAGACACAGAGTAATAGAATGGATAAAAAAGCAAGATCCATCCATATGCTGCTTACAAGAAACTCACCGCAAACCCAAAGACATGCACAGACTTAAAGTCAAGGGATGGAAAAAGATACTTTATGCAAACAACAGAGAGAAAAAAGCAGGTGTTGCAATTCTAGTATCAGACAAAACAGACTTCAAAATAAAGAGAGTAACAAAAGATAAAGGAGGACATTACATAATGATAAAGGGCTCAGTCCAACAACAGGATATAACCATTATAAATATATATGCAACCAATACAGGAACACCAACATATCTGAAACAAATACTAAAAGAACTAAAGGAGGAAATAGAATGCAATGCATTCATTCTGGGAGACTTCAACACACCACTCACTCCAAAGGACAGATCCACCAGACAGAAAATAAGTAAGGACACAGAGGCACTGAACAACACACTAGAACAGATGGACCTAATAGACATCTACAGAACTCTACATCCAAAAGCAACAGGATACACATTCTTCTCAAGTGCACATGGAACATTCTCCAGAATAGACCACATACTAGGCCACAAAAAGAGCCTCAGTAAATTCCAAAAGATTGAAATCCTACCAACCAACTTTTCAGACCACAAAGGCATAAAACTAGAAATAAACTGCACAAAGAAAGCAAAAAGGCTCACAAACACATGGAGGCTTAACAACACACTCCTAAATAATCAATGGATCAATGACCAAATCAAATTGGAGATCCAGCAATATATGGAAACAAACGACAACAATAACACAAAGCCCCAACTACTGTGGGATACAGCAAAAGCAGTCTTAAGAGAAAAGTATATAGCAAGTCAGGCATATTTAAAGAAGGAAGAACAATCCCAAATGAATGGTCTAATGTGACAATTATCGAAACTGGAAAAAGAAGAACAAATGAGGCCTAAGGTCAGCAGAAGGAAGGACATCATAAAGATCAGAGAAGAAAAAAATGAAATTGAGAAGAATAAAACAATAGCAAAAATCAATGAAACCAAGAGCTGGTTCTTCGAGAAAATAAACAAAATAGATAAACCTCTAGCCAGACTTATTAAGAGGAAAAGAGAGTCAACACAAATCAACAGAATCAGAAATGAGAAAGGAAAAATCATGACAGACCCCACAGAAATACAAAGAATTATTAGAGTACTATGAAAACCTATATGTTAACAAGCTGGGAAACCTAGGAGAAATGGACAACTTCCTAGAAAAATACAACCCTCCAAGACTGACCCAGAAAGAAACAGAAAATTTAAACAGACCAATTACCAGCAACGAAATTGAAGTGGTAATCAAAAAACTACCCAAGAACAAAACCCCTGGGTGAGATGGATTCACCTCGGAATTTTATCAGACATACAGGAAGACATAATACCCATTCTCCTTAAAGTTTTCCAAAAAATAGAAGAGGAGGGGATACTTCCAAACTCATTCTATGAAGCTAACATCACTCTAATGCCAAAACCAGGCAAAGACCCCACCAAAAAAGAAAATTACAGACCAATATCCCTGATGAATGTAGATGCAAAAATACTCAACAAAATATTAGCAAAACGAATTAAAAAATACATCAAAAGGATCGTACACCATGACCAAGTGGGATTCATCCCAGGGAAGCAAGGATGGTACAACATTCGAAAGTCCATCAACATTATCCACCACATCAACAAAAAGAAAGACAAAAACCACATGATCATCTCCATAAATGTTGAGAAAGCATTTGACAAAATTCAACATCCATTCATGATAAAAACTCTCAGCAAAATGGGAATAGAGGGAAAGTACCTCAACATAATAAAGGCCATATATCATAAACCCACAGCCAACATCATAGTGAACAGTGAGAAGCTGAAAGCTTTTCCTCTGAGATCAGGAACTAGACAGGGATGCCCACTCTCCCCACTGCTATTTAACATAGTACTGGAGGTCCTAGCCACAGCAATCAGACAAAACAAAGAAATACAAGGAATCTAGATTGGTAAAGAAGAAGTTAGACTGTCACTATTTGCAGATGACATGATACTGTACATAAAAAACCCTAAAGACTCCACCTCAAAACTACTAGAACTGATATCAGAATACAGCAAATTGCAGGATACAAAATTAACACACAGAAATCTGTGGCTTTCCTATACACTAACAATGAACCAACAGAAAGAGAAATCAGGAAAACAACTCCATTCACAATTGCATCAAAAAGAATAAAATACCTAGGAATAACCCTAACCAAAGAAGTGAAAGACTTATACTCTGAAAACTACAAGTCACTCTTAAGAGAAATTAAAGGAGACACTAACAAATGGAAACTCATCCCATGCTCGTGGCTAGGAAGAATCAATATCGTCAAAATGGCCATCCTGCCCAAAGCAATATACAGATTTGATGCAATCCCTATCAAATTACCAACAACATTCTTCAACGAACTGGAACAAATAGTTCAAAAATTCATATGGAAACACCAAAGACCCCGAGTAGCCAAAGCAATCCTGAGAAAGAAGAATAAAGTAGGGGGGATCTCACTCCCCAACTTCAAGCTCTACTATAAAGCCATAGTAATCAAGACAATTTGGTACTGGCACAAGAACAGAGCCACAGACCAGTGGAACAGACTAGAGAATCCAGACATTAACCCAGACATATATGGTCAATTAATATTTGATAAAGGAGCCATGGACATACAATGGCGAAATGACAGTCTCTTCAACAGATGGTGCTGGCAAAGCTGGACAGCTACATGTAGGAGAATGAAACTGGACCATTGTCTAACCTCATATACAAAAGTAAATTCAAAATGGATCAAAGACCTGAATGTAAGTCATGAAACCATTAAAGTCTTGGAAAAAAACATAGGCAAAACCTCTTTGACATAAACATGAGTGACCTCTTCTTGAACATATCTCCCCGGGCAAGGAGAACAACAGCAAAAATGAACAAGTGGGATTATATTAAGCTGAAAAGCTTCTGTACAGCAAAACACACCATCAATAGAACAAAAAGGAACCCTACAGTATGGGGGAATATATTTGTAAATGACAGATCTGATAAAGACTTGACGTCCACAATATATAAAGATCTCACATGCCTCAAAAAGAATAAAATACCTAGGAATAACCCTAACCAAAGAATCAAATAACCCAATTAAAAAATGGGCAGATGAACTGAACAGTTCTCCAAAAAGAAATACAGATGGCCAACAGACGCATGAAAAGATGCTCCACATCGCTAATTATCAGAGAAATGCAAATTAAAACTACAATGAGGTATCACCTCACACCAGTAAGGATGGCTGCCATCCAAAAGACAAACAACAACAAATGTTGGCAAGGCTGTGGAGAAAGGGGAACCCTACTACATTGCTGGTAGGAATGTAAATTAGTTCAACCATTGTGGAAAGCAGTATGGAGGTTCATCAAAATGCTCAAAACAGACTTACCATTTGACCCAGGAATTCCACTCCTAGGAATTTACCCTAAGAACAAAGCAATCAAGTTTGAGAAAGACAGATGCACCAATATGTTTATCGCAGCACTATTTACAATAGCCAAGAATTGGAAGCAACCTAAATGTCCATCGATAGATGAATGGATAAAGAAGATGTGGTACATATACACAATGGAATACTATTCAGCCATAAGAAGAGGGCAAATCCTACCATGTGCAGCAACAGGGATGGAGCTGGAGGGTATTATGCTCAGTGAAATAAGCCAAGCAGAGAAAGAGAAATACCAAATGATTTCACTCATCTGTGGAGTATAAGAACAAAGGAAAAACTGAAGGAACAAAACAGCAGCGGAATCACAGGACCCAAGAATGGACTAACAGGTACCAAAGGGAAAGGGACTGGGGAGGATGGGTTGTTGGGAGGGATAAGGGGGGAAGAAGAAGGGGCGTATTAAGATTAGCATGCATATGGGGAGGAGGGAGAAAGGGGAGGGCTGTACAACACAGAGAAGACAAGTAGTGATTCTACAACATTTTGCTATGCTGATGGACAGTGACTGTAAAAGGGTTTATAGGGGGAACCTGGTATAGGGGAGAGCCTAGTAAACATAATATTATTCATGTAAGTGTAGATTAAAGATAAAAAAAAAAGAAAGAAAGAGAAGGGGGATTACTCCTTGATAGGATAAAACTAATTGTAAATCAACGATTAATGCATGCTTTAAATATCCTTAATTTTGATCATTTAAAGTGTGTCAGATGATTGGCTATGGATGTACACTCTTCTGATAATATTCCTTTCTCTTAAAAAAAAAAAAAAAAAAAGCAGTTCCTGTGTGGTGACCTCCAATGGTATAAAGGGCATATAAAAGTGTAGGCAAAGGGTCTGTTTGTGTTTATACAGAGGATCAAAGCCTAACTTGGCTACCCAGAAAATGAACTAAGATACGATATGAAAAAGAACTTCCAACATCAGCACTCTCTGGAAGACTCATACCAGAAGACGATCATCAAAAAACCCCAACAAAGATCCATGCGCTGCTACAGCTGTAGACTCCCTCATCCCACTGGTTCCTGGACTTGCCATGGGAATGAAGAAGGAGATATCTAAGCTGGCCTGTGCATACCGTAAAACAACAAATTTGACTGGATCTATACTGTTGGAACTCAACCAAGAATTAGGAGAAGTGCAAGTTGTAGCACTCCAAAATCTTACAACTACAGACTATCTACTGTTAAAAGAGCATATGGGATGTGAACAGATCCCAGAAATGGGCTGCTTTAATTTGTCTGATTTCTCTCAGACTGTTCAAGTACAGTTGGACAATATCCATCATATAATAGATAAATTTTCACAAATGCCTAGGATGCCTAACTGGTTTTCTTGGTTTCACTGGAGATGGCTGGTAATTATAGATCTGCTTTGGTTATGTAACTGTATTCCTATTATGTTAATGTGTGTGCACAATTTGATTAGTAGTTTAAAACCTATACATGCTTAAGTTACTCTACAAGAAGATAGGTCAAAGAAATAATCAATCTTCCCATGTTTTCTTCCGTCTGCTACTTCTATAGCTTTTCTTCTTCCTTCCTAATTATAACCCTTAAATAGAATTCGTGCCTCATATCAAATTTACCGAGTATCATAATTCCTCCAAGTTGTAAAGATACCTCAAGACAAATGCTGGGCATAGAAGCCACAGGGCATAAATATGCAAAGAAGTAAAAAACTAACCTTTTCAAACAATATGGCTTCTCTCTCACTTACCAACTTTACATTTCCCTGTATGGCCCTGGAAGATGACTGGTTAGCCAGAGATGGGTAAGATTCCTCAAGGGAGGAACAACCTAAGACAGGCATAGTCGCAGGGGGGCCATCAGGTGAGAAATTGGGGATCAACAGAGGTGAGGCTTAGAACCTCACCCCCCCTGTTCTGAGAGAAATCTTCTGTATCCGTGGATGTTTTATTGCCCTTGTCTAGCTTGGATTAACACATAGTCTACAGGCACACACCTGATCATCTACATTTGCTCTCTTACAACACTAAACTATGTTTTCTACCTTTATCGTGTATCTACCTACCACTTCAGCATTTTATTAAAAAAAATAATAATAATAATAATAAAGGGATAAATGTGGGATCCACATATAAATCAAGTATAAAAATCAAACGAATATTCATATTTGAACTGATTGCTTATAGTTCATAATGCGTAATCAAAACCGAAAGTTTCTGTGATGAATGCCCTTGTACTGTTCACCATGTAAGAACTTATTTACTATGTAAGAATTTGTTCACCATGTAAGAACTTGTTCGTTATGCTTCAGAAGATTGGAGACTGACGAAAATTAGGCTTGGGGTGGATTAATGATTGTGCATTGAGCATTGACTCCCCTATACAGAATTTTATTGTTGTCACAACCATTTGATCAATAAATATGAGAGATGTCCTCTCAAAAAAAAAAAAACACTTTAAGCTTTTCTAAAAAACATAGTCTTCAGTCTGTTTTGTATTTAGAGTTTGATTTTTGTTATACAGTTTATTGGTTTTCTCTCATTATTTTTAAAGAGCCGATAAAGTCTGGAAATGATTTTATTACAATAAAATCAAACTTTTCCAGTGAAAAATATCTCAAGTTCAATAATATTATTGAACTCTATTATTCAGAACTGAGAATAAAGGGAATACAGTTAATAATATATAACAACTTTGTATTCAAGTGCATGAGGAAAATCAACAGCAGGAAAGAAAGTTTGCAATCTCCATCAACAAAATAATTTGTGTCTGAGGAAACAGAACTTAAAAAACAATTTGTAAAAATAAATAAGTAAAGAAAAGAAAAACAATCTCAATCCCCCCATCCAATAAAACCTTTTCAAATGATTACAGTTATTAATCCTGGGGAGATAAAGGAGTAGAGCATAAAGCAGGCAAAAACAGTATAAAATAATCTGATTGTACTCTTGAAGCAAAAAATTCTATTGTTGAAATATACTCAGTAGAAAAGCTACATACAAGAGAGACCCAGCTGACAAATAAAACAATGAAACAGCATATGGGCTGAAGAACACAGAGGGAAAAGATGAAGAGCTGACAAACATTGAACAATTCAGAGACATGGAGGACTGATTAGAAACTCAAGAGTTCACTACCAGGGGTGCTAGAACGGCATAAGGAAGAAAGAGAGAAGGGGAACCATCTGGGGAATTTACATGTACACGTAATACTATCAGTGGGCCTGAAATATGTTTTTTTTTAACCAGTTGCAGGACACCATACTATAGGGTGCAGGAACTATATTTACTATGATTTTCAAGAGACTCTTCGGGAAAAAAGAACAACAGGAAAAAAAAAATAAGAAAATGTACCCACAGTGGTTGATCTTGTTTCTGCTGCAAAAACTCCAGTTATGTGCAAACTAAAACATGGTGAAATAACTTGTTTACAGTAGGAGCATAAAAGTAGAAACTGTATAGAACAGCATGTAGAATAAAATGCAAAATCATTAGCTGCACCCTATAGAATGTGGGTGGCCAAGAAAAGAAGGTTCCTATGAGTTTTACAAGCTTCAAAACATGCAGTTTTTTATTTTTTATGGTTGGGCTGTAATGACAGAGAAAGGGAATGAGAACCTAGCAAAGATCTTGAGCAATCCCTTGAACTTGAAATGCTGACTTATCAGCTTTTGTAAAGAACAGATATTCCCATATGATAAAAACAGCTAAAATCACATTTAAACTAAAATCAGATTTTCATTATTATATCAAGTGGCATGCCAAGCCATCTGTATCATCACTGGGCTCAGTGTTATGGAAGACTAGATGTCCTTAATCTTTTAGCTTTTAGTTAAAATGTTTTCATCTCAGAGGTTTTCTCCCTAATGGAGGGCAGTCACTGACAGCCTGTACCAGATATCAGTGTAGAGTGTCCTATCTACAATCCATACTTTCATTACCTGCTTTGCATTAATGGGCTAGACTGAGCTCTTTGCCTTGAAGTTAGGTTGATGTTAAGCTTGTGACTAGAGGACACTGGAGTAAAATGCAGATTGGGCTTCTTCTCCTGGTTCTGATTTTTCTGTTTTACAATAAATTTTCTTTTTGCTCTTGGTATACTGTAGCATGAAACTGACATTAAAAAAAAAATAGTGCTAAACCATCAACAGCCCTGTGCTGACAAGCAGAAACAAATGCAAAACTATTTTGGAGTTGGAATATTACTTAGCCATAAAAAGAACGAAGTACTGCCACATGCTGTAACATGGATAACCCTTGAAAATAGGAGGTTAAGTGGAAGAAGCCATACACAAAAGGTCAAATACTGTATGATCCCATACATATGAAATATCCAGAATAGGTAAAAACAGAGAGACAGATGCCGATTGACAGCTGACAGGGGCTGGTGTGGTGGTGAGAGATGCAGAGCAACTGCTTAGTGGGTAGCAGGTTTCACCTTGGTGTGATGCAATATTTTGGAAATAGACAGAGATGGTAGTTGCACAACACTGTGAATGTACCACTGAATTATTCACTTGAAAAGATTAAATTTACATTATGCCAATTTGACCACAATTAAAAAAAAACTATTCTGTAGTGACACTTCCACACTGTGGGAAAGTTCACATTGAAGGTGAGTTCACAACAGAAAACAAAAAATGCCATCTGGGAGAGTCGTTATAAGCAACAAACAGGAGGATCAGAATCAGGAGAACCCAGTATTCTACAAGTAATGACATCAGATAGTATGAAGTGAAGAAAATCATAATACAAGAACAAGCCTCTACAAAAATAATAGACATACTTACAAATAACTAAATAGAAATAAAAAATATGATAGGTAAAATGTTTAATGAATTGGATAAACAACTAATTAAACTGAAGGAATGATTAATGGAACTTAAAGCTGAGAATAGAAATTAAAAAACATGTAAGACATTAAAAAACTTGGATAACATAACAAGAATATTCCAGAAAACATCTAAGAAATAAAAAAATAATAAAGGCAATATTTGAGATATCAATGACAAGCAATTTCCATAATTGTTATTATCATCTAACAGACATATAAATCATTACAATTACTTTTAAGAAAAATGTGTGATTTTATAATAAAGTTGAAGAATGTGCATATACTACGAATTTACTATCCTACTCGTAGTTTCTCCTGGAAAGAAGTTCTCAGAATAAGCACCTGTGTAGTATTGTTCCTTGAAGCATTGTTTTATAATAGGAAAAAGATAGAAACATATGAACTGAATCTTTCCCAGGAGAAGTCTTTGACATACTCTGCTTTTATACATTAGGAAATCTGCATTCGGTCATGAGGGGCTGTATACTACTCAAAAATAAAAAACACTGAATGAATTCAGTTTTATCCAAGGAAAAAGTTTGTTGATTGAGTTTAAAATTTAAAATACACAAATTTGTAAGTGAAGACATTTTATTAATTTTATAAAGGTTTGCTGAAACAATGTGCTCAGAATAAAGTTAGTAAGTACTATTCAGAGGAGTGTCCATTCAAGTCCTGATTCAAATCAGTTATGCAAAATCTAATGGCCTTGATTATTTGATCAATTCACAATCTATCAGTAGTAGATGAGAAATAAAGAATGAAAATATGCCTAGAGAGGAACATGTGCCTAAGCAGTGAAGGAGGACAGTTGGGAGAAAAAAACAATAAAAAGCAGACATATTTACAAAATGCTTGTCACTTTGAGTCCCCTAATTTGGAGATGGGCAGCCCTAGGTATCTCTGTTTTTCTTGAAGTCTTCGTTGTATTTTAGTATAGCTTTAAACTTCATGTTCAGAATGGATGATAGTACACATTTCATTTTGGTCCATATGCCCTCTTTAAGACAGTAGGCTGGGAAGAACGGAATAAGGTACGGAGACAACAAACACGACTGAAGAAAGCTGAAGAGGAAAGTTAGAATTGTCACACTCGACAGTTTGAACCCCAGGTATGCTGCTGGGTAGGTCAATTTCAGAGGCCATGCACCTGAGTGCCGTGATTGCCCTAGAGCTACACCTAGAGGGCCAAGTGACATAAAGGAAACCAGCATCTATCTAACCCCTTTCAATAAACAAGAAACAGAGGGCATTTTGAAAGAAGTGATGTATCCTGTGTGCTGTGAACCTCTCCTTTAAGTTTCTCTAAATCTTCAGTAACATATACATGTCCTGCTAATGCTCTGGAAAAACCAGATTTGTTATTGTGACTGGGGACGGTGTTGAGTCCTGTTTCAAGGATGTCAGGAGGCGAAAGTAAAACTACTTGCAGGTACAGCTAACAGCCAAGTTCCAGTCAATGCTCTGTCACAGGACTAAGGAGATACAGAGGGAAGCCTTGTGTGAGGAGCAAGTCATACCTCATTTGAGAAACAACAAACATTTGTCCTACACTTGGACAAAAGAAAAGCAAAACGAAATTAACAGCATTTCTGATAGCATATAGCATATCTAGGCAATTTTCTGACAGTCATTTTGGAAGAAAAATCATTTAATATTTCTGTTAAATGACCCCTATGATACTGAGGAGATAGAATTTTATTACACCCTATCTAATAGATCTATGGAGTTAAGAAAGCTTCAGGTTATATTAGATTTTCTGGAAAAAGAAAGGAAAGAAGAATATCATTTTATGGAGGTTGCTGTGGGCAAGAAGACAGGGAATTTTGTGTCAGAGAAATACTGGACAAGGTATTTGAAAATAAAAAGGTATTTTTTTCTTTTGTTACATAGGAGGACCTTGACTTCCTACACCCTGAGGTGTACACCTACACTTCTATACACACTTTCCAGTTTTTCTTTCATTATGTAATTAAGCAATTGCCACTCAGAACCAGCCAGAAACAATTCCCACTACTCAGAAAGCCCTGCTCCACTTCCTTCACACCCTCAACCCTCTGCCAAATTGTTTTTCTTTTCGGTAGGGTTTCCTCCCTGATGGGCAAAGTTGAGCTCTAGAGACCTCTGGAGGCAAATACAGACGATGAACTGACAGCACTGTGTGCCTTGAGAAAAATCGTGAAGAATATTAAATCTTTTCTATCGCCCTTCAGCATTGCTCATTCGGGGCTCCCTTTCCCAGTTGCTAGTACCCGCTTTGAAGTTCCAGCTCCCAATCATGCCCAACCTTTTCAACACGGTTGCGCTTACGGGATTTCCCTGCATCATTGACCATCCATTCAAACTCACTTGTCTCACGCCCTATTCCTTAAGAGCTCGGCTCTCTGGCAGGAATAAAGTTTCAAGCTAACTGATTTAACTCCTTAAAAAGTTAACATAAAGTAGTGTCTGGGGCTAAGGATCCCTCTGAGTTAAGGAGAAACAGTTTTAGTAACGATTGCACTGTAATGAGTACCGTTCGCTATCGTGGAGCTGCTTTTACAGCATACCTCTGCAAAAGAGATGTCTCTAAGCCCCCTTCACTTACTCTCCACCCGTTGGGGAGGGTAGGTTAAGTCTGGTTGCTTTGTTCTCCTATCGCTTCACCAAAACCGCTTCTGCCAAGGTCAGCAGCGACTCCCGTCAGGGGAAATCCAGAACCAGCATTCCCTCCTCCTCCCACTAACCTCTCCGGCCGCTAAGACGGCCTGGCGCGCACCTCTGGGTGGCGGTCGGGAGGCGGCGGCGTCAGGTCCTCTGCTCCGGGCACGAAAACGGTCAGGGCCGGGGAAGGTCCCGGAAGGCGCCCGGCGAGCTCCTGGGAACCCGGCCCGCGGGCCAGGGGGGGCGCTGCGCTGAGCTACCGAAAAGCTGACCTTTCCTCCGCTGTTCAAGTCCGGGCTTGCGGGCTGAGGGCGAGCGCCCAGCGCCCAGGAGGGACCAGCAGAAGCGGGCGCGGGACCGGCCCTCACCCAGGCCGGCACGCGCGGGACTCCGGATGCGCAAGCGCAGGCCGTCGCCGTCGCCCCCGCCCGCAGCCGCCCCGCAGCAGCCAAGCAGCCGCCCTGCCCTCCTAGCTGCCGCGAGATGCAATTAACCAATGACAGATGAAACCTGGAAATGGGATTCTGCTCCCGTTTTTCAATATCGCTGTAGGACAGAGAGCATATTAACCTTTGTAAGTTTCTATGCCTTTGTGTGATCGAACTTATAGTCTCTTGAACATGGTTTGAGCCAGGGGAAAAGAATGAGGGTCCTTAGGAAGTTCATTGAATACATTCCACCGGGAAAATCAGGAGTACCTTCTGAGAGTGGACTGCACTGACTAGTACGTGTCCTGAAAAGAATTCCAAGAACGGGTTGAACATATTTCAGCTCTTTTAACAAATTAGTGGGTTTTTAGAAATATAAACCACAGGAAATAAGCTCATTCAGAAAGAGACCACACTGTAGGTATTGTAAAGAACAATGAATAAAATTCAGAAGACTTGGATTTATGTTGTAACTGCTCTACGAAGCTGTCTTTAGACGATCATCTCTGAAGTTCAAATTTCTCATATATAACAAAAGAAAAAAAGGATAATTATACTTTTCTACCTCTAGGTTACTCAAAAGCACAAATGGGATATTGTATATGAAAATATAAAGCACAAAATGCTGTATTAAAAACTTGTTTTATCAAAAACTTCTTTCTTCTTATGCTCAGAAGAGCTAAATGACTATTTTGTCTCAAATGTTGTAATTTAAACCAAGTAAAAACAGCAATAACTGTTTATTTCCTTAACTTGATGAATAGGTGTAATTTAGGCTTTTACTTGGGTAACAGTTTTCCTAGTTTGTAGTTAGGTATAAATTACCAAGTTTTGGACCATGAACTAAAGAAGAATAATTTGTGCTAAACTTTTTCCTATAAATATGGAAGCCCATTCATGTAATGCAATGTCATGGCATCTTTGGCAAAACTGTTTACTTGACTTCATTACCTGCCCTCCTCATAGAACTCATCATTCTTATTACTTGACTCATGACTTTTTCTCCTGTTGAGTAAGTTTCACGAGGGCAAGAACCACATCTGTCTTGTTTATTGTCAACACCTAGCACAATGCTTAGTTCCATACAGTGATCTCTCTACCCACGTACTTCTTTCTCTCATATATATATATATATATACACACACATTCACATATGTATGTATATATACATAAACACACATTTATATATGCATTTATGTATATGTGAATATGCATAACCACATATGTATATTTATGTATTAAAGGCATAATGCTTAGTTGATAGATAGGCTTAATATACTGTATAAATTATACAAATATGCACATTTATATATATGTATATATAATATGTGGACATTAATTCTTACCAATTACTTAATGCATGTATATATTATATACACATTTATAATACATTCATGTGTAAATCTTATACACACTGATATAGTACATCTGTATGCTCATATAGTTATGTATATATTTTCAAACAGCTCATTAAAAATGTTTTGAGTTCTTTGTAGGCTGTATGTCCATAGTTTACTATTATGAAGGGTATATATATCCTGCTGCCTTTAGAGTTAAAAGTAATCTATGTTTTGTGTAAAATATATGATCATTAGGATAGCAACAATTTTTTTCTTGTCTAATTCTTTATAATGTGTATGTTTAATTGCAAATTATGGTTGGGACTTGGACTTATGTAAAATCTTTCAGGAAAAAGATTTTTAGTACATTGCTAAAAGGGAGGAAAGACCAGCACTCCTCAGGTCTTGCTCTCTGCCGTCTTCGTCTTAAGGTAAACCACAAATGTACTAGCTACTGAAGATGAGAAGTCTATTATAAAACACCAGAGGAGGTATTTTTACCACTTCAGTTATGCCACTTTTCACATTTGCACAATAAACTGTGCCAATCATTATTGTTTGAGATTTCTTTTTTGTTCCTGGGGAAAAAAATGAGATTTACTTTAATACTTCTTATTTATAAGATTAATTTCTTAATTCTACATAGGAATTAAAATTCATCAGTACTGAATACAGAAAGTCTAGTCAAGACCCGAAATTGTTTTGAGACCACCTGACTTAATACTGTACCAGGTACAGCAGATGCTTGAACAAAAATGGTTTGAACTGTGTGACTCCACCGATATGCAGATTTTTTTGGAAACATTTTTTGATATTTGTGACAATTTGAAGAAAAAACTTGTTTTCTCTAGCTTTGTTGTAAGAGTACAGTATATAATAGACATTACATAATATCTAATTGACTATACATGTTATTGATAAGGCTTCAGAATAACAGTATGTTATTAGTAATGAAGTTTTGGGGGAAGTAACAAGTCATACACAGATTTTCAACTGCACGGGGGTCAGTACCCTTAACAACCCTCCCACCCCTGTTGTTCATGAGTCAGCTTTACTGTGATTCTTATCTTTAAAAAGGAAAAGGTTTTAAACTGAAATATTAATACAAAATAAGTTCTTGAACTTCAAGGGATTCAAGAACCTTATATAAAAATATGGTTGTGTGTGTGTGTATGTGTGTGTGTGTGTATCTTTTTTTTTTTTAACTTTCCTGAGTCATCCTTTTCATCAGACCCTCGGAGGGCTTCATTCAGTTAAGAGATCTTTATCAGTTCGTTGGCAGTCTTGGGACCTGGACTTGTCGTTCATCCCTATATGCCTTTCTTCTAAAATTTGTTTCTCTGTTTACACCCTTTAATGTCATATTAAGGCCTTTGACTTCACTTTACTTTGTTCCTATTGAGACACATCCCATCAAATATTATACTGGGAGACAGATGACAGTAGTATAATGTTGAGGCATTTGACTTGGACGACCAGAGGCATATGATGTAGTGAATATTTTTTCTCATCATTTCAGATTTGAGCACGTTCCTTAGGCAGTTCTTCACCACAGGAGTCCAGATGGCAACTCCCCCCACTGCAGAAGCTAAAAAACTTTTCACCTTTCCACCTTTCCCTGGATCTGAGGACGCTGAGGAGAAAAGGTATCTTATTTTTATGACGTTCATTTTTCAAATACTTTCCTCCTTCTATGAAATTATTCTAGGACACCACATCTGTACTGTATGATCACTACATCCTTAGCCCTCTCCATTCCCATTTTGAAAACCAGGCTTACTTCATGTTGATATCAAGAAAACAAGTAATTGTGAAGTTATAGCTAGTTTTATTCCACTTTATTTCAGCATATTAATGGGCTTGGCAGCGTGCATTCCCTCTTATGTTAATTCTGTAGAATGAGACCTCTGCAGTGTAGCTCATATTCAATCATTCTCTGAATTAAAGGCTGAATAATATTAAGTTAATATGCAGACTGAAGGTGAGGACTTTTCAGACTGAGGAGGGCTCTGCTGAGAAAGTAGGTCCACTACTGAACAGTCTTCCACAAAAGGAGAAGCTGCTTCTATCAATGTTTTCCTTTCTTCCCCTGTAAGAACAAGGAACAAATCTATTATCCTAACATAGCAAAAAGAAATATAAAAGAGACTTTTAATGCTAATTATTTTTGTTTCTTTCCTTCCCAATTTTACAGCCCAGATTAGTCCGAAAAATGCAGTTATATTAGACTAGTCAGATAACTTATCTCTGTGGGGTTTAAGTTGTTCATCTCAACTGGAGGTTTGCCCTTGACTTCTAGAGCTCTTTCCAGTTCTAGAATTCTATCCCTCTGCCTATTCACTTAAAATTACTAATACCATTCATAATTGCTAATATCATTCACAAGGATTCAGTGACATAAGCAGATATGCATTGGTCTGTTCTGGGGTTTAGTTTCATCTAGAAGCCTAGAATATATACCATCTGTATGTTACCATTGTTTTATAGATATTCATAAAGAACTTTTCTCCAACCATTTATTCAGTAAAATGTTAAAATAATGGCCATATGACTAACTGGATTATGTTAGTTATGTCCAATGTACATGAGTAAAATTTTTAAATTCTTGATTGAATTGATTAATTTTAGGAAAATTTCTCACCTATGTGTATAAGATTTATAGTGCCCAGGAGTAGCTAATGTGAATAGATATAAATAAATAAAAACACAGAGATAAACTTCATAATTTAGTTTGCTTTCACCTGAATGTGGTTTCAGAGAAGCTTGAGTAGAGCCCACTGTCAAACTGCCCTGGGAAACGTACTGCGCGATCTTCATCATAAAATCTGAATGTAACCTTGACGTTCTTTCCTTTATCAATGAAATGAACCCATAATATACATTATATCACAGGGTGAAATTCTATGGAAAATCTCTAATTTTAGTTCTATTTCAAATTTCATACTCTTTGTGAAGTTGTACTGTATTGTTTAGGATCCACCTGAGCAGCAAACATAATTACAACATGTTATGAGAGAATAGTACTTTGGGGTAAATGAATAATATTGGTGATTCTTACCAAAAATGCTCAGCACAATTACTATTACAAGGAAGATAATGAAGGTTGTACATCAATTTTCAGTAAAATTCCATGGTGGTGGGGCCTGGCTTTTCTCTCTGAGAATTTTAAGAATCTTTTATTTATTCCTTGAATTTTTAATGTCTTGTGGGTCTGTTTACACCTTTTTTGTTGAGCATTCAGTGGGGCATTTTAAACAGGAAACTCACTACTTAACTTCTGAGAAAGCTTCTTTTCATTTCTTTTATAGTTGTATTCCAACTTTCATTCTAATATCTTATTTTGACACTCGTTAGTGAGTTATTGTGTTGTTGGGTTGATTTTCTGTAATTATACTTTTTTCTATTTTTTAATCTTTTTCTTTTTAGAGTCTGCTGGCTAGGAGAGTTCCACAAGTTTTTCCTCCACTAGTTTCATAGAATTTATTTTTCTTATTTATTTTATGATAACTTTAATTTCTAAGGGTTCTTTCTTGTTCTTTAAATGCTCTTTTTTCCATTGGTTCTTTTTGTTTAAGTGATGCAGTTTTCTTCTATTCCCCTCAAGCTAAGGTTATTAAGTATAAGAATATTTAAAAATTTTATTGTCTTTCCCATCATATTTCATGTGGACTTCATTTTATATGTGCTTGTTTCAGTCTCTGCTTTTTTTTTTTAGAGAGAACTTTTTATTTCTTAAACAAATCTTAACAAGTAACATGACTTAGATATGGTCAGGGTTACTGCACTTGAATGAGAATTTTGCATAAATTACAGGACAATCATACAGATTTTAGGACAGCCTGGAAAAACTTCTTTTATTAGAAAACAAAGAACAAATTCGAGGATGTCCTTTGCCTTAAAATGACTGATTTGAAATTGTCTTGATAGGGATTGCTCTATATTCTTTCTTATGTTCTTCCTTATATTCTTTAGTGTCTCTTTACTTGAGTAGTTTTCTGTGTGTAAATCATTAATATTTTTATTATACATCCTTTCTGTGCTTTCATTGTTCTTCAATTTGCCTAAGACGTTCCATTAGCTCTTCCTTTTCACGTTCTATTCTTTCCTTTTCCTTTTCTACTATTTCTCTTTTCTTCTTTTCATTCTCTAACTTTCCAATTGCTTCTGGTGTTTCTCCTCCCTAGCCTGAGCCTTCATCTGCAGTACTTCGATAGTATCAGGCTTCCTTCTCCACATGTAGAGCTCGTGGTTTCCCATACACAAGGCCAAAATCCGCTTATTGATTCTCACACGAGGTGCATAAAAAACAAAATCAGATGCCTTTTTGTCAATTGGCTTTATAACAAATTTTTTGTCATTAAATGAAATATTTCTGATTTCACTCCATGGAAAACCAATTTTAGGTGTTAACTTGTCATCATGCTCATAAATATTCAGACCCAAAGCATCAACACCTAGTCACAATTCGGTTCCCTTTTTATTTTTTATTTCAAAATAGTTGACTCCATACATTTCTAGATCTTGTGCAATTTTCAGGTATTCCATCATAGAATCTTCCCTTAGCATTCCTCTATGTTCTTCATGCCAGTTCTGTATTCTTTCTTCCCACTGTTCTTTTGTTAGTTTGTGTTGTTCCAAAACACGCTGGGGAAGGAGTCTATCAGTAGCCAGGTAGCCTACTTTATGAAGCTCCTTACTATAATCTCCATATTTGGCTTGGACAGCATAGGAAGCCAGAAGAACTGCAGTTTCTGGTGGGCAATATATCTCATCATTTAAGATAGCTTCTTTAACTTGCAGGAAGAAGAGTCTCTGAGTTATTTCTTGAATTAATTCCTCAGAAACATCTTCTGGAAAGAATTTAGCTCTAAATTTGAACTGTAAAGGATTCTCTTTTTTAACATCTTGCTGTGTCACCTTTTTATTTAGTTTAAGCCATGTAGAATAACCTTTGCTGTCCACATACTGCAGCCCAAAAAACCAGACCTCACGCAAACCAACTGTTTTCACCACCTGGTCAAAAAGTTGTTTGCCAGTTGTATTGAGCTGAATGGCAAATTCCAGTTCAGCATCCATTGTGGTTACTCTTACATTGATTGGTTTTGGCATTTTCCTTCTCTTTTTGTCACCTTTAAAAATTCTTCACTTTTATGAATTCTGTTGTCACCTTCCCGGAGCGGCTTCTTCCCTCCTGGCGGGCGGCCGGGGCGCTGCGCGGTGGCGGGGAAGGCGAGGCGGCGGGGAGAGCTCGCGCCGCCGGAGAGGAGAGGCGCCGCCGCCGCCGCAATATGGCCACCCGGCCCCTCCTCGGGCGAAAAGGCGGGGCTGCCTCGCGCCCCCCGCCCTGCCGGTCTCTGCTTTTTTAAGAGGCTTTCCCAAATACCTAGCGATCTTCACCAGACTATTGATATTTGCGAGTAGGGTACTCAGTCATAGTGGGAGGTTCTGTGTATGGAACCATTGGACATCACTGTAGACATTCCAGCAGAGATTATTCATTTCCTCTTATTCTCAATATCTGTAGGTATTTTTTGCATCTTAGTTTTCTCAAAGAGAAATTCTCCATTATGCTTAGTGAAAAAAGTCAGATAGAGATAGACAAATGCCATATAATCTCACGTACACGTGGAATCTTAAAACAAAATAACAAAAATTGAACTCATAGATAAAGAGAAGAGATTGGTGGTTGCCTGAGGTGGGGGTGCAAGTGGGCAAAATGGGTGAAGGGGGTCAAAAGTACAAAGTTCCAGCTATAAAATAAATGTTGTACAGCATGGTGACTATAGTTAATAATATTGTATTGTATATTTGAAAGCTGCTAAAAGAGTACATCTTGAAATTTCTAATCACAAGAAAAAACATTTGTAAACATAGAAAATCCTAAAGACTCCACCAAAAAACTATTAGAATAAACTAATAACTGAATTCAGCAAAGTTGCAGGATACAAAATTAATACACAGAAATATGTTGCATTCCTATATACCAACAAACTAGCAGGAAGAGAAATCATGAAAACAACTCTACTTACAATTGCGTTATTAAGAATAAAATACCTAGGAATAAACTTAACCAATAAAGTGAAAGACCTGTACTCTGAAAACTGTAAGACAGTGATGAGAAAAATTAAGGAAGATATAAATAAATGGAAATCTATCCCATGCTCATGGATAGGAAAAATTAATATTGTAAAAATGGCTATCCTGCCTAAACAAATCTACAGATTCAGTGCAATCCCTATAGAAATATCAACAGCATTTTTCAATGAACTAGAGCAAATAGTTCTGAAATTCATATGAAACCACAAAAGACCCCGAATAGCCAAAGCAATCCTGAGAAAGAAGAACAAAGCTGGGGGAATTATGCTCCTTGTCTTCAATCTCCACTACAAAGCTATAGTAATAAAAACAGTTTGGTACTGGCACAAGAGCAGACCCATAGATCAATGGAACAGAATAGAGCCCAGATATAGACCAGACATATATGGTCAATTACTATATGATAAAGGAACCATGAAGATACAATGGGGAAAAGACAGCCTCTTCAACAACTGGTGCTGGCAAAACTGGACAGGTACATGCAAGAGAATGAAACTAAATTGTTGTTTAACTCCATATATAAAAGTAAACTCAAAATGGATCAGAGACCTAAATGTAAGACATGTAACCATAAAACTCTTAGAAGAAAACAGGAAAAATATCTTGAATATAAGCATGAGCAAATTTTTCCTGGACACATGTCCTTGGGAAAGGGAAACATAATAAAAAATGATCAGGTGGGACTACATCAAGCTAAAAACCTGCTGTACAGCAAAGGACACCATCAGCAGAACAAAAGGGCATCCCACAGTATAGGTGAATATACTTGTGATTCACCTGGTAAGGGGTTAACATCCAAAATATATGAAGAACTCATATGCCTCAGCACCCAAACAACAAATAACCTGATTAAAACATGGGCTGAGGACCTGAACAGACGCTTCTCCAAAGAAGAAATACAAATGGTCAACAGACACATGAAAAGGTGCTCCACATCACTAATCATCAGGGAAATGAAAATTAAAACCACAATGAGATATCAACTCACACCAGGCAGGATGGCCACTGTCCAAAAGACAAGAAATAGCAAATGTTGGTGAGGATGTGGAGAAATGGGAACCCTCCTACACTGTTGGTAGGAATGTAAATTGGTGCAACTGCTATGAAAAGAAGTATGGAGGTTCCTAAAAAACTAAAAATAGAAATACCAGTCTATTTTTATATTTTCTATTACTGGAATTACACAGTTATTTCACTTCTAGGAATTTACCTGAAGAAAACAAAATCCCTGCTTCAAAAAGATATATGCACCCCTATGTTCATTGATGCATTATTTACAACAGCTAAGATATGGAAATAATCTAAGCATCCATCAAATGATAAATAGATACAGAAGTTGTGGTATATGTATACAATGGAATATTATTCAGCCATAAAAATAAAAGAAATCCTGCCATTTGCAACAACATGGATGGAGCTAGAGGGTATTATGCTCAGTGAAGAAAGCCAGGTGGAGAAAAACACAAATACCATATAATTCCACTCATTTGTGGAATATAAAACAAAACAAACAGAAGGAATAGACAGCAGTAGACTCATAGACACTGAGAAGTGACTAGTGGTCATCAAGGGGTAGGGGTTGGGGCAGTTGGGTGGGGAGAATGAGGGGGATAAAGGGCACAATAATTTGCAATCACAATATAAGTTGATCACGGGGACAGCAGTATAGCATACTGAATATAGTCAATGATTCTGTAACATCTTTCTATGTTGATAGTAACTGCACTAGAGAGTGTGAGGATTTAATAATATGGGTAATTGTTGAACAACTATGTTGTACATTTGAAACAACACAAGATTGTATATCAATACTTCAATTAAAAAAAAGAAAAAAACATTTGTAACTATTTGTGGTGATGGATGTTAACTAGACTTATTGTGGTGATCATTTCATAATACCTACATATATTGAGTCATTTTGTTGCATACCTGATACTAACATAATATTACATCTTCAATTATACCTAAAAAAAAATAAATCAATTCTCCAGTTTTATCTCTGGTTGCCTTAAGCCTGGCTGTTTCAAGGTTCTTGAAGTTGATTAGGATATAGGTCAAAGGGGCTCTGCGATCATTATTCAGAATTTCAATTAATTCCTCTGTTTTCAATAAAGTGCTTCCTCCCTTAGCTTTCCTAAAAATTCCCAACTTGAATCCAGATTCCTTTGGTTCAGTCATGCTAGGGAATAAACTTGAATCTTCTACAGAGATGTAAGTTGTAGTTGTTCAAAGTGAAAGGATCTTAAGAAACCAAACTCTTCTTTATATGTATTTTCAACTAATCCTCCATATTTTTCTGATATTTCCCCTCTACTGTATTAGTTTTCTCTTGCTGAACACAAAGCTTCATAAACTTAATGGTTTAAAACAGAGCTTACTTCTTACTTTGCTGTCTGTGCACCAGGAATCAGGGCATGGCTTAGGTGGGTCCTCTGCTTCAGACTCTCACAAGGCTGCAGTTCAGGTGTTGGCTGTGGCTGTGGTCTTATCTGAGGCTCAAGTGGGGAAGGATCTGCTTCCAGGCTCACACGGTTGTTGGTGGATTTCAGTTCCTTATATGCTGTCAAACTGAGGGCTTCAGTTTCTTGTTGGCTACCAGCCAGAGGTGGCCTTCAGTTTTTTGCCAGAATGACTTTCCCCAACATGATATCTTATTTTCTCCAAGCCAACAATAGAGAAAAGTCTCTTCCAGCAAGACAGATGTTATAATTTCATGTAACATTATTACACTCATGTAATCACGTACATCCCAATATCTTTGCTGTATTGTGTGGGTTAAAAGCAAGTCATGGGTCCCACCCAACACAAGGCATGGAGACTAAAACAAAGGGTTTGTGGGGGCCACCAAACAGTTTGTCCACCACACCGAACATTCAAGGTGCATGGTCTAATTCCTCAGTATCCAGGGCTCTATAACCAAAGTTACTTGACATATTCCAAGATGCATGGATATTTCTCTCTTTTGTCTATTTCCTTCTAATCCTTTTTATATTATCAAAATTTTCAAAATAATGTTTAAATGGAGTTTGTAAAGAAACAGAAATAAATATTCCTGTTGAATATTACAAGTTAACTTGAAAGTCTCCTGAGTTTTTAAGTAGCTTTTATTTGGATATTAAAAAGAAAAATTCCTTTACATATATAGGAAAAACATAGACATATTGCTCTTATTGCTTGTTTAATTTTATTAAGGGGCAACTTAGTTTATATTATTAACTAATGAGTTTTCAAGCCCAGATGATATATAATGTGTATACGTTTTATGGTGTAAGATGTATGTATATATCTATATCTATATAGATAGACCAAATTTTTATACACTTATATTTTATATATGTTATATATATATATTTAAAATATATAAAATATTTATTTTTGGTAGAAATATATACCAAAATATGTTCTGTTAAGTAAACATTGGGGTTATTTGTATTAGTAGATTCATTTTCATTAAATGTTATATAAAGTTCATACATGGAATGTTCAGAAATTTAATGTAGATATTCACATAAAGTCAGTAACATTAATTTACATGAAATCTGTAAATACATTCTGATGATTTTATTAGCTAAAAGCTAACATTTATTGAGATCATTATGTTTTTCATACATTAGCTCATTTAAACCTCATAGCATCACAACAAATACAGGAGCTGGGGGCTATTTATTGATGAGAAAAAATGGTAATTTAACCAAAGTCCACAGAAGGATAGGAGTTGAGCAGAAATTTGATACCAGATTATTTGATGCAAAAGCCTGTAAACTCAATGGCTAAACTAAACTGTTTCTCCTGGAACTGGATCTTGAGATTAAAAGTCCTCCTCTCAAGGAGCTGATTTTTCTAGAGAATTAGACAAACCAATTACTAACAATTACTATAGGAGGCAAAAAAAACTCTCCACCAGAGCATGCATAAGGAACTATTACAGTCTAGAAGTGCATCACAAAGAACACTTCAAACGAGGTGAGAACATTGAAGAACAAGTATTTCGTTTTATTAAGAAACAAAGCTGATAAGCAAGTGGTTGAATCTCACTGAAATGCGCCTTAAAGGAGTACTTGCAGGATATACGGCAATTTGTATTAGGCTGGTTTGCCTCGTCATTCCAGACTTTCAAAAGACTTGATAAAAATAGAATCATACCGTTTGTAATCTTTCATGTCTAGCTTCTTTGTTCATCAGATTTTTTACCTATTTGTACTGTTGTATGTGTAATGAATTTGACAGTATGGATGCACCACAATTTAACAGTGATGGACATCTGCATTGTTTCCAGTTTGAGGTTATTAAGAATAAAACTGCCATGAAATTTTTGTACCTTTCTTTGGATCCACATTTATTTCTATTAGTAAATGAGTGGAATTGGTGGGTCTTAGGTCTTGCTATGATCAGCCTCAGTAGACACAGCCAAACCAAAGTAGGTGTTACCAATTTATACTCCCTCTGAAAAGATATGAGACTTCCAACTGATACAAATCCTCACTAACATATGGTATTCTCAGTTTTCATTTTTGTTTATTAAAAAAATTTTTAAACATTGTAGTCAGCATGTAGTAACTCCTTTTAGCTTTAATTTCCATTTGTCTGATGACAAATTTGAGGGTTTTGATAAGCTAATTTGCCATTTCGATGTCCTTTCCATGAAATGCCTTTCCAGTCTTCTGCTCATTTAAAAATGTGAGTTGTCTGTCTTTGTGTTGATTTCTCAGTTATTTAAACTATAAACCTCCCAGACATTGCTAAAGGAATCCATGCTCCTATTGAGACACATCTTTAACATTCAGGCAGGCAGTTTAAACTTCTCTTATCTTTCACTTCCTGTTTGTGCAGAGTCTCAAGATCAATCAGAGGTGAGAGCATAGGGTCTGTACATGCATTCAGCCCCAGCCATGCACACCGACATGATGTTTTTAATCACCAGGAATATGTTCCAAGCCCACCTTTCAGAGTTCACTACAGCTTTCCCAAGCCCACAGAGAACAATATAAGTAAGTTATCAAAACCTACTGATGAGCAAGGTTTTTTCTTTCACGTTTTGGTCAGCTTTTTGTCTTCACTGTTTTCATTGCTGCCATAAGAAGTGAAACAATTGTCCCTGATATTTTTGACAAACACCTGTAAGAATTAGGGAAAGAGTAGATGGTTTTTAAAAAGTCTCATCTGAAGATACATAGGCAAGCCTTAGCAAGGGAGTGCAAGCTGGAGAAAAGGCAATGTTCTCTCCAAGGGGGCCCTATGTGATTGGGGTTGCCATAAACTTTAAATACCATTAAACCTGATATTCAGTTTTAAATATTCCATATTTTTATGTGCCAAAATATGCCATATTTGCCTAAACTGTCAAATTGCCTGGGTATAAATTTAGATCTGAAATTTAAAGTCCTTGGGCAAAGTGCTTAATTTCCTTGGACTCAGTTTCCTTATTTATAAAATGAGATTGTAATGACACCTAAGTCAAATGGTTGTGGTGCAGATTAAATAAATTATTTATAGATAAAGTATTTCATCTCTGACATATGGGAGCACTATATAATGTTGACTATAATTATTGCTATCTTATTATTATCTTTATTCTAACAATATTGTCATTCAATACAGACTTTCGTTATTTTTACACTTTTGGTGCCTCGGATAATACAGGGAGCAAGTGTCTGCAATCTTAGCGAAGAAGTATGGATGGAAGACTGAACCACAGGGAAGTAGGTATAAATTAACAAAATGTGAGCAACAGAGCAGCCTGTAGCAGCAGATGAATGAGAGGTACCGTGCAACAAACACGTTTTTAGGCACCCCCCAAGAATTCTGAGAGTTATTCAGAAGAGATTTCTCTAAGGCAGGATGAAACTCAAGTACTTTCATTTGGGTATTCAAGAGAAGTCTGGATGATCATTCTGTAGGTAATACCAACCCTACCCGCACAGGACAACCTGAAAACTGCAAGATATTTTAAACCATATTGAAGGCATCAGTGGGATAACAAATTAGTGAAGAATAGCACAATGCAAATCCAAGAGAAAGATGAAACCCAGAAATAAGGGCTTTCCTGTAGAAGATTTTCAAAGACAGAAACCAAGATGCTGAGCAGGGAATGGGCGGTCTTTGAGCTTCCGGCAGTCTCAGGAGCCAGGGTATCCCAGTACTCAAGCAGGGCCAGGGGACTGAAAAATCAATACATCTGCTTAGTTCACCAAAAAAAACCCGACAACCTGGGACAAGATTTTGCAACCTTGTGACCACTGACATTTTGAGTGACATTGTTTTTTGTTTCTGAGGGTTGCCCTGTACATTACACGGTGTTCAGAAGCATCAATTAGGTCCAGTTTCTTGATGCCAGAGACGTGACCTTTGGAATTCCAGCCAACCTGGAATTTCCTGGTCAGCGCTAGGAAGTCGTTGGCTGATAGACTCCTTAAGAGAGTGATTTTTGCCTGAAAGGTGCATTCTTTGCTAATAATTTCCTCTTTTCTATCCCATCTGTGCCTTTAAAAATCTTCCATTTTAACACAGCTCCTCAGAGCTCCTTTCTGCTTGCCCAATTCGTGAATCATCTCATAAAGCCAATTAGATCTTCAGATTTACTTAGTGACGAAACTCACTAAATTTTATGCATTAGTTCTGTGCAGTTTTTTCTGTATACTAATTATGTTTCGATAAATCTAGGAACCAAACCAAACCATGACAAAACACGGGTAATTACTATTTAGGCTGTAGGTAATTTTCTTAGTTTGCATTGTGAACATTAGAGACCATGTCTCCCAAATAAAATATAGAAACTTGATCATATTTCCTATAAGCTTTAAACTGTGTTTTAACAGTGCTTAAAAAGGGAAAAAAAGCTACAATTGTTTCCAGCCTTAGTATCTTCGAGACCAAGTAACAACAAAACAGAAAATCAAACTGCAGTGATTGTATCAAGCCACTAGATGACGCATCGGGGCAATTCTTGGAGCAATTTCATTTTTAATATTTGTAATTGGTCACTAGAAAGTAAAGTTATACTTTAAATAATGAAATTATTTCTTTTGTGATATTATATATAGGCTTATTTAAAATAGAAGTTTTTCTTATTAAAAGTAAAACAACTATTCATTATTCGAAAACTATGGAGAAACAGAGAAAATAAATATTACCTATACCTCTTACTAATCAGAAAAAAACATTGTGCTCACCTTTGTAGTTCTGTTTCTCTTTCAACATAGAATAACACAACAGCTATGTTTAATATTTAACACGATGGTACCTTATTAGGTATCTTATTTTAATTGGTTTAGCAATAGTTCTTGTGTTCTCCCATATTCATAACCATTCTTCTTCATTATTTTTTTTTTCGTTTTTGGCATATTACTTCATTATGTAGTAGAATAAAACTTATTTAATCAAATCCTTAGTTTTGGAATATTAAGTGGCTTCTGATTTCTCACTACTTAAAATAGACCCTTGATGGACATTTTTGTGATTATGTCTGGAACATTCAGGATTATTCCTTTAAAGTTCTCCCCTCCACCTCCAGAACAAAAACAAAAATGGTCACATCAAAGGAAAGATACGAATATTTTTAAAGTTTTTTTTTTTTTTTTTTTTTGAGAGGGCATCTCTCATATTTATTGATCAAATGGTTGTTAACAACAATAAAATTCAGTATAGGGGGGTCAACGATCAATGTACAATCATTAATCCATCTCAAGCCTAATTCTCGTCAGTCTCCAATCTTCTGAAGCATAACGAACAAGTTCTTACATGGTGAACGAATTCTTACATAGTGAATAAATTCTTACAATGTGAACAGTACAAGGGCAGTCATCACAGAAACTTTCGGTTTTGATCATGCAATATGACCTATAAACCATCAGGTCAAATATGAATATTCGTTTGATTTTTGTACTTGATTTATATGTTGATCCCACATTTCTCCTATTATTATTATTATTTTTATTTTTAATAAAATGCTGAAGTGGTAGGTAGATGCAAGATAAAGGTAGAAAACATAGTTTAGTGCTGTAAGAAGGCAAATGTAGATGATCAGATGATCAGGTGTGTGCCTATGGACTAAGTATTAATCCAGGCTAGACAAGGGCAGCAAGACATCCACGGATGCAGAAGATTTCTCTCAAAGCAGGGGGGGTGAGGTTCTGAGCCTCACCTCTGTTGATCCCCAAATTCTCACCTGATGGCCCCCCTGCGACTGTGCCTGTCTTAGGTCGTTCCTCCCTTGAGGAATCTTACCCGTCTCTGGCTAACCAGTCATCTTCCGGGGCCATACAGGGAAATGTAAAGTTGGTAAGTGAGAGAGAAGCCATATTGTTTGAAAAGGTTAGCTCTTTACTTCTTTGCAGATTTATGCCCTGTAGCTTCTATGCCCAGCACTTGTCTCGAGGTATCTTTACCACCTGGAGGAATTATGATACTCGGTAAATTCGATATGAGGCACGAATTCTATTTAAGGTTTGTAATTAGGAAGGAAGAAGAAAAGCTATAGATGTAGCATATGAAGGAAACTTGGGAGGATTGATTATTTCTTTGATATATCTTCTTGTATAGTACCTTAAGTATGTATAGGTTTTAAACTACTAACTAATTTGCACACACATATTAACATAATAGGAATACGGTGACATAAACAAAGCAAATCTATAATTACCAGCCATCTCCAGTGAAGCCAAGAAAACCATTTAGGCACCCTAGGCATTTGTGAAAATTTATCTATGATATGATGGATATTGTCCAACTGTACTTGAACCATCAGACAAATTAAAGCAGCCCATTTCTGGGATCTGTTCACATCCCATATGTTCTTTTAACCATAGATAGTCTATAGTCATGAGATTTTGGGGTGCTACAACTTGCACCCCTCCCAACTCCTGGTTGAGTTCCAACAGTACAGATCCGGTCAAATTCGTTGTCTCACTGTATGCACATGCCAGCCTAGACATCTCCCTCCTCCTTCTTATGGCAAGTCCAGGAGACGGTGGGCTGGATGCAGCCAAAACCGCAGCATCGTCCGGATCCCTGTGGAGGCTTTTTGATGATCATCCCCCGGCACAAGTCCTCCAGAGAGTGCTGATGCCGGAAGCTCCTCCTCATATCGTATCTTAGTTCATTTTCTGGGTATCCAAGCTAGGCCTTGATCTTCTGCGTAGAAACAAACAGACCCTTTGCCCACACTTTGACATGCCCTCTATACCACTGTGCAGAACTCATTGGAGGTCAGCACACAGTAACTGCTTTTTTTTTTTTTTTAATTAAGAGAAAGGAATATTATCAGAAAAGAGTACCTCCATAGCTGATCATCTGACACCCTTTAAGTGATCAACATTAAGGATATTTAAAGCATGCGTTGATCTTTGATTTACCAATATTTTTAACCTGTTAAGGAGTAATCCCCCTTTTCTTTCTTTCTTTCTTTCTTTTTTTTTAAAAATTTTTAATCTACACTTACCTGAAGAATACTATGTTTACTATGCTCTCCCCTATATCAGGTCCCCCCTAACAACCACATTACGGTTACTGTCCATCAGCTTAGCAAAATGTTGTAGAGTCACTACTTGTCCTCTCTGTGTTGTGCAGCCCACCCTCCCCTTTCTCCCTCCCCCCCATGCATGCTAATCTTAATACCCCCCTTCTTCTTCCCCACCCTTATCCCTCCCTGCCCACCCATCCTCCCCAGTTCCTTTCCCTTTGGTACCTGTTAGTCCATTTTTGGGTTCTGTAATTCTGCTGCTGTTTTGTTCCTTCAGTTTTTCCTTTGTTCCTATACTCCTCAGATGAGTGAAATCATTTGGTATTTCTCTTTCTCCGCTTGGCTTATTTCACTGAGCATAATACTCTCCAGCTCCATCCATGTTGCTGCAAATGGTTGGATTTTTCCACTTCTTATGGCTGAGTAGTATTCCATTGTGTATATGTACCACATCTTCTTTATCCATTCATCTACCGATGGACATTTAGGTTGCTTCCAATTCTTGGCTATTGTAAATAGTGCTGCGATAAACATAGGAGTGCATCTGTCTTTCTCAAACTTGATTGCTGCGTTCTTAGGGTAAATTCCTAGGAGTGGAATTCCTGGGTCAAATGGTAGGTCTGTTTTGAGCATTTTGATGCACCTCCATACTGCTTTCCACAATGGTTGAACTAATTTACATTCCCACCAGCAGTGTAGGAGGGTTCCCCTTTCTCCACAGCCTCGCCAACATTTGTTGTTGTTTTTCTTTTGTATGGCAGCTATCCTTACTGCTGTGAGGTGATACCTCATTGTAGTTTTAATTTGCATTTCTCTGATAATTAGCGATGTGGAGCATCTTTTCATGTGTCTCTTGGCCATCTGTATTTCTTTTTTGGAGAACTGTCTGTTCAGTTCCTCTGCCCATTTTTTAATTGGGTTATTTGTTTTTTGTTTGTTGAGGCGTGTGAGCTCTTTATATATTCTGGACGTCAAGCCTTTATCGGATCTGTCATTTTCAAATATATTCTCCCATACTGTAGGGTTCCTTTTTGTTCTATTGATGGTGTCTTTCGCTGTACAGAAGCTTTTCAGCTTAATGTAGTCCCACTTGCTCATTTTTGCTGTTGTTTTCCTTGCCCGGGGAGATATGTTCAAGAAGAGATCACTCATGTTTATGTCTAAGAGGTTTTTGCCTATGTTTTTTTCCAAGAGTTTAATGGTTTTGTGACTTACATTCAGGTCTTTGATCCATTTTGAGTTTACCTTTGTATATGGGGTTAGACAATGGTCCAGTTTCATTCTCCTACATGTAGCTGTCCAGTTTTGCCAGCACCATCTGTTGAAGAGACTGTCATTTTGCCATTGTATGTCCATGGCTCCTTTATCAAATATTAATTGACCATATATGTTTGGGTTAATTTCTGGGGTCTCTAATCTGTTCCACTGGTCTGTGGCTCTGTTCTTGTGCCAGTACCAAATTGTCTTGATTACTATGGCTTTGTAGTAGAGCTTGAAGTTGGGGAGTGAGATCCCCCCTACTTTATTCTTCTTTTTCAGGATTGCTTTGGCTATTCGGGGTCTTTGGCGTTTCCATATGAATTTTTGAATTATTTGTTCCAATTCATTGAAGAATGTTGCTGGTAATTTGAGAGGGATTGCATCAAATTTGTATATTGCTTTCGGCAGGATGGCCATTTTGACGATATTAATTCTTCCTAGCCATGAGCATGGGATGAGTTTCCATTTATTAGTGTCCCCTTTAATTTCTCTTAAGAGTGACTTGTAGTTTTCAGAGTATAAGTCTTTCACTTCTTTGGTTAGGTTTATTCCTAGGTATTTTATTCTTTTTGATGCAATGGTGAATGGAATTGTTTTCCTGATTTCTCTTTCTATTGATTCGTTGTTAGTGTATAGGAAAGCTACAGATTTCTGTGTGTTAATTTTGTATCCTGCAACTTTGCTGTATTCCGATATCAGTTCTAGTAGTTTTGGAGTGGAGTCTTTAGGGTTTTTTATGTACAGTATCATATCATCTGCAAATAGTGACAGTTAAACTTCTTCTTTACCAATCTGGATTCCTTGTATTTCTTTGTTTTGTCTCATTGTCGTGGCTAGGACCTCCAGTACTATGTTAAATAACAGTGGGGAGAGTGGGCATCCCTGTCTGGTTCCCGATCTCAGTGGAAATGCTTTCAGCTTCTCGCTGTTCAGTATAATGCTGGCTGTGGGTTTATCATATATGGCCTTTATTATGTTGAGGTACTTGCCCTCTATCCCCATTTTGCTGAGAGTTTTTATCATGAATGGATGTTGAATTTTGTCAAATCCTTTTTCAGCATCTATGGAGATGATCATGTGGTTTTTGTCTTTCTTTTTGTTGATGTGGTGGATGATGTTGATGGATTTTCGAATGTTGTACCATCCTTGCATCCCTGGGATGAACCCCACTTGGTCATGGTGTATGATCCTTTTGATATACTGTTGAATTCTGTTTGCTAATATTTTATTGAGTATTTTTGCATCTACATTCATCAGGGATATTGGTCTGTAATTTTCTTTTTTGGTGGGGTCTTTTCCTGGTTTTGGTATTAGGGTGATGTTGGCTTCATAGAATGAGTTTGGGAGTATTCCCTCTTCTTCTATTTTGTGGAACACTTTAAGGAGAATGGGTATTATGTCTTCTCTGTGTGTCTGATAAAATTCCGAGGTAAATCCGTCCGGCCCCGGGGTTTTGTTCTTGGGTAGTTTTTTGATTACTGTTTCAATTTCTTTGCTTGTAATTGGTTTGTTTAACTTTTGTGTTTCTTCCTTGGTCAGTCTTGGGAGGTTGTATTTTTCTAGGAAGTTGTCCATTTCTTCTAGGTTTTCCAGCGTGTTGGCATATAGGTTTTCATAGTAGTCTTTAATAGTTCTTTGTATTTCTGTGGAGTCTGTCGTGATTTTTCCATTCTCATTCCTGATTATGTTGATTTGTGTTGACTCTATTTTTCTCTTAATAAGTTGGGCTAGAGGCTTATCTATTTTGTTTATTTTCTCAAAGAACCAGCTCTTGGTTTCGTTGATTTTTGCTATTGTTTTATTCTTCTCAATTTTGTTTATTTCTTCTCTGATCTTTATTATGTCCCTCCTTCTGCTGACTTTAGGCCTCATTTGTTCTTCTTTTTCCAGTTTTAATAATTGTGATGTTAGACTATTCATTTGGGATTGTTCTTCCTTCTTCAAGTGTGCCTGGATTGCTATATACTTTCCTCTTAAGACTGCTTTCGCTGCATCCCACAGAAGTTGGGGCTTAGTGTTGTTGTTGTCATTTGTTTCTATATATTCCTTGATCTCTATTTTGATTTGTTCATTGATCCATTGATTATTTAGTAGCATGTTGTTAAGCCTCCATGTGTTTGTGAGCCTTTTTGTTTTCTTTGTAGAATTTATTTCTACTTTCATACCTTTGTGGTCTGAAAAATTGGTTGTTAGAATTTCAATATTTTGGAATTTACTGAGGCTCTTTTTGTGAGCTAGTATGTGGTCTATTCTGGAGAATGTTCCATGTGCACTTGAGAAGAATGTATATCCTGTTGCTTTTGGATGTAGAGTTCTATAGATGTCTATTAGGTCCATCTGTTCTAGTGTGTTGTTCAGTGCCTGTGTGTCTTTACTTATTTTCTGCCCGGTGGATCTATCCTTTGGGGTGAGTGGTGTGTTGAAGTCTCCTACAATGAATGCATTGCAGTCTATTTCCCTCTTTAGTTCTGTTAGTATTTGCTTCACATATGCTGGTGCTCCTGTGTTGGGTGCATATATATTTAGAATGGTTATATCCTCTTGTTGGACTGAGCCCTTTATCATTATGTAGTGGCCTTCTTTATCTCTTGTTACTTTCTTTGTTTTGAAGTCTATTTTGTCTGATATTAGTACTGCAACCCCTGCTTTCTTCTCACTGTTGTTTGCCTGAAATATGTTTTTCCATCCCTTGACTTTTAGTCTATGCTTATCTTTGGGTTTAAGGTGTGTTTCTTGTAAGCAGCATATAGATGGGTCTTGCTTTTTTATCCATTCTATTACTCTATGTCTTTTGATTGGTGCATTAAGTCCATTTACATTTAGGGTGACTATTGAGGGATATGTACTTATTGCCATTTCAGGCTTTAGATTCGTGGTTACCAAAGGTTCAAGGTTAGCTTCTTTAGTATCTTACTGCCTAACTTAGCTCACTTATTGAGCTGTTATATACACTGTCTGGAGATTCTTTTCTTCTCTTCCTTCTTATTCCTCCTCCTCCATTCTTCATATGTTGTGTGTTTTGTTCTGTGCTCTTTTTAGGGGTGCTCCCATCTAGAGCAGTCCCTGTAGGATGCCCTGTAGAGGTGGTTTGTGGGAAGCAAATTCCCTCAGCTTTTGCTTGTCTGGGAATTGTTTGATCCCACCATCATATTTAAATGATAGTCATGCTGGATATAGTATCCTTGGTTCAAGGCCCTTCTGTTTCATTGCATTAAGTATATCATGCCATTCTCTTCTGGCCTGTAGGGTTTCTGTTGAGAAGTCTGATGTTAGCCTGATTGGTTTTCCTTTATAGGTGACCTTTTTCTCTCTAGCTGCCTTTAAAACTCTTTCCTTGTCCTTGATCCTTGCCATTTTAATTACTATGTGTCTTGGTGTTGTCCTCCTTGGATCCTTTCTGTTGGGGGTTCTGTGTAATTCCATGGTCTGTTCGATTATTTCCTCCCCCAGTTTGGGGAAGTTTTCAGCAATTATTTCTTCAAAGACACTTTCTATCCCTTTTCCTCTTTCTTCCTCTTCTGGTATCCCTATAATACGAATGTTATTCCTTTTGTATTGGTCACATATTTCTCTTAGTGTTGTTTCATTCCTGGAGATCCTTTTATCTCTCTCTATGTCAGCTTCTATACGTTCCTGTTCTCTGGCTTCTATTCCTTCAATGGCCTCTTGCATCTTATCCATTCTGCTTATAAATCCTTCCAGGGATTGTTTCACTTCTGTGATCTCTTTCCTGACATCTGTGATCTCCTTCCGGACTTCATCCCACTGCTCTTGCATTTTTCTCTGCATCTCATCCCACTGCTCTTGCATTTTTCTCTGCATCTCATCCCATTGCTCTTGCATTTTTCTCTGCATCTCTGTCAGCATGTTCATGATTTTTATTTTGAATTCTTTTTCAGGAGGACTTGTTAGGTCCGTCTCCTTCTCAGGTGTTGTCTCTGTGATCTTTGTCTGCCTGTAGTTTTGCCTTTTCATGGTGATAGAGATAGTTTGCAGAGCTGGTACAAGTGACCGCTGGAGGAGCTTCCCTTCTTGTTGGTTTGTAGCCTTTTCCTGGGAGAATAGCGACCTCTAGTTGCTTGTGCTGGGCAGCTGTGCGCAGACAGGGCTTCTGCTTCCTGCCCAGTTGCTTTGGGGTTTATCTCCACTGTTGCTGTTGGCTTGGCCTGGCTGGGGCTGTTCCTCCAAAATGGTGGAGCCCCATTGGAGGGGGAGCGGCCAGGAGGCTATTTATCTCCGTAAGGGGCCTCTGTGCTCCCTGCTGCCCAGGGGGTTAGAGTGCCCAGCGATCCCCAGATTCCCTGCCTCTGGTCTAAGTGACCTGTCCTGCCCCTTTAAGATTTCCAAAAAGCACTCTCCAAACCAAAACAACAACAGCAACAATGAGAGAGGGAACAGAAAGAAAGAGAAAAAAAAGAAAGGAAAAAAAAGGAAAAAACAAGCGATTTTTTTTTTTTTTTTTTGTCCTCAGGTGCCGGTCCCAGGCACCCGCTCACTGGTCCTGCTGCCCTGTCTCCCTAGCACCAGGGTCCCTGTCCTTTCAAGGCTTCCAAAAAGCACCCACCCACCGGTCCCGCAGGGAAGGAACGCTCGATATTCTTTGTCCTCAGGCACTGGTCCCAGGCACCCGCTCACCAGTCCCGCCGCCCTGCCTCCTAGCACCGGGGTCCCTGTCCCTTCAAGGCTTCCAAAAAGCACTCGCCAAAAAGAGAGAAAAAAAGGGGAAAAATGCGCGATTTCTTCCGTCCTCAGGTGCTGGTCTCAGGCACCCGCCCACCGGTCCCGCAGGGAAAAACGGGGGATATTCTTTGTCCTCAGGCGCCGGTCCCAGCCACCCGCTCATCAGTCCCGCCACCCTGCCTCCCTAGCACTGGGGTCCCCGTCCCTTCAAGGCTTCCAAAAAGCGCTCGCCAAAAAGAGAAAAAAAAAAAGGGGAAAAACGCGCGACCTCCTCCGTCCTCAGGCACCGGTCTCAGGCACCCGCCCGCCGGTCTCGCAGGGAGAAACGCGGGATATTCTTTGTCCTCCGGCGCCGTTCCCAGGCACCTCCTCACCGGTCCTGCCACCCTGCCTCCCCAGCAACGGGGGCCCGTCCCTCTAAGGCTTCCAAAAAGCGCTCGCCAAAAAAAAAAAAAAAAATCCGCTCCGGTTTCTCTCCACACGCCGGGAGCCGGGGGGAGGGGCGCTCGGGTCACGCCGGGCTGGGGCTTGTATCTTACCCCCTTCACAAGGCGCTGGGTTCTTGCAGGTGTGGATGTGGTCTGGATGTTGTCCTGTGTCCTTTGGTCTCTATTTTAGGAAGATTTTTCTTTGTTATATTTTCATAGCTCTATGTGTTTTTGGGAGGAGATTTCCACTGCTCTACTTACGCCGCCATCCTGGCTCCGCCCCCCTAAAGTTTTTGATAAGTATTTTGAAAATGTTTTCCAAAATTTAGATCAATTTATATGATCACCCTCAGTCTTTATGGCCATATATTTTCCAAAATGTTTTCTAGAATTCTATTAGCCTTTTAATCTCGGTTATGATAGATTTCAGGTGTGAAAACCTAACCAAAATTATGAAAATTGAGAACAAGCTCAGGAAGCCCATTTCTATATTAGTATTATAAAAATTTTGAATCAGCTGAATATTAACAATAGGATATAGCATTTCAGTGGCCTTTTAAAAAAATACTTTTAATTTTATTGAATCTCTATCATCATGAGAAATAAGCAGGTAAACAAACTCTTATTCCCCTTTTCAGAAGAAGAAATCAAAGTTATGTTGGAAAAGCCAAATAAAACACATATAACTGATAGTTATATTCAGCACATATTAATATAATTAGTTGAGGTGAATATAGCCAATTGATTTAGTGGTTTAAAAATTAGTCACAAGTTTGAATACAGGAGCAAATAAAGTAGCATATCTGTAACATTCTTCCATAGCACCCTACTGTAGCCTTCTTCACCACCACAAGGTAATTGCTTACTGTTTGTCTTACAAAAGACCATAAATGCAACAAGGCTCCTTGTCATGCTAAATTTGCTTAGTGTTTTAATTCTCTAGTCAACTACTACAGTAACAGATCTTAACAATCACTCATTGAGTAAATTTTTTAAAAAGCCCCTCAAAACAATAAAAAAATAGGCTATGTAAAAATAGATGTGTTATGGAAAAATACAGCTTTATACCCAAACTGGAAATTGGATGAGCTAGTGTTCCCATTTATCATAAACATTACTAAAATTTAATACATCTTTGGGGTTCACTTTGAACCAGGAACTGTTCTAAGTCCATTTTCATGTATTCATTAATTTAATTTCTAGCTAACTTTAAATAACTTCCTTATTCTAACTAAATAATTAGTCAAGCAGTAAGTGGCAGAGACAAATTCAGGCACTATTTCTTCCATTCTCTGTCTCTTAACAGTTACACTTTCCACCTACACATTTCATAGCTCGTGAATCATGAGACAGTATTTTCTAATGTGACTTAGGAGTATATTGTTGTTAATGATAAGGTAGTAGAGTTGGAGGCCATTTATTCCATTTTACAGTTGTGGGAACTGAGAGATACTAATATTAAGAAACCCCTATATTATGTATTACAAAGCAATGTCTGGAATCCACATTTCTTTTCAATATGCCATAATAGTGAGAACAGTTTAAAGATACCACATATTCATGTATTTCCAACTTTCAGAGAAGGAAACATTGTGAAGTATATTCATAAAACAATTTTGAAAGTAGTAGAATTTTTCCTGAGATATCTCATGAAGATTATATAATGCCTTATTTATATTTAATGAGTTACTGTATGTAAATAACTAAACATGTACAGCATTTCAGAATTGAATAAGGTGCTTTCAGAGCATCAGTTAAGGGGACTAATTAGTCTCTTATTGCAGAGGACAAGCTTATAAACAGGCCCTTGCAAAAGGACTTTTAGGTGTCTCCTGATTGTGCTATATGAGGGAGATAAACAATAAAAGAAAGGAAGAAAATAATACAGTAAAAAATTTTTAAATGACACAAATTCATCACAAGTCAATTCGAATGTTTACTGAGCATCTGCTAAACACAGAAAAATGGGTTTGACTCTTTTGGAAGCACACATATGAAAACAATTCAGTAAGTACAAGCCATGTTATAAAGCTAAGGTTTTACTACAGATAATTTTTTTATAGTATTCTGTTTTTTCTAATATGACACAATTTTTAGTGTATTTTGAAGGACTTAACACTCCTTAGAAACTGTTTTGTTAATTCCACTTTTATTTGAACAAACATAAAAGCAGCTTTTAATTGCACTGAATACAAAAAACGAACACATAAACATACTTTATTGCACTTAGAAAATACTTCACATGAAGTATTGCACATGACAGAATTAATTAGAAAAGGCATAAGTTTATTATCAAATAAGACTCGTATTATTCCAGGTTTGAAAAATACAAAATTTTTCCTGATAGGGATTTGCTACATCACATACTGCATATTTTCCAACACTTTGGTCTGTTTTGCAAATATTCCTCATATTATTTGCTTTTGTCTTTGTCTCTGTAAAATGCTGTATATAAAGTTTTAAAGGCAATGAGTTATGTACCTTTGAGGGAGATGAGCCTACATAGAAGAAGAAAAACAAAAAGCCCATAAATAGATGATCATCCCACTCTTTTAGAGAAAAAAAAATGACAAGCAACTTGGTGAACTTCTCTAAAAAGAGAGAAATATTACAAAGCTTAGTTTCATAAGCATTTGTTCACTTGTAAATGTTCTCTGAGTTAAAAAAAAAATGCACTTAGCCTCAGTATCTGTGTTACTAGTTAAAGATCCCTATAATCACATTCAGTCTTTAATACCACCATCAAATTCCTTCAAATAGTGCAAATGCATGAAGGACACTCAGTGTCGGCAGTCATTCAACAATAAATAATAATTCTAAACCTAGTTATTTTATTATTTCTGAATTTAAAAAAATATATAAAGTGCATCCCAAAGGTTTAAAGTCCTTCTTCTCCTTCTTGGACATAATATCAGTTAACCTGTGATGTTTCCAGCTCCTGGCAGGAGTCTTCCTCAATGCAGAAATTCCTGGAATTTTTCTCCCTTTTTTCCATAGTCCTTTTTGGAAGAAGGTTTTCAAAGTAAATACAAAGTTTTTTCACAAAGCTTAATGGGAAACTTCTGACCATAGAGCAGCCACCCATCGACACCAATTTCCTTGAGTTCCACGATATAACGGTCTATAAGCAAATGATTCTCCATTATTTGTAGGATTTGCTACATATCCAGTGTAAATCCTTTTCACATTCTGCACTGCTGACCTCTGTGCTATTCAGAGATGCACAGCTCTCTGATCCTGTAAGGTTGAACCTGTCAAATAACAAGAAAACTTAGAATTACTTTCAGTTCATCATTTCCACTCAGTTACATGAGAGTACACTTTGTGGTGGTGGTGGCCTGTTTTCTGTTTTGTTTGTCTTTTTGTATTTTTTTTCACTTAGTAGGATTGCATGAGGCCAGCTGGCCAGTCAAATGATCATAGACTAATCTGAAGTGACAGTAGAACAGAACTGAAAGGAAGGATATGTGGATTGAGAGTAAAGAACTCCATTTATCTAGCTGGCATGCCACCAGAGGAGTGACTCTTGATCATTTGTGACTTTACAAACACTTCAAGAAACAACTGCCAGGAAGCATAACCATTCAAGCATGATGCATGTTAGTGCATGCAATTTTGAAGGGTTTAGGCCCCTGACGCCCCTCTGTGGAAACGTTCTAAGACACATATGGCATTTGTCATAAGACTCTTTTTCTGGAGATTTGCGTTTATTCTCCATAACTGTAATTATCATAAAATTACAGATAACCAAAAAATTTTCAACTCCGAATTTTCAGATGGTAAGGACTAACACTAAACTTATGAAATGTCCTTTGAACTTTAAAATGTAGTTTAATTATAGGTAATGAAAATAAAATTAGCATCTTTAATTCTGGGGCAAGTTTTCTTTCAGGTCCATAGAAGCTCCTAATTAGGTATTGAAAGTACTGTTCTTTATTCTGGTGGAGATGAAGATGGGGAGAATGAGAGGAAATTATTTTCCAAAACTCAGTCATCAGTAAAATATAAATATAAGTTGGAAATGTTGGGCTTTTTTGCCTCATCATCATTATTCCTGGAATATCTCTGAGCCTATTACTCACACTAGAATTTACTGAGATCCAATTACTAGAAGCTTTTATTGCATGAATTCCAAGTAGACACAAAGAGAAAGTGAGAATATTAAAGCCCTTCTTAATGTCACAGAGTGTAAGCATACAGAAGAGATTTATCTGCTCATAAAGGATACAACCTTCATGTACAACAGTGTTTTGAAGGAAAACTGTTTTCCTGAGCTGCCAACCTGGGGAGGATGAAGAGACATTTTGAAACTTACCAGTTGTTAAATTCTTTGCCATTTGACCATTTCCATGTCTGACCAGCTTCATTTTTCAGTCCAATCCAGTGTCCAGCTCTACCCACATACCGTTTTAAAAAGGTCTTGGAGAAAGCACAAAGAGGTATTTGTTAAATAGCCCCTCTGGGCAAGTAATACAACTTGTTGCTCAAAACTCCAATTTCAGGCATGATAGCTAAGCTGATCATTTATTAGTTTGAATGACAGGGGCTCACTTGGATTTCTGGCCTGTGACGCTAAGCAATCAAATCAAATTTACAAGACCAAATTGAACCCTCATTTCGACCTCAGACTGATCACATGGCTTTCCCATCACTAAATTTTCTTACAGGGGAAATAGTTACAATGTCTTCACTTAGAAGGAAACAGAAGGAAACCACAGATTAGCTAGATAATATAAAATAGCAATATTTTATGAAATAATTTTTGAATAATTTCTTACCATGTCCTTCTCAGAATCAATGAGAGCAAGAGTAGCACCATGTTTGGAGCAAAAATTTTGGGCCAAGGTCCAGTTCTTCATCACACTGGAAATGAAGTAGCATTTCTTCTGATATCCAATCCAGTCATCTGAGCATGAAGAAACATAGCTATTTGATAGCACTGAGGACATATACTGGCCCGGACAATTGTATTGGCCCTCTGTGAACAGGAAAGTGGTTCATTTTAGCAACAAAAGAAACTAAATACCCACAGACTGCAAAACTAGTTCAGGGGATGCTGTGTGAGGTGATAAAGTAAAGGTGAAAGAAAGAAGGGGAATTCTAAGAAGGGTAAGAAGGCAGGTTCTCACCTTATCTGACCTCCGGTTATGCTAATCATCATTACACACGGAATAAGAAGTAAGAGGATGTCTTTGTGGCTATAATGTCATAATGTGGCAGGAAATTAAAAAAAAATCTTGAAAATAAGTCTTTGGTCTAGAAAGGGTAAAGTGAATATAAAGCCAAAGTAACACTGTGAATCTGCATGCAGAGATGGAGGATTTTGAAGATGTAGTAGATGTAATACTATGTTGGGAGAAGGAGATAATAATTTGAAAGGAAGTAATTCAAAATATGAAAAGATTGTGGCTGGGATGTTTTATAAAATCATAAAATTTTGTTTGTAAAAGACACAAATGTATCTTGGCATAGCTGTGTGTTTTGAATACCATATTACAATTGACTCTCTGATACATCTAGCTTCTGGATATATTCTTAATTATCTGTAACCACCATTCTGTGACCTTTGAGATAAATGACAAAAGATTGACCAATTCCTGGTTAATCTATGACATAGGTATTATTTTTCCCATCAACAATGAATGTGAAACATATTTTTCCCTAGCTAAATGTGTATTTATATACAATCTAAATCAGCCCCTTTCATTCCAGATTTAAACATCTGCTCAAGTGTAATTTTCTCCCACAGTAATGTATAAATCATAGGGGCTTTTAATACTTATAAAGAAGCTCTAGAAAACTCAAAAAAGGATTGTATTAAGTATCCAAGGAATCTTCTGATTAATTAGACTAAGTAATTCTTGTTGATTTCAACTGGGAATGAATACTTGGAGCTAAGAAAGTCAGTTCATGAATGCAGACTCACCTGATAAAGCAACGAGAGCTATGATTAAAGAGACGATGATGACCACAGTGAGCACAGCACATGGGATGGGAACTTGAAGGGATCCTTCGTGATGTATTGCAAAATGAGGGCTGGACATGTTACCTGAGGAGAGAAAGCTGGTGATGAATTCAAGCTGACTATAGAGGTAAGATAGGGTCATCTGTAATTCTCTTGAGGCATTTAAATTAGAAAAGTAGATATATGGATCCTTATCTTACATGAAATGGAGAAGTTAATTTTCTCCAAATTTTGAGTGAATTTGGGTAGTTTCTTTTTGGCTAGAAATGAAATAATCCAAGGCATAAAATGAGACCATAAAATATCTTCCTAATATATGTACTTAGTACCTATGAAAATTCTAAGTATATCTGATTGTTTTAACCACAGTGAGAGCATTTGTTAAATACCTGAATACCCTGGAAGGCATATAAATAGAACATCTAAACCACAATCCTTTAACCTCTCTGTAGTTACTGCTTAGGAGAGATGATGTGAATGTGTGTACATGTGGATAATGCAATAAAAATATTGAGTCAATATATAAATATCTACAACTAACATGACAAAATAAAAGAAGATTGATAGTATTCTTTGGTGAAGGTGGTGCAGACATGAAGCAACTGAAATTTGTATATGACTAATGGAAGAGTAAAATGGAAAAATACTTTGGAAAACTGCTTATTACACAATTAAGTTTAAAGCTACTCTATATATCTTCTCAGGAGAAATGAAAGTATGTCTTCAAAATGCTTTGTTCATGAATATTCATAGCAGCTTTCTTCTTAAGAGACAAATCCTAGAAGTTATCGAAATATCCATCAATAGGAAAATGGATAAACAAGTTATAGTATATCCATATAAGGAATTCTACTCAGCAATTAAAAAAAGAACAACTGATACAATCAACAAAATGGATAAATCTCAAAAAAAAATGTTGAGTCAAAAAATTCAGCTACAATTATATACTGCATATTTCCATTTATATGACATTCAAGAATAGCCAAACTATGTGACAGAAATCAGAAACGTGGCTCTATTATGTGTGTAAGGAAGGTAATCTGCCTGGGAAAGAACATAGGGGAACTTTTTAAGGTGACAGAAAATTGCAAATGTTGATTAGAATTATAGTTACAACTCATTAAGCTGTACACTTAATCTGTGCATCCACTGAATGTAAATCATACCTTAATTTAAAATGATGTGGGAATGAACAGTAAAATATTTGCATTTTCCAAGATAAGTTAAAATAATAGAAACATAATAGTATTATAGACTAAATATTTGATAGAAGTTGATTTTCTCATTTACCCTCTGTATAATGGTGAAACACGGTAAGAATTTGATTTTACCAACAAGAAATATTTTTATGGAAGGATTTAGAATATGAATATGATATGAATGATGCTTCTTATTTACCAAAAAATACCCCTCAAACCAAAAATAGAAGGTTATTTGTTCTAGATTATAAATAATTGAGAAAGGTGAGGTGGTTCATAACTCAGAGTTTGAATTTGATATTAGAATGAGCTGCCAGGATTTTAAAAATGTGGTCTTACAAGAAATATACGGCTCTCTGTTATGTTCTCAAAACCTGCAATGTAAAATGGCTACCTGAATGGCATTAAAATTCACCATGAAAATAGTCTCAAAATGCAAAAATGTCCTGTTTTTCAGCATGGATGAGTTTCAAAATTAAAAGAATGTCTATAGAGTACATGTCTTGATATTCACATGTTCTTTTTCCTTAAAACATTTCGCTTAAGTTAAGTCAGACAAAGAGATGTTTCTTTTGTGTGCTTCATCATGTGCTGGATGTCAACATCAGCATTTGCTCCTTCCGGGGATTGTTTTTCCAAGTGCAGACCTGTATTCAGATTCCTAAGAGAAGCTGTACTTTACTCCTGTCTAGCTCTGTTTCTCTCAGCTTCTCAAAGCAAATCTTCCTTTTTTCACTGGTGTAGAAGTATCACCAGAAGCAGCCATAGGTAGGGTAGCAAGCCAAGTTCTCTGTCTAGTTTCACTTCTCACAATGTGGCAGACATTCATATTGCTGAGACCTAACGCAGCAACAGCTCTGATTCCTCGGCATGTACGAGCTCTTCCAAGAAGCTCATGGACTCCAGAGTCTATTGGTTTATCCAGTAGGTAGACTATGGAGGCGATTCTCAGATTGTACATCAAGCCCACTAGTGAGGGCTGCTGTTACAATTTTATTTTATCACCTACGTGACTAAACACTCCCCAACATCATGCTGATTATGGGCCCTGCCCATCAATGGAGAGATTGAAAATAAACCTACTATTCATATTGAGTCACCAAGGGTGATGCCCAATGACTGTTCATACTAATGAAGGGCAGCATAAACTAAACATTCAAAAGGAAATTAGATGGTCTCAGGAAAAGTGAAGAATCCCTGAATTCAGTCCTCTTCTTCCACCTGTGCTATTTACTGAGTAGTTTCATCATTATGTACATTTTTCTTTTAGGAGGCTCCACTGGGCCAAACACATGGTTACCTAGTTACCAAAAATGTGTGTGACTTGCACTTGTTATCCACACTTGATCTGTGTTGTTAAGAGAAAGATGGTTTATCAGAAGTAATTGATGCCTTTCTAATGCAAACCAGTCTAGGAGACACACAGGAAAGAATCCCTTCCTCTAGATTGTTTCAGATCTGCTGTTCATAACATGTCCCTTTATTACTGGATAGCTTTGCATACAAGTAAACTCTACTTCCTAAGTGTTAGTATTTTGGAGCACCTCACTAATTTGAGAGGAAAAGGGATAAAAAAAGAAAGTCTCACAGAAACAAGTTATAGGAAAAAATGGGATAATTTTGGTAATAGGAAATAGAATAGGCCTGGGAGCAGAATAGACAAACAGAAGAGAGGCAAAGTACATAGTATGAGTTTATAGCTAAGATGATCATATTTTGATGAGAATATTTCAATGAGAAACAAAAGGAAGTGTCTGATTCATGTAGAATCGGGAGCCAGGGATTGGAAGGGTACAAGAGAATGAAATGGAGGGAAAAGAGTGTAACAAAGACCACAGAGCAGAAGGCTGCGTTTTGAAGAATTCTTACATGACCTTCTCCTAACAAATTACCATTGGACACTGTAAATGTTCAGATTCTTATATGACTCTTCTCTCCATTAGAAACCTTCATTTCCTGCACATGAAGGCTGCTGTTATGAGAACAAGAGATGGGCACAGAGAAAGCTCACAAAGCTACAAAGTGATGGCAATCAAGAGCGTAATCTTTATAGGGAAGCAATGTCTGTGCAGAATGTGGACATGGGGTTTGGACAGATGGATATGGAGAAATGACGGAGAGCACACTGGGCCCATGAGGGGGGTTTTCTAATTAAATCTGAAAAATTAAGATGATATGAACTGAAACAAAGAAACATCATAAAAGATCTTCTGAAATTTGCTTTGTAGTTTCCTCCCAAGTCTCAGGTATCTTATCCTCTCACAGAGAAAGAAATACGTACTTCTCATTGTCTCCTTTGGACTGAAATTGAATGTGACTAAGTCCTTCAAAATAGAAAGCCTCATTTTGTTCCCTAAGTACTGTCAGAGAGACAGACAGGCACACAGACAGTTACTGCCAGTATGTAAGAAATAAGGTCTGACTTACTTTGTTGTCCTCTCTCCAGATGCAAGGAGCTGTTCTCTGTTATGGAACAACCTTCAGAACTCATCTTTATTCTAGTCAAGATCCACTGGTTAAGCCCAGGTTCCCAGGTTAAGCCAGTCCCACAGGGAAACTCTTTGCTGGAGCTCTTATTCAGTCAATCTCTGGGTCTCTGAGATACCGTGGCATTTATATTCAGTGATCTTGTCTCCGCCCCTTTCTTGTTTCCTAATCACTCAACAAAGATTCTCTTTAATTTATGCTCCGGTGGCCCAGACAATGTACAACGTGGTGTTGTGGTGAGCTGTGGGTTTTCCCTGCTGTCTGAAATGTGCTTTCTCACAACGACAGGTGTAGCACGAAGAGACAAGTGGGTTTTTCCCAGAATCTGAGACATCCTTCCTTAAATTTGTAGAAAACACAAATACTTTAGGAGACACCATAATAAGAATGAAAAGTTAAGGATTTTTTTCTTTGAGATGGAAATAATTTAAATACTAATATTTCTTGGAATCCCATTTATCCATTTATGCAACAACTAATATTTTTCAACAGCCAATATAATATGACACTATTTTGAGCTAGAGGATTTATTGTTGAATAAGAATTTTAAGATCTCTATCCTCATGGATATCTCTCTAGTCCAGAAAAGTTTTACTTAGGAAGTTCTGAAGTGGATTCCAGAAATGTGTCATTCACTTCTTCCCTGGGACCTACTTCTTTTAAGGTATCAGTTAGTAAGTAGCTGCTTTAATGCAGGAAATAGAAACAGTGTGGTCTGGAACTTCCTCTCTATGTTCTAAAATTATTTATCTTAAATGATCTGTTTCATTTACCTCCTGTTACTTTTCTTGTCTTATTTTGCTGTCATTTAGAATATCCTTACTTCCCACCAATAATATATTATTCTCCTGTTTTTTCCCTATCTGCTGGATTATTCTTTTCATACATCTGAGGCTTTAGACATCTGGAATATGACTACTATAAAAATGTATTGCCATGGTATCAGTATTATACAGATAATGTTATTAAGATCAATACAAAAAATGCAGAATGTCTATGCATGGTGATTTAAGGAGGGGATGAAAATAACACCATGGTTAATAATTTTGGTGTCAAAAATACTATCATTAATGTCACTTCTTTAAAGACATTCTGTTTTCAGAATAAAGCCTTTGTGAAAATGTTATGCTTAGGTAAGTTGGAAATTATCATGTTGTGTAAATTAGTTAGGCCAGCCTAGTTATTTGTTTTCCAATACATGAAGAATACATGTCGCTTCTAAAGGCTCTCTTTGTTTCCATTCTGTTTTTCAGTCAATTTCTTAGTATATTTGCCACACAGCAGCTAAAGGGTTTGTTTTATAATTAAGCCATATTATTTTGGCAAGAGGTTCAACTTTTCCCCCCTCCTACCCTCAAAGGCTTTTTACTGAAATGACCATGAATTTGAAATAAAGCCCAATTAACTGCTTATAGCTTAAGAAGTCCATGATCTGGCTCCTGGCTCGCTCTCTTACCATTTTCATTAGCCATTGCCTTTTCCAACAGTAGACTCTTTGCTGTTTTACAAAAATATCAAGCATACTCCCACCACTGCTCTTTGCATTTTCTCTGGAAGGTTCTTCCTCCATCTACTTGCAAACCTTTCTCCTCCTTTAATTCAGTTCACTCACTCTTCAACTGTGATTTGCCCACTTGCCTTCTATATGTTAGATGGAACCTCACCCTCCATGCCTCCACAGCCCCTTTATCTTTCTTTACGTCTCTTGCCAGTATCTGATATTATATCACCAGTTATCATGCACTTTCCTTACAAGACTGTAAGCAGCTTGGGGACAAGGTCTTTTCCTGAGTTGTCCCTTCTGTGTTTCTCCTACTTGACATAGTAACTGGAAACTATGTTCTTGGTGCATACAGTATATACTTGTTGAGTGAGTGAATGCATAAATATGAATTAATAAAAGAATATGTATAAAACATGAAAGTTCCAAAATAGAGAGTACTCCTCAGGGAGATGTGTGGAATTATAGAAGTGAGAAATGTGACTTTAGACTGTTGCTGGATATCAAATGCACACTTGAATGCTGATGAGGAATGATCACAGAGGAGTTGAGTTTGGTGCTAAAGAGTATAGCTAATGACTTTGCTAATTTATGTGGATTAAAGCAATTTAGATCTTTCATTGATCCTCCTAGAGTTGGGAGAGCTGGGTTAATAGCCACACACACCCATGTTATGAAGAATACATGAGATAATACCACTATAATAAATATGCAACATTATTTGAACTTTTCCAAGTGTGTGGGGTATCAATAGAGAGACAGCCAATATCCTTATACACACTGATAATCCTTGCCCTCTGATTTTTCTGCATGGAAAACACGACTTTTCAACAACTGATTGACTAACATGGAAATCATGATCCAATTATGCCATCTACAAAAGTATCTTTCCTCCTCTGATGATTCTTATAAAAGTGTGAAAATCTAATTGTCTTAGTTGGATACCAACTGTCTTTGAAATTTGAGTGTTCTAGAACAGTTAGGCCAATTAACATTGTGAGAAAAGTATAGGTGTTACAGACAAATAATCATCTCCTACAATTTTCCTCTTACTCCCTATGGGTGAGCTATGTTGACTTTGAGAAACTAAACTTATTTTCATGAATAGGGTATGTTCTTGCTCTTGTTCTCTCTGCTCTCAGATTTTTCATGGCTAACTCTTTCTTCTCAGTTATATTTACCTCACATGTCACCTCTTCAATCAGACCTCTCACCACCTGTATAAATGAGTTCCTATCAGTCACAATATATTACCTCACTCTCTCTTTTTTTTTTGTTTACAGAATATCTCATCTGAAATTTTGTAGTTCACTTATTTTATATATTATTTAAAAATCAGCATTGCTTATTTCCCTTACTAGGAAGTAAGGGCTTTAAGAGCAGGAACATGGCTGATTTATTCAACAATGAATCTCTGGTACCTATCATAGGGCCTAACCCACAAAAGTTCAACAAATACTTTTTGGGTGAATACATGAAGGAATATATGTGAAACTTCATTCAAGTATTTGTTAACTGTGCAGCTCCAGGAAACTTACACAAATGCCCTGAACTTTGGCTTTGCCATCTGTAAAATGAAAATCATATCTAACCTATAAGGTTTTGGGGAAGAAAACATTATCAATCAGAAAATTAGTTTTCTACCACAGTGTTTGGCGTATATTAGGCATTTAATGATAAAGAAAGGAATAACAGTTTGATATGAATCCCAAAAAGGGAAAGTTTCTCATTTGATGTAAGGCCCTGAGAGAAAAAACTGAGAAGTCACAGGATAGTCACTCATGTGTTGTAATTGACTCTTGTCTGTCTAGGGCACAGACAGACAGAGGAAGCTGCAATAGCATCCATCCTCACAGAACAGCTTTCATGACATGAAGACTCCTGCTTATGTGCTCCAAGCTTCTTGTTTTTTCAGTCATAATCAGGTGAATGCATATTATACATATATATTTATAACTACATGTATGTATATGTTACCTATGTATGTTATGTGTAATATAGCTATATAATATATATATATATATGCCATTGGACACAGAAAAATTACTCTAGAGACCTTATTTCAACATTATAAAATTGATCAAAACCTGTTACCTTTGTTCTGGAATCATTTTTCTCTGTCCCTGTGGGAGAAGCCAAAGTCCACTGGGCCTCATGCCATTCAAGCCCTTTAGAATAGCCTGAACTTCATTGCAAAATTAATTATTTCTTCATTAATCCTCCCTCCTCTTCCACAGTCATTATTTTTAAGTGTAAAAAATCTTCCTTAGATCTGAGAAGGTCACCAAATTAAATTCATGCAAAGGAGTGAACAATATAAGGGTTGCCAGCACAGTCCTGGGTGACAGCTGTTGTCAGAATGATTAAAATCATGTCATTTTACTTGCAAGAGTATCTTCCTATGTACAATAAATTTTATTATCATTAGTAATCAGTATCTATGAAAGGAAGGATTTTTTAAAACTTGGTTGAACTTTTTTTTTAAAGTATCACTGATATATAGTCTTAAGAAGGTTTCATATGAATAATATTGTGATTTCAACATTCATCCATATTATCAAGTCCCCCCCACCCCGACCCCATTACAGTCACTGTCTATCAGTGTAGTAAGATGCTATAGAGTCATATTTGTCTTCTCCGTGCTGTGCTGCCTTCTCCTAACCTACCTATATTGTGAGTATTAATTAAAATGCCCCTTAATTCCCTTCTTCCTCCCTCCCCACCCACCATCCCCAAACCCTTCACTTTGGTAACTGCTAGTCCCTTCTTGGAGTCTGTGAGTCTGCTGCTGTTTTGTTCAAAAGAAGGTATTTCTATATGTTTACAGAAAATACAGAAATTATAGTAAATAGGACAAAAAGTGTAGAGGGTCAGGATGTAGTGTGGGAGGGATTTTGGGGTCAGAGTGTTTTTCAGTTACTCCTTATCCAGCTAAATATGGAAGCAAACTTCCTGTGTGGTCAGCCCTGCTGGACTCAATTCTCTGAAGCAAAGAAACATGTAAAGAAAACTAAAGAAACACAGCTTTCAACTTTTTCAGAGATATTTTATATATCTTATTTCATAAATAATATATAAAAAAAGTAAGGTATATCCACAGGGCAGAGGTTGTCATTAACATTTCATAGTTCAGGTGGGAGGAATTAGCTTAGAGGAATCAGTGACTGTTTGACCTTATATGAAGAATCCGGGGGAAGGTCCTGGAAAGGAAATGAAGTAATGTGAGCCGGATGCAAAGTGAGGCAGAGAAGACCGGATATCTAGTCCTTATCAGACAGCAGCTCAGCAGGATGCTTTTAGCAGCACCTGTTCACAGCGGCCGCAAACTTCCGACCCGAGACAATTTCCGGAGACAAGAGTGTTCGTCATTTTTTTTGTCTTAAATTTCTTTTTTCTTTCAATGGGTGAATTAGCTTTCTGGGTGGCTTTTAATCTTCTCAGAAATCACAGCTTCAATTTATCATGTTTCATCTTCTCCTAGAATAATATAAATCATACAAATTGGTAAAATTTATTTTTAAATCACGGATGTGTGTATGCTTCCCAATCAGTTACTGTAAAGTGTCAACAGAGGCAACCTGAGCACGTGGGGAATTTCCGGCTCTAAATACTTTCCAACCTTCTCTTCTCTCTGCATTGACTGAACTTTCTAACTTTCTTCTTTGGTGGAACATCTCCTATGACACAGAAATGTGTTGGTATGGAAAGTCTGAGGTGTGTTTTCTTCTTCCTGACTTAAGATGGTGAAGGTAAAATACAATGTCCATTGTATACATAAACTCGGACTCAGAAAGTTGTGACATAAAGAACTACAACACAGATGAAGTATATGTGTAGCCATATCTTAGTGTTTTGCATAAATTAATTCCAGGCTTCTTATATGTAAAAAAATTGTTGTGGGGGTCGATATTCTCAAAGATAATGGTGTGGAAATAGCAAATGTAACAGAAATTTTAGGTAGGCTGGGTTCTGTGCCACTGAGTGATTTAAAATGTATCCATTTGTATTTGAATCTTGATAGATGTGCAATGAACTTGAACAGAACTGCTGCTGTGTCTCTCTGTGGATCCATTTGTATTAATTTACATAGTGAGAGGAAAGCCTGCAGGAGAAAGACATTCAGGGATTGTTATCGTTCTTCTGCCCAAACAATTGAAAGTTTAGATGTATTGAAATATTTCTGATGGATTGGATTGCCTTTTACTCAGACAAGATGTTAGGAAAGGAAAATGGAGCCCATAAAACGGAATTCACCAGAAAGTAGGAGAGGTCAAGATAGACATGACGAATCATAATGGTGTATTAAGAATAATTTTAGGCCAGCATACTTCACAAGTTAGGTAAAGTGGACACATCCCAGACAAACATCTCTTCCAAAACTGAAACAAGAAATTCCAGAAATCTTGAATAGTTCTGTAACTATTAAATAAGTTGAATCCATAATTAAATGCATCCTCTTGGGAAAGAAAGAAAACACAGAAACAAAGCCAACACAAATTCTATGCCCTGATAGTTTTTTGTTCCAATCTACCAAACACATAAGGAAGAAATAAGAAATTATAAATCCTTTCAAAGAATAGAAAAGATCAGGTCAGTAAAACATGGCAGTCAAAATCTGAGCAACCAAACTTACTCATGAAAATAGATGAACAATCTACAAAAATAAGTTTAGAAAACTGAACTCAGCAATATGTAAAAAATAACATAATATATAAAATTCATGGGCTTATTCCAAAAATACAACTTTATTCAAAAACCAACCAACATAATTTGCCGCATTAACAAATTAAAAGGAAAAAAATTAGCTCCAAAGTATAAAATATTTGACAAATTTAACCATAACTTCATGATGAAAATCAGTAACACACTAAAAATCATATGAACTTCCTTAATTCATAGATTATAGAAGAAGGTTATCTATAAAATAGATCATACTTAAGGACGAATAATTGAGAAAACTTTCCTGTGGAATCAGAAATGAAATATGATGTAGTAATTCAGTAAGAATAAATAAATATAAAAAACAAATAAGGATTGAAGAGTCAAACAATTTTAATTAGCTAAAATTTTGGGGTAATTGTAGATTCAGATGCAGTTGTAAAAGATCCCTTCACTATTTAACCAACAGCAACATTTTACAAAACTATAGTATAATATCAGATTCAGGATATATACACTGGTACAGTTAAGACATAGAACAAATTCATTACCACTGGCAACCACTAACCTGTTTGTTTCCATGATTTTGTCATTTCAAGAGTGGTATATAAATGGAATCATACAGTATGTAACCTTTGGGGATTGGCTCTTCTTTACCCAGAATAATATGGATTGGTGTTTAACCATCCACCCTTTGAAAGACATTTGGATTGTTTTCAGTTTGAGGCTGTTATGCATAAAATTGGATACTATGAACATATGTGTATACATCCTTATATAAAAATAAGTTTTTATTTTTCTGGAATAGGGATGCATAAATGGGTTATTTGGTAGTTGCATATTTGGTTTATTAAGAAATCACACAACTCTTTTACAGTAACATTTTACATTTCTATTAGCACTGTGTAAGTAAGTGATACAGTTTCACCACATCCTTACTAGTGTGGTGTTACTATATTGATAGGTCTACAGTGACATCTCATTGTAGTTTTAATTTGTATCTCCCTAATGGCTAATGATATTGAACATCTTTTCATGTGCTTAATTGTCTGTGCTCTGCAATGAAATGTCTGTGCCTTTTGTCCAAACCTTACTGAATTGTTTGTTTAATACATTCACAAAAGTTACTTCCACTCTGCAGCTTGCCCTTCCATACTCTTTACAGTCTTTTACGTACAGAGTGAAATTTTTCAACTACTCTTTTTATTGAATATCTATTGTTTTTTTGTTTTCATTTTCACCTATTTCTGCTCAACTCTTTATTATGTCTTTCCTTTTTGCATTCTACAGATTTATTTTCTTCTTTTTCAATTTCTCAAGGTGGAAACTTAGATCATTGATTTTAGACTTTCCCTCTTTTATAATAAAAGCATTTCCCTCTCACCACTACCTTAGCTGTGTCCCACAGATATTAACATGCTATATTTTCATTCACTTCAATATCCTTTTAAATTTTTCTTGAGACTGTCTACTTAATCCATGGATGATTTAGAAATATGTTGTTTATAAGTATTTAGAGATTTTCTTATTACCTTTTAATTATCAATTTCTAGTTTGATTTCACTGAGGTCAGAAAAAAATCTCTGTATTCTTTCCATATTTCTCAACTTACTGAAGTTTGTTTTATTGTCTAGGATATGGTCAGCCTTGAAATATGTTTATGAGGCTCTTGAAAAGAATGTATTCTATTATTGTGGAGTATTACCCAAGTGTCTATTAAATCTTGTTGGTTGATGGTGGTGTTGTGTTTTTCTATATAATTGTTTATGTCTGGTTGTTCTACCAGTTGTTGAGAGAGTACTAACATCTTCTACTGTAACTGTGGATATGCTTTTATCTCCTTTCATTTCTATAAGTTTTTCCTTCACATGTTTCACCAGCTCTATTTTTGTTGCATTTCTATTTAAGATCATTATGTCTTCTTGGTGAATGAACTTTTTATCATTACATAACTTCCCTTTCTGTCTCTGGTAATTTTTGTTTTACTTATAAGTCTAATTTATCTGTTATTAACATAGCCACCCTGCTCTCCTTTTATTAAGATTTTCATAATATATACACTTTTACTTTCAACCCATGTATAACATAATGAAAATGTATTTCTTTTTTACAGTATATTTGGGTCATGTTATTTAATCCACCCTGTCAGTCTCTGCTTTTTAAATGCTGTATGTGGACCATTTACAATCAGTGTAATTATTGATATGTTAGGGCTTAACTTTGTCATTTTATTTTTTGATATTTCTTGTTCTCTGTTTCCCCACTTTCTTTTTCCTGTTTTTCTTGGGGCTACTTGAGCATTTTTTTAGAACTGCCTCTTGATTTCTCTATAATGTTTTTGAACTATATCTTTGTATGACGTTTCTGTGATTACTCTAGGTACTACATTATATATACATAACTTATAATTTACTGGTGTTGACATTTTACCAGTTTGAGTGGAGTGAAGTATAGAAATCTTACATCTCTTACATCTCTTTATATCTCTTTGTCCTCCCTTATATACATATGAGCCCCTCAAATATTTCCTCTATATTCATTTAGTATACTACACCAACCATCAAGTGATCTGGGAAACTGAAGAGAAGTCAAGTATATTGCATTTACCCATATTTTTGTTCTTGCTCTGTTCTTTCTTCAAATAGTCTTCAAATATTCCTTATGAACGTGTTCCCTTTTTATTTAGAGAACTTCCTTTAAGTATTCTTTTAGGGTCAGTTTGTTGGTGAAAATTCTCTTAGTTTACTTTCAATGCAGGATGTCTAGATTTCTTTTTCATTCCTGAGGGATAATTTCACAAGGTATAGGATTCTGAACCTGAAGCTTTTATTTCAAGTTGAAAAATGAAGACCTAAAAAAAGATGACACAGTAGGAAGGCAAGGTGGAAACCTTCCACAAACCAAGAAAGCAACTATAGCAAATACACCTAAACCTGAAAATGACCTGAAGACTCAGAGCAGACCACCGACACCTGGGGAAGAAAAGAAGCTCACACAGACAAAGGTAAAGTGGCAGACCTGTGATCAAGTAGGACCCAAGCCCTTCCCCCATACCAGCCCACAGGTGGGAGGAAGAGGAACAGAGTGGGGAGGGGATAGGCACTCAGGAACTCTGCACACCTGGCCCTGGAGAGCTGCTCCTTGGAGCACAAGAACATATTGCACTGGTTTCCGGTGAGTAGCAGGTCAGAACACCAGGACAGTTGGAACACTTTGGGAGGCTGAGACTCCTGCTGCTTGTGGAGGACAGGCATGTTTGCTGGTTGCAATAAGACCCAAAGAAGAGGTGGCAGTTTGGAAGACTTGCCAGCAATGGGAGGTCTCTTAAAGAGACTGCTGTAGATGAAAATGTTCCTAAGGCTAAATAGTTTTACCAGTGAAAATAAACCCACAGTAAAGGTAGTAAACCAATTAATTACCAAGCAAGTATGAAATCAAAATAGAAGTAGCAAAAACAACTATATATAAAATCAACCAAGGAATACAGAAAAAAATGCAGATTATGACATTTCTAGATCTAATACAGATCTAATACAAAAAGTGTGGAAGAGGAAGAAAAAAGTACTTTTAGATCACATTTGAAATAGAACAACCATCAACTTAATATAAATTGTTATATAGTCAGGAAGCTATCCTTGAACTTTTGGTAACCACAAACCTAAAGCGTATAATAGATACACAAAAAATTAAAAAAGAAGAATCCAGTCACAACACTAAGGAAAACTGTCAAACAACAAGAGAAAGTATAAGAGGGGAAGACAGAGGGGAGCTATAAAAACAGCCAGAAAACAATTAATAAAATGGCAATAAACACATACGATTTGATAATTACCTTAAATGTAAGTGGACTGAATGCACCAATCAAAAGACAAAGAGTCACATAATGGATAAAGAAACAATACCCATCTATATGTTGTCTACAGGAGACTCATTTCAGACCCAAAGACATACACAGACTAAAAGTGAAGGGATGAAAGATATTTCATGCAAAAAAAAAAATGAGAAAAAAGCAGGAGTAGAAGTACTTTTATCAGACAAAACAAATTTCAAAACAAAGAAAATAACAACAGACAAAGAAGGACATTACATAATAATAAAGGGGTCAGTCTAACAAGAGGATATAACAATTATAAAAATCTATGCACCCAACACAGCACCTAAATATGTAAAACAAATACTAACAGAATTAAAAGGGAAAATAGATTGCAACACATTCATTGTAGGAGACTTTAACACACCATTCACATCAATAGACAGGTCAACCAGACAGAAAATATATAAGGAAACAGAGGCACTGAACAATACATTAGATCAGATGGACTTAACAGACATCTACAGAACACTCCACTCAAAAGTAGCAGGATACATACTGTTCTCAAGTGTACATGGAACTTTCTCCAGAATAGATCACATATTAGGCCAAAAAGAGAGCCTCAGTAAATTAAAAAATATTAAAAATTGTATCAAGCATCTTCTCAGATCACAACGGTATAAGACTCAAAATGAATTGCACAAAGAAAACAAAAAACCCTACAAATACGTGGAGGCTAAACAACATGCTTTTCAATAATCAATGGATCAATAAACAAAATAAAAGAGAAATCAAGCAATACATGGAAACAAATGAAAACAAAAATACAACAGTCCAATATTTGTGATATGCCACAAAAGCCGTTCTAAGAGGGAAATACATAACAATACAAGCCTACCCCAAGAAACAATAAAAATCCTAAGCAAACAGTCTAAACTCATAATTAAAGAAATTAGAAAAAGGAGAACAAATTAATCTCAAAGTTAGTAGAAGGAGGGACATAATTAGGATCAGGCAAAAATAAATAAAATAGACAAGAACAAAACAAAAGAAATTAATGAAACTAAGAGCTGGTTCTTTAAGAAAAATAAAATAAATAAACCCATAGTGAGACTTATCAAGAAGAAAGAGAGTACACAAATAAACAAATACAGAAATCAAGAAAGAATTGTCACAACAGATACCACGGAAACACAAAGAATTATTAGAGAACACTATGAAATATTGCACTAATCAACTGGAAAACTTAGGAGAAATGGAAAATTCCTAGAAAAATAAAAACTTCCAAAATGCCCCAGTAAGAAACAGAAAATCCGAACAGAGTAATCACTAGAAATGAAATTGAGTTGATAATCAAAACACCGCCATCAAATAAAAATATAGTCAGAACCAGATGGCTTCACAGCTGTATTTTATCAAACATTCAAAAAAGAGTTAATACCCATCCTTCTTTAACCATTTTAAAACGTAAAATAACAGGGAATACTTCGAAACTCATTCTATAAGGCCAGCATCACTCTAATACCAAAACCAGGCAAAGACAACACAAAAAAAGAAATTTATAGACCAATATCCCTGATAAACGTAGCTACAAAAATCCTCAATGAAATATAAGCAAATAAAATTAGAAAATATATCAAAACAATCCTCTATCATAACCAAGTGGGATTTATTCCAGGGATGCAAGGATGGTATAACATTCATGAATCAATCAACATCATACACCACACTAACAAAAAGAAGGATAAAAACCACATGATCATCTCAATAGATGCTGAAAAAGCATTTAGCAAAATTCAACATCCATTCATGGTAAAAACTCCCAACAAAATGTGCATAGAAGGTAAATACTTCAACATAATAAAGGCCACATATGACAAACCCACAGGCAAAATCAATACTTAATTGAGAAAAGCTGAAACATTTTCCTCTAAGATCAGGAACAAGACAAGGATGTCCACTCTCACCACTTTTATCAACATAGTACTGGAGGTCGTAGCCATGGCAATCAGACAACAAAGAGATAAAAAGAATCCAAGTTGGTAAGGAAGAAATTAAACTGTCTCTATTTGCAGATGACATGACATTATACATAGAAAACCCTAATAACTCCACCAAAAGACTATTTGAACTATTAACTGGATTCAGCAAAGTTGCAGGATACAAAATTAGTACATAGAAATCTGTTGCATCCCAATATACTAACAGTGAACTAGCAGAAAGAAAAATCAAAAAGCAATTCCATTTACAATTGCATTTAAAAGAATGAAAACCATAAGAATAAATCTAATCGAGGAAGTGGAAGACCTATACTCTGAAAACTATAAGACCCTGAAGAGAGAAGTTAAAGAAGAAACAAATAAGTGGAAATCTATCCCATGCTCATGGATAGGGAGAATTAATATTGTCAAAATGGCCATCCAGCCCAAAGCAATTTCTAGATTCAATGCGATCCCTATCAAAATACCAAAAGCATTTTTCAATGAATTAGAACAAATAGTTGTAAATTTCATATGGAAGTACAAATGCCCTGAATAGCCAAAGCAATCCTGAGAAAGAAAAACAAGCTGAGGGGATTATACTCCTTCTCTTCAAGCTGTACTTACAAAGCTGCAGAAATTAAAACAATATGGTACTGGCACAAGAGTAAACCCATAGATTAATGGAACTAATAGAGAGCTCAGATATAAACCCACACATACACGGTTAATTAATATACAATAAAGGAGCCATGAATATACAATGGGGAAAAGACAGCCTCCTCCAAAATTGGTGCTGGGAAAACTGGACAGGTACATGCAAAAAAATGAAACTGGATTATTCCTAACTCCATACACAAAAGTAAACTTGAAATGGATCAAACATAAAACTCTTAGAAGAAAACATAGACAAAAATCTCTTGAACATAAGCATGAGCAATTTTTTACTAAACACATCTCTTTGGGCAAGGAAAACAAAATAAAAGATGAACAAGTGGGACTACATCAAACTGAAAAGCTTCGGTACAGCAAAGGACACCATCAGCAGAACAAAAAGGTAACCTACAGTATGGGAGAATATATTTGTAAGTGATTTATCAGATAAGGGATTTAATTCCAAAATGTATAAACAGCTCATACACCTCAACACCAAAAAAACAAGTAACCCAATTAAAAAATGGGTTGAAGACATGAACAGACATTTCTCCAAAGAAGAAATACAAATGGCCAAAGGGCACCTGAAAAGATGCTCCATATTGATATTCATCAGGGAAATGGCAATCAAAACCACAATGAGATGTCACCTCACACCAGTTAGGATGGCCACTACCCAAAAGACAAGAAATAACAAATGCTGGCAAGGATGCAGAGAAATGGGAACCCTCCTACACTGTTGGTGGGAATGTCAACTGGTGCAGCCACTGTGGGAAGCACATGGAGGTTCCTAAAAAAACTAAAAATACAAATACCATTCCATCCAGTAGTTCCACTTCTTAGGAATTTACCTGAAGAAAACAAAATCCCTGATTCAAAAGGATATATGCACCCCTATGCTCATTGCTGCATTATTTACCATAGCCAAGATGTAGAAATAATCTAAGCATCCATAAAAAGATGAATGGATAAAGAAGAAGTGGTACATATACACAATGGAATATTATTCAGTCATAAAAAGAAAAGAAATCCTACCATCTGCAACAACATGGGTGGATCTAGAGAGATTATGCTCAGTGAAATAAACCAGGTGGAGAAAGACAAATACCATACAATTTCACTTAGTTGTGGAATAAAAATACAAAGCAAAACATAGTGATCCAAACAGCAATAGATTTATAGACCCTGAGAAGTGACTGGTGGTTACCATGGGTGAGGAGTTGGGGTGGGTGGGGGAGGAGATTGAAGAGGATAAAGGGGCACAAAAAGTGTCAATCATAATATACATTGGTTGCAAGAATAGTAGTAAAGCATGGAGAATATAGTCAGTGATTCAGTAACATCTTCCTATGTTGACAGTTATTAGCTGTATTAATTGGGGGAGGATTTAATAATATGGGTAACTGCTGAACCAAGGTATTGCACACTTAAAACTAACATAAGATTGTATATCAACTATATACTTCAATTAAAAATAAAGAAAAATGTAATGGCACTTCCACTTCTGTCCATGGTTTCTCATGAGAAATCCTACAATTTAATTTGTTTTCATCCTGTAGGTAATGTTTTGTTTCTATCTCATTGTTTTCAAAATTGGGTTGGTCTTTAGTTTTCAGAAAACTGACTACGATGTGTCTTGCCATGTATTTTTTCATATTTTCCTTTTTAAGGATTTAGATTATTGAATATGAAAATGTATGTCTTTTGCTGAATTTGAGAAAATTTCAACCTTGAATCTTAGAATATTTTTTCAGCTCCACCCTTTGTTCTCTCCTCTGGAACTCCAATGGTATGGATGTTGGATCTTTTGTTACAGCTCCATATATCTCTGAGTCTTTGTTCATTTTTTTCTAATATATTTACTCTCTGTTGTTCAGTTTGATTAATTTCTATTTTTCTATTATTGAGTTCACTGATTTATACCTCTGTCCCTTGAGCCATTCTGCTGTTGAGCCTATGTATTTATTTAATATTTTTCCTGGTTATTATAATATTCAGTTCTAAAATTTCTATTTGGTTCTTCTTTATAAGTTATACTTATTTGCTGAGACATTCTATTTATTCATTGATAAATGAGATATTCTATTTATTCATTAGGTGTCCATAATCACTTCTTAGAGTATTTCTATGGTAGTTGTCCTAAACTTTTGGCAAAAAAATCTATACATGGACCAATGGAGAAAAATAGAGAGCTTAGAAATAAACCCATAAATATATGGTGAATTTATGACAAAGAAGCCAAGAATATACAATGGGGAAGGGATGGTCTGTTCAGTAAATGGTGCTGGGAAAATTGGACAGCCAAGTGCAAAAGAATGAAACTGGACCACTATCTTACACCATACACAAAAATTAACTCAAAATGGATTGAAGACTTGAATGTTAGTCCTGAAACCATAAAACTCCTAGAAGAAACCTTGGCATAAGTGTTGGTGATGATTTTTAGAATCTGACATCAAAAGCAAAAGCAACAAAAGCAAAAATAAACAAGCAGGACTATATCAAACTAAAAAGCACAGCAAAGGAAACCATCAACAAATGAAAAGGCAACCTACTGAATGGGAGATAGTAATTGCAAATCAAAAATCTGATTAGGGCTAATATCCAAAATATGCAAAGAACTCATACAACTCAATTGCAAAAAATACAAGCAATCCAATTTTTAAAAATGGGCAGAAGATCTGAATAGACATTTTTCTAAAGAAGACATACAGATGGCCAATAGGTACATGACAAGATGCTTAACATCATTAAACATCAAGACATACAAATCAAAACTGTAATGAGATATCACCACCTATCTGTTAGAATGGCTATTTCATAAAGCAAAGAAATAACAAATGTTGCCAGGGATGTGGAGAAAAGAGAACCCTCGTGCACTGTTGGTGGGCAGGTATTGGTGCAGACACTGGAGAACAGTATGGAGGAACCTCAAAAAATTAAAAATAGAACTATATATGATCCATCAATTCTACTTCTGGGCATTGATATGCAAAAAATGAAAGCACTAATTCAAAAAGATATATACACCCATGTTCATTGCAGCAATTTTTAAAATAGCTGATATGTCGCGTGCCCTGTCCTCGCCGGCAAGAACAGCATGCAACAACAGCAGGATTCTTCTGCAGAAAGCTTTATTCTTCAGCTCTTTGTGAAACAAATGAGTTGGGCAGGACCCAGAGGGGAAGGAGAGGCTTGCTTATATAGTTCTCATGCTCTGACCTGGTTGGTGCAGCTCCATATGCCTTATTAGCATAACCATTTGGTGGGTCTCATTGGTCCTTATGCCAAGGCGCAATTAGCATGTAGTTTAGTGGTGTGGGATGATTTGTCATTAGGAAGTTCGGGGCCTTCCGGCTGCCCTGCATTGGGCACTATTTTCTGAGCGCGGCTGCCAACATCTCCCCCTTTTTTGTCTAACAGAAGCTCAAGGCGGAACTTGCCAGCAGAGGCGGAGACAGAGGCCTGACCTCCATCGTACTTCCTGATGCCCCCTTTTTGGAGAGGGGTTCTGGGCATCTACCCCTATGCAGTCAGGCATGCCTCTCAGAGGGGTCCAAGACCTCTTGCAGTGCTTTGCCTCGCATCCTCTGGCTGGCGTTGGGACCGCTTGGTACAAAGGGTTTGGACCCTTTTTCTCAACCCTCTTGCACCATGAGCTTCTTAAAGAAAGCTGTGATTAAGCATTGAGGTACTCGGGCCTGGTGCAGTGCCACATGGGCTCAGGGTGCAAGAGCTACCTCAAGCTAAAGCTGAGCTTCCTTCTTAAGCATATTGAGCCACACTTGGGGAGAGGCACCAACGTCTATCGCCATTAGGGCTTGAGCAAGGATCACCTTGTCCTGCTTATGTTGGTTGCGGAGTCTGCATAACAACCAGAGTAAGAGCATGAGACCTCCAAGCAGGAACACGCCCATCCCAGCCATGCCCGCCCACTCCTTGATGTGGGAGAGAGCTCTGAGGAACCAGGAAGAGAGTCCTTCCGCTACGGAGATATCTAGACGGGTGGAGTTGATGTGGATTATTTCTCGCCGCAGTTCTTCTAGTGCTCCATCAAAGTCCTGGGACCAGTTTCCTGAAAGATACTGGGACAGGCCTCGTGACAGATTAGTGAAAGCATTTAATACTTCTGTTAGTGATCCTGGCTTGTTTGTGGCTCTGTAATATGGCTGCGGCTAGGCCTGCGTTGGTGAGTGGCCCTCCTATTTCTCTACAGGCTTTCAACCAAGCGTGTATCCCTTTCTGTTTCCAGGGTGTTATCGCCTGTCTGCATTCCTTGGTACATTGTTCAAATACTAATTGCTCCACTAGGGGCATTGCTTGTTCCTGATCTCCAAATATTCTGCCTGCGGCCTCCATCATACGAGCGACAAAGTCAGAAAATGGCTCGCTCGGCCCTTGAATAATTTTTGTTAAATTGCCTGACACTTCTCCTTTGTTGGTGAGGGCTTTCCATGCCTTGGCGGTGCACGTGTTTATTTGTGCGTACACCTGTAAGGGGAAGGCGGTCTGGTTGGCTACCCACTGTCCTTGGCCCGTCAGCATATCATATGACCACGCAGGCTGTCCTTCGGCCGCGTTTGCGCGTGCCTGGGTCATACTGATATCATGCCACAATGCCTTCCATTCTATGTATTGCCCCATACTAGAAAGGCATGCCTTAGTTACATATTGCCAGTCTGCGGGTGTCATGGCTGTCTCTGTTAATCTCTCAACTTGTGCTATGGTATAGTTAGCACTGACTCCATAAGCCCGAACGGATTCTGCTAACTCCTTAACTTGTTTATGGCTCAGGGGCTGGTGAGAGCGTACGCCATTATCCTCAAATACAGGAAACATTTGTCTAATTGCCTGAAGAGTATCTGGGTGGCAAAAGGAGAGTGCGCCACTCACGTAAGGTGGCGGGGCAACGGGCGTCGGGGGACACCCTGCTTTCATTTTTTCCTTGGTCCACTTTTCAACTTTGCTGGTTCCCTTACTTCTGCACTCTGCGGTTTTATTCTCTTCCCCTTCCTCTGCGGACGTTAATTCCTCCCCAGATTCCCTATTGGAGAGTTGGAGGTCCCTCAACTCTTTCCAGGGGTATTTACTATTTTCTCCGAGGCGATCGTCACTCGCTTCTCGGGGCTCTTTCGCTTTTGCCCTAGGCGGGCTTTCTCCCTCACTCTGAGGTTTCTTTACCTTCGTTTTTGTGGCCTTTTTTCGGCCGCGCGCGCTCTCTGTTTCCCGTTCCGTTTCTGACATGCTCTCTTGGATATCTGTCAATGCTCTCTGACCTTCTTTTATTACCTTTTCACATCTCTCATCTTGCAGACAAGCTCTAATCAGTTTCCAGAGGGGCCTGGTGCCTCCCCTCAGGCTACCCTCCTCCTCCTCTCTATCAAGATCTTTCCCCAGTTTGTCCCAACTCGGGATTGAGAGGGACCCTGAACAAATGAACCAGGGGGCCACACGGTCTATCTCCTTCACAAAAGATCCTAAGACTTTGCTGGAGACCTTCAAGTTTCGCTCTTTGAGAGCTGTCTGCAGCGCCGTGACTAATGACGGTGCATTCCCCATGGTGCCTCCTTATTTACAGAGAACCATCAACCATCATCCTAAAAAGCAGGGGCCTCTCGGAACTTACCCCTCCGGGCTTTCTTCTGACCTGCAGTTCTGAATCCTCTCCAGATGTCTGAAGGGTCCTCCCTGTGCCGGTGATGTTCTGGTTCCCGGGTTTCGGCACCACTTGTCGCGTGCCCTGTCCTCGCCGGCAAGAACAGCATGCAACAACAGCAGGATTCTTCTGCAGAAAGCTTTATTCTTCAGCTCTTTGTGAAACAAATGAGTTGGGCAGGACCCAGAGGGGAAGGAGAGGCTTGCTTATATAGTTCTCATGCTCTGACCTGGTTGGTGCAGCTCCATATGCCTTATTAGCATAACCATTTGGTGGGTCTCATTGGTCCTTATGCCAAGGCGCAATTAGCATGTAGTTTAGTGGTGTGGGATGATTTGTCATTAGGAAGTTCGGGGCCTTCCGGCTGCCCTGCATTGGGCACTATTTTCTGAGCGCAGCTGCCAACACTGATATAAGGAAACCTGTATCCATCAATGGATATGAATGGATAAAGAAAGTGATTTAATCTATATTTTTCTATCTATCTACATATGTATATGTATGTGTGTGTGTGTATGTATAAATGGAATATTATCCAAATCTTGCCATTTGAGACAACACGGATGGACCTCAAGGGCATTATGCTGAATGAACAATAAGTCAGACAGAGAAGGACAAATAAGGTAAATACCACATGATCTCACTTATAGAGAACAGATCAGTGGTTGCAAGAGGCACAGTGCAAGGGGTGGAGAAATGGATGGACTGTTTTTATGTTTTTTTCAGTTTAAATAAATTGAATAAAAATTTAAAAAAGAAAACCAAAGAAACAACTTCAACTCTATCAAAAATACAGTTTAAGGAATAAACCTAACAAAAGACATGTAACAAAACTATGAAATATTATTACAAATAAACATACATCATGTTTAAGGATTAGATAAATAAATAGTACAGGTTTGCCAGTTCTTCCAAACTGACTTTTAAGTTCATTGCAATTTCACTCACAAGTCTTAAGAGATTAATTTTTTAATGAAAGTTGACAGGTTGATACTAAATTGACATAATTTTTTGAAAGTCTGGAAATGATCCAGAAATTCTTAACAAAAAACAAAGTTAGAAGACTCGCTCTATCAGTCATCAGTGCTTAAAAGCCTATGGTAATTTAGAGAGTGCAATGTCATACCACACATAGACAATTCAGTTAATTAACAGAATAGAGAGACCAGAGACATACCAACTCATATGTGAATATGATTTTATAACACAAATAATACAGCATAGTATGACAAGCTGATGCTATTTTCAGTAAGTGTGCTGAGACAGTGGATGTCCATTTGAGGAAAGAAAAAAATTCCTTGACCCCTGTGACATCATACACAAATAAATTCTTAGTGGACTGTAGACCTACATCTGTGAAGGAAACTGATAAAGATTTAGTATTATTGTAATATTTATTCCGTGTTATTTATTCAGTATTTATCTAATATTATTGTATATGTAATATTTATACAATATTATCCTAACTTTATATTTATGAAAAAAGAAGTATGTGATAGTTTCATATGATTTAGTTGCAGAAACATAAATTAAAAGTTTCTTGCTGTGGGAGTAATCAACCTCTCCACTTTCTCCTACCATATTTTTTTCTACAAAAGCACACAATTACACACATATGAAATCATTTAGAAAGTGAACACATCTGGCAACTATGGCTCATGGATATAGGATTGCTCACTATATTTAACTTGAACTTTATTTGACTGCTTTTTAAAAGCACTTTAAAACCAATTTTCCTTTATTGTTAAGTCCATAATTTTTGTTTCTTGTCTCATGAAGCCTCTACTTAACTAATAATTTTACCTGCTTTTTCACTTCACTTTTTTCGTATTGTTCTACATTACATATAACATTTCTCATTCCTATGAATGCTTATCTTCCTAATTCTTTTACATAACATCTTTCCTTTCAAATGTGTTAGATATCTGTTTCTAGAGCAATAGTTCAGTTACATGACATAAATCTATGACTAAGAACAGTTCTTATGAAATAGAAGTAATTGTAAGGGGACAAAAATGAGTGAGAGGGAGACAGGAATATTAAAAAAACAAAAGCTACTTTTCATTAATCACATTTAACTCAATATGTAGAAATTAATTCATTCAGCCAGCTCTATTAATATTGAAAATATTTCAGAAGCAAACACAACAGGCTTTTCCCTCAAATAAATAAATCATTTGCTTATTAGAAGTACATTTTACCATTAAACAATATGACAGTTGAACCCATATTTTTAATGGTTGCTTTACATACTGCTTGTCACTGATGCCACAGTTCTATACAAGATTTCTTCCCTCAAACCAGTGAAATAAAATAAACTAGAAATTTATTATACAATCAAATTGTTTAAGGACCATGAATACAAACTTTATACTAGATTTTAAAACTAAGCATATTTTTAAAAATTTTTATTAAGGTATTATTGATACACACACTTATGAAGGATTCACATGATAAACAATGTGGTTACTACATTTACTCATATTATCAAGTCCCCCCTCCCACCCCATTGCAGGCACTGTCCATCAGTGTAGTAAGATGCCACAAATTCACTATTTGCCTTCTCTGTGCTACACTGTTTTCCCTGTGACCACCCACACCATGTGTACTAAACATAATACCCCTCAATCCCCTTCTACCTCCCTCCCCACCTGCCCTACCACACCCCTCCCCTCTGGTAACCACTAGTTCCTCCTTGAGTCTCTGAGTCTGCTGCTATTTTGTTCCTTCAGTTTTGCTTCATTGTTATACTCCACAAATGAGGGAAATCATTTGGCACTTGTCTTTCTCCACCTGGCTTATTTCACTGAGCATAATGTCCTCCAGCTCCATCCATGTTGTTGCAAATGGTAGGATTTGTTTCATTCTTATGACTGAATAGTATTCCATTGTATATATGTACCACATCTTCTTTATCCATTCATCTACTGATGGACACTTAGGCTGCTTCCATATCTTGGCTATTGTTAAAAGTGCTGTAATAAACATAGGGATGCATATGTCTTTTTGAATCTGAGAAGTTGTATTCTTTGGGTAAATTCCAAGGAGTGGGATACCCGGGTCAAATGGTATCTCTATTTTTAGTTTTTTGAGGAACCTCCACTTTGCTTTCCACAATGGTTGAACTAATTTACATTCCCACCAGCAGTGTAGGAGGGTTCCCCTTTCTCTGCATCCTTGCCAGCATTTGTTGTTCTTAGTCTTTTCAGTGCTGGCCTTCCTTACTGGTGTGAGGTTATATCTCATTGTGGTTTTAATTGGCATTTCCCTGATGATTAGTGATGTGGAGTATCTTTTTATGTCTGTTGGCCATCTGAATTTCTTCTTTGGAGAACTTTCTCTTCATATCCTCTGCCCATTTTTTAATTGGGTTATTTGCTTTTTGGGCATTGAGGCATGTAAGTTCTTTATCTATTTTGGATGTTAACCCCTTGTCAGATATGTGATTTACAAATATATTCTCCCATTCTGTAGGATGCCTTTTTGTTCTGTTGATGGTGTCCTTTGTTGTATAGAAACTTTTTAGTTTGATGTAGTTCCATGAGTTCATTTTTGCTTTTGTTTTCCTTGCTCAAGGAGATGCATTCAGGAAGAAGTTGCTCATGTTTATATTCAAGAGAGTTTTGCCTATGTTGTCTTCTACGAGTTTTTGGTTTCATGACCTTACATTCAGGTCTTTGGTCCATTTAGAGTTTACTTTTGTGTATGGGGTTAGACAATGATTCAGTTTCATTCTTTTGCATGAAGCTTTCCAGTTTTGCCAACACAAGTTGTTGAAGAGGCTGTAATTTCCCCATTGTATGTCCATAGCTCCTTTATCATATATTAATTAACCATATATGGTTGGGTTTATATCAGGGCTCTCTGTTCTGTTCCTTTGGTCCATGGGTCTGTTCTTGTGCCAGTACCAAATTGTCTTGATTACTGTGGCTTTGTAGTAGAGCTTGAAGTTGGGGAGCAGAATCCCCCCAGCTTTATTCTTCCTTCTCAGGATTGCTTTGGCTATTCGGGGTCTTTGTGGTTCCATATGAATTTTAGAACGATTTTCTTTAGTTCATTGAAGAATGCTGTTGGTATTTTGATAGGCATTGCATTGAATCTGTAGATTACTGTAGGCAGGATGGCCATTTTGACAATATTAATTCTTCCTATCCATGAGCATGGGATGAGTTTCCATTTGTTGGTATCTTCTTTAATTTCTCTCATGAGTGTCTTATAGTTTTCAGAGTATAGGTCTTTCACTTCCTTGGTTAGGTTTATTCCTAGGTATTTTATTCTTTTCGATGCAACTGTGAATGGAATTGTTTTCCTGATTTCTCTCTCTACTAGTTCATTGTTAGTGTACAGGAATGCCACAGATTTCTGCATATTAATTTTGTATCCTGCAACTTTGCTGAATTCAGAATTAGATCCAGTAGTTTTGGAGTGGATTCTTTAGGGTATTTTATGTACAATATCATGTCATCTGCAAACAGGGACAGTTTAACTTCTTCCTTGCCAATCTGGATGCCTTTTATTTCTTTGTGTTGTCTGATTGCCACAGCTAGGACCTCCAGTACTATGTTGAATAGAAGTGGGGAGAGTGGACATCCTTGTCTTGTTCCCCATCTTAAAGGAAAAGCTTTCAGCTTCTCCCTGTTAAGTATAATGTTGGCTGTGGATTTGTCATATATGGCCTTTATTATGTTGAGGTACTTGCCCTCTATAACCATTTTGTTGAGAGCTTTTTATCATGAATGGATGTTGAATTTTGTCAAATGTTTTTTCAGCATCTATGGAGATGATCATGTGGTTTTTGTCCTTCTTTTTGTTGATGTGGTGGATGATGTTGATGGATTATCGAATGTTGTACCACCCTTGCATCCCTGGGATGAATCCTACTTGATTATGATGGATGATCTTTTTGATGTATTTTTGAAATTGGTTTGCTTATATTTTGTTGAGTATTTTTGCATCTATGTTCATCAGGGATATTGGTCTGTAATTTTCTTTTTTTGTGGTGTCTTTGTCTGGTAAAATCAAGCATTTTTTAAAGATAAAAAATTACTTGTAGAATTCTGTTTTAAGTTGACAATCTATGACATATGAATAACTGTCAAAAGATTTATCATAAAGACAATGGACTAGTCAGAATAAGCATGAACTCTGCTTACAAGGAAATTTTAATCAGATTAACTAAAAACTGCTAAATTCTACTATTATATTAGGATAAATCCAAGAAACTCTTAAATAAGGGGCAAAGCAAATGTGATTACTGCAATTGAAATATTAGTGCAATTGAAATCTCTATTTCATGGACTACATTTTCAAGATTAAAGCTCTTCTGTAACAAAAAACTATGACAAGGAGGTAGGATGTTGGAAAACTTAAGAAAAAGGCACATTAGCTTTTGTAGGTAAAATAATTGTCCAAATTTATTAGAAAAAATAAAGCAGAAGCACCAGCAATCTAAAAAATTGGGATTTATAGTTATTTTTCTTGTCTTTACAAACCCATAGCAGTAGAATATTTATTATGAGAAGTAGAACTATATTGAATTATCCCTTATCTATAGAGAACAGTGCTTTATTTATCTTATACACTAATATGACATTAATTTAAAAAATTATTCTATTGAACAAATACCTTTCATTTATAGTGGATGTACTGTAGAGGTTCCAGAGCAATTTGTAATCTAGTTATGGTCTTCTAAGACTTGACAACTGAGGCAGGAGAATTAAACTCATACAGTTTAAATACAATAAAGATTGAAATAATCCGTAGCACGATGATAGAACTATGGCATAATTTCACACTTGATCATTTGCTAAATGAATGTTTCTTTAAAAAAACTCCTATTGGTTGGAAATAAATCATTTCTGGCTACAATAGTAGGAGACATTTCTCAGAGGAGTAGAAGGAATGGGTAGAAATTGAGGGCAGAAATAAGCTATATCATTCAGGTCATTATTATTGCCATATCTTTGAAAAAATTCTTTTCTTAGTCTTACTGTTTTCTACTCTTTTTTTCCTGCCAGGAGCTAGCTCATATTTTAATTATTAAAGTTTAACCTTTTAGATTTTTCACACATGGACCACAGCCTTTAGTAATTTCAGTGTTCTAGCTCAGGTGTAACACATCTCTGAGAAAGTCTATTCTAAATAATCTATCTAGTTCCTCTTTATCAGGGATTGTCAAGTGTAAAATAATTCAAGTTATTTGAGTTGTCTTTCATTTTTATTAACCTTAAAATGGAAATGTACTTATATTAAGTAGTTGCAAAAGTTCAGTTAGTTAATATATGTAAAACATGGTTGAAAGTTGGTACTCAACAAATGTTAGCTTTTATATTTCCCTGGTGTTTTATAACCCAGATTCTGACAAAGAATTGATATTACTATAATTATCAGGACCAATTAGGATTCACTTTTGAGTTCAAGGATTGCATCTACGAATCCTCTAAAACACCCAGCCATGTAGAAGAGAGTGAATGCTTGAATAGACTCTAATTCCTATTAGGAAAGATGAAGGGAGTAATTGCCTACTGGATAGGAAATTGTAACAAACTGCAACAATTATTGAAACAGATTTGTCAAAAAGAAATCTCTGTTATGACCTTCAGTTCTAGCTCTGCAACTTCATGTGCCTAATTCACGTTTATCTCATTCGCCTAACAGGAAACTTAAAACCACATCAGGTGTGAGGTAAATGGAAGTTTTCACCCAGAATTTCCTCCTGGCCTTAGTCTATTTACATACAATGACTGTTTTCTGTGGCAGAGCCTCTGTTTGATCTGGGGTAAAGGGTGAAGAGAAAACTGTCTTTCTATCCTCCTCTGTGTTGCTGGTATCTAATCGGTCTGTTGCCCACAAGTCACCAGGGACACACAAGAAGTTCCTTCTGGAAGGGGCCGGCCGGGGCAGAGAGCGCTCTCCATGGCTGTAGGGGACAGAGCTGGTTTGCTAGTGGAGACCAGAGGGGAAGGACTTGGGAATGCACCAAGGGAATCTGAGTGAGAGACCGAGCTTTGATCAATAAAACCCTTTAACCCAACCTGCTCTTTCCTTTGTCCTTCAGTTTCACAGCATTCACAGTGAACTTGCCCCAGGCAAGGAACCCCCTTACTCCTGGAGCTATATCAGGTAACTTGAAAAAAAATTTAAAGCACTGTTATCCAACACCATACAGGTTTTCTATGATATAGTATGTAGAGAAGTTTGGGGAGTAGTAAGATCAGATAAAAAGTAAACAAAATACAGCTAGTTCACTTCAGTAGTAAAAGCTTGAAATGGAGAGACTTGACATCTTGTGATGTTAGTGGTAGAGTCATGGGTTGGAAATCATAAATTGATGCAACTGGAATACTGCTACCAATGAATGAACTTAGGGAAATTATTGATATTTAATTGGGTTGCACTCATTCATTTTTTCATTCAGTCACTTAATAAATATTTAATGGTTACTTACTCTGTGCCAAAGAGTGGTTACAGGAAATCGGGAACTTTACAAAACAACTGCGATATCCTTGTTTTTAAGGAGTATGAAGTCTAGCAAGCAGGACAATTAATAATTTAGTCTTCTGTCTTCTCTTGGTCACTCTACCTAAGGTTTTAAAATTTTGCTGATTAACAAAATCCTTCTGGAATCACTGATTTTCTATAGTGTTTTTCTATTCCCTATTTTCTCTCAAAATTTACTATTTCCTTCAGTCTTCTTGTTTTAGTTTGATGTTCTATCTAGTTTGTTTGTGTGGAAGGCTGGTTATTGGTTTTGATCTGTCTCTTTTTTTAATATAGGTGTTTATGGCAATACATTTTCCTCTAAGCGCTGTTTTCACTGCAACCCATAAGTTTTTGTTTTGCTATGTTGTGTATTTATTTTCATGCATCTCAAAGTATTTTCTTATTTCTCGTGTGATTTCTTCTTTGACCCATTGTTATTTAGGAGTGTTATTTATTTTTTACATATTTATGAATTTCCAAAATTTCTTCCTGTTATGAACTTCTAATTTTATCCCATTGTAATCAGAGAACATACCTTATGCGATTCTAGACTTGTTTAAATTGATTGACTTGTTTAACTTGTTTTGACCTAACATGGTTAATTTGAAGAATGTTCCATGTCCATTTGAAAATTCTTCTGTGGTTAAGTGTTCTGTATTTGCCCATTCCATTACCTTTACCAGTGGTCTTAATTTTTTCATGTGAATTCAAGTTACTGTACGGTGTCCTTTCCTTTCAGCCTGAAGGACTCTCTTTAGCATTCTTATAGGTTGGATCTCATAGCATGTAATTATCTTCATTTTTATTTATCTGGGAATGTTCCTTTATTTTTGAAAGATACTTTTTGTGGATATAGAATTCTTGGTTGACAGTCCTTTCAGCACTTTGGCTTTTGAAAATGTCATTCCACTGCTTTCTGGGCTACATACTTTCTAATGAGAAATCGGCCATTAATCTCAAGAATCAACTGCATGTTAAAGTCACTTCCCTTTTGCTGTATTCAAGATTCTGTCTTTGTCATTGCTTTTGATAGTTTGATTATAATGTGTCTACTAGCAGGTCTCTGAATTTATCCTACTTGAAGTTCATTGAGCTTGTTGGATATATAACATTTTTCATCAAATTTGGGAATTTTTTGATCATTACTTTTTCAATATTCTTTTTACCCATGCCCCCTGTTGTCTTCTGTGACTCCCATTAGGCACAGGTTTATATGACATTTCATCTTCAGGTTCACTGATTTGTTCTTCAGCCTACTCAAATTTATTATTGACCCCTTGCAGTGAATTTTTATTTCACTTTTTGCAATTTTCAACTTCAGAGTGTCTATCTCGTTCTTTATGATTTCTATGTTTTTATTAACATTTTCTGTTGGGTGATACATCATTCTCACCATGTACTTTCTTTACCTCTTTGAACGTGATTGCTTTAGTCCTTTGAAAATATTTAAAATGATTCATCTTAAATCCTTGCCTTAGTCTCTGCTTTTTCAGAGACTTAAGGTTAGCCAAAAGGAAGAATTTAGGGCCTTCTCTGGTCTTTCTTGGGCATGTGCACAACCCTACCTGTGCACTTATCAGTCTATATTTCTAACAGTATGTTAGTTCTTTTCAATGCCCTCCCCTCCCCCTTGAATACCTTAACCCTCAAATTTCCCTCTTAAATTTTTTTGGCCCACCTTTCCTTTGCCCCTCAGGCAGCAACAATAAGCAGAAATTGGTGTTGATGGTTTTTGACAAATACCTCTGAGGAAAACACTTTGCACTGAGCAAGCTCTGTTTGACTATTTCATGTCAAATAAAGACATGCCCTACAGGTGGGAATTTCCAGGGAAATGCCACATACTTTAAATAATGACTACTCTGATACTTTTCTTTTGAGGACCTCTAAATTCTTTCTGCCCCCTTCAGTTCCTGTCAAGCTGCTGTTTTTCACAGCTATTGTAGTTGTAAGACTGTTGGTTTTCAAGGCTACTGTGAAGCTGAGAAGAAGGGGATCGGAAAAGAACAAATAAAAACTCCACAGATATCACTGTTCACAATGAGATTCAGCTGTTTTCTTGAGTAGATTCTTGTGTATTTTTGCAACTCTTTGGTTAATTTCCAGCATTTTGACAAGGTTGATTTTAACTATTTTTGTTACTGTTCCTGATGATAAAGAAAGGATAGGTTTTGGAGGTCTTTTCTCCATCATTCCTGCTGATGTCTGGCCAGACAATTAAACATGGGATTGTGATGAAATATGCTTAGAGTTTTGATAGGAAACATAAAGGGTGCTATAGAGACATATGTTGGGGAATTAACTCTAGTGACAGGGTAGTCTATATAAAAAGTAACTTTTAATATCTGAAGTGAAAAATGAGTGAGATGTGAATAATGCAAGACAAGAGGTTTTCACATAGAGGCAAAGATTACAAGTCTCAGACAAGAGAGGAAGGACGGTTCAAAAGAACTGAAAGGAATTCAGTAAGCTGGGATGAAGCCAGACCGGAGAGTACAGCATGAAACAGGGCCAGATCACAAAGGACCAGCAAGGTGCTGTTGAATGATTTAGAATGATTATAAGTAAAGTGGGAAGTCTCTACAGTGTTAAAACTTGGGAAATAACTGGGATTAAATATTCACTTTTTGAAGAGTCACTCAGGCTGGGTAATACTGCATGGACTGGTGTGAACTGCTGCCATAGAGAGATGATTGTATGCAAGACTAGTGTGATGGCATGTTGCTGTTGAATTAAAGACATGATCAGTAAATACAGCCTGTGATTGATTGGATGAGGGAATTCAAAGAAAGGAGATACAAAGAGAAAGAGTCAGGGTTGTCCTCATATTTTGATTCAGACAACTGTGCATAGTATTCCTTAAATAAGACAGAGAATAAAGATTGGATTTAGGAGAGAACCAAAATGATGAGTTCAGATTTTGGAGCCTCTGGGGCTTCAACTGGGTATTTTTTAAAGATACTTGGACATATGGTCCTAGGCCTAAGTGGAGTGTCTGATCTAGAAAACTTCATATATATTATTTATCTAGCTAGCTAGCTATATCTATCTATGCTTGTCTTCTCAATCTTTTGATTTAGAAAGTGACTTTCCACCTACAGTAGGTGCCGCGGTGTATCTTTACTCTGTCCTGAAGCACTCATTCCTTCACCTGCTAGTAGCTGGCATCTGCAGGCTTTGAGCTGAATCTCTACAGTATGGCTTTCAGTCAAAGAGTACCTCCTTCTCAAAGTCACACTCTCAGGACCAGCTGCATCAAATGACTGGTTTATGTGAGATTATAGAAGCCTGGACCTCTTGTCTTATATCAGGGCAAATTTAAAGGACTGCTCAGCTTCAAACTTCCTATGGTGTCAGCTAACTCTTTAGCTGGGACTGAATCACAGTTTAAAGTGTCCCTTTGTCCAACCAGAATGAGCTCCTCCTCAGATTTTGATTTTGAGATACTTCCCTAAATAATATCCTCTATGTAAAATTCTACCTGAAAATCTGTTTCCAAAAGAACCTGGCCTACGACACAGTCTGAAGAAGTACTTCAGACACGCCCTGACAAAAAAGTGAAGTTTCATCCTTAATCTATTAATTTTTTTGAATGATACATGTAATTTTTACTCCTTAGGGGTAGGACTACAAAAGAATGAACCAATTAGAATTTCTCTGCAGAGTAATATGTCTTGGCAATAGTTGCTTTTCCAGCCTTCTTGCATGTGAAATTTTTGGGAGATGATTAGAACAAATATTTTGACTCTTCAGTAAACATATGCATATGAGTATTTTGCATGATACGTATCACAGTTGTAGAAACCATGAAAATGTCTCATACGAAAGAAAAGCAAACATGGCTCCATTTACTGAGGTCAAAGTATGGAGATCCATATTTTATCTCATCAGCAGCTTCATCTGCCCATTTTTAAACGAATCACGTCACCAGGGAATGACCTGACAATCTCAAAAGTGAGGAACCTCCACAACCATATAATGTGAGCAGATGATTTTTTAGAGAAATAGGAAGGAGGATGATGGGAAGACAAAAATTTATAATTATGACTATCATAGCTGAGGGTATATATCCATATAAATGTGGTTTTTTCCATTAACCAAATGACTGATTGGTTTGAATGGTAGGATTGAAGTGACTGTGACTGAATGGTGAAACCAATGAGCACCTAGCATCCAGAAGTAACAGAGCACGTCCAAAATTAATAAGATGAAAAAAATAGGAAACACTTTTATTTATCCAGATTATCAACTGCAAAGCACTGGTACCCCATGCTTTTCAGTAAATATCAGAAAAGTTAAGAACCATAAGAGGTGAAGAGATGAATGCTATGATTTCTGCCCTAGATGTCTACACTCTGATTTTAGATTCATAAGTAAGTTGTTTTACCGACAAACATGTAATTGTAAAATGATATAATTACACAAGATGGAAAAAGGGAGAACTTTAATAATGGGCCTTGCTCAGGGGCTGTATGATAAACCAGTTGTGGACAATATGCTTAACAATCTTGCTTCATGTGGCCAGGTTATAGGGAAACTCACCTTTCACTTTTCATTAAAGTTTCAGAATTCATTTGCAACCAAATAAGGATGTGACTTGTTCACATCTGTTTCCTTTACACGTTTCTCTTGATTTCACCACAAAAGCTACGTAATTTATAGGAAGTTAATCTAACTTCTTTTCTTAGAAATGAAGTTATAAATTTTAAGGTTATTTTTAGAGGTACTGGAAGTTCATCATTTCATTCAAGACTTAAAATAACAACTAACTTTAAAAAAGATAAAATGAGAATATTAATGTAGAAATATTAATAAGAATTAATTTAAAACTATACAACCCAATGGACCTTAAAATTCAGTGAAGCAACAAATTATTTTTCTTTAAAATGTTCGTGTCCATATAAGCACCAAGTGGACTGGGATTGTAAAATTCTTAGAGTAACAACAGAATCGCCTTTGCATCATGGTGGTAGTGAAACTGGTGTCTCTTGTCACAACTATGTGATTTGACTAATAAAATTTGGCTACTAATTCAACTTAGGCAATTAAGTCCACTATCTGCCTATACTATACCCAAAGAGCACCTGGATAGATCTGTCTAGCTGAGGAATAACACAAAATCATGTTGAGATGTCTCATTATAAAATACATACAACTCTAAATAAGTTTCTATAGTTAGTATTTCACTTTAAACTGTTTCTGCCAAGATCACCAATGACTTTCATTTTGTAAAACCAACGATTGATTCTCTGTTTCCGTCTACCCTAACCCATCAGGAGTTCATGACCCTTTATATTCCAATTTCTCTCCCTCTGTCCTTATTCTTTCCCTCCCTCTTACCTCTCTGTCTCTTCCTCACAGGTTGGTTTGCATGAAGCTCTCCTAAGTCACTGGACACTCCTTTATCCTCTGCAGAATCCTTTCTATGCTCTTTTGTTCTTATCTCCTACTCTATCTACATCAGCTTTTTAGGTGATCCCATACAGCCCCATGAAATTAATGCTATCCATATTTTTATAACCTATATTTTCTAACCATGACTTTTCCCTACATTCTACATTTCTCTGTCAACTGCTTACTCACCCTCTACTTCAAAATCAAATTGGCATCTCAAACTTAAAATGTTCAACTAATCTTTCAGTTTTGCTTTTCACGCCAGGTTATGCTCCAGTTTTTCATATCTTAGTTAACAGTACTTTCATCCCAGTAATTCAGACTAAAAGAGTCCTGAGCGTTCTCTATCTCTTCGCTTTTTCTAAAACACAACAGCTAACACATCTGTGAGTTTCAGGTTCTTCCTTCATACATACAGATCACCATTTCCACTGCTACCATTGCATTTCTATTAACACTAGCTCTTATCTGCCATTGTAATAGGTTTTGATTATGATCTTTCTGTTCCTGCCCTTGCAGAACTTGCAAAGCACTTACGCCCCATTTTTATGCTTGGATCATGCTTTAGTTTTCTTCACATCACTTACCCACTACCTGAATTGTTAAACAGCTGTTAGTTTGCTTATTGCTAATCTCCCTCCATTTAAATTTAAGCAGCATGAGAGCATCATTTTTGTTGTATTCAGTGCTCCAGTACCTAGGACATTGCCAGGCAGATAATTGATGTTCAATAATTATTTGCTGAACTAATGAATAAATCAATGTGTGCATACGACAGTGAGCAACAAACCAAATAGATTGAAGGTGGTCATATTAGAACAGTTGTTCAGAGAAGACTTCTCTGAATAATTCAGGAGATTTCTTCTGGACGTCATATTTTTAGCTATAATCATGCCCAAGGAAGAATCAGACACTGCAGAAGTGAGGTGCAGATACCAACTCCAAGAAAGAAGGCACAGAACCCTTATATATTTGGAGTAGCATGCACCCTTTCAGTTCTACCCTGCTTTGAAAGATACCTTGACTCTGTATCACAAAAAACATTTCCAGTGGTCCATTATATGGCCCAGTTTGAGCTTGCTGAAAAATCTCCTGCTCTTTTTTCTAGGTAGATGATATTGGTGGTATCTTGGCGAGGAATCTAGTCTGAGCAATCAATTTTCATACAGTTTTTATTGTATGGATTCCTTTTCTTGTGTCAGTTAACCGCTGAATATTTATCATGATCTAAGTTGCATCTCAAGACTTTCCACATCTTCTCCATAGGAGAATGATGGAAATTTAAGGAGCAGTCGTATGTAGACCACTGAGATACTATGAAGATGAACACATTGGCGTTTACCTGGGTTTTAGGCAGATCCATGTGATTGATGATGTCAGTCTTCACATCCAGTCTGACTATTCAAAAATTAAAAATTGAGCTGGAGCCTAGATGTGGTTGTCTTTTAGTTTGGGAAGACTTTAATATTATTATTGCTGCACTTGTTATTATTTTTATTATTTAATTCTGCTTATTGAAAACATTGTAATATTCTTTAGGGGGAAAGAAATCTTGGCTCCCTGTTGTATTCTTCTGGATAAATCTTAAAAATAATGTTTCCCATATTGTTAAGATCCTTATTGACCTATTGCTATATTCTGTATTTAATACACAATTTTCTTCTTAATGGACTTTTCAAAAGAGTTTGACACTATTGATTTTTCCCTTTCCTCTCTAAACTGTCTTCCTTTGGCTGCTAGACAAGTAGTATGAGTGACACCACCAGTATCAAAACCAGCATCTTTATTGCTTATAGTACGTCCACTGACTACACTGCTGTCTATTTTCTCATGTGAAGTATGCATAAAGGTTGCGCTTTGTCTTACGTTAACTTTCTTGGGTGTTTTCTTTTAAATCAGTCATATGTGTAACCATCATATGTCGCTTCCTGTGTGATCTGATTTAACAGTAGAGGATTAATGTAGAATGAAAGCTATTCTCATGAGCCTGCGTTGACGTTTCATACTTCCTGATGTGATTTCTTTGGTAAATTCCAGAATTAATTAGAGCTAGGCATGGATTTGTTTTCTTTTTTCACTGTTCCTTTGATCTCAGTTCAAAACAATAGAAAACATTCAGTTATTATCTGGGCTGGCTGGTTTCAGACTTGCGCTAATACATTTTCTTTCTTTTTTCCTTCGTAAGTTTTCCCACTACGCTTTTTGGGTTAGTGGATCTAAATGCTTTGGTTTACACTTGGGCAACTGTTTCAAAAGGTGATGGATAGTGGTCCCGACAGATAATTAAGGTTTTGATCATTTTATCATGAGCAAGATAAGTGGCTGTAATGAGATAAGATCTAATGTTAACTCCATTATTTAACTTGCACTGTGTTAAAAATGCACACTCCATTTGTTTTCTTAGTAGAATATGAAACAGGAAGTTAGCATCATTTAGGGCAATGTCTTCTGAAAAAAATAGGTCATGTTTTTATTTACTGCAATTTTAAAAATGCGACTTTTTAACAAAGGTTAAACAGATCTTAGTGTGACTTACTTTGACACAATACCTAACACATTTATTAATTCCATTTTTTACTTCTTAAAAAAAAGAGAAAATAAATTAATTTTACAGTAATGTTAAAAACTTCAGATCTTTGAAGGGTATTTGACATAGGGTCTCCAAAACAGATTGGCACTGAGAGTGTTTCAATTCAAACTTTCATAAGTTATTTTTACGTAGCATTTTTAGAAGGAAATATGTTTAAAAAGCAATAAAATTTGTTTATTTGTGACATGCATTTTTCATATAATAAAACTGAAAAGAAGAAACTCATTTCTTTACTGGTTTCAAGGGAATTGACTTTAGTACACTGGAATTACAAATGAATAGATATTTATTATTTTCAGCCATAAACTGGAAACACATTTTCAGTTATTTTAGGTAGTGTACAACAAAAATTTTAAATCTGGATTACTCTACTTCATTTTATTTTAGTAATTTTAATCTTTTGACGGGGAAAGTAATCCTGAAAACTAAATTTTAAAAGAATGGATTCATTATCTCTGCACAGAAAACTTGGAGCACAAAGGCAGGTATTTGTAGGTAATGGAGCAGTACTGAGTACAGTGTCCAGATCAGTCCAGATGATTAAATATTGAACAAACATAAGCCTCAAGAACATAATTAGATTAATAGACACCATGGAGTCCAGTGAGTTAAAGCATGACAACTCTGTGTTCCAAATTACTGCCTAAGAGTAATTTGCAGGAATGAGCAGGCTGATTTCTGACATAATGCTGCCCTTCAGCCTTCCCAACAAGGATAAACAAGTAATCTCATTGGTCACCTTGAGTTCTGCTTGTGAATCGTGCCCTCTAGTGGCTGGGTGAGGCCTTAATGGGCCTGCGGCAGGCAATGGTGAGACAGACACATTTACGTGGACAATGAAGTGCAGAGCCCTTCTGCAGCTCTCTGCAGACATCTCCCTTCCCGCAACTCGGTACCTTCACCAAATCCCACCTTCCCATCCAGCCATCAGCCAAACACTTATGAAACACAAACTAATAGTCCAGTGACCGATGGATGTTGGAAATACAAAACTCAAATTCCAGACTCTTTGCTATTTCCTGTGTTTCATAAATTATTCTGGTCTGCAAGATGAAGGATCTGAGTTCTTGGTGCTGTTTTTATTGGACTGGAATAGTACTGTATTTACCAGGACTATGAGAAAATGGTACTAAGAGCTGTTTCTGTGAATCTCCTTTTGCCTGGGTTTAAGACATAGTTCTCCCAATCAGCTGCAATCTATACAGTGCTTCTATTTTCTGCTTGCTATTTCAACAGTTGAGGAGATAAAAATGCAAAGAGGAAGTCTCAGCTTCCAATTCATTGTGATCTTGATCGTTACTTATTAGAACAGTCTTCTCTTTGTATTGGAAATTCTAAATCCAACAAAAACAAGATCTTGAGGAAAGAAACAATTTTCTTCAAGTGGATTATTAGGTATAATCATGGTGGCCACTTTGAATTAGAATTCTAACTCCATGCTTTGAGTCACAGATTGCACATTCTGTGAATGGCACTAGCTGGTGTTACTAACATGCATTCAGAAAGTCATTTCAACATCATATCCTGCAAGTTACCTATGGATAAGTGTAACTCCAGGGGTGAAATATTTTCCCATCCCAGGGCAAATTACCTTTGAAACCGAAATCAGTCAAAGTGAAGATAAAGTGGGGGAAACCAATTTATTGCTTACAAGCAGTTGTCCACCTCTGTTCGCCTGTGTCTATCATGACCTTGCTGCAAAAAGGGACCCCACCCAACCTCTCCAGTCCAGATATGCCCTTGCTCCTGCATGTAATCACCTATAGATATGAGATGGCCTACTTCTCTCCACCCCTTGGAAACACCTACTGATATGGAGATGAATTAAGGCTGGCAAGAGATTCAGGAAATATTGCAATTTTACCCACAGCAAACCACTCTAGAAATCTTGCCTCACAATCTACCTGCTCTCAATCTTCTGCAATGACCCCTGTGTGAGAAAACTGGAGCACTGTAACAAGACTAATAACTGTAATAACAACAGCAATAAAATCATGATAATCCTTAAGCCAGAGGATTCAGCTAAATTCAAAGGCCTATGCAGATTAAGTCCTTAGTGCACCTATTCCACAGGTAGTGAGTAGCTGAACTGGCAGGGAGTTCAGAGCAATCATGTGGCAGCTGCACCCAGGGCCACAAGGACTATAGAAGAAAATAACCTTAAGGGTGATAAGATACATGTTTTAATGACATCAGCATATGCAAATCTTGTCCATCAGGCAGAATGCATGCAAGAGAGTGGTCCTGTGATAGGACAGTACAGGAATCGGATCTCATCCTGGTCTAGTACACCAGACTTTCACCCCCGTCCCTGTGGGAATTACAGATGGGTCAATATATAGAGCTATGGGAGGCATATGCACTGGACATAAAGATAAAACAAAACTTCCCCATAAAATGCTCTTACCTCCAGGATATTTTGGCTACACTCCTGTGATCTTTGGGAGCCACTCTACTGTTACTCCAGGAACACACAGGAGGCCAGCTTCCAGACCTTTTCCCCAAGGCTCCAGAAGGGCCAGCCATTACTGGTCCATGTGTCAAAATGTCCAGGGCCTGGAGACTCCTTAACACAGTTGGGGCTGGCAGCAGGATGTTGCTCTGATGGACATATTCTTGCTTCAATAAATCTTCATTGGTTTGCACATACATTTGTATAGGAGAGGCAGCAAAGTGTTAGCATATCCACAGGGCTCAAGGTTCCTTTTCAGGGCTTCTCATTCAAACGCTGTAGGACTGTCCATAAGCGAACTGACCAGCTCTGTAGACTACTGATGTCCGACTTCAAGCCAGATTTCAACAAACCATTGTACCTCTCTATCATGCCTGCCCCAGTAGGGTTATATGGTACATGAAAATGCCATTTCATTCCTAATTGCTGCACCCATTCTTGTATTGCATGCCCAGTAAAGTGGGTGCCTTGATTGCTCTCAATCACCTGCAGCTGGCCAACCATAGGCTGCAAAGAGACGCTCTAGCCCCTTTTGGTCATTTGCTGATCTGCACGATGTGCAAGAAAAGCAACCAACAGGCCAATAGCTGTGTCCACCCAAGTCATGGTATACTGATATCCTTCCAATAAGGGCAGAGGCCCAATATAGTCTATCTGCCGCCTGACAAGGGGTATCGGTCCCTCTATCATTGCCCCATGTTGCTGCAGGACTCGGTGTAAGACGGACTTCTAAGTCCCTCATAGAAGACACAAGGCATTCCCTCCGGGCTCTGCTGACTTCTTTAAAGGTCAGCAGCAAGCCCAACTGACAGCTCACATTGTCTTTTGCCCCATGTGCAACAAATTCTGATGTAACCATTCGGGCCACATCAGAGGCAGGCTTTCCTTGTAGCAGCACACCTGGGCCAATGTGTCTGCTTCATCATTCCCTGGGGATGCCAAAGGCAAATGGCCAGTCACATAATATATGGTAACTGTCTTAGTCTGACCAGAGGCCCATAGGTCTTGCCTCAATTCCTGCCCCCAAAGGGGCTAGAGACCAACCATCTAGTTGGTATGGTGCCATGTTGGTAGCCACAGGGTCAAGCCCCGATGTCAGTACAGACAACTAGAGAGGGGGGGCTCCTGGGTGATCACGAGCCATGCTGCCTGCAACTCAGCCCACTGGCTGCTCTTCCCCTCTCCATCCTCCATCCATATTGTCTCAGTCTTAGGATGGAAAGCCACAGCCCTCCACTTCGGGGGCTGCCCACGACTAGAGCCATCTGTGTACTAAGCATCCTCTGGTATAGGGGTTTTTCCCTCCTGATAAGGTCTCTCTGCTACCACAGGCTGAAAAACAAGTTCTTCCTGCTTTCCACTAGTATAGGTCACTGACCCCAATAAGCATGGAGTTCTTCACCTAAGGGGCTAGTAGTGAGGGTGCTACACTGCTATAAATATGCACCCCATTTGGCCAGTGTAGGCATCTGTGTCACACTATTCCATGGCCTCTGGGTCCAGTCTCACACCCACCCCACGATCGGTTAGGTGGTTATTATCTTGGTCAGAGCTGTTCCGCTGATGGACTCCATAGCCAGCAAGGGATAGCACACAGCAGCCAGTTGCTTCTCTATCAAGGTGTACTGGACCTCTGCTCCTTTCCATAGTTGTGACCAGAATCCAATAGGTTGGCGTGTCCATTCAAGTCGCTGCCAAGTCGCTGCCAATAACCATCTTCAGTTACACAAACATCTAGCTCACAGGGCCTTGATGAGCCCATTACCCTCAAGGCCTGTCTGCCTTGACTGCTTCCTTAGCAGCAGAAAAAGCAGCTGCACATGTTTCATCCCAGTTCCACCTGATGCTCTTTCCTATCAGCCAGTATAAGGGCTTCAGAATTTGTGCCAAGTTCAGGATATACACTCTCCAGTAGCCCAAAAGACCAAAACCTCTTGTAATACTGCCACAGTAGTAGGGGTGGGGAAAGCTTGGACCTTGTCTGTTACTGCTTTTGGGATAACCAGTTTTCCCTGATGAGACAACCCCCAACAATATTACTGATAACCCAGGTCCCTGAACCTTGGTGCTGTTCACAGCCCATCCTTTCTCCTGTAGATGTTGCAGCAGTCTAGGAACTGCCTCTTTTAAATCTGAAAAAGAATCAGAAGTGAGCATAATGTCATCAATGTAGTGATATAGCCACACCATTTGCACTTTCTTTCTTGTGGCCCAGTCCTGGGCTACAAGTCCGTGATCCTTATCCAATGCCACAATGTCTTGTTTATTGTAGTTTTATAATAAATCTTGAAGTATCCTTAAGTCATATAATCTAAATCCTATAATCTGTTCCTTTTTCAAGACTGTTTTAGACATGCAAGTCACTGCTTTTCCATATAAGTTTTAGAATTGGCTTAATTTTTACCAAAAAAAAAAAAGCATTCCTAGGATTATGATTGGAATTGTGTTCAATCTATAAAATTGACATTTCTACAACAGTAAGGATTCCCATCCCCAAATGGTATCTCTCTATTTATTCAGGTCTTCTTTAATTTCTCTTAGCAATGTTCCAGGGTACTTAGTGTAGAGGTCTTGCATGTTTTGTGGAATTTATTCCTTAGTGTTTTGGGTTTTTTGACATTATTGTACTTAATTTTCTTAAGTGACTTAATTTATTTTAACTTTAAATTTTCTATTTTTTCACTCCTAATATACAAAAAGCACAATTGATTTTTGTATATTAACCTTATATCCTGTGATCTTATTGTGATCTTCACTTTAGAGTAGTTTTTGTTCAGATTCCTTAGGATTTTCTATGTATACAATCATGCTATCGCCAAGTAATTTTATTTCTTTATGGTCTTTATGCCTCTTATTTTTTTAAATTGCCTTATTGGAATGCTAGGGACCTTCAATTCAATGTTAAATAGATATGGGGAGAGTGGCTCATCCTTGCCTTGTTCCCAATCTTAGGGAGAAATTCTTCAAACAGGTATGATAAATTTTATGATACAGTATTTTTTTTTAGCAGATGTCCTATATCAGGTTGAGGAAGTTCCCTTCAATTTCTAGTTTCCTGAGAGTTTTTAGCACAACTGGATGTTGAATTTTGTGGAGGTGTCCCTGTGGAAGGACAGTGAATGTCCACTGCTGGCCTTCCCACATGAAGGCAAACTGTTCTTGACTTTCCTGTGCTATGTCAATAGAGAAGAGAGCATTAGTAAGGTCCACAAAATAATGAACTATCCCTAGTTCATGTCTGAGGGTGTCCATAAGGGCTGCTATAGAGAGGAAAGTAGCATGCAAAGGGGATGGGACTTTATTCAATTCCCTGTAGCCTGCAGTCATATGGCAGGAGCCGTCTGACTTTTTCACCTGCCATACTGGGGAATTAAAAAGACTATGAGTGGGCTTTATGATGTCCACCTTCTCCAACTCCTGTAGATTTTCTCCAATTTCCTTGTGCCCCCACCCAGGCAATTTGTATTGTTTAGTGTTTGTCACCAACCAAGATACAGGCAAAGCTACAGGTGGGTGCTTAGCATGTCCCCTCAGAACTGCCTTTACCACACGTACTCTCAGTCTAAACTCACCTGCCGTGGTCTGTAACCACAGGCCCTGCAGGATATCTACCCGCAAAATATATTCAAGGATGAGAGAAATGTACACAATATGCTCCATTGGGGGTAAATGCCCTCTTCCCAATGGGATTTGGGCTTTCTTCACTCAAACTGCCTTACCCCACAGCCATCTGTCACAGCAGGGGTCCCGGGAATATGCTCAAGGTTGCCATAAATCAGAGAACATTCAACTCCTGTCACCAGCACCAGGACACACTGTACATTCATAGGGGATCAATGAATTGCTAATTCTACATGTGGCCTCCAGCCCCCACCACGTTCCCCAGGGTGGGGGCCTTGACCCACCCCTCAGTCAAACTGGGATGCCCAGTTGTCCTTCTGTTGGGGTGAGGGCCCAGGCAGATCTGGAGTACTGCCCCCTAGGAGGTCTTGCAGGGACACAAGCCAGACATGGGGCTCTGCCTCCGGCCTCTGTGGTCTGGACCTCAGCGGCTGGAAGTGCTGCTCTGGCTGTAATTGGGGCCACAGTTCTAACAGGACCCTACTGGGCTGCCCATCAAGTTTTTCTTTCACTGCCCTGGCCTTTATCAAGTCAACCCACATCTGAGTTCTCAACACCTTCATGGGACCCTTTGCACGTCTCTTCAGTCATAGCCCATATTTCCTTCCAGGCTCTTATTGTTTCAACCTCCCCCAGATCTGCTAAAGTATGAGTAGCCTCACTTATGGGTCGCCCTATGTGGGGAGCAAGAATAGTCGCTAGGGACCCAAAGAGAGATGGGGAACTGTATGGAGCACCAGATTTCTCATTCCCATTGTGAACAACTCCTCATCATGGTCCTGGGAGTCCATATTATTAATGATATTTTTCATGCCCAATTTCCATAACACCTGCAGGAGTTCTGCATATGTTTTTCCAGCTAGTGGAGTAAATCTGGTAAATCACCCTGATTAGGCCAAACTGCCCTGATGGGGGCTGTCAGTCAATCCAGAAGCACCCGATTCCCTGAGGTGTGATGGGCACTTTGCAACCACTACCAGAGAGAAGGGTAAGTCATCAGGGTGGCCATTCTACCCATTTCAGAACCTGACATAACAATGTTTTCCGACCCCATATCCCAAAGATGCAAAAGTCATATAGGCAGAGGTTCCAATGGCTTCTGCCAAAACCAGATGCTCTTGTCCACCAGCTCATCCTGGGTATAGGGGCGGAGCATGGAGTGCTCCACAACCCTGGGAGGGTTCTGCTCCTTCCCTTGAGCAGCCCATGGTTGTTGCGTTTTTATTTTCTTAATTACAACCAGGCTGGCCTTTAATGCTGGAAAGGCTGATGCCTTGGGTGGTGGCCTCAGCATCAATTTGGCCCTGTGTCCCACCCCCTCATCCTCCCCTGACATCTCTTCTACCATCTCTGGGGCTAAAGGCACTGCTTTTTCCTCCCCTGATCCCATGGCCTACTGTAACCTGGATTCTCCTGCTGCCCCCTCCCTTGCTGCTGCTCATGTATCTTCCAGAAGCACGGCCTGTCTTCTCAATAACTGTCTCTCTTTCTTAAGGGCATCCCATAGGTCATTGCCCAGCCCCTCCAAGCGATGCTGAAGTGTGTCTCTCTGCAGCTGAAGTCTCTTTCTGGGCTCCATAACCCCTTCCACTATCTTGAGAAACAAACATCCCGTAATCCTGGCTGCTACACAGCCACTAAGGGCCTCTAAGAAGTATTCTATCTGATGGAGGGCTAATTCCACAGCTTCTGGTGTCTCCACTCTTCCCCAATTCTGGGGAAGGCCCCACCCCTCTAGGAGGTGTTTTACCCTAGACCAGTTCCCCACTAGGGGCTCCCCATTTGGAAGTCTCATGGATAGGGAGCTCCTGGGTGAAGCCACACCCTCCACTGCTGTAGCCACCGGGTCCTCCCCACCATCCAGAGGGGGTTTTCTGGGTATCTCCCTCCCATCTCTATGGGTGGCACACCCAAGGGTTGCACCCATGAAAACAGATTTCAGGTTCAGTGGTCCTGCCAACTACTGCCAGATGTAACTCCTGGGGGAAAATATTTTCCCAGCCTGGGGCAAATAAACCTTTGGAGCTTAAATCTGTCAAAGGGAGAAATAAAGTGAGGGAAACCTGTTTATCACCTATAAGCAGTCATCTACTTTTGCTCACCCATGTCTCTCATGACCCAGCTGCAAAACGGGACTCCACCCAACCTCTCCAGTCCAGATATGTCCTCATCCCCCTTGTAATCACCTATTGATATGGAGTGGACTACTTCTCTCCACCCCTTGGAAACACCTATTGATATGGAGATGCACTAAGGCCCAGTGAGAGATTTTGGAAATATTGCAATTTTACCCACAATAAGTAAAGTCAATTCTATAGGTATGAGCTGATTGCCAAACTTTCTTCTCTGTAAAATGTCAAATACAGGGTTGTGTGAGAAACCATGACAACAGATAAAATATTCTGTAACTCTGTGAATGGTGATGCTAGTAGAAGCAGGTGGAGAAGTCAAATTTGTTCCTAAAATAAGATTATTCCTATGCAGATGAAGCACTATCCTATCCATAATGGAAGGGGATTAAGTAATAGATCTTCTTGTAGGTGGGTGGCTGGTTTCCCTCAGAAACTGTGCTGTTTTGGTCTCTGCTGGTTAGGCATTCAGCAGAGGTTTTGCAAAATCTGCCTTGATGAGGGAGGACCCTATGGAGCATCTACACAGCTTCCATCCTTCTTGTCTTGGGCAATTTTATAGGTGCCCATTTAATAAGTTCCAGAACAGCTTGGGAAAGAGGCTGACTGACATCCACAGGTTAGACCAGTTTTTCCATCCAGCTATTGATAAACGCACCAGAAAGTTGAAGACTCGTGGTGGGAAAAATGTACAGGAAGCAGTAACCCAAATAATGCTACTGTAACTATGATAATATCAAATACAAGCACAAAGTCACTACCAAATATAAGAGGATGACTATACAAGATAGCCTTAGTTTGCCCCTCCAGCTTTGATGCCCACCTTCATCTCACTTTTTGCCCTGGGAGACTGTGATGACAGTTTTGCCCAGTGGCCTCCACTTGCCCTTGGCCAGCTGGTGCTCAGCAGGAACACAGAGGGATGAGCTAGGAGTCAGGGCCAATGGTCCTGGGCCCCTTCCTGGGAGGCCAGGATCGGCTGTGCTTCCTTCAGGGGCGCCTGCTCTGTTCTGCAGTCTATCCTCCGTCTTCTGCTTCACTCGGGAAGTCTCATGGCTGAAGGCTTTGAGTTTCCATTCTACATTTGCTAAGATGCCAGAGATTTGGAATTTATTTGCCAACTTTTTGAACCACTTCATCTCAATTTATGATATTAACATATCCAGAATTGTATTACTCTTCTTAGTGTGGGTTCAGTGGAACTTTTGAGAATGATAGGGAAGTTCCCAAATTGAATTTTAAAGATGGTTGCACACCTCTCTACATATATGCTAAATTCAATCACCTACTAGGTGAATTTCATGGTATGTAAATTAGCTTTCACTAAAGCTAAGAGAAAAAAAAATCTCAACTATTTTCTCAGCATCATGAATGATATCGTTCTTAAATTAGTCCTGGAATGTTTTTTTTTTTTTTTAGGATGTCTTTAGAATGCTCAAAATTGCCAGTATTTTTTTCTTCAAATGATATTACTAAATTATTAGCATATTTTGGAATCAATATAGTTGTTTTAGGATCAGGAAATAATTTAATTCTTAGGTAACGGCAAGCTAGTATATAAAATCAAATATCAATATATTAGGGTGTGTAATTGAAAGGTCATGTATTTATGCTAAACTGTATATCATTGAGCTCAGTTCTATTAGAGGAATACAATAGTTCACTCCCCTGACTTTTAAAAACTTATCAAGAAAAAGCTTTAAGAGAACCAAATATGATACTAAATTCAATATGTGGTGGACATTTGATAAATTAGGTGTTATCGAGGTCATGGGAAATGAATTTAAAAATAAAAAATGTTTCCTGTGAGGTTTTCACCAATAGATGAAACCGTGAACCCTTGTGTCCCTGAGCAGACAATCTGGGGACAATCTTATCAACAGTTTTATTATTCTTTTCTTATTATATATTATACTTTAAAAATAAAATATATACATATATAAACACACATTCACTCACACTGAAGATGCAAGATGAAGAAAGATATATGACATTGAATGTAGAGTTGAGGAAAAAGATTTCCATCCAAACAACCCAACTTAAATTAAAAGGTATGGAATTTAGTTTTTTACCCAATTAATCCAATTGGTATGGGCTAATCTGGGTATGGATTTAATATGCGCTAATATTAATATGGATAATAATGTGGATAGTAGCTTCCCATGTTCTGCTCTTTTCTGTTCTTGGATAGTTTTATTTCTTTTGTGCTTCCCTCTCTGTCTCTCTCTAGCCTCTCTGTATCTGTCTCTGTCTCGCATTTATCAAAGTGGGACTAACAGTTATTTCTTTTAAAATAATATTTGGTCTCATATAATTCTTCAAAGGTACTCTCAGGAAATACATGCATTCTATTAAAAGTAGTAATTTAAAAAATGAATATTTTGTGCCAGTCATCCACCTCCATATTATTCATAAAATACAGCATTTTTAAATGCCAACTTTTAATTCCCCTGGTTAAAAACTTTAAAATATGTTTCTCACTAGGTGAAAAAATTTGTTTAGAAAAGAGAGATAATAACTTGAAAGACCACAAAACGCACCAGTTACTCTGTGTGAACATTTTTTCACACTCAGTTGGCAGATGTGACTTGGAAACCAAAATGTGTTTGGTGCAGAGAAGATGTTCAGGAAGCCACAAATAGCAAGTTTAAGTAAATAGCAAAATTAAACTCCTAGTAATTTAGGTGGCATATGTCAATAGTTATCTTTTACTAATGGATCCTTCGCTAATATGTGATAAAGCTAGGGGTGAGAAATGTATGTTATATTTTAATCTAATTGACAATTTAAGCCTTGTCATTATATACAGGGTTTTACTTAACTTTGTGATGAAATATTTGTATCCTTGTTCTCCTATTTTGGTGCTCATGATAATAAGAAATTACATTTTTGCCATATATACTAAGTTTCAGAATCATTATAGAAATAGTATTACTAATAATATGTGTTGTATATATCCCATTGGCCTTGCACAAATTGTTGTAAAATTACTTGAAATAATTCCTCTCTCTGTGGTTATGCCATTAGCTAATGCCCAGTTAGGGACCTTTAATTTTTCCTTGTTATTTTTAGAGATACCTTTTTTCCATCTTGGCTTAACTTATCTTTTTCATATGTGTAAGCATACATATTATGCAATTATATATTATACATCTTATACAATATAATTATAGTTATTTTACAATTTTTTAAAGTCAAACCTATACAGCAAGGTACTTCCAGAGACCTCCACATCCCATAAATCCAGCTCCCATCCTATATTTTTGCTGTGATTTTTATTATCTCTTTGCTTCTGCCAACTCTGGACTTAGTTTGATTTTCTTTTTCTAGTCCCTTGACATGTAAAGTTAGGTTGTTTATCTGAGATCTTCCTTCTTATATTAATGTAGGTAATCATGACTATAAACTTCCTTCCTATAAGGGAATTTCCTGCATCCCATAAGTTTAGGTATGCTGTGTTTCCATGTTTGTTTAAGATTTAAAAAAAAAAATTACCCTTTGATTTCTTCTTTGATCCATCAGCTGTTCAGGAATATGTGGTTTAATTTGACATATTTGTGAATTTTCTGCTTTTCCCACTGTCTTGATTTCAGGTTTCTTACTATTGTTGCTGGGAAAATACTTGGTATGATTTCAATCTTCTTAAATTTACTGAGAGTAGTTCTATGTCCTAACATGTATCCTGGAGAACGTTCCATGTGCATTGGGGAAGAATGTGTATTTTGCTGAGGTTGGATGGGATGCTGTGTATGCTTGTTAGGTCCGTTCAGTCTAGTATAGTTCAAGTCCAAAGTTTTCCTATTGATTTTCTGTTTGGATGATGTATCCATTGTTGAATGTGGGGTACGGAAGCCCCCTGCTATTATGGCATTGGTTGTCTACGTCTCCCTTCAGATCTTTTAATATTTGCTTAAGGTATTTAGGTGTTTCAATGCTGGGTACTATATTTATGATTGTTATATGTTCATGATAAATTAACCCCTCTAGCATTATACGATGACCTTTTCTGTCACTTGCTACAGTTTGACTTAAAGTCTGACTTAAAGATTTATACTTTCATCTGATATGACTGCAGCTACCTCTGCTTTCCTTTAGTTTCCATTTGCATCAAATATTTTTTTCCATTCCTTCTCTTTGAGCCTGTGTGAGTTCTTAAAGTTGAAGTGAGTTTCTTGTAGGCAGCACGTAGCTGGGTTTTGTTTTTCTTTAATCCATATAGCCACTTTATGCCATTGGAATACTGAACCCATTTTCATTTGGAAAGTTCTTCATAGTATGTACTGGTTACTAACAGTATAATGAGGATTTTTGTATGGATAGTCATAAGAGTGATTGTTTTCAGTTTTTTAAAAACTATTTTTTTATGGTAAAGGCTTATGTTTTAACCTTATAAATTAAATTATACCTCATTTGTACAAGAGAGAATACAGTATAATGAAAATGCTATTTTCTTCTTAATTCTGAACCTTAATATGCCTCAAATTCATACTGTGAAGGTCGCCCATGTTGCTTGAGAGAAATAATTGAGCCTGAGATGAATATGAATAGGCTTCCACATGCTTTCTCCTAATGTTTTCTGATAACTATTTGCTTGATTTAAAAATAAATAAATAAATGGCATTTTGTTACATGTTATTATTGAATTCTTGGAGTTTACTAGTTATTACTGCTAATAATTAAAAATATTCAAAAATAATCTGGGAAATGCAGGGTATTCATTAATGAAATTCTGATAAATCTTATTCTACTATTTTTGTCAATATTATAAGAGAAAAGCTGTATCAGTTCTCTGAAATACTGCTGTGTATGGTTTATTATGCTTCTTTTTGCCTGGGTTTGACAACTTTAAATGTCATTTCTCTATTCTCACAGGTTTCAAGGGTATTTGGAATATGAATTTCAGTATTAAAAGTTCAATTTATTGACTGAACAATAAAATGATCACAGTTATGAGAGTGATTTCTCATCAATAACTACGATTCATTTGCAAAAATTATCTTTGATAAGGACACAATCTATTATGCAAAATATAGATGTCATTTATTCAGTATAAACTACTTATATAATTCTATAAATCTAAGTCCTCTTCAATGAGATAGAGAAAAATAACAACATATATACTTGAGGTAATGCTTTAGACTATTTATTTTCTGTCAAATGATATCAGTTTATTGATTAGTAACCATCAGGGAGGGTGCACTATTATCTTGAACCTAGCAGCACAAGTATATGAAAATTAAAACTGCCACTCTTAAGTAGTTTACCATCTAATAAGAAGCTGAAGCATCATTATTCCTTGGGTTGGAAAGGATTTTAGGATTTTTTAAAGATTAAAATAGCAAGTACCAGAAGTTATATTTAGTTTGGATTTATATTACATCTTCAGTAAATGAAATAAGTCAAATGACTTGTGAATATTATGTTAAAGCATAAGATTAATTATAAATTTTTTTTGAATACATATGTATAGTACACAATATATGTGTGTATGCTTAGGGAATTATTAGGTGTATAGATAAAAAATTTTTTTTTCTATTGGTCAGTTATGTCAAGTGTTAGCAATTTCTTAAGATTCAATGTACTATATATCATAGCTTCTGACCACCCAGAATATTATCATTATTAAATAAAATAAATAGGTACTTTTCTATTTATTTAAGGTTTATACTTTTGATTGCCTAATATCCTTTGAAATTTGAAGCCAATATTATATACAATCCTATCATTACAATTGCTGTCACTTTTTGAAAATATACTTTTCTAAGCTAATTCATGTGATTAATCTCTCAGACTGTTCTGTGATGTTGCACTGGTATAAAATCTTGCTGGGAATATCTGGAACAGTAAATGCTATTCTGGTTCTGACTTTGATCTCTCTGACTTTGTTGGGTAAGTTAAAAGATCTTAAATAAGAATATGAAAAGATGTTTTCTCTTTTTCTCATGACTCTTCATATTCATTCATTCTTTATTATTATATTAACAAAAATTTAATAAGGAGTTATTATGTATAAAGCAGTAGTATATTATACTCCATAGTAATGTATTTAACAGCTAGTCAAATTAGATAAGTGTTTTCTCTTCAAGTGGCATATGGTCTCATAGGAGGGAAAGTTGAGTGTGTGTGTGTGTGTGTGGTATGGTGTATTTGGAAACCATATATTCAGATTTCTTAGATAATTGTGAATAGGTAGAATTATGTTATTTTCCTTAAAAATGTTGATATATTTTATCTAAGAATGCATTTAGTTTATTTTTGTTTTATCTATCAAATATTGATTGCTATTATACCCCAAATATTATTACAAATTCCCAAAATTGGGAACTTTGCTTTACTTTCTTTATATCACCAGTTCTCAGGACAATAGCTGGCACGAAATGGACCCTCAACAAATATGTGTTCTATAAATGAATTAATTGTATAATATTTGAAATTATCTTTAATTAAATAAACAGGAAAATTTAAAGAAACTTTCTACTTACTTCTTCAGTTATTTCTTATAATAATAATCAGAATTATTCCAGAGAAATTGTCTTTGGGACTTTGCGCAGAGAAGATATTTACCCAATCTTAAAATAATCTTGTTTTCAAGTTTCTCAGGGAGTGTTGCTGAAATGTCAAAAAGGAAATGATTCAAATATCACCCAGCATGATGATATTGGAAATCTGAAAATGAACAATGACACAAGAAGAAATATAAATGATAAGGATGCAGGTCACTGTGTTTCAAGAGCTACAAATTATGCAGGTATCTTTCAAGTCTTGGCCTATAGTAGTTTAAATCTTAAGACTTCCTAAGTTTGAAAAATCCTATTGAAAAATCAATAAATTAATAAGCACAATATGACATAAATCTACTTTTCACTCAAAACTTGATTCATATTCAAAATTTTTTTTGTGGTGGGAGGAGAGCTGTAAGACAGAATGTAACAAATAGGCTTTTTCCTCCATGAATTTAAAAGTAAGTTGAGACATATAACTACTAAAAGTTAATTCTGATTATAAGGCAGTATGTAAATAGCTATTTTTTACTGTCTCTAGCTTATTTATCCTTTTTTTGAAATGAAAAATAGATAAAAGTAGTTATCTAGCAAACTATTCATGATGTTAAGCTTAAAATTTCCAAACATACAGAATTTTGGGAAACTGTACATTCGACTTTTTTTTTTAGTTTAACTTTTCAACACAACTTCTTTGAGCTTTCAACATTTATTTTAAAGCATGGTATATGAAGAAGGTAAAGAATAATTTATTTTATACTTGTTTATCAAAAGATTTTTCTCTAATCCACAAGTTTATGTTGTCCCCCTTTATCACATATAAAAATGTCATATATATTTGGTGTACTTTATTGACACTCTTTTCTGCTAGATTATCTGTTCTATGTGTAAAAGTCCCAAGCTAACTGAAATTTTATAATTTAATTACATAAAAGTTTATATTCTACCTAATTCCTCATTATGCTGGGTATTGTAATAGAACCTTGTCAGAGGTAAGAAAGCTTTGATAGGTAAATGTGAAATCATCTAGATACCATTGAACATTCGTTAAAGTCAGACTAATACTGTATATAAAACTGTAAGACATTAATTTACTATATATTTTCTTCTTTTTAAATTGAGGTAATATTTACAAACATAAAGTTAACCATTTAAAATTTAATCAGTGATGTTAGGGCATTCAAATGTGCAACCACCATCTGTCTGCTTCCAAAGCATTTTCATCACCCAAAAAAGAAATCTCACACCCAATAAGCAATTATTTCCTATTCTCCTTCCCTCTGGCCTTTGGCAACCACTCATCTGCTTTCTGTATCTATGCCTATTCTGTATTTCCATATAATGAGATCATACCATATTTGACCTTTTTTGTCTTCTTTTTTTTGACTTCATATGTTTTTCAAGTTCACATTGTATCATATATCAGCAGTCTATTTTTTTTAGGACATATATTCCATTATGTGTATGTGTGTGTATGTATATATATCACAATTTCTTTAAGATAGCAATAATAGCCAAAGTGTTCTACAGATTCAAAGAAATACCTATTAAAATCCCAATGGCCTTTTTTGCAGAAACAGACAAGGTGACACTAAAAATTTTATGGAACTGCAAGGGATCGTGAATAGCAAAACAATCTTGCAAGAGAGTAAATTGGGAAGATTCACATTTTCTAATGTTAAAATTTACTACAAATCACCAGTAATCAAAACCATGTGGCACTGGCTTTCAGATAGACATGACACGTCAATGAAATAAAACCGAGGTTCTAAATTAATCCCATACACCTATGGGCAAATGATTTTTGACAAGGGTGCCAAAACATTCAATGTGGAATGTACAGTCTTTTCAGCAATGGGCCTGGATCAACTGGATATTCACAGGCAAAGAATGAATTTGGACATGTAGCTCATATGATATAAAAAGATCAATTCAAAATGAATCAAAAACCTGTGTAACAGCTCAATTATACAATTATTACATGGAAAAACAGATGTAGATCTTCATAACCTTGGATTAGCCAATTATTTCAAATGTTATATCAAAAGCACAGGTGGAAAAAGAAAAAAACATAGAATGAACAGCTTCAAAATAAGGAATTTGTGATGGGTAAAATTCCTCAAGGGAGGAACAACCTAAAACAGGCACAGTCGCAGGGAGGCCATCAGGTGAGAAATTGGGGATCAACAGAGGTGAGACTTAGAACCTCACACCCCCTGTTTTGAGAGAAATCTTCTGCATCCGTGGATGTTTTATTGCCCTTGTCTAGCTTGGATTAACATTTAGTCTACAGGCATACACCTGATCATCTAAATTTGCTCTCTTACAGCACTAAACTATGTTTCCTACCTTTATCTTGCATCTACCTACCACTTAAGCATTTTATTAAAAATAATAATAATAGTAATAATAATAATAAGGGAGAAATGTGGGATTCACATATAAATCAAGTATAAAAATCAAACAAATATTCATATTTGACCTGATTGTTTATAGCTCATAATGTGTGATCAAAACTGAAAGTTTCTGTGATGACTGCCCTTGTACTGTTCACCATGTAAGAACTTATTCACTATGTAAGAATTTGTTCACCATGTAAGAACTTGTTCGTTATGCTTCAGAAGATTGGAGACTGACGAGAATTAGGCTTGGGGTGGATTAATGATTGTACATTGAGCATTGAGTCCCCTATACAGAATTTTATTTTTGTTAACAACCATTTGATCAATAAATATGAGAGATGCCCTCTCAAAAAGAAAAAAGAATCAATGCTTTAAAATTAAGTAAAATGATTTAAATCCAAGTTAACATAGTTAACTAGATAGTGCAGTGAGATTCACAGTGGCTAAGTAGAAATCTCTGCTTTCTAAAAGAAACACTAAACCAACTAAGTTACAGAAATTGTGATGTTAAATAAAAAGGACCTTGAGTTTGCTGAACTTTGTAAGGATGGAACAGAAAAAACGTTAATAAATGGAAAATTACCCTAAAAAAAAGAAAGGAATTTGTTCTTCAAAGGACAGTGTCAAAAATAGAAAAGACAACACATACAATGAGAAAAATGTTGCAAATCATGTATCAAGTAGGTCTTTAGTATCTTAAGATTATATTAAGAACTCTCAATAAAAAAAAGGAGATTTTAATGGTCACAAGTTTGAATGGTTATATGGACCTATACTTATATTTTACATACACTTCCCTTTTCCTCATTATTATGGCAGACATCTCAGATATTTTTAGTTTAAGAAGACCTCAATTTCATTTTAATTTAAGAAGTCAAAGGACTTGATGAACTTGCAATTATAAAGAGGCTGAAAGAATACTCTTAATCTCAATATTATTTAATATCAAAAGACTATATTAAAGAAATTTAGACACATAAAACAAGGAGATTCTAAAATTTCATATGGATATATAAGCAAATGGCATAGATAATATTTTATTTAATCTCTCAAATAGCATTAATGTAATATATAGCTTCACTGGTTCTTATTTTAGTAATTATATTAGATCCTGGCATGAAACAAAATTTATGTCTAGGGTTTGCTTCATCTCACTAAATTGATTCTTAATTCCCATGAATTAGCATTTCTATTTTGGATACCTTGTGAGTCTGAACACCTTTTTATGAGTGATTTCATTATAGCTCCACACTTACTCATATAACCCATAAGTATTTTCATTGTCAATGTTCAAAGAAACATATGTAACTTAATATTCTTTGTTTCCATCATTTACCTATAGGGTTCTGCCCATCAGATTGGATCAAACATAAAGGAAAGTGTTATTGGTTCTCTAAGGAGATGAAGAATTGGAGTGACAGTTATGGATATTGTTTGGGAAGAAACTCTCATCTACTAATCCTTCAGGACCAATTTGAAATGGTAAGTAGTTTAGTATCATGGTTATGGCATTAGCCTCTTTGCAGTTAAAAGTGACTTTCCTCTTGTTTTTTCCTACCCCTCCATTAAATATCATTTATCTTGATTATGAGGTTTTGGCACCCTGTTAAATTTTGTGCTCAAAGCCAATGTTTTGCTTGATGTATGGTGGTCCTGGTCTAAAAATTTGTATTCAGTTTGCAAGTAATATATGTGTATGTTTATGTATATGATATACGAGGTATTATATAATGTGTGTAAATAAGATATGAATTGATCAGTATTGAATCTTCATTCAGAGTCCTGGCTGCACAATAAAATTCTAAAATCTTACTTGGTACGTCTGAATTATTAAAATATTCTGTTCATCTATGTAATTTTCACTCACTTTTTAGGCTTTTATTCAGAGAAACCTAAAACAATCAAACTATGTGTGGATTGGACTTAACTTTACTTCCCTGAAGACGACATGGACTTGGGTGGATGGTTCTCCATTAGATTCAAAGATGTGAGTCTTTTTTAATATGCAATCTGATTTGTTGCCTATTTGTAGAACTTATCTTCATAAGGCACCTCCAAGTCTATAAGAATCAATTCTGAAATAGTTTTTGGTACTAAAATTTGAAAAGATGAAAATTAATGTTCACTGGGGTAGTGATGGATATTTTGACTTGGTTTTTAAAGTAAAAGGATTTGGAAACAATAAAGGTTGTGCATTTGATGTTTAAAGGCTACTCACACCATATATGGAAAGGTGGACTCAACCAACGTAGCCTTCTGTTTTCAAAGTGTTCAATGCTTACCCAAACCACTTTTGTGATTAAAAAAGAAAAACCCATGTACAATTTTTTGTATTGCATGATTATCATAATATTAATGAAGAAAAAAGAAGTACAAGACAAAACAAAATAATTCAAAATTCTCGTAGCAATTGCAAGAGATTATTGGAGATTTGAAAAATCTCAACATGTTTGTGTGCTTATATTAATTTTTAAAAATATTTAATTAGAAACACAAATAGTAAAACCAGTAAATTCACCTTATCCATATGTTCGTAGTTGCATAATGATCTCCAAAGATGTCCATATCCTCTCCCCAAATCCTGTGAATATGTTACCTTACATGGCAAAAGAGACTTCATGGGTGTAATTCAATTAACAATCTTGAGATAGAAAATACTATGCTGGCTTATCTGGCTGGGCCAAGTCATTACAAGAGTCCTTATAAGAGGGAATAAGTAAGGGAAGTCAGAGAAGGAGGTGTGATGGCAAACACAGAGTCCATGTGATGTGACCCTGGCCCAGGGAATGCAGGGGCCTCTGAAGCCGGAAGACTGATGACTGGACTTCTCCCTAGTGCTCACTGAAGGCACCTCTGCAGACACTTGATTTTGGTCCTATAAGACCAGTTTTGTGTTTCTAATATCAAGAACTATAAGATAACAAATTTGTCTTGCTTGAAGCCACTGAGTTTGTGTTAATTCACTATAACAGTGATAAGAAAATAATATAGTATGGTAACCAACTTAACGATACCACTGTGTTATTTCCCTTTGCTATTACTTCATCAATAAATAGTACTTATTTTTTTTCTCACTGCACTAAATTAATCAATCTAAGGGAGTCAACTAAAGACATTATTTGGGTTGGAGAACAAAATTATGGGTGTGTCCTGAGGGTTGAGTCGTATCACTGAACATTATCTGATAGACGACTGTGAAGATGATAACCTCAGTCTTTTTCCTTACACCACATACACTCAACACTAACTTTAGTGTTGATTTTAACTCTACACCATGCCTAGGGATTTTTGTACAAAATATGTTCAGTACAAAATTCAGATATAATCTTGGGTGTGGTGTATTTTCTTCTGTAAAAATTCAGTACTTACTTGCCCCCTATTAATTTGGAAGCTTTAATGATCATGTGCATCTTTTCCATGATTCTTCCTTGAACTTTTTCCAATAAATCACTGATGCTGCAGTATTTTATAGCTAACTTTATTATTTCATTTAACATTTGCCTCATGAATAAACAATACAATAAATGCACAATTTATTAAAGGCTTCCAGTGTCAATTTGCATACTGAGTTCTTTACAAACATCTATAAAATCTCTATAACAATATCATAAGGTAAATATTATTATTTTTTTTACAATTAGATACGAGAAGCCAAGAAAGGTTAAATGAACTGTTCTATGTGACATCAACTAATTTTTTAATCTAATGACCACATGGGACACTAGAACAGGTATATGGACACATACTTACTATTTACTCAGTCATTTGCAAACAGACTCTCTGGGAAACATGTGCCAGTCACAGAGATATTGTAATGTTTAGTGAATCAACACATTTGAAAAGCCTTGAAATTTGAATTACCTTTTTATTGAGGAGAGTGTTACCTGGAAACACAAATGGATGTCTTCAGCAATAATGAGTATTATTATATTTTTCCTTTCTTCTGCAGATTCTTCATAAAAGGACCAGCTAAAGAAAACAGCTGTGCTTCCACCAAGGAAAACAAAATTTACTCTGAAGCCTGTAACAGCGTTTTCAGATGGATTTGCCAATATTAGGGTTAAAAAAAAATTGGTAGTGAAATAATCAGTGATCAAAGTCTTTTGTTTACTAGTTTCTAATAATAATCTTAAGGAGTAAGAATTCAAAACTGCAATTAAACATCCAAATCTCATCTCTGTTTTCCTTCCATCATCTACATTGGTCCTAAGTTCTGAGTAGCCCACATTAATAGCCTAAGACAGCCTTCCAATTTTTATGTGAACCCATACGTTTATATGCAGGACTTTCCTTCATTTTTAAATTTTACAGAAAGTGTGATCAAATAATGTCTGCATTTCTGTATTTCATGTTTTTATTAACAATATCCTATGTAAATTTTATGTAGTTTTGAGTTGCGCTACAGTGTGGATTTATATACGTTTTTTATTCCTTTACTGATGAGCATTAACTTTGTTTCCAGGTTTTTGCTACTATAAACCATGTTTGCAATAAATATTCTAAATATTTTCTTAAATAGTAGCACTTTCATTTCTATGCTATAAACCTTAAAACTGGAAATTCTGGGTAAAACGTGTTAATATGTTCTTTGCTTTAGATTTTATACAACTTTTATCTAAATTTAGAAGCTATCACAAATTTCTAAGAAGTATGGTACAGAAAAAAGAACTTAACCTTTTTCCTGACCCTCTTAAGAATTAGCTGCCAAACTGATGCATTTCATTACAAAATTCAGGTCTCATTCCTACACAAGACACTTGCCTAATTAATCTCAGTACAATCATCCAAATCAACAAATTAACATTGACGCAATACTACCATCTAATTCTCAGGCTCCCTTAAAAGTTGCCCATTTTCAAAATAAAGTTCTTTAGAGTAAAATACCATCTTCTGCATTTAATACTATGTCTCTCTAGTCTTCCATCTGGAAGAGCTCCTTAGCCTTCCTTAACATTTGTGACCTTGACACTTTTGAATACTACAAGATGGTTATTCTGTAAAATGGTCTTCAGTTTGAATGCATCTATTTCTCGTGGTTAGCTCAGGTTAGGCCTCCTTAGCAGGAACAGCAGAGAAGATGGAGTAGAGCTTTGTTCGTCTCACCGCAACCTTTCAGAGTGGGACACACTTTTATTTCTTCCATTATTGGTGATAGTCACTTTGTTTACATGATTAATGTAGTGTCTACCAGTCTTCACTGTAAAGTTACGCTTTTTCTTTTGTAATTAATAATAAATTAATAAAATTAATAAATTAATAAATAATTTGGGGGGAGGGACCTTAAGGCGAGTGCGGCCTTGATATTCCCTTCAGTTTGAACAAGCTTCTTTCTTCCTGACCTTGTATCTCTGACCTCCCCTTTGTCAGAGCATTTACTTTAGAAAACTTATGGTAGGAAATTCTTTCTCTGCCCCTTTGTGATGTAAATCAGTTAAAAAGCCTTTTAAATATTTTACAGCCTAGAGATAATGTTTCTCAAGGACCTGGCAGCCATCTCTTTGAAATGTAATTATCAAAAAAAAATGGCACCTCTATTTCTCATTTTTTATGGGAGGGCAGGAGCCTGACCAGTGAGGACTTACTCCAAGTTGTAAAACCACCTCTTATCATAAAGATCTGAATAGTTCAATTTTCCTTTGGTTAAACTACTTAGCAAATATAGATGGTGTATGATGTCCCCCTCTCGTCAGTTTTGAAGGACCCTACTGCCCTCTGTTTCAGCCGATTTTAGTTCAGACTGAGCCCTGGTGCATCTCCCCTTTGCAAGAGCCTTGAATACTCTGCCTTTCCTGTGTGACATTGTCTGCTGCAATTTTTTGCTTTGACAGCAGGTACTTTTAAATTCTGTAAATATCCCATTCATCATCAAAAAAATTTCAATGTAACTCAGTATTGTGGACTCCCATTTTCACATTTTGTTCAGTGGGTTATAGTCTCCTATTCTGATGGTCAAGTTTTTCCCAACCTAGTTATGAGAGTCACCTTCAGGGTGACATCTGTGTAAGATAAATTCCAATAAATTTAGACGGAAGTAAGCAGGGGAAGAGAGGCAACAAAGGGCCAGGTAGTTTATTTGAATGCCACCCGGGTGATGTTCCACGGTCTGAAACACAGGCCAGGGAAGTCACCCCCAGCAGGGCAGGCAGCAAGTTTTTAAAGAAGGCAGGGGGAGGGAGAGCAAAGGTGTACAGTGGTGCGAGGATTGGCTCGTCTAGGGTACGTGGGGGTCTCTCATTGGCCTTTAGCCAGGTACTGGAAAGTTACCACTAATCCGTTAGCTTGGGGGAAGGGCTCTAGTTGGGAGTGTTATCCGATCAGGCTCTGGAATGTTGTCAGACCGGAACCTGTTGGTCTCTTTGCTTACTTTGGTGAGGCCTGAGCTTGTCCATCAGGCTCACCCCTTCCCCTGATGCCTGCAGCCTAACAATCTGTATCATTAATCTCCACAATTCTTTGCTGGTTTGTAGTTTTTTAGAAAATGGTAATAACTTCAGCAGAATGCCAGTAACCATTTTTGCTAATGTTTGAACTAGACTTTACATTCTAGCTTGATTCATAAGCATTAATAAAATGATTAACCGAGATGAAAATAAACATACAAAACTCTATTTGTCCAACAAGTTGTTTCTCTTTGTATCTCTTAAAATGTTAGCTTTTATTTTCTGTCTCCCCATCTAGAATTAAGCTCCATGTGGGCAATGGTTTTTTTCCTGTTTGGATCCCTGTTGTATTTTTTTATTTAAAGCTGTGCCTGACACTTAATAGGTGCTCAATAAATATTGATTGAATAAAATTTGACATGTGCTGCAAAAAAAAAATTGTGTGATACTTTTGAGAATATAAGGTAGGGGGATTTGATGTCACTGAATTTAGCTTGTACTTCTTTATGTGACAAATGACTTATTATCTGAAGTGAGTAGAATTGGGTAGAAAAAAGAAGAAACCTTCGCCCCAGATAAGTCACTCATAGGTGCAAAAGCCTTTCAGATTTAGTGAGTATGTTATGCTTTTTAAATATACAAGGAAAGTTAGAGTTATTGAAAGCCAAAAAAGGAAAAGCTGGATCTGAGAATTTTGAGATGTCTTATGCGTCATGTATTTGTAGTTATTTTTTTCAGCAGCAATTAGAAGCCAATAAAAGGCTTTAATTAGCAGAGTAAATCGGTCAGCTTTGAGTTTTGGAAACATAACCCCGGCTGTCACGTGGGAAAAGGAACACGAGGAAGTGGGTTCTTAAGGTAAATGTAGGTGACTATTGAGCAAGAGATGTCGGGCTAGAAGGAAAGCTTCGGAGATAAAGAGAAATGAATTGAAATGCAAACATTACTGGGACTTTTTTTTTTTGAGGTACATACAATAAAATGCACAAATCTGAGTGTACAGCTTGATGAAGTTTGACGTGTATACTCTCATGTAACCATCGCCCAGACCAAGATATCAAACATTCTCACTAATTTTTCCTTCACTTATTTCACCCATGCCCCCTCCTTTGCTCTGGCAACCACCACTCTGCTGGGACTTGTTGACTGACAGAAAATGATAATGAGGAAGAAAGCAATGTTAAGGACAGTGCCAGATTTCTTGTTATGCAGCTATTGGATGGTGTCTCCATCTAGTGCACTGATGAGGGCTATATTTTGGAGGAAAGATTCTAAATTAAATTTTAGATATATTCAGATGAAGATGCAACTGAGATGTTGAAGTGGTGTAGGCAGGTAGGTAGGAAATTTGGAATTCAGGGGAAGTTTCACTGTTCCATATGTAAACTTGGAATGCTTTAAAGTAGATGTTGACCCAAAATGGTAAAGGAGATTGCCTTGGGCGGCGTACAAAGAAAGAAGAGAAGGCCTCGGACTAGAGGAAGGCTGACATATATGGCAGTGACTAAAGAGTGGACTGAAATCAGAGAGAGCAAAGAAGTCAGAGTGAATTCAGTGCCACAGAATTCTTGGAAAACAGTATTTGAAGAGGATAAAATAGAAAAGAAATGTTAACTTGCTAGAGAGGACATGTGAGATGTTAACTAAAGCAAGGCCACAGGACACACAATACAGATCAGAGCTGATTTGGTGAAAGCTGCTTAAGTGGGGTGATAGATTACAAAGAGATCTGACTGAGAGGCTGAGAGGATATATTCTCCTGAACTTAAAGAACGGTCCTGAGTCAAAAAAGGGACATTCTAGCTCAAACTCAAATCTGAGAAATATAGAACACACAAATGAACATAAAGCGATCTTTATAATACAATGGATTCACTTGGTAGGGCTGCCACAGCAAAGTAGTGCAAACAGAGTGGTTTAAAACAGAAATCTATTGTCTCACAGCTCTGGAGGCTGGAAGTCAAAGACCAAGGTGCTGGCTGCTCATGCTCCCTTAGGCTGCTCCTGGAGAGAAACTTTGCTTCTGGGGATAGCTGAATAGGTGATTGGCATTCCTTGGCTAACAGCTACATCACTCCTGCGACAGGGTCATCTGTTCCCTGAGTGTCCTCACATGGTCTTCCCTTGGTGAAGGTCCCTCACTGAATCCAAATTTCCCCTGTTGTAAGGACACTAGTCATAAGGAGATTAGGGGCCATCCTAATGATCTCATTTTAACTATTACATTTGCCACGACTCTATTTCCAAATAAGGTCACATTCTGAGGTACTGGGGATTATGACTTGAACATACCTTTTTTGAGAACATAATTCAACCCATAACAGAGAAGAAGAGTTTTATTACATCTATATAAGACTAAGAGGTCACAAAAATTACTACTACCATGTGGGATAGAATTAATAGTTTTTCATGTTAAATACATAGAAAAATTATTAAATTAAATTCACGGAATTATGAAATGGTTCTTCATGAGCTTTCAGGTCTGTACCACCAGGCGGTTAATGCTGGTTACATGTCCGCACTGTCTGTGACTCCGGGTTTCCAGGAATTCTCTCCCATGCTGCTGCAACATGGATGATCACAAATGTAAACCTAACCTAAAATATGAAGGAAAATGTGAACAATAATTTTCTAGACATATGAAATTTGCCATTCACAATTTTGTAGTGTAAGTGTACAGCAATGCATCTTCTAACCATGTCTTTATTGAATTACTTAAAATATAATCCCTACCTTCCTATAAAAAATTTTAGGGAAATCACACTCATGAATTTAGATATAAGAATATTAAAAAAGAAATATCGGAATGAATCTGTAAGTCCAGGGAGAGGAAATCACAGGGCAAAATACCTCTAAAAACCAAAATCAGTCAAAGGGAGAAATAAAGTTTAAAACCTGTTTATTGCTTACAAAACTGCAGTCTGGCCCATCTCTCTCTTCTGCTCCAACAACAAAAACTGGCCCTCTCCTCCCCTCTCAGGTACAGATAAGCCCTCCTTGCCCAGGTAATTACCCATTGATGTGGAGATGAACTTCTCTCCACTCCTGAGGAATGATGCAAATGCACTAAAACCATCCTCCTTTCCACCTCTGAACGCCTGTTGATATGCAGATGTACTAAAACCAGGCAAGATATTTTGGAAGTACTACAATTTTACCCATAGAATCCATCTGAAATAAATATGACATCATATTATGACCAGGTTGAATTTTATCTAGGAATGCAAAGTACTTATTGTAATTATTTAATATTAAGAAAACTTATAAATGTCATTCACCATATTCAAAGGAAGAGCATTGAAATAAATGAAGGAAACAAAGGTATATGAGAAAATTCAAAAGCTCTTTCTATAAAGATATTCTCTTAGCAAATAGTAAAAGAGCTACTTTGGCTTAAAAGAGGTATTTAAGCAAGCCTAGATAAAGCACTACTAAAGCTGAAATGTTAGAAGCATTTTTTTTAAAAATGTGAAGCAACTCAAGAATGTTCCCATAAACATTTTCCCAGCAGTCTGACCCATCAATTAGACAAGGAATAAGTATAAGTTACAACACAGAAAAAAGAAAACTTTTACTACTAGAGGCTATGTTTTATAGTGTTTAAGAGAATCCACAAACTATTAGAAATATGAGAATTTCCAGAATGTATGTTGAGCAGAAGAATATCCAAAGCAATTACATTTCTATATAAAAATGGCTGTTTTGAAATACAGTAAAATTACATAATTGAAGTAATAAAACATTACATACATATAATGACACATATTAAATAAGTAATAACTGTTTAGAAAAATTGTAAGCTATATAAAATAACAAAAATAGATATAAAATAAACATATATTATCTATAATGCATGTATGTGATGTATTTATAAAATATTATATAAAATATCATTATAAATACAGCACTCCTAAGACTGACCAATATATTCTTGGAAACTATATGATTCTTTTGAAATTGACATAGTGAAACAAAGATACAAGCTGTTTGAAAAGTGGAAAAACAAGTTGAAGGAAATGATCAGTTATCAAGATGTGTTATTAGGCTATAAAATTAAAGCAGTGAAATGTTGAAAGTTGTTATTCAGTGGGAAAGAAAAAATGGTTACAGATATTAAAATCATTTTACCCATGGGTTTAAGTCCATAATCAGTGACTTAATTAGTTTATTTATTTATTTATTCATTATTTTGGTATCATTACTCTACAATTACATGAAGAACATTATGTTTACTAGGCTCCCCCCTTCACCAAGTCCCCCCCACATACCCCTTCACAGTCACTGTCCATCAGCATAGTAAGATGCTGTAAAATCACTACTTGTCTTTTCTGTGTTGCACAGCCCACCCTGTGCCCCCCCCACACACACTATACATCTTGATCGTAATGCCACCTTTCTTTTTCCCCACCCTTGTCCCTCCCTTCCCACCCATCCTCCTCAGTCCCTTTCCCTTTGGTAACTGTTAGTCCATTCTTGGGTTCTGTGGTTCTGCTGCTGTTTTGTTCCTTCAGTTTTTCTTTGTTCTTATACTCCACATATGAGTGAAATCATTTGGTACTTGTCTTTCTCCGCCTGGCTTATTTCACTGAGCATAATACCCTCTAGCTCCATCCATGTTGTTGCAAATGGTAGGATAATTAGTTTATTTTTTCCTGCAAATCCATTTTCTTTCCATGTAGCATCTGGCTGTTGCCACTCCATCATCATTCAGGTAAGCACATTTTTCACTTCCTCTTATATTAAACCTACAATAGAGAGATTAAAACTATGTATTGGGAGTCCTGTGATTTCTCCCTTGCCCAGTGACACTTTTTTAAAAATTTTATATGTCCAGAGTCCCAAAAAGGTGTGCTGTGACCAGTCCTCTCTTGCTAGAGTTAAGATATGAGTACCGTATTGGTATAGAGTCTCTCTTCTAGAATTTACATTTGTCAAACTAACATTAAGTTAGTTACATGCAGTCAGTAGAACTATCAGGTTTTATAAACCAATAGTTCTTAAGCTGGGGCAATTTTGTCTTCCACTTATCTCCCACAATCCTCAAAAGGGACCCTTAGCAATATCTGGAGACAAAAGTGAGAGGGATTGCTATTGTTTTGTGCACAGAGACCAGACATGCTGCTAACATTCTACAATGCAAGAGAAAGTATCCTTTCTCTGCAACAATGAATGATTCAATCAAAAATATGACTTATGTTGTTGAAAAATTCTATATAGACTAAGTGGCTAAGTAGCTGGTAGTCACCATTTGGAGTGGTCATGCTGAGGTCATGTGTGCAGTGATCTCAGATCTTTAGATCCAATTTTCTATCTCATAAAACGGAAAATACAAAGCCCAGGATAAATTGCACTGCCAGTGCAATTAAAATCAGGTTACAATGAACAACAAATTTTACTTGAACTGTCAAAGATATCAGCAAGCAGGGTGTATGAAACTTGGACAATAGATATAGAATTGAAGAGGATAGGTTAAAATCAGCAAAAGTTGACTTTTTTGCTGGGTGGGAGACTGTATATATAAACCTCAGGTCTTTATTTTCAAAATAACCAACTAAGAGATCTTCCCTCTTATACCTTGATTTTCAACCAGTTGGATTGACTCTTCAAAGTAATTTCAATGTATTATATGATTTTTCCTCACCCTATTTTCCCAACATGCACACAAATGTTGGCCTCTAGAGAAATGTAGCTAATGCACTGTAGCTCCAGGCGGGGATGGGTGTTCCTGGCCTGCAACCAATCCCCTGTGAAACTGGTGAAACTGAAATATGTCAAGGGAGAGGTATATGAGGAAAAAGATTTTTATTGCTCACGGCTTGCTTGAATTCGCTAGCTAGGCCCAGCCCCGACCCCCTTCTCTGGCTGATGCTCACACTCTGCTCCCTTGGCAAGCTCTTTACTTCCTTCCTTCCCCTTCTGGGAGGAACTCCACTGGTAGGTCCTTGGTGACTGACAGATTCTAGACCAATTATGTACCAGGGATGGAGGGGAGGAGAGAATGGCAGTTATCTCTCCAGCCCTTGCCCTGTGGGCTGCAGGAAGCTGCAGTGGTGAACACCTATTGATATGTAAATAAGCTAAGGCTAAGCAGAAGATTCTGGAAATTCTGCAGTTTACCCCACATGCACAAATTCTTGAGAAGTTTGCACTGTCTAAATTTAAATAATCCCAGAAAGAAAGAAACTTACCATTTGTTAAATATGGCTCCATTTATCCATTTTGCTGTTTGATCTTCTGTTATTTCCAGCCCAATCCAGTGATTGGAACTACTTTTGAATCTCCTGAGAAAGTCCTTTAGAGACAAAATAAATTTCATAATTTTACTTGTCAGTTTTTACTACAACCTACCAATCCTCTCTTGCTTTGCAAATTCTGAGGAACAAGGCAACAAGTGCTCAATTCCTGCCATCACCAAAAAACTCCTATGGGATTTTGACAAAGTATTTTCACCTTCTGACCCTCAGTTTCTTATTTGTGAAACAAAAATGTGAGATAAATTTTCTTTAAGATATTTTTTGATTCCAAACTGATAAGTATTCAATATGTCAATCTATTCCTCCAGGATTTTTTAACTGGAAACTCCTGGAAAGCCAAGAGTTTATTGAGTTCTTGCTCAGCCTTCCCAAGCATCAGATATTTATTATGTTTTTTCACTTCCCAGTAAATAGTAGTATATTGAATTGAATATTACATTGTATTTCAACTTCTCTCCCAAAACTATCACATGTATATGCACACATACACAAGCACGCACACATGTACACACACATTCCCCTTCTATATCCGACTCCTGTAGAATCTAATTCTCAAATTTTATGTTTCTGACAAGTATTTTGATTTCTAAAAACATCATTTGGGGAACAATACAATTTTTCCTGATATGTCTCATTTTTTTCCTCCTTATTCATTTATTCAATATTGAAATTTCTTTCTATCTTATAGCCTTTACCATAGAATTACATATGTAGAAAATCACTGAGTCAACTCAGCTACTAAATAAGTGGGAATCCATAAGCTTGACATTGTATCACTCCATGTTTCAGTTTAATGGCAAGTATAAGGGAATTATGACAGACCACAAGGCTATGGTCCATTCCTACCTAATACGGTGCCACTAATAATAACCTTTGGCATTTTAATATACCATCTTCCGCAGCATTTCATGAATTTATTTGAAAAAAATTGAAAGTCATTGGGCCAGACTTGGTTTTATAAAGGAAAAGATTAATAAAACACTGTCCTTGGATTCACAAGGTTTCACTTATGAGTGAGGACATTTATGTAAACATAGAGTTAGAAAATATTCTATTAGCTAAGGAGAAGATTGTGAGCATACGAAATACAGAGTGAGGTTAGTTTATGGGACATAACACCTGAATTTTCATGGACCATTTTCACAAAAGCTGTGTTCTAAGAGGCGCGTCTGGAGGGCAGGAGCAGAAGGTTCCATGGCCACCACAGAAGGCAAAGGAGACAAGGGCGGCTCATTGTCCTGGTTTAGGAACGAGCTTGGCAGAAAGAATGTAAGAGGAGGAATCTATTGGAAACCCACAGGATATGTATTATTGGATAACTGGGAAAATCAAGTGAGGTTCAGTAGTTGTGGTGTTGGTGACAGGGGCCTGGGAAATGCATCCTACAGCCTGTCCTGTGATAAATGCTGTTATTCGCTCAATAAAGGGGATCCCTGTGGCATCTCATTAAAAATCAAGATAATTTTAAATAGGTGAACATAAATATGGAAAACATTTCATAAAATGGGTTTCATGTTACCTTAAGGAAAACATTTTGTAATTTAAGTAAATATATGTAATATTTTAATTAAACTATTTAAAATAAACACCCCTTAAAATTTTTTCTATGTATTACTTTGATCAGCCCTTCCCAGATAGCTTTACTAAGCCCAATTTGCCACTTAAATTTTGCCCAGATTATATGGTTGGCATGTATAGGCATCTATGGTCTTCAAAACACATCAGGACATTATATTTTCAAAGTCTTCTTTCTTGATCCAAACAGTATCATCATCCTCATCTGGTATGTTTAATGACTTATTTTCTTTTTGTTCTATGATATTCCCTATTTTTATCAGTCTTTGCTGACAAAATTCCTGGAGGTGAAGATTTAAAAAATATTTGCCATGTTATCTCTTTACCCCTCAAAAATCTTATTAGCACTTATTTTTCTATCTTACTATTATTTTAGCCTGTTTTTCCCCTCAAGAAGAACTGTAAAGGGGAAGTTAAACATTTCTCAGAATGTTCATTTTCAAAAGCCTTTTGAAATTCAGCAGTGAAACTGTTGATTATCGAAATTCTTCCTGTTAACTTGAACCTGCATCTTTTTGATTTGCTATGTCAACTCTTAACATATCTAGGTTTTCACATTTTATTCTATAGCTTTTGTTCCTTCCCAGATAGTTTGGTTTCCTTGCACTGATCTATAACTTGCCTCAGCCTGGTTCACATCCATTTAAATTTGAGCCAGTCTTCAGGCAGATTGTATAAATATACTTTCCTCACCACAGCAGTAAGATTAACAATGTTGGCTGCTGTCTGTGACACTTTACATTTTAAACACTCCTTAGTTGCACATTATTCACACACAAAAAAATTTAAATCAAGTCATATACCTCGTATTAACCTTTTACTTTTAAAGAGACTACACAAAAGTGAAAACATGCATAACCCATAAATGAGTCAGAGAAAGGAGCTTTCACAAGTGCAGAAGTACAGTTTTGCAATCCCTTGTTGAATTTCTTGGAGATTCTCTTTACTCAGGATTTTTTGCCATGTAAAACAGTATTTATTCAACAAAGATCAACTGAGCTTTTAATTTACCTGCCTTTATGCTACAGCAAAGGAGACAATTTCAAATAAAATACGGTGTCTGCTTACTTGAAACTGATATTCCAGAATAGGGAGATGTTCAATCACACACTGTTGTATTTCTGGGGGTGAATGCTCAAGTGGAGGCTGCCGTGGGACCCCAGAGACAGGCAGCAAAGCAAGACAGAGAAGTCAAGAATGTTCCTCATAGGGAGTGGAGGGGAGAATTCCACTCTTCCTGAGGCAATTCTCTTTTTGTGGTGCACTGGCTTTTAAAAAGTTTATGAATATATTCTAGCTCTTCTACTGATATTCCAACTATAAAAATAGCTATCAAATCTACTACTTGGCACAAGTATTACACTATCCAAACAAAAAAACCACCAGGTTTTTCAATTATATCTCACATGGCATGGTCTGAACATCGTCAGTATTCTGCATATACTCATAGGCATGTGGATAAAGTTTAAAAAATCATAATAGCATTTGAATATTTCTAATGCCCCAACTCACAATAATTAATAAAGAATGTGTATTAAATTACCATTTCTCCAGTAGTGTCAATTACAGTTAGATCAGCTAGTTGAGTAGAGCAGTTGTGTCTACTTGAATTCCAAACCCCTTCTTCTTGAGAGAAATAATAGCATTTATTTTGGAAACCGATCCAATCCTCTGGGCAGAAATACTGAGTTGTATTTGGAATACTCTGTACTTGTCTACACCAGCAATGCTTAACTGGAAAAGAGACAAATACATATTTTAAGGGCCAGGTGAAATAATATGAGGCCATATTTTCAGATCACTCAGGAAAAGACAGGCTTGTGATGTAAAAGATTATGATCATGACCAGAATTACTATCTATTATATAACAAGTTAGAAAGCAAATTTCATGTTAGGTTAAATGACAGAAGTTCAGGACTTGAGAGGACATTAATATTCCCTTCAACCCCAACTGCAGGCAGGGGTGCACAAAGTTTCCTAGAGCAACCAGTGTGAGTTTACTTGTGTTGATTCACTGTTGCCATTTCTGGGTAAACAAAATATAAAGAAATCCTAGCATTATTTGTGAGTAATAAAATACTAATTTATGTTTTATTGTTAGAATCAAGGACACATATTTTAATCTAAAAGGAAGCAATGAAAATACTAAAAATGAATGTATAACTAACAAGATATATGTTGACTTGGTTTTTTTTAATTACCAATAGCACTGTATGGTTCTGAGTTAACCAATGAAAAGAATCCACATGTGTAACTCCGGGGAGAAAGTATTTTCCCAGCCCAGGACAAAATACCTTTGAAACCAAATCAGTCAAAGGGAGAAATAAAGTGGGAGAAGCCCATGTTGCTCACAAGCAGTCATCCACTTCTGCTCGCCAGTTTCTCTCACGACCCAGCTGCAAAAAGGGACCTCACCCAACCCCTAGGGTCCAGATATGCCCTGGTTTCCCCTTGTAATCACCTACTGATATGGAGATGGACTACTTCTCTCCAGCCCCTGGAAATACCTACTGACATGGAGATGCACTAAGGCCCAGCGAGAGATTCTGGAAATATTGCAGTTTTACCCACAACATGAGATTTGGAAGGATAAAGTAAAGCAGAAGCCATTTTTCTTGAGACCTTGGTCATAGACCTTCCAGGGCTTTTCACAAATTTCCTTTTTGTAGTTTTGGGATTTACATGTGTTAGATTCTTAGTTTTTACTCTCATCTCCAAGTTCTCCAAACACATTAGTGCTTCAAACGAAAACCATTAGTGACTATTTCTCCTCTAGGTATGCAGCCTCCCAGACCATCACTCCCCAGCAACTCCCAGAGTCATTTTATCCCTAATTCCTATATTAAAATTCTATTTTGTACCACAGGTAGTGTCTATTTTCCTGAACACACCCAGACTGAATCCATTTTTGGTACTAAAAGTTGGTCTAAGGGAGAAAAAACTTAAAGATGAGACATGATACTGGTTTTCCAATGTGATACATTTTAATGGCATTGATCCAATCACCAGTTGCAAATGGGATGCTCGCAATCTATGGTACATAGAGGTAAAGTGAATGGTTAAATTATCACCTGTAGTCACTTGATGCCCAGTACCTATAGTAAGTAAAACCTTTAACACCCTTCTCTTACTCATTGGTGTAACAAAAGGCAAAAAGTATGAGGATAATGGCATCTGAACATCATGATTAACAAAACTAAGCCAGTTCACATATGCAGAGACCTACATGCAACAACTCCTGAATATACATACATTTAAGTGTACATATAATATTTATCAAAATGCAGGACAATGAAGTGGCAATAATAAATTTTAAAAGATTGAAGATGTTTACAGTATATCACCTGACAGCAGTAGAATTGAGCCACATAATAACAAAATAAAATTAGCATAAAAACTAAGCAAAGTAATACTAAGTAACTCATAAATCATAGAAAGTAGAAAATATTTTGGAGTGAAAAGTTACATATATTCTGATATATGGATATGTATTCACATGTATATCAATCATATATCATATATCATATAGTACTAAAATTTATAGGATACAACTAAATTGTGGAACATACCACATTTCCTTAAAGATAAAGGGAGAATTTGGTGGCTTAAATTTATGTTTTAAAAAAAGAAGAAAGACTTTTTAAAAAGACAGTTATCTATCTCAGAAAGTGATTAAGAATGGTGAATTAAAACCAAAGTTGGAAAAAAAGGGCAAAATTTAAAATAAAGACCAGAAATCAGTTGAATAGAAAATTTGTGTGAAATAGAAAATGTCCACAAACTCTTAAGTTGGCTTTTTGAATAATCTAAAAAAGGATAGAAAACTAGGAAGACTGATACAAGAAAAAATTCAAAGGGTAGACAAATGAGCAATAAGGGAATAAGAAAAAAGAGAAATTGTTAAAAAACACAACTTAACTGTTAAAGGACAAGTAGTAAGAATGAGTAATAGGCTATCTAGCAAAGAAATTTTATCTTTGATTAAAGTAATTCCACACAAAGAACTCTTCCAGTCCTGATGGCTTCAGTTGTGAATACTTCTCATTATTTGGGAAAGACATTAATAACCATATCTTTTAGAAAATATAATAAGAGGGAACACTTTCCAATTCAATTTTGGAGACAAGCATAATTCTGATATCAATATCTGGCAATAATATTATAAAAAAGGAAATTACACTTCTTTCATGAACATATATAGCTTAAGAAAATACTAACCAGTTTAATTCAAGAATGTTAAAAATATAATACATTATGGATAAAAGAAGTTTATTCCAGAAAAGAAAGGTTAGTGTAGTTTTTAATAGAAGGAGAAAAATCAAAGATAGAGTATAATACTACCCAACATCAAGACTTATAATAAAGCTACAGTAATCAAGAGTGTGTGTATTGGTGAAAGACAGACAAATAGATCAATGAAACAGAATAGAGCCCAGAAATATATCAACGTAAATAGAATCAACTGAAATTGGGCAAAAATAATATTTTTTTAGCAAATGGTGCTGGAACAACTGGACATCCACATGCAAAGAAATGAATGTAAATAAATCTTATGATTAACAAAACTAACACAAAATTTGATTCAAAACAGATCAACGACCTAAATGTAAAACACAAAACTAAAAACTCCTACAAGATAACATAGGAGGAAACCTAGATGACCTTGAGTGTGGTGATGACTTTTTAGTTACAGTATTAAAGGCACAATCCATGAAGGTAATAATTCATAAATTGGACCTTATTAAAATTAGAAACTTCTATGAAAGACAGTGTCAAGAGAAGAAGACAAGCCACAGACTGGGAGAAAATATTTACAAAAGACACATCTCATAAAGGCCTGTTACTGAAATATATAAAGGACTCAAAACTCGTGGAGCAACAGAACTCTCATTTATTGCCAGTGGGAATGCAAAAATGGTGTAGGTATTTCGGAGCACAGTCTGGTGGTTTCTTAGGAAACTAAACATACTCTTACCATTCAATCCAACAATTGCACTCCTTGGTACTTACCCAACAGAGTTGAGACTTACAACACACAAAAACATGCACAAGGATGTTAATGCAACTTTATTCATAACTGCCAAAAAGTGGAATAACCAAGATGTCTTTCAGTAAGCAAATGTGTAAATAAACTGATATGTATACACTATGGAATATTATTCAGTGCAAAAAGGAAATGAATTATCAAGCCATGAAAAGACACAGGAGATCCTTAGATGCATATTACTAAGTTTAAGAAGCCAGTCTAAAAAAGTTATGTACTGTGTGATTCCAAGTATATGACATTCTGGAAAAAACAAAACTATGGAGACAGTAAAAAGATCAGCAGTTCCCAGTGGTTAGGGTGGAGGGGAGATGAACAGGTGGAGCACAGAGGACTTTTAAGGAGGTGAAAATACTCTGTAGGAGACCTTAATGAAGGACACATGTCATGCACATTTTTCCAAACTCATAGAATGCACAACACCAGGAGTGAATTGTAAACTATGGACTTTTCAATAAATTGCTCCAGATTGGAAGACTATGTTAATGAAAAAAATTTTCATCTTGATTACTATATCTTATAGTAACAGCCAATTTCAAAAGGATTATAGATCTGAAGGTGAAATAAACATAAATATCTAAAAACATAATAAATCTTACAATAGAAACTCTAGAGTAATATCTTCATGCCTTTGGAATACAGTAAACTTCCTAAACAGGATGCAAGACGTCGTAATGATAGAGAAAGAAATAAAAACGAAAATTATCTCAAAATTAAGAACTGCTGTTCACTAAAGACATCATAAGGAGGATAAATTTAAGCTTTGTAGTGGAAGATTTTTACTATACTTAATATTTACATAGAAGATATTTATAATAGGAGTAGAAAATATTTTATCTAGTATATTAAAGACCTCTTATGAATCAAACAAAATAGGAGAGCTAATACAATAAAAATATGAGCAAAATATTTGAACTTGACCATTACAAAATATTGTGGCTAAATGAGCAGTTTGTTTTAAAAACAAAAAGGAGCCAAACACTATTGTTCATCAGGAAACTGTCAACCAAAGCCACAATAAGGGACCAACACACTCACCAGAATGGCAGAATAGGTAATACTGACAACCAAGTGTTGACAACTATGATGAGCAACTGGCATTCTCATACACTTTTGGTTGGTTTATCTACTATCCATGGTATTATTTACTAAAGCTGACTTATGCACACTCCATGGCTTAACAATTCTTCTCAGAAGTATATCCCAAATGATATCCATTATTCACAAAAGACTAAAAGCATAAGGATGTTCAGAGCAGCACAATTTGCAGTAGTCAAAATGTGGCACAATCCAAATGGCCATCAAAAGTAGGATGAATTCTTTAATATATGGCATGGATGCTCTGTAGCAAGGATCTGCCAACTACAACCCAAGGCAAATTCAGAGCTAAAAATGTGTTTACACTTCAAAATGATCAAGAGAATAAAAATAATGAAAAAATCAAAATGATTAGACAGAAAACATTGTTTGATACATGAAAATTATGTACTATTCAAATTCCCAGCCTCATTTTTATGGAAACACAGCCATGCTCAATTGTTTATGTATCACCTAACATGTCTGTGGCTGGCTGTTTTGCACTGCAAATACAGAGTAGGTAGGGTAGTTGCAACTGAGATTATATGACTAACAAAGTCTATGTTATTTACTGTTTGTAAAACTTGTATGGAAACTTTTCTGCCTTCCATGTTCTTTTGCTGCATGCCATGACATGGAGGCATCATACAAACATAATGTGGAACAAAAGAAACAAGATGCAAAGGATACTTGTGAATTGCATGATTTAATTTACATACAAGTTTTTTAATGGGAAAAACTAACCTATGCGACACAAGTCAAAACAGTTATTTCCCTTAGCATGAGAATGTTGGATGGAATGTGAGATGATCAGGGTGAGTAATTTTGTCCTAATCATTTCTGCATCTCCCAATGCTTTAGGTAGGTCTGTAATTCATAATAATTCATTCATTGATGCCCACTAATTACATCATGAACAATAGGAAGGGAGTGAGGATAATAAGAAAATATCATGAGTGAGGGACTATAAAAAAGAAAGCCCTAAAAAAGAAAAAAAACTAAGTGAAGAAATAAAGGATCTTATTTACTCACCCAAAGTAATAGTTGTAGGTGGTATTGATACAATTAGTAATACAACAACAGCACGATATATTAAATACCACTTACACTTGTTCTTAACACCTGAAAAAAAATACATTTAGATGAAGAAATAGGTAAAGACTAAATCTGCATTCATAACCATACCTAACAAACTTCTTTAGGCAATTTATTCTGAAGTTTCACAAGGAGATAACACAGAACATACGTATTCTGTTATATGTAAAAAATCACTTTTTTCTTTTGATTGGAATTTCTCAGGACATCCTTAAAGCCAATTCAAATGTTTCCATGGATTTTACTGTCATGGTCTAAGGACTCAAATATGTATGACTCTTTAGGGTAAAATTTCCCCAGGCCCGGAGCCACCCCTAGGACTTCAGTATCCTTTATGGTGAAATATCAGCACATCCTAAACATTCCTTGAATGTTTCTAAGAAGATCTACATTCTAAATGATGAAAAGTTTACTTGAGAGGATAGAAAGCAGAGCATATTGAAAGTTCATAGACTTAAAAGTTCACAGAATCAGTCAAAGGACTTGAGATTGAGATTTTTGCACAAACCAGTGAAGGGAACTTGGGCAAGTAATTTTCTTTACTGGTCCTGTATTTCTTTGTCTGCAAAGTCAATAGAACAGAATAAATCTTCAGTGAGGAATTATTTTTCTTTTACTTAGTGCCCATGTAGGGAAAAAAAATATGGTACATAAGTGTTTTGAAATGAAACATTGTTATTTTATATATCATGAAAAACTCATAAAATTTTATGAAACAAAAAAATTATGGAAGTACTTAAGGTAAACTTTAAACTTATTGAGAGCACTTGTGATTCCTTTCTTTTTCAACTAGTGAAGAACTAGTTATTTCTTTGTTAAGAGAACTTTTTTCCTCAGTGGATTTTTGAAAGAAATGAAATTGAAACTGCATGTAACTTTATACCACTTAGAGTTTATCAGTAATATATTGGGGTTACATCCTTCCATCCATGTATCTCCCTAATCCTATTTTCACTCATATTCTCCCTACCAAATACACGTATTTGTAAGTGAATACAATTTTCATGTATCCATTGTTTTATATTCTAGTGTTTTCAGTGAGCAAATTGCTCTTCCCATGTGTGGTTGACTGTTAAAATCAGCCCTCAATGGATCATGCCTCCATGCGTCCATCACCACTTTGACATGCGATCTTGCTGTTTCTCCTATCAAGAGGTATACTGTGTTTCCTGATGCTTGAGCATGAACTGGCCTTGGGCATTGCTTTGACCATAGAATGTGGTGGAAGTGACACTCTGGGACTTTGAAGCCCTGGTCTAAGAGACCTCATAATTTTTACTTTCAATTTCCTGGAGCCCAGCCACCATCCAAAGAAGTCTCAGAGAGAGAGAGACAATATGGAGGATGAACAGCTGAATTCAATCACTAAGGCTCAAGTCTGTGAGTGATGACATTTTGGATCCCCCATCCCTACCCAAATGCACCAGCCGGCATAACACAGAGAAGGCATGAGCCATCCCCCTGAAACTAGTCCACATTCCTAACCCACAGAACCATGAGCAATACAATGAATACTGTTTTAAGATACTGAACATTGGGGTAGTTGTTCATTTAGAGCAACAGCTAAATTTACACATCACGCAAAAGAATAATTTGACATTACCATTTTATGACTTGCTAATAATCTTTGGCTACATATACTGTTAGAAAAGACAGAACACAACTAATCCTCTTCTGATGGATATTTAGGCTGTTCATCCCCTTTTAAACCAGAACTAGAACAAGTGTAGTTTAAATGTGTCTTATGTGCATATCTAATTACCTTTTAAGAAAAATTTTCAAAAACAAATTGGCATTTGTTGGTTTAATGTTCTTCCAAAAGGATGGTACTAATCTACACTATTATGAGTAGTACATAAACATATTGGTACCCATAAGAATTTAAAATGATTCTATAAAGTATCACAAGGAAGAAGAGGGAAAGTGGCAAAAAGAAAATTGGAAGCATTGTTTTGAACCACCACCAAACTGTTATTTCATCTGTCTGAGAAATATGTTTATGGAGTTAAGCCTAAATTTGTATATTTCTGCTATAGTTCTGAAAAGTCTTGTAATTAGCTGTGCATTTTTTCTGACTATCTAGAATTTCAAAGCTTCAAAATAAGCACGAACTAAAGTATCTGCCATGCTTCACCTTTGAACCAGCGCTGCTGTTATTTATTTAGTAAAATCTTTACTAATCACCTATTATGTGCTAGTTTTCATTAATATAACAGCAAGCCAAAAAGACATAATCCATGCTTTCTTGGAACTTGCATTGGGTGGAAAAGACTTACAATAAACTGATAAAAATTAATTAAAAAATTATAAATTGCAACAAGTGCTGGAAAGACAATAAACAGGGTGCTCTGACTGAGCAGGTGGATTGATCAAAAGAATAGTTGGAAGGGCCACTCTGTGAAAATGACATTGAAACCAGGACGTGAAATATGAATAGTGGCCATCTACATGGAATATATAGAGAAAGCATTTCAGGCAGAGAACAGCACGTGGAAGTGCCTTAAGCCAGGAAAGAACTTAAAAGAAAGTGGCAAATTACAGCAAGCTGACTTGGTCAGAGACAGCAGAGGGGAGTAATGACTAGTTGGGAGCAAAATGATGCTAAGATGTTTGAAAGCCTTTGAAAGAACTTGATTTTCTTCTAAGTACAATAGGAAGCCATTGAATTATTTTAGGTGGGTTGTTTGGCATTACCAGACTTTTATTTTTAAAAGTTCTCTACTGGTAGGGAGATTATTTAGGAGCTATTACTCTGGCCAGTCAAATTATGGTGATCTCTTAAACAGGGTAGCAGCAGTGGAGAGACAAGAAAGGAGCACATGGAGGAGATCAGTGCGCCCAGCAGAGTGACTTTAAGGAGCAATGCAGAGGGACGTCGGCCTAGTGGAGGCAGGCGAGTGAAGGACACACACAGGCTCTCGGGGAACTTTTGCTTTGGGAATGAGGAGCAGACAGAGTGGAGTTATTTAGAATGAGATGAATGGTTCCGGTAAGATTTTTTTTTTAAGATATAACAAAAAATGTTTCTATTCACTTAGTGATGATTGAATGTGAAAGGGATAGATTGCTGACATAGGCAGGAGGGGGAGGGAAGATTAGATTAAAAAGAACAGTTCTTGCATAGGCTAGAAGGGCTGCGGTCTGAAGTACAAATGGGAGGATTGCTCCTACGTAAGGGAAATGACCTGACCTCTGATGTAGCAAAGGTCAAAAAGGAGAAACAAAGCACACATTTGGCTTTTCAGCCTTTGGTGCTGTATGTACTTCAGAACTTAATCCAGGCTCTTTATTTCCAATGACATTTTAAAATCACCTCCCAATATCACCTTATTAATTTATTTAATTCCCTATTTGTATTCTTCAAATATCAGATATCAAGAAAACAAATACTTCTTCTCCCTATTCTACACCATCAGTCCATTCAGTGTGTCATTATGGCATTCTGTCTGTCTAGCCATGAACTGGCATTGTGGACAAACACTGTTAGAAGTGCTACAGGCTCAAAATCTTGATCAAGTATTTATAGCATATAATTTTACTTTCTTACCCTATTTTAGTCTTTATCTCTTTGTCCTTAATCAAACTAAATGTCACTCTAAGTGCCCATTCCATGAGCTCACAGGATCTTAATCTTTTAAATATCACAGGATATTTAAAAAATAAAACTGTTTTTAAGTTATAGTATGTAGATATGTGCATATTCAGCTGCACATGCATGCTTTTTGTTTTGCTGTTATTTTTTCTTATGTTATAGGTCTCCCATCTTTCCATATTCTAATTATTGTGTGTGTGAGGGGGGAGGTGAAGATTATTTACTGTTACATTCAGAGTCATTATTTTTAATATACTTTCCTATTTATTCTTTTAAGTAATTAGGCTCTTTTGCTATGCTTTCCCCCAGAATGACTGTTGAAAGAAAATCCAAGCTGCTTGAAATCAATGACCTCTTCATTTTTTTTTGAAAACTCAAGCTTATGAAAGGGTGAGCTGGAGAATAAGGGAGGGTTTGAGGAAATGTGTCTGAGCCAATAGGAAGGAAGGAGGATACGTGCCCCCTGACGATACGAGAAATGACGATGTGACACAGAAATAGCAGAATGAGAACCAAAGACATAACTGATGTTCAGATATATCCTCTGACAAGTGATCAGTGAAGATTGAAGACCTTGATGTTTTCTCATAAAACCTGGGAAACTTCATATAAACCTGGAAGAAACCTCCCACTCTCAGTACCATCAAATGGCAAAGATTAAATATCCTGTGAGCTCATGGAATGGGTACTTAGAGTGACATTTAGTTTGATTAAGGCACTAATGAATTGGACATTTATTGCACTTCTTCTGAATAGCAGGTACATATTTAAACCTGCTGCATGTTCATTCTCTATTTAATCTGCCCATTTCCTAAGTTCTGCAATCTAGTTTTCTACCCTCAGTATAAACAGCTTTCATTTTATATGTTCCTTCTTTCTCTTCTTTTACTCAATCCTCAATAGCTGTACACTGCACAAATTATCCATAACATAAAATAACGGAAAATGTGGGTCTCCCACTATGAATTTAGTAGTGAAAGATGAACTGCAAAACAGTTGCCCACCCCATGTAATGTGTTCAACAAAGACAAGAAAACAGATAATATCCCAGGGCTGCTCAATAAAAACCTTCTTAATTAAAAATGTAACTAAAATAGTTATGTATTCATCCCTGTTAAAACCTAAACTGTGAGGTTTCCAATTACTTTCTACATAAGAAGTTTCACTGACTCAACTAAGTAATTTCTGTTTCTGACTCTGACTTTTTCCAAGGAGAGATGAGGAAAGACCCAGGGTGAGCAATGAATTTAAAACCAACAAAATATCCTTTTTCTTAGCTCACAACTATAGAAAAAAAAAAACATAAAATACTGATAAGCAGAAAGAATACAAGAAAATATTAAAAAATGAATTGTTTCACACACTAAGTAAAATACTATCACAATGGTGTTTATAATTTCAAATTATATATTTATATCTACTATATGTAATATATGTATAAATAATATTAAGTAACTTATGTGATATATTTATGTGTTTTATTATATATAATTTTATACATAAAATATAGACATTCATACTATTGATTGATATGTAAGGAAGAAATTAGCACTGGCTTTATGAATGGCTAGAAAGCATTTTTAAAACTTCTGGTTTAGATATTTTCATGTTACCATCTCACATTTCATCCCATTGTCCCCAAACCCCCTCAATTTAACCTTGCACAATTATTAAATTGTCAAAAAAAGAGGAAAAATATTTGCCTTCTAATATGAACAGTGGCAATAAATATTTGCATACACTGGTAGGTTGAAATGAAATTAACTGGCAAATGTTTAAAACTCACCATAGTTCCTAAAGCATAGATTCTTGCATTTACTGCATTTGAGCTTCATTCCCTCCCTTCTTCACTATATTTTGACTACAAAGAGTGCAGCTGAAATAACTTTGAGTTTCCTGTTAGAGTGGCTGAACTTGCTATTTAGTACATCCAATGCTACCACGCTGTTTTCTAACTTTTTTAGTGCATTTTCCTTCCTTATCCTTAAGGTTGCCAGAGACATCTTCAAGGTTATCAGAGTACCAGCAACTGTTGAGATAAGAATGGACTAGGAAGACGATCTTTCTACTATTAAGCACCTTTAAAATCTAGTTTATCTTGAGTCCACTCACTACCCATACTCTTTTAAAATATTGAATATATTGGCCAAATTTTTCATATCATGTCTGCATTCCGAGCATTGAATGAATATGTGAGTCAAATTTAATGTTTTCTCCAGCATTGATTTTATTAAATCATCAGTAAAAGTGAAGCTCAATCTCAAACATGCTGAGGCTATGGTGAGTCCCTCTGTATTATCCATCAAGATAAATTGAATCTGAATTGTATTCTTCAAATATCAGGTATCAAGAAAACAAATACTTGTTCTCCCTTTTCTACACCATCAGTCCACTCAATATGTCACTACTGCATTCTATTTGTCTAGTCATGAACTGGCATGGTGGACAAAAGATAGCAGTTATAAATACTAACAGGTTCAAAATCTTGATCAAATATTTAGAGTGTATAATTTTATTTTCTGAAGTTTGTTCTAATTTTCATTTATGGAGATATTAACTAAAAACAGGATTTTTCTGTCTTAATGGAAGCACCAACAAAACCTATTTCATGTCTTCAAAGGCTGTTGTTTAACATTGTGCTTTGTAGTTTCAAAGAGTAACCTTCATTCTGAGTAATCGGAAATGTCCTTACCTTGCTTCTTGTCACCAGTCCCTGGATTGCTGTCATTGCTTTTTGGTACCCTTTCATCCTGGGATAATAATTCCATGCCTTGTGTCATATTTTCCCAAGCCTCTCTTCAAAGTTTTAATTAAATGTAAAAATGTTACTGTTGTTTTTATGACACAGCTCCAAACTAGAGTTATGCAACTTTGAAAAAGTAAAAAATTTTAAGTAGTCCTTCTCCAAATGGAGGTAGCAATATGGCCATGATTGAGTCAACCCACAATTTTTTTTTCTGGGTGGGGCATCTGCTGAGGAGAAAGGAAGTTTGTAAAAAGTGAAGAATCACAAGCTCATGCAGCTGTATTTGTTAACAGAGGATCCTCAGCTCAGTAACAGAGCAAAAGCTGTTCAAGTGGTTATTTTCTCCAATTGTCCCAAGAGTGGTACCCAGCTAATGTTCTTCCAGAACCATAGGAGATAAGAATATTGATTAATTAAAGGCAGGCTTTAAAACCTTATGGCTTAATAATCTTGTGTTAAGAAAGACCATCTTAAAGCTGATGAAAACAGAAAAGAAAGCTGGGCTCTAAACTGGCTGCTGAAACCAAAAACAAAACTATTTTCTCTTTCTCAAGCACAAACATTATGTTGGCACTGTGCATGAGCACACACACACACGCGCGCGCTCGCACACACACACAGGAAAACAAGAAAAAGGAGAAGTTAAAAAAAAGTCATCGATATTCAAGGTAGTAATGCTATGTTAGGAATGAAGGAACTCAGCTCGGTGTTGTGGGGAAGTCAGATAGGGTGAGACGAGAAACCAAAGTCAAGAAAGCAAAGTAAGTTTAATGCACTCTGCAGAGAGTAGCAGAGCAGGCCTGCCTAAGGTGAGACAGGCCGGGATACTCATTCTGGGGCTTCTTCTATGTGGGGTTGGGCAGGCCAGAGAAGTCCTTAACTGGCAGCTCTTAGCTCTCTAGGCTTGTTCTGATTGGTAAAATGAGGACAGGGGCTCTGCTGTGCCTGTGCTTCTAATGTTTCTTATCTGGGGAGATCCTGGACATTTCCTGGGTCATTTTTGGACCCTGTGCCTTCATCAGACCAACTTTCTGAGTCATTTCTGGCTCTTTGGTTCTATCTGATCAACTCCCTGAGTCATTTTTGGGGGGCCCCCTCTCCTTTTCATCCCGCTAATTTCTGTCTTTCTGCCTAACATTCCCCCCTCAAGCAGTTGGGACCCAAGTCATTGGGATGAGGGACGATGACCACTCTGGCTGCTCCCTGCTAGTGAGGGACAGTGTGGTCATTTGGGTCCCTCTGCTTGCTGACTGTCAGGATGGTGGAGATTTGTGAGACAGGGACCATGGGTCTAGTCAGAGAAGGGTGAGGGCCTCCGGAAAAAGCAAGGCAGGATATTTACAGTTGGAGCAATGTAACTACATGCAAGGAAACCCCCCTACCAAAACTCTGTGTTAAATATTAAGCTCTAGTCATTCTTCAGTGAGATCAGTTAATATTCCCCAGATAAAGAAGAGTAGCACATGTTTTTATTATGCTAATCATTTATAATCATGTGTAAGATTCACTTTAGTATGTTAAAAGGCCCAGGCCTATGTGCTGTCTTTCCTCCTTTAGACCTGATGAGGTGATTTGCAAACTGGGCAACTATTTTAGCAAGTTAAGCCCAGGCATAAACAACATAGTAAAAGGCAAGAAGGAGAAACCTTAAAGATAAGATTATATTTTAATACCAAAAAAGTTAAGAAGTTAGAAATTCTTAACTTACTGTTTAGCAAACAATACCTCAGCCCACCTTGAGGGCCGGGAAGGTGGCCTTGTTTGATATGCTCCCAGACCAAGATGCTGGTATCTCAAGGAGAAATCATCAGAGCAGAAAGTTGCTTCTGTTAATTCTAAACATTCAAGGACCACTTAACAAATCTATACCCGTTAGCCTTTTTTCATGTTCTCAAAAATCCTCAGCTGTCTATAAAACCCCCTAGACAACACACCACCCCAGACTCTCTTGGCCCCTCCTGGCGTGAGCCGGGAGCTCTGTCCTTTCACTGTATCTCTAAATAAAAGCCTATACCTTGCTCTCCTACCTTGAGTGTTTGAGAAGCTCATTCTTAGGCTTTGTGAACAAGAACCCCAACATCATTAGGACAGTAGGGGTGCCCATCTAGGGGTCCCAGGGAGATGGTTGGCAAGGGTTTGAATTCTCATGACAACAGGGCCTTGGCCTTGATGGATTTTAGTCTGTAAGAAACAAGTTTAGTTAAAGAGATTTAGTAAGCATGGTCCAAACAGTAGGGCTGGGAGGAGCATCAGCAGGGGTCCAGATCTGGGACCAGTTGCCCCTGGATTCTGATAGTTGCTGCAGGATTCTGGAGGCACTGTCAGGAAGCTTTTGGACAGTGTATCTAACTAGGCCATATTGGTTAGCATAAAAACAACATTCTTCATCTAGAAAGAGGCATAGGCCTCCCATTTCAGCCGTCAAGAGGTCCAATCCTCTTCTATTTTGAAGAGTGACTGCTGCTAAGGAGTCTATCTGATTTGAACAGGTAAAATACTCAAGGTATTTTCTTCTAGGCTGTCAGAAAAATCTTTGGACAGGCTTTGGTAATAGGACAGTGAGATAGTTAGTCCAGCCATGGCAGAGCTCAGTCCTGTGGTGATTGCTAAGCCTATTAAGAGAGGAATGAACTATGTAGCTCATTTACCTCCTCTGTGAGAGGACAGAGGAATGGTCAGGGATTGGCTGTTGGGGACTATTTAGAGGTCTGGGGCCAGGTGGGCTAGGGCAGGAGTCCCAGTCCAACTAGCTGGGAGGCACAAATAGGTATTTAATCCGCATAAGAAAAAGACTCATTTTTTTTGAGGCAGAAGTTGTTTTCAATGGAAAGTAAGTGGGCGAGTTGGCTGTTTTCATTTTCCCAGGCGGACAGGGTCCCTGCTGATACAGCTCTGGAAAGGGGTTGAAAGGGCCCGAGGCGTGTAGTGGACTGCTCCCGAAGTTTTGTTTTCCCATTGTATGAAATTCCTTTTGGTATTTATCAGAACCCACTGGGAAGAATTTTCTAAAGTGGGGCATAGTAGGCATTCACATTGGGTGCAGTAGGAACACTATTGAGCTGGTGCTAGGTCATCAGGACACCACTTCCTTTTCAAATCTTTCCTCAGAGTTTCAGGTGGTTTCATATTCTTGTTCAACGAATACATGAGGAACTAAAGAGAAGCTGCTCATATCCCACAGAAGTTGAGTCAGGATTAACACATTTATTCTGACAGGGACATTGTGCAGGGCCAGAGAAGAGACAGGGAGGCAAGTAGGGTGCACAGGAATGCAAAGAAAGAAAATGAAGAGCATTAAAAGGCACAGGATTAATCTCTTCTGGGTGGCCCCAAATTCACAGCTCTGGTCACTTCTATCTGCACCCAAAATGACATTATGAAAGGTAAAGTACAAAAGGAAAGGACACATAAAACCATTGTTTTCATTTGGGGACAGTAAAAAGAATGAAAGTTTGAGGAGAAAATGAACATACTCTACCTGTGTCACTGTGAAATAGTCTATCCATAGTGATATAGGGCAGAGACAGGAGATAAGCATAGTGATTAGCCTTCCAAAAAAGCCAAGATATAAATAATATAGCAAGAGTAGGAAAGACTCCATCTTAAGGCTAAGATTCCATTTTAAAAACCAGGATTTTTCAAAATAAGATTCCTAACATGTTTGTTAGCAAACACACAATAACTGAACCCACTTTGGGGACACAATGAGCAGTCTTGATTGATATGTTTCCAGAGCGAAGCCAATATCCTGGGGAGGAACTGGATCAATAAATTTCTTATGTTAAGTTTGTCTTGCAGAATTAGCTGGAGGACTGATAATAGAGGAGAGGAGACATGCTGTCTCTCACCAGAGATAAGCATCCTTAGACCACTTGACAAGTCTACACCCCCTGGCCAGTTGTCACATTCCTGAAAAGTGCTTAAAAGACAGAAACCCCAGCCTTTCAGCGTGCCTTCTCTCTGAGGACAGCTGCACTTTTTCTCTTTAAGTGCTTACCTTTAGTAAAGCTTTCTCACGCTCAACTTAACTGTCTTTTTGCTGTTTCATTCTATTCCCAAATCTCCATTTTACCCCTGGTAAATAGGGAGGGGCTGCTGAAAGCTCTGATTTGGGCCTGCAAGTTCCTATTCTCTGGGTGATGCTATGCAGTGAGCTTCCTCTCCCTCCCTCTGCATTTTCCTGCTCTCGGTTGCATGCAAAGCTGCTGCCATTCATTTCTAATCTCACCTTAATGAATTCTTTCCTTACCTATACTCTCTTCTGACCTGCTCAAGAATTCTTTCTCATTCACAGTCAAGAACCCTCCCCCGTCCAGGTTGAAGTTTCACCTGGTGCACAGAGAGAGACCTCCCAGACTCAGCTACCTGGCAACAATAGCTATTAGAACTGGATATATAGGAGAATATAGAGATTACACTATCATGGTTAAGTGAAACTCATTTTGTTCCTAAGAGAAAAACAGTCAAGATAAAAAATTTGACTCGAAATATATAAAGCACTTCATCACCTCAAAATGTTCTCTGTTGTACCTCTGCAGTTCATGCCCCTGTCCCTGAAACTGGGCAGCTACTAACCTATATCAATGGAGATGAGTTTTGCTGGTTTTAGAATTTTATATAAATGGAATCACACAATACACAGTCTTGTGAGTCTGGTGTCTTTTGTTGAGTATAATGTTTTTGAGTTTCATCCCTATTATTGTATAGACCAGAAGTTTCTGTAGGGTAGTATTTCATTGTGTGGATCTTAAATATGTGCAGATTTTTGTAGATAAATTATACCTCAATAAAGCTGTTTTTGAAAAAGAAAATAAGTGTTTAATTTTATAAACATAACACTTTCCAAAGAGGTTGTAACATTTCCATCATTTACACAGGACAGTTTCAGTTGCTCCACATTAACAGCAACATTTGATATGGTCAGTCTTTTAAATTTTAACCATTCTAGAAGGTTAGTGGTGCTATCTAAATGTAGCTTTGATTTATAATCTCTAGGGATCTGTTGAGCATTTTCTCATGTGCTTCTGGAAATTAATATACCTTTTTTTGTGAACTCTATTCAAATATTTTGCCAATTTTTACAGGATTATTTGTCTTCTTTTTAATGAGTTGTAATATATATATACTGCAACATAAAACATAAACACATTGCAACATATGTTGCAACATAATATACAAGTAATATAGCAACAATTTCCTTATCAGATATATGTATTACAAATATTCTCCACCATTTGTAAAGTGTCCTTTCATAAAATCTTTCTCACAAATTTTAGAAACACTAGAACTCTGTAAATGTTGAACCCTCAAACCTTTGAAGGGGATGCTTTCTCCCCTGTTAAAGAGGATGCTGAGCCCTCTGTCGTCAAAGAAACTACAAACCCTCCTTACAATCATCCCTTCCTATCTCTCTTCCTTATAAGACCAGTGACTAAGTTTTACTATTAGCCTTGATACTCAGAATGAATTTAGACCTACCCAATGTGTAATGACAACCTAGAGAATACATAATGGGATTGGAGTCTGAGGATGCTGGATTAACAGAGAAGCATAAAGCTGGATAAGAAAGATTTTATCAATATTGGAGTTCCTTTTGGGCCATAACATTTAATAACCTGACCATGTGTAATCAGACAGTGCTGATAAACTGCTAAAATAACTCCAAGAAGTTTGAAGAAAGCAATGGTCCATGCTAAACTGAGTAAAATGCCACAGTTGCTGTGGCAGATAGTTGAAGAGAAGATAAGAATACTTAGAAAAGTGGGCGTGCTGTAGTGGATGTATACTCTATATAGACAGAAAATCCTTCCCATGACTGTGCTCTGTGGTAAGCTATGATGGGCACCCTATTAACAAAGCACTAAGGTGGGAAGGGCAGGAGCCCTGCTGAGCAGCGACCTGTGGCTCTCCCTTGTAGGCCAGGGATTGGAACAGCAGATATCCTTGTGGAGTTGGACTCACAGATACCCTTGGGAATGACTGTATCTTGAAGTAGTAGAGGTCAAATGGCACAGATCAACCCCAAAGCCAAGTGGATACAGTACTGTTCCTGAGATAAGATAGACAGATAGGTATAAAAGATGTTTCCACTTGTGTTATGGTCTTTAACAAATGGTGCCACAGAGAAAAAAAAAGCCTTAGATTGTAACATTTGCTGATTTCTATGATATAATTACTCCCTCCATGGCAGATTTCAAGCTACCAGTATGAGATCATTGAACACCAGAGGTGAAAAGAGATGTGCAGTAGCACAATTATGTATTATTTCTATAATGTAGATACTATGGGCATAAATAACTTCATACATAGATAATAGTAAAATATAGTAAAAATAATCATAAATTGATGTGCTCTAAGTATTTATTACTTTCACTTTTAATCTATTTAAAGTCCAGATAATACAAGTTTTAGGTGTGACTATATTGGATGATTGGCTCACAAAATTCTGCAAATTTAAGTCAGAGCTTGCAAGCATACCACTGGGTTTTGCTGAACATCTATATTAGCAATAAATCAAAAATGGATGATCAGTAAGCTAAGGGAAACCACCCCCTAAAAGTTACAAATTATTTTCCCACTCTAGTTCTGCCTCAACCAGTTTTCTGACTCAGGACACAATTATTGAAGAAGGCAGGTCCTCAGAAAAAAGACATCTTTAATACCATGACTAGTACAAATCATGATTCCCCCAGTGCATCCCCAAAGGGACCTGTATAGTTTTCTCAGGCTGCCATAGTAAAATACCACAGGCATTAAACAATAGAAACTTACTTTCTCACAGTTTGGAGTCTGGAAGTCCAAGATCACAGAGCCAGAGGACTATGTCTGATAAAACCATCCTTCCTAGCTTGCAGTGGCTGGCTTTTCATTGTGGCCTCATATTCCTTTTCTCTGCATGCATGGTGAGAGAGCTCACTGGCGTCTCATCCTTTATTTCTTTGCTTGTTTGTTTGTTTGTTTATTAAGGTATCATTGATATAAAATCACATGAGCAACATTGTGGTCACTAGATTCCCTCCATTATCAATTCCCCACCACACACCCCATTACAGTCACTGTCCATCAGCATAGTAAGATGCTATAAAGTCACTACTTGTCTTCTCTGTGCTTTACTGCCTTCCCTGTGCCCCCCACTACATTATGTGTGCTAATCATAATGCCCCTTATTCCCCTTCTCCCTCCCCTCCCACCCAGTCCCTTTTCCTTTGGTAACTGTTAGTCCATTCTTAGAAATCCTTTTTTCTTTTTGTGCCTCAGCTTCTTTGTATTCCTCTTCTCTAATTTCCATACCATTTACAGTCTCTTCTACTACATCTAATCTGCTTTTAAATCCCTCCATTGTTGTTCAGATGTGGAATTTCTTAATTGAATCTCCATCCGAAATTTGTCCCTGAGTTTTTGAATATTTTTCTGCACCTACCTCCATGTTTATGATTTTTATTTTGAACTCCCTTTCCAGAAGATTGGTAAGTTCAGTTTCATTTTGCCCTTTTTCTGGGGTTTGTGAGATTTTGGTCTGAACCAGGTTCTTTTGGCATTTCATATTTCTATGTGGCGCCCTCTAGTGCCCAGAAGCTCTAGTCTCTGGAAGCTCTCAGCCCCTGGAGCAAGGTCGGGGGTCAGAGGGGAGCAGGCTGGTGCCTGTGGGGAGGAAAGAGCTGTTTCCTGCTTCCCGAATGCAGTGCCTGTCTTGACTGTCAGAGAAATCAGGTGTAAGCCTTTGTGCTTTGTGTCTGTAGCTGTTGTAGGCGATGCCTCCCTCTGGATGGCCTGATACTAGGGCAGTGACTGCAGGTTTGTAAGCAGTGCCTGCAGTCCAGGAGGAAGGCAAGCAGACTGCGTATCACAGTGGGTGTGTGTGTGTGGGGGGCCTCTAAACTGAGTAGGCAGCCAGGACGATGGAGCACCTGAAGCTCCTAAAAGTTCCCAACCTGCTGGGCAGAGCACACCCAGACAACCTTGTCCACTTATCCCTTCTCCCATGCAGCAAGCTCCGTGTGAACCCTGCCCCTTCAGAAGCCTTCTCACTGCTAGGAAGCCTCTCATACCACTTGCCTTTCTTTGTCTCTGAGCAGCCAGATATGGATCTCTGTCCTCCACAAATGGCTGAAATCTCAGTCTCTCAAGAATTCCACCTGTCTTAGCTTTCCAACCCCACTAATCTCCAGAGCACCATGAGATGTAGGTTTGTGCTCCCAAAGCAGATCTCCAGAGCTGGGTGTTCAGCAGTCCTAGGCCTCCACCCCCTCCCCACTCCGTTTCTCTTCCTCCCGCCAGTGAGCTAGAGTGGAGGAAGGGCTTGGGTCCTGCTAGATCAAGGCTTTGGTACATTACCCTGTTTTGTGAAGTCTGCTCTGTTCTCCAGGTGTGTGCGGTCTGGTGCTGCCTTCTTTCCTGTTGCTCTTTTAGGATTAGTTGTATTAACTGTATTTTAATGTTGTATGTGGTTTTGGGAGGAGTTCTCTGTCTCACCTCTCATGCTGCCATCTTGAATTGATTTCCCAGTTACTGTATTTTTTAAGGTGTCTATCTCCCTCCTGAATTTGTCCCTTAGCTCTTGAATATTTTTCGGTAGCTCCATTAGCATGCTTATGACTTTTATTTTGAATTCTTTCTCAGGAATATTGGTGTTTCAGTCTCACAGAGCCCTCTTTCTGGTGTTTGAGGGATTTTGGATCTTCTGCCTTTTCATAGTCCTGGAGTGATGGGAGTGGTCACAAGTGAGTGGCACGAGTGTCTGCTGGGAGGACAAAGCCCTTTTGTGCTTCCCAGTCACAGTGCCTCTCTCTGCTGTCTGGGCCAGTTAGTCATGTGCTAATTCCCTAAGCTGCCATGGGCAGAGTGGCCCTCAGGATGACCTAGGGCAATGGCAGGGGTCACAGGCAAGAAGCGCTGGTGTCTGCTGTGAGGACAAAGCCCTTTTGTGCTTCTTGGTCACAGTACTTGTCTCTGCTGACAGGGACAGTTAGATGTGTGCAGGGAGAAGCCTCTGCATTAATCCCCTAAACTGCCATGGACAGGGCTGCCCTCCTGCTGGTCTAGGTGATGGCCAGGTCTCAGGTGAATGGTATGGGTGTTTGCTGGGAAGGCAAAGCCCTTTCATGCTTCCTGGCCGCTGTGCCTGCCTCTGCTGTCCAGGCTGGTTAGCCATGTGCAGGGAGAAGCCTCTGTGATAAGCTGTAGTTGCTGTAGGCGGGGCTTCCCTCCCGCTGGTCTGCAGCAATGGAAGGGACAACAGGTTTGGGCACAGGTGCTGGCGGGGAGGAAGAAGCCTCAGGCTGCTTATTGCAGTGAGGGACCTTGGAGCTGCGTTGCCAACCACGGTGTTGGAGCACCTGATGCTCCTGAAAGTTCCCAACCTGCTGGGCTGAGTGTGCCAGGACTATTTTGTCCACCTGTTCCTTCTCCTAAACCCTTTCCCCTTTAGCAGGCTTCTGACTGTTAAGAAGTCTTTCAAAGCACCTGCTTTTCTTTCGTCCCAGGGCAGCCAGTTGTGGGAATCTTGTTGCAGTCTTAGGCTCTGACTTTGGTTTTTAGCCCCTCTAATCTCCAGAATACCATGCAGTGTGGGTCTGTGTTCCCAGGGTAGATTTCTAGGGCTGGGTATTGAATAGTCCTGTGCTTCCACTCCCTCCCTGCTCTGATTCTCTTTCTCCTGCCAGTGAGCTTGGGTCACGCCACATCATGGCTTTGTACTTTACCCTTTTCTGGGAGATGTTCACTTCTCCCAGATGTAGACTGGCTGGTGCACTCTTACTTCTGGTCACTTTTTTAGGAATATTTGTATTTGCTGTATTTTCAAAATATATGTGGTTTTGGGAGGAGATTTCTGCCTCACTTCTCACACTGCCATCTTTTTGCCTCCCATTGTGGTTTTACTTTTTAAGTTTGTAACTGAGGTAGCCTATACAAGACTGACTTTCTGATATCAAAGCATTCCAAAGATAATTCTGTTTGAATATGAATTTTTAACTGCATTGCTGTATTTAGTTAACTAATGTCTTTTTTGGAATTTTTCTTACTAATTTCATAAGAGAATCTATTTCTTTTTGTCTCATTCTTAGCTTGTTTTGAAATCAAACATACAGTAGCTTATGTAGAAGAACAGTGCAGATTTCTCTTTTTGGCTATTTTTTGTAACAAAACATACAATCTAAGAATTAGCTCTTCCTTGAAAGGCTAGTAGATTTACTCCATTTTACTTAGTATTTCAGTTTCTATAGTATTTATTTCAGTTATTTCTTTTTCTCCTTATATTTTGACATTTAATATGTTCCAGAAGCCTATTTATTTTCTTTTATCTAAGTTCATAAATGTAAGAATATAGTAATTTATCCTCCATTTGCCCCATGGTCCCAAGCACATAAGCTGGTGAGAATTATGCCTGGGCTTGCCTGGGGCTTGACTGGGTTTACCCCGCCTTATCTCTAAGCATCCTGACCCTCCCCCAAAGCAACAAGTCGAGCAGATCCACCACAATAAAAGGCACCACGCTGCTGCCCTCTCTCTCTCTCTGTCTCTGTGTGTCTGTCTGTCTCGCTGCTCTCTTTGTCTCTGTCTCTCTGTCCCCCTGCTCTCTCTCCCCCCCCCTCTCTCTCTGCTCTCTCTGTCCCGCTGCTCTCTCTACTGCTTCCTCTCTCTCTCTCTCCCCCCACTCCCTTCTGGGGGCAGCCACTTTCTCCTTCAGATAATAAAGTCTCTTGCGTGGGTCCGTGTCTCCTGAGTCATTCTGGGGTAAGGAGGGTTGCAGCGAGATACCCTTTCATTGGTGCCGTGACTTGGATGAGGCTCTCCCATTGACTTTGCTCTTCCTCCGGGAACCTGAGCTGCTTTGGGAACCCTCACTGCCCGATGCTCCTCCACGGGCTCACCATCCATTTCCCTGGTTGCTTGTCTTCTCGCCCAACACAGCCTTCGATTTGGTGAGTCTCCCCTTCATGGTCAACTTAAATGTCTCTTTGGAACCTGGGAAGTGACTGTTGAGTGTCCGGCACCCCCAAGGGCTCCTCTGGGACAGGGGCACCCCCAACCATGACTTTCAGAGTCACAGTTGATCCCCGTAGTTGACCCTTCTCTGCCTCCCCATGGTGAAAATCCTCATCCACTGAGGCCCAGTCTCCCTTTATCTACTTATCTACTCGACTCGAAAACTCCTGGTACCAGGTACCTAGCTTCCCCGGCGTTTTCACCTCAACCCCGCAGTTAGAGGTGGTGACGACTCCCTAACTGTGCCTGGTCTTCTCCACGACCTTCTCAATCGCTCAGGGACACCTCAGCGACTTCTGAACGGTCTCTTTCTCACCATGGGATCTGGCCCCTCCGTTCCCGCAGATTCACCACTAGGGTGCTTACTCAATAATCTAAAGCCCCTTCACCTCACTCCAGACCTCAAACCTTTTAAGCTTGTTCACTACTGTAATGAGATCTGGCCACCATATCCCTTGGTCAATCAGTCTAAATGGCCCCCCAATGGCTCTTTAGATCCTAAAATTCTCCACGACTTATATAACTTCTGTGAGCGCACGGGCAAATGGAAAGAAATCCCATATATCCAGGGTTTCTCCTACCTCTGAACCAAGCTCTCTGTCTCCCCTGCAATCCTAAACACCTATACTTGCCTTAAAGTCCACACCCCCCTAAGCTTTTTTCACATCCCCAAATATTCTCAACTGCCTATAAAACCCCTAGACAATGCACCACCATGGGCTCTCTTGTCCCCTCCTGGCTCATGCCAGGAGCTCTGTCTGTCCTCTCACTGTATCATTATGTCTCAATCTGTATGTTTGTGTCTAAGTGTGTAAATGAAAAATATTTTTCTACCTCCGGATGGTATTAATAAAAATTGATTTAAAGACAAGCGTTTGTAAAAATTGGGCATTCTAAAACTTCCAGAAAATTCTAATAGAAAATATTAAGCATTAATGCTAATTTAAGTTGAACTGAATAGACATGTCTTTATGGTTATCAGCTGCCTCAGTTTACCTAAAGTCATTTAAGTTGATGGTATCTGTTAAATCTTTCAAAGAAAAATGCTTAAAGTGAAGTATAGCTTTGTCTAATGTGAGTAACTATTTAAGCAAGTGCCTTAAAACTTTTAACAGCTTCCCAAAATCAAATTCAAAAAAGTGCTTTTTACCTCTAGTTCACTCTGATATTTTCCAGAGGGTCCCTGGAACATGTCAGAGGAATTTTTTCTTATTGGAGAAAATATTTGGCTAATTTAGCTTATTTACCTGCTTAATTACCTAAAAGGCACTATCACAGAGAATAATGCTAAACTTTGTTACTGAATGTTTCGTGTTACAAAAATATCCAAATTTCCTTATGACAACTTTCTTACAGTAAGCTCTCATCAAATCTTTAACCATTGTCATTTGTAAGTCTTTTGTCATCTATACTCACTATTTTATTACTCCTAAACTAGTAAAAAACTAGATTCCAGCAGAACAGGTATTAGTTACATAGGATTAAGTAAACTAAGGAAGATGATTTTGGTAGCTTTTTGTTTCAAATGTTGATAAAGTGTTTTAAGCTTTTTCTCTTAAGCTGACAACGGTTTAGTAAATGACTGCCTTTATAAGCAGAATTGAAACTTTATCTTTCTCTCTACCTGATTCCTCCAGAATTTAAAAACTCTCAGTGACTATTTTTATATTTCATGGCAGTATGTTTATTTGCATAAATTCAATAAGAATCTGCTTTCCTTGTAAGAGGACCAATTAAAAACACTGGTTATATTACCAAGGCTTTGACTGGAACGTCATACCTGAGAGACACGTGTGAAACTCAGATATGAACAGACAGCTTTAAGTAACTAAGATTGACTTTATAAAGCCAACAAAGCCCCCTAGAAGAACTAGCCTGATACCTTGTTTACAGAATTCCCAGCAGCCGTACCAGGTGAGTAAGGAAGGTCACTTCCTGGCAGGTGCAGGAACCTCAAGAATGTCTTGGGAACCTCAGGAAGAGAGGAATTCACCCAAATCTACAGGTACTGCAGGCACAACCTGATGGCAAGTCTGGCTTGGCTTTCTGACCTCAAGAAGCCCTTAAAAGTTCAATCTGAAATTCCTTACAAAAAAGTTCCAGCAAAGCACATTTAAAAGATCCCATGTAATCAATTACTCTTCTTGCTGCACTTATGCAAATAATCAAGGCAACTGTTAATTGTTTTCTTAATCTGGCTACTTCTAGTAAGAATGAGGGTGATTTTAGAGAAAAGTATTTTTTCAATAATGCAGTCTTATCCATACTAAATCCTAATACTAGTCATTGAGATGTAAACTCAATCCAGAATTCTAGTTTCCCCATGATACCTGGCTATGATTCTCAATTAGGCTCTTCATATTTCTAGTTCTTATATTCAGCCATGCATTCTTAATCTCATCAAGTTTGTCCTTCCAGACTGTAAAATCCAACTCCAGATGTTGCTATTTAACCTAATAACAATTTGTTCTATCTTGCCTAGAAGCCACAAAACTGCAAATAGTAATAGAAATGAAACCCAGAATAGAAGAGCCAACCTTCCGAGGCCCTCTCAACTGACCAGTGATGGAGACCTAGCTGCACCCTTTACTGCGCCCCTTCTCAGCATGAAGCAGCAAGAGCGGTCATCGCCCCCTTTCCCTAGCAGCAGCTAGGGTCTCTATCTGTAGAGGGGAAAATGAGACAAGGACCATAGGCTTAGAATAAGGTGAGAGCCTCTGAAAAAAGCAAGGCAGGATATTTGCAGTCAGAGCAATGTAACTACATGTTAGGAACACCCCCCCCCATACTAAAACTATGTTGAACATTAAGTTCTAGAATCATTCTTCAGTGAAATCAGTTAATGTTCCCCAGATAAAGAAGAGTAGCACATGTTTTATTAATGCTAATCATTTGTAATCATGTATAGAATTCACTTTAGCATACGAAAAGGCCCAGGCCTATGTGCTGTCATTCCTCCTTCAGATCTGAGAGGTGATTTTGCAAACTGAGCAACTAACTTAGCTTGCAGACCCAGCTGCAGATGGCATGGTAAAAGGCAGGATTCTTTAGCAAACAGACAATACCTCAGCCCGCCTTGGGAGCTGAGCAGGCAGCCTTTTGATATGCTCCCAGACCGAGACGCTGGTATCCCAGAGAAAAATCAAGGCAGGAAATTCCTTATGTTAAGTTAATTTTTAATATTCAGAGAACACTTAACAAGTTCTTCCCCAAGGCTTTAGAGATAGTCCCCACCTTTTTGGACAGGCTCTAGCCCAAGACCTCAAATCCCTTACTCTCTCGAGCTCTGCCCTCCTTCAATATGTAGATGATTTCCTCCTGTGCAGTCCCTCCCTACAAACCTCTCAACAGGATACTATTCTCCTTTAAAACTTTCTCTCAAAACACAGCTATCAGGTTTCACCCTCCAAAGTTAAGGTGTCTGTCACTCAGGTCACATACCTGGGAGTTCAGCTCTCCCCACGCTACCAGGCCATTACCATAGACAGGAAAATACTTCTCCAAACCATGCCCATTCCAAACACCAAACAACAGCATCCCTAACTCCCAAATGGCAAAGAGATACACAACTCCCACCTTAAGCCGTTTGTTTCAGTTTATTCCCCTCCCACCAAATCTCTCACAAGTTCCTACTCCTCTCTGACGGGACCTTTTACTCGCCGCATTTCACACTGCTCATCTCGGCTTGCACTCACCACTGAAGAAGTTTCTGCCAGCACAGTCCTAAGACCTCCCTTACAACTGCCATGAGTCATGCTTCAGGATTATTAACCCTGGTCTCAACACTTACTCTCTTCACCAGACCTATCTTCCCAGTGCCAGCCCTTTCTTCTCTTTCAGACTGTCCAAAAGATTGCACCATCAAGGATTCCCTTTACCCTACAGGTTGCTTTAATGCCTACACATATGTCCCCAAAAATGCTATTAATTCAGCCACCCTATATAAACATAGCAATCAGTCCAAATGCAAAAAATTTCTAACCAAACCTTTAACCAGCTTATATTACAGGATTACCAACCCCTCTCTAAAGACGATGATCCTTATTGAACCTGGAAAATGCCATCACCACTGCAGACCAAGGGCTCATCTGAGGACAGCCCCCCATCAATACAAAAATGAACTTCATCACCCCTTCCCAAATCCTCTACCACTTAAAAAACAGAAAAGGGAGGAATGTAAGAATATAGTAATTTATCCTCCATTTGCCCCATGGTCCCAAGCACATAAACTGGTGAGAATTATGCCTGGGCTTGCCTGGGGCTTGACTGGGTTTACCCCGCCTTATCTCTAAGCATCCCGACCCTCCCCCAAAGCAACAGGCCGAGCAGATCTGCCACAATAAAAGGCACCACGCTGCTGCCCTCTCTCTCTCTCTCTGTCTCTGTGTGTCTGTCTGTCTCGCTGCTCTCTTTGTCTCTGTCTCTCTGTCCCCCTGCTCTCTGTCCCCCCCCCCCTTCTCTCTGCTCTCTCTGTCCCGCTGCTCTCTCTGCTGCTCCCTCTGTCTCTCTCTCTCCCCATCCCCCTCTGGGGGCAGCCACTTTCTCCTTCAGATAATAAAGTCTCTTGCTTGGGTCCATGTCCCCTGAGTCGTTCTGGGGTAAGGAGGGTTGTGGCGAGATACCCTTTCAATAAATGCACTAGTGTTTCAGTTTACTAGGACTGCTGTAGCAAGGTACAATAAACTGGCTGGCTTAAACAATATATATTTATTGAGTTACAAGTCTGGAGGCTACAAGTCTGTAATCAATGTGTTGGTAGGGTTGGTTCTTCGGGAGGGCTCTAAGATAATGATCTATTCCTGGCCTCTCTCCTTGGCTTGCAGATGATCATGGTTATGTTGACTTGGAATTCTCTTTGTATGCAAGTCTACAACTTTCCCCTTTTTATAAGGACACTAGTCATATTGGATTGGGATCCTCCCTACTGCCCTCATTTTAACTTGGTAAAGATGCTATATCCAATTATGGTCACATTCTGAGTTGCTGGGAGGTATTACTTCAACATATGAATTTGAGGGCTGGGGGGACACAATTCAATCCATGGTAATTAAATTATTTTTATAATATTTCATTAAATTTTTAAATTAATATTTTATGTAATTATTTGTACTTGATTGGTATTTTCCTTGTTTTTTATCATTTGAAAACTTTTATACATTTATTTACTCTTTTCTAATAACCACCATTTGGTTTTATTACTCTTCTCATTTCTTCTCTTTTTCATTAACTTCTCCCATTTCCTGTATTTTAAAATTTTGTATATTTTTATTTTGTTCTATATTACTTAGATGTGTTGTTTTCCTTATTTATTATATTTCCCTGATGTTTCTTCTAGACATTTTATAGTTTTAACTCTTGTGTTCAGGTTTCAGATTCACTTTGAGAAAAGTTGTATGTGGTATAAGGTTACATTTTTTAAATATGAATTTAGTTGTTTTAGGAGTCTGCTGAATTCTTTCTTTTTGAATTATCTTGTCATTTTATTGAAAATCTGAGGGTCTATATCAGGGCTTATTTCTTGATTCTACTTGGTTTCTTTGATACATTTTCTGTACTGTGCCTATGTCGCATGATCCTGATTGCTGTAGCTTTATTTTTAATCTTGAAATCAGGTATTATAAATTCTCCAACTGTATTGTCCTCTATTCAAGATTTTTTTTTCTCTTCTAAGTCTTTTCATATTCTTTAAAATTGTAGAATCTGCTTGTCAATTTCTGAGAAAGCCTGGCAGTACTTTTATTGAAATTGTATAGAACTTAGAGATCAATTTGGGGAAAATTGACATTTTAATAACAATTAGTCTTCATCTGTGAACAATGTTTTTCCTAAATAGGTCTCCTTTGATTTTTATTCATTAATGTTTTATAGTTGCTAGTGTGCAACTTTTGCACATATGCTAATTATATCCCCAAGTAGTTCATAGTTTAAATTTTTTATTAAACATTGTTTGCTATGCTATTCTGAATAATGTTTATTAAATAATATGTACAGCAAATGTCTGATTCAACACATCTATTTATCAAATCAACCCACTATAATAAAAAAAAATAAATGTACAGAAAAATCTGTGTCCATAGTACATGCTCTTGGTGTGTAATTTAAATGGCAATACTTTAATCAGTTATATGTAATTGTGTTATTTTTCTTTTGCAATATAATCTTTTCTGTAGTAACCTAGTCTAGCAATCAAACTTAATACTCATAGATAAAGAGGACTGCAAAAACAAAAACTAAAACAAAATTTAAAAAAGACTATAACAGAGACAAGTTACCTTTTCTCCCAGAAATAACGATTATTTAGAATTTGACAAAGATTCTTCCATTACCCTAATTGTTCAAGAGTGAGCTAATGGAGACAAAAATATGAAAATGTTCTCCAGGATCCCTTCAGGAAAAATTTGTCTCTTCCTCTCTTGCACCTTTATGAGCATATATCACAATCTCTCTTGATTTAGTACTTTTTTGTGTGTCTGCCTCCCCAGTCATCTCTGAATTCCCAACAAGCAGAGAATGTGTCATTTCTATCTTTATTTCTCCAAGGGCTCTAACAGAGAGGCTGGCAAATATCCTGGAATTGGACAGAGTTGTATCTGAACACCCCAGGCATCCCAGTGGCCTCCCTCCTCAGATCTGGGCTCCACAAGACACAGACCTCCAGGAAGTGGCAGAATCTCTGCCTCACACTTAAGGCTGCTGCATCTGCACCTTCTGCCCTGAAGAGAAGCCTCCCCAGGGTGTGTCAGGATTCACAGCCCTGGGTGACTACCTGAGTGGTCCCTGAACTCCTATGGGGAGTAAAAATGGAGACACTGTGAGTCTTTCCTAAGGCTTGGCACACTTCCACTCAGTGGTGACCCCGGCATCCAGTGTACATCAGTGTATGGCAAATGAATCACCCAACACCATCCTGGCTAGTAATGGTATTCTGATAAATGAAATTGCTACCCTGAAGGTGACCATTTATAAAAGCCAGGGATATGGGAAAGGAGCGTACTGCACATGACCTTCAGAGCTACAGAGGCGTTGTCACTTTGTTGTTGGGAAACACAGTTAAGTATCTGCCTGGCCATCCTGCTCCCATGGGCAAACCTGTGCTTTTCTGTCAACACCAGGGGTGCACACAGGCTGAATGCTCAGGGCATCTAAGTCTTGCCTCTGTTTCCCTACGTACCTCAGCAGGTCCAGTGAAGGACTTGGTTTTGGGTAGTCTGGGGGCCTCTGCCACTGTCTAGGGATGGCCTGGCAGCCCACACTAATTTCCAGCAGTGTGGAGGGGTCAGTAGTCTCTAGGGTGTATGGGGCAGAGTCTGGGAGGCCGTGTGGAGCCTTAGGAGGATGGCTGGGAATCTACCTGGCCCTCCAAGGGTTGCTTCACACTAAACCAGCCTGGAGCCAAGGCTGAGAAAGCAAGAGGCATCTCTGGTCTACCTACTCCCAGACGGTGCTGCAGGTCAGATTACCCAAGAGGGGAGAGGAGGGCAAGGCTGAGTGGCTCCAGGAAGCAGCTAAGCAAATACAGGTCTGCCTCATTTGCTTTTGCTCAGGGCCTGGTTCTGCCTTGTCTGACACACAGTAAGCTTAGACAGGCTCGGGTTTTAAGCACAGCACTTCTCTGTCCCTTTCTTTTGCCTCTTACTACATCCACAGCAGTAGTTTCCTCCTGACATAACATTTAAATAAAAAAGCCAGTTTGTGAATCATGCTCCCTTTTCCAATAGAAATAAATGATCTCTGTGGTTTTCAGTCTTCTTATAAATACAAAAGCTTTACATAGTTTCCTGGAAAAGTACCAAACTACCAACAAATTCTCCATCATCAGATTTTCCAAGACATCAACAATATCTCCATCTCGGAGTCCCAGTTCATTGTGGTTCTGTGATATGTAGCTATTTAATGCTTTAACTAAATAGATCCTGTGTGAGGTAACTCTTTGCTGCCGGGCTTGAGGTTGCCAAGGGCTTGCAGTAGCACTAGGACTTGGGGAGGAGGAGAAAGGCATGTCCATGTGATACATGGGGGCTTTCCACCAGGGGCATTGATCACATCCGTGTACGTGATGGGGTAGATGCCTTGCGAGGACAGCCCTGGGGTCCCTCTTTTGAACCAGTTCTCGTCCACCTGTTGGAGCAATGTGATCCTCTTACCCCTGTACTTGCATGTCACCATTAAAGTTAAAGTTAACAATAGCCTCTTCACCTGCACTAGTGCTGACTTTTGGAGCCGAGCGTTTTCAGCAGGAGGAGGAAGCTCAATGTAGGTGGGCAGGGAGAGCCTGGTGTTCTTCCTCCCAGTTCAATCTGCTTATAAATGTCAACAATGACTCCCTTCTGGCAGGCCAAACTCCTTTAGTGCCTGAGCTTTAAAGTCAAACTTGGCTCTGGAGGTCTCCTCTCTTTATCATCATGGTATCTTTGAATGAAGTCTTCTGTGGGATCCAAATAAGCTGGTGTAAAAGGTCTTGGTGATTCCGAGTCGCTGAGAGACATTCCCAGTTCACTCTGTGGGTTGCGCTTGTCCAGGCTGTGCCCTTAGCACAGCCCAGAATCCCCATTATTAAAGGCCCTCGGGCTATCCTCTGACGCCAGGGGTCTCTCTTGATGTGGCCCTTGAGATGTGGTTCCATCTGGCCATGGTGTGTTGGGAAGACAGGCATTTGGGAACTGAGTGTTGCCTCCCTCGGGGGATTGGGGGCAGGTCCTGACAGGACTGACCGGGGGCGGGGGTTCTGGCCTCCGGCTCACGAAGGGGGCCTGAGAAGTCAGGCCAAAGGCTGTCTGTGGTGGTGTTGGAAGGGCCTTTTCAAACAAAAAGGAGGGCTCATTGGGTGGACATTCCTGATGAGCATGCTCTGGTCCTTCAGGAACCCAGGCGTCAGTTTGAGGCTGCACCTGCTTCTAGGTGGAGGTGAGTCAGGTGTGGGAGGCCGGGCAGGAGCCCTTGCGCTGGCTGAGGGGTGTGTGGGCACATCTCCACAAACACTGCCACCCCTGCCCTCTCTGCTGTCACGGGATGTTTGAGTGGTGGTCAACCTCATCGGAGCAGGCGGCATGCGGCTCAGATGGCCCGAGACCCCTAAAGCCCAACATGGGGTCTGCCACATTGCTACAGGTGGGGGAGGCAGAGATCCCCCTGGGGTTCATCCTGTCCCTCTCCCTGGGATGGAGCTCGGCTGGCTCCAGGAGGAACTCGGATGAGCAGGCCGAGGTGAGGCCACTCTGGGATATCATGGATGGGGGGCTCCTGCTCACCCTCCAGACAGATCCAGGGACGGCGTGGACCAGCTGCTCAGTGCTGTGGTATGGGAGAAGAGCGTGCGCTTGCCCGTGTGCTCTGAGCCCTCCTGGTTTGGGGGCCCAGCTCGCCCCTGGCTAACACCAGGCTTCTTTTCAAAGCAGGAGGTAAGGTCCAGCATACTCAAGGAGGAGACAGACCCCGGGAAGAGGTCAGCTCAGTTGATTTGGTGCATGTCCCAGGTGAACATGGAGAGCTGCATCCCACCCTTTCCCGAGTGGGCCTCCTGGCACTGCCAGACTCCTTCAGGCTTGCAGTGCTGCTCGACTTCCTTCAAAATCTGACCAGGAGCACACCAGCAGGTTGTCCACACTCCCCCCAGACTTGGAGGGAGAGACTTATTTTGGAATCATTCAAAGAAACTGAAACACAAAGGTTCCCACAGCTCTGAAACTTTTCTGATGGTGACAGGGCAGATTTCTCCTATTTCACTGAGTGTTTCATAAGGAGGTACTGCATTTTTTTAAAACCTTTAAATCATTGCATAATCCTCTAAGTTTCTCCCTTTCAGCTCATGGTTCTAGTATTAGATTTTGAGATGAGTTATTTCAGAAAGAGTATTTAAACTTTTAGACACACAGTAGAAAATGTAAAAAAGTTAAATTAGTAATAGCTCTATTTTGCGAAATTTGGAATTCAACTGCCTAGAAGTGCAGTGAACAGGAACATGGTGCAGTGGTCACTGAAGTGAGATGGCGCAGGAGGGTGTTGCCAGGCAACACATTTAACTAGTGTCCAGTGTATATGACCAGAGTAAGATCTGGGGCTGAGTTTGTCACCCAGCAACATTTCCCTAACCATTCTCGCCTCCAGCAGCTACTGCGCTGAGCTTGTGGAGTCCGTGGTCCCCACCAGATGCCCAGTTGCCCGAGAAATCAGGGGAGCTAGAGAAGTTCCCTCCTGGACCAAGCATTTTGATGTACAAGTACCTAGGCTTCAGTTTTGTTCCGTTGTTCCTGTTGTGCTCTTTCTGCCCCCAGATCTGCAACATGGGGGACTTGCTGAAGTCTCTAACCGGCTCTCAAGCTTTCAGCATCCTGTGAGGTCTTGCAATGTGCCTGCAAGTGGGTGTGATTTTCCTTGCGTCTGCAATGCTCAGGGCTTCTCAGCTCTAGTGCAAACCCACCCTCTGCCTTCTGCAATTTGTAGAAAAGCTTTAACCTACTTGTTATAACAACTAAAGTGAGTTGAATATTGACATCAGGTAAACAAGCCCTGTCTGTCCTTGGAGGGGCCTTTCTTTCCTTAGATTTCAACTTAGTTGACTGTCCAGTGACCTCAGATCTCTGATGGGTTTAAGAAAAGTTACAAAGTTACAGATTATATTAGCTTTGCTTTGCTGTCCTAGAAGCAGGAGTGACGTACTTCTCAGCTTTCTCCACGCTAAGTGGAACTGAGCCTTCCCCTTCATAGCTGTCTGTCCGCGATCCCACCTCAGCCCTCACAGGTTGAAGTCTCTGCTCAGCTAGAGAGGAATAAATGTCAGCCACACTGCGGAGTCAAGGGTAGGATGAGAGTAAAGAATGAACTCACCCAATACTGATTTGCTTCCGCTTTAGCTCCTGGCAATCTCCAAAGTCATGCTTGAGACAGTTTGGATAGCGTCCTGAAGCGAGGACTCGGGGGACAGGCTTGGACACATCCTGCAGTCAGACATTGCGAGGGGGCTGGTGGGCGAAAATGCTGAGGCAGCAGGATAGGGGAGAAGCAAGTTGTCCCCAGGGTGTAACGCTGTGACCAAAATGCTTAGAATGCGGCCCTTAGCACTGCCTACGGAGACCCTGCGGATCCCCCAGCCACGCAGCTGAAACGCTGGGGGCAGGGGCACTGTGCTCCCCCTGGAGTCTGACATCCGGACGCGCCAGATCGCTGTGCGGGCCGCCGGCGTGTGGTAGCTGAGAGGAGAGCCAAGCCGCTGCCATTGCCTCTGCATCCGGGCTGCTGTCCCCTAGTAAACAGGCTCCCAGGAAAACTACTTACCTCCCTGTGAGTTAAGATCTATAAAAGCATTCAAAGGATACCCTGAAAATATAGTCTTTTTTGAACTTGGTGAGACACGTTTTGTTGAATGAAAGAAAAGAATTCAAATTGGGCTCGATTTTTTTAGATTCTAGGTAGAGGGAGATGTGTGTGTGTGTGTGTGTGTGTGTGTGTGTGTGTGTGTATATGTCGGTGTGTGTGTGTGTGAGACATTTGAGAAATAGGAGAAAACTGAGCTTTACAAAAAATCAGGACACTGATCCAGACACGGATTTGCCTTCCTTACACTCAGTGCATCAGCAGCACCATCAGTCGTAGATTTACAGGGTGATTCATTGTTCTCCATGGCATTCCTTATGACACGGCTTCTGACCAAAACATTCATTTCAAGGCACAAGTAGTGGGACAATGACAATTCACTGGACTTCATACATGCCCACCACCCAAGATGAATGAATTTAGTTGAGCAGAGGAATGACTTAAATGCTCTTTAAGACTTAATGATGTGATAATCTGGGAGACAATACTTTAGAGGATTGAAGTGCTCCCTTATAACAATTGTATAAACAGCCGTCAACATACAGTGTCAGCCCCTATGCCCGGAATGTTGTTGTCTGGGAGCTGACACGAGACAAGAGGAGTAGCTGTTTGGTGTATTATTATTAGGCAGAAACCCACGTGGTGAAATTTTGCTGTTTGTTTACCAAACTACGCGTTCATGTGTTTGGTGATCTGGAGCCGAAGGTTGTAATGTTTCTACCAAGAACATAATCACGGTTCTGTTAAACTGCCAGTTGAGACAGGTCACTACTGGCCATTGTGCGTCCTTCATGTCTCTACAACAACAGGTTCAAGGAGACAGATTCAAATGCTAAGTACAACTTGGGCTGTGTCTGGGCAGTGGGACAGGCAGGTTGATACCTGGAGCTGAAGGAACAGCTGAGGCGTCTCCCTGGTCCCTCATTAGAGGGCAATAGGACGCTGCAGTAGCCCTTCACAAACAGGACTAAGAAGGAGTGCAGTCCTGTGAGGATGGACATGTGGGTCAGATTGTGATAAAGACGGTGCCGGAAGAAGGTAAGGGGAGCACGAGATGTGTGGTATGAATAGAAAGCTCTGATTCCAGCTTCGATCACGTGATCGGCTTTTCGTGGAGAGACTGTACTACTATGATTTTTTTCTTTTTTGGGGGTTTACACCTGGCTTTATTCTCTCCGTGGTGGGTCAAGCACTAGAAGCATGTCTGCACCCAGCTGTTTGTGGCCCATAATCCACCTCTGTCTCTGCCCCTGCCCAGAGCACTGGAAAGAGTTCTTTATAAAGGGACTCAGTCAATAATAGCTCATTGCCAATGGGTGTGGAAGCAGTAGCCTAGCAGCAGGCCAGTTGCATCATCAGGTAGTTTAGGATCAGGTGAGGATCCTGGCCATTGGAACTTCCATTTTCCTCACATCCAATCCAGGTTTGGCTGGCTTGCTGTATGGTTAAATTAGACGGCCATCCAGACTCTCTGGAGCTATCAAATTGCAGATCTGTAAAAGGGGAATGAAGGCCAACACCTGTGCCTCTGGCTTGTTCTCCCAGCGATAGGTCAAGCAATAGAATTATGTCTGCACCCAACAGTCTACAGGTCTGTAATCTTCCTTTATCTCTGCCTCCTTTTTTTTTTTTTCAGATCACTTCCATTTATTTTTTATTGAAATATAGTTGACATAATATTATGCTGGCTTTTTGTGGAGAGACTGTACTACTATGATTTTTTTTTGTAACTGGATTTTTTTCACTTTCCATCTGTCTACCCAACCCTGCTACCTTATTTGAATTGGATTAGTGATAGTTAATACTTCAGGTCCTCTGATAGTGAACTTTATGTGTCCATTTGAACTGGGCCAAAGGAAGCCCAGATAGCTGGAAAAGCATTATTTCTGGGTGTGTTTGTAAGGGTGTCTCCAGAAGAAATTAGTGCGTAAAAAGACTGAGTAAAGATTATCTTCACCAGTGAAGGTGACATCCTGCAATCTGTTAAGGGCCTCCACAGAACAAGAATGCAGAGGAAAGGCAGATTCTCTCTCTGAGCTGGGGTCTTTTCCTATCTTCTCTCTATCTTCTCCTCAGGCTTCCAGAGTCAGGCCGACTTTCCACTGTTCTGCTCCCCAACCCCCCACCAACCCCAGTTCTCAGGTCTAAGGGCTCAGACTGAATTACACCACTGCCTTTCTTGGTTCTTCAACTTGCAGACAACAGATCTTGGGACTTCTTGGTCTCCACAGCCATATGAGACATTTCCTATAATAAATCATGTATATGTATGTGAATATGTGAATGTGTATACAGGTAAATATATATGTGAAAATATATGTATATACATATGTCTATATAGGTAAAGTGTGTGTGTGTGTGTGTGTGTGTGTGTGTGTGTGTGTGTGTGTGTGTGTATCTTCTATTGATTCTGTTTCTCTGGAGAAATCTGCCTAATACAGGTTTCTTTGTAAGTATGACAGAATTGATATTTACGCACAATGATGGGGTAGCAATAGGATTTTGTCAGAAGGCGAAAGAGATTAGCCATGTTGGATGTTCCAGACCTACTCCCCGCCACTCTCTTCCCTCTGCAGGGCCCAAGACAGCTGACGCCTATGCACAGGGTCGCTGGACACTATTTTCCTGCAGCTCTTGGGTGGAAAATAGGAAGACTGGGGAAAGGTGTGAAGGCGGGAGAGCACCCCCAACAGGGCTGGGACAGGGCGATGCAGTTTCCTGCCTAAAACTGAACCCCCAAGGGAACCCCTGCTGCAGTTACGGCCCCTGCAGCTCCCATCAGATGCCACAGAAGCCTTGCCTCTCAAGCTGGTCTCAGACCCAGTTTCCCACAGCAGCTACCTGGGGGTGTTTCACTATTCCTTCTTTGTTTCCTTTGAACCCATCCATGTTGTGCAATTTGTCCCATTATTCTGTTCTCTTCAAACTCCTTTTAAAAAATGTGTATACTTGATTTTCTCTTTGGATGCTGACTGTGGGTCTCTTTTTTCAGCCTGAGTGTATGACTTCGTGTGGTCACTCCTCTTCAATTATACGACTCTGATGGGATATGTCTCAGAATTTTTGCCACTGGGCACACTTCTCATCACCCATCTCTATTTCTTTCCCTTCTTTCCATTATAATAACACACACAAATATAGGTAATTCGGGTATTGGATAATTTAACTATCACGTACATTTGGTATAGAAAAACATTTGCAGTTACATTTGAAGATCATCTCTCAGAATTTGACTGGAATCAAGGCTAACATAATTGTGAGGAGATCAACTTGCTAAATCATCCTAGATCTCAGTTTATTTATGTGGAAATAAATGTTTTATTTACTATAAAATGTTTTCTAAATACCTGGTGTGGGGAAAATGGAAATATCTCACCAGGATTCCTGCCAGGCCTTAATAGGTATCCTGTCGGCACATCTATGGGATGTTTTACTGGGGGCAGAGTGGCCGGTCAGTCACGGGATGGCCGTCAGGGTAGGGGTGGGGAAGGAACAAGCATTCTTCCCTCCCCCCCTGTTCCTGGCATGTAACTGATCAGGTGCCCGCCAGTCACCAGGTGTCCCCCCCAGATTTCCTTCTGGTGTGCGAAGGGGGCTGGAGGAGGGTGGCTGGGGGAGAGAGCTTGGGAGCCATCCAGGAGGGGGTCCCACCTGGTGCTAGGGAGGAGACACTGAGCCATGAGAATAAACCCCTTTAATTCCCAACTTCTTGCACTTGCCTTTCTTTGGTCTCATCATTTTCAGAGGGAACTTGCCCTGGGCAGGGAACCCCTCCCTCCTCCCGGAGCTACATTATTGTTGCTGTTGGCAGGATTCAGTGAAACCAAAGGGCTGTCATGGGAGGATTGTTTCAGCGGCTGCCCCTGTGGATGGCGGGGAGACACCAGGGATCCCTCAGTGGGGATTTGGCCTGGGGTGGTTTGCCTCCTAGAGGAGTGGGCAGCTCCTGAGAACTGGAGAAAGATGGAGAAGCTTGAGGTAGTGGAGTTGGCCCTCTGAAAAACTGGGGACTCCTTAGGGAAACTGAGTGCCCATGAAGCAGCAGGAACTGTGGGTGGATGTTTCTCAGTGTTGGGAAAGGTTATTGAGGAGAGAGATGCACGTCAGCAGAAAATGGCAGAATGGGAATGAAAGTTGTGGGATGCCGTGAGGAATGAAAGCAAGCTGTTAAAAACAAATTGCACTGCTGAGAGATGTACTAGTGGTGCGGGAAGGGACATCAGGAGAATGCAGGCTGCAAGACGCTGTGGGGGAGGTGAAGAATGGGGTAGTGCCTCCAGCTCCAGAAGTAGTAGAAGAGACGTCAGGGAGGGAGGAGCCAGGGGAGGGCAAGGAGGTGGGGCCAGGGGCGGAGCTGCTGCCTGGCCTGCGCTGGAGTCCCGCAGGAACCCCTCCGCTATTCAAAGCCCATCCAGTTATAGTTAAGAAAGTAAAAACGGAACAACGGTGGGTCCCTCAGGCAGAGGTGCAGCCTCCGCCCAGCTGTGAAGCACTCCGTGCTCTGCCCCTGTACCCAGGCTGAGTTGGGGCATTTGAGCTCCCAGTTTGGTAGAGGCCTTGGGAGCCTATGTCAACCTGGCCTTTGTACCTTTGGGACTCAGGAGTAAATGGAATTATTTTGTCTATGTCAGAAATGGGGGAGCTGGCTTCCCTGATGACTCACCCCTGTCTCTGGCAGGCAGGGATTACAAAATGCTCACCAGGCCCAGGGAACCATGTGCTTCTCCATTGGGTAACTGCCCCGCTCCAGGCCATACGGCCTGATCAGGGTGATTTGCCATCTTTCCCCACTAGATGGCAGACGTATGCTGAGCTCCAACAGGTGTTACAGGAGTTGGGCCTGAAGAATATCATTTATAATATAGAACATCAGGGTCCAGATGAGTTGTTCATCACGAGAATGAGAAATCTGGTGCTCCAAACAGCTCCCCCATCTCTCTTTGGGTCCCTAGTGACTATGCTTGCCCCTCACTTAGGGCAAACCCATAAGTGAGGTTACTGGTCCTGTAGCAGATCAGGGAGAGGTTGAAACACTGAGAACGCAAGGAAATATGGTCTGCTAGTAAGCAAAAAGGTTTAAAGTCCTGTGAGGGTCTTGAGGACCCAGATGTAGGTCGATTTGATAAAGGCGGAGGCAGTAAAAGACAAAGTAGATGGGCAGCCCAATAAAATCTTGTTAGAGCTGTGGCAACAATTAAAGCCAGAGCAGCAGTTCTAGTCACTGAGGTCCAAGAAAAGGAAGTTGCAGGCAAAGTCACATGTCCGGCCCGTGAGTCTGCAGGACTTCCTGGGGGAGGGTACACAGACCCCACCTAGACCCTTGCCAGATGGTGATTGGGCAATTGGATGTTATGGTTTGACTGAGGGGAGTGTCAGGTCCCTGCCTTGGGGGACTGGCTTGGGCCTCTGGCACCAGAGGTCACATGTCAATCAATTAATCAGTCCCCAGTGAATGTGCAGTGTGTCCTGGCTCTGGTGGACACAGGAGCTGAATGCTACCTGATTTATTGCCACTCTGAGTGTTTTCCTCGGACCCCCACTGTCATAGATGGATGTAGGGGTGGGGCTGTCAGAGTGGGACAAGCCCAAATCCCATTGGGAATAGAACATCTAGTACTATGTACGATGCTATGCTTACCTCTGATTCTCTTACAGATAAATGTGGCATTATTGCAAGAGTTTTGGGTCTAGTAGGCCACTGAAGAGTGTTTATCCCACCCTTGGCACAAATTCTAAGGCCCTTATGCCATTTGGTATGAAAGGGGCTGGGATGAAATGTGTGCATTTACCTTTGCCTTTGCAAAGTGGACAGTTAAGGCCATGGAGGCCTTGAGTGAGCTAGACCCATCAGGCCCTGTGAGCTGGATGTCCATGTGACTGAAGACAGCTGTGACTAGAGCCTCTGAAAGTGGCTTGCAGGCATTTGTTGTTGGCATCCCCAGGGATTGATGAAGCAGAAGCCTTGGTCCAGGTGCACTGGCTGGCAGGACAGCCTGTCTTGGGGCAGAAGAGAGTGTGGGCTGTAGCCCATCTGTGGGGACTGCTTTTGACCTGTAGAAAAGTCAGCAGAACCCTGGCAGAAGTGCACGACTGAGTCCCACAGCAGCATGGAGACTACCTGACCTTGAACATTTTGACACACGAACCAGCGATGGCTGGCCCTTCTGGCACCTTGGGGACAAGGCCTGGAAGCTGGCCTCCTGTGTGTTCCTGTAGTAATAGCAGAGTGGTACACAAAGATTATAGTAGGTACCCACAACAGCCAGCAGAAGGTAAGAGTATCTTAGCGGAGAGTTTTGTTTTATCATTATGGCCAATGTACGCACCTCCAGTAGCCCTACATATTGATCCATCAGTAACTCCCACAGGGAGAGGGGTGAAGGTCTTGCCCACTAGACCAGGACCCCATTCCTGCCATTGTCCTATCACAGGCCCACTCTCTTGCATGTATCCTACCTGATGGACAAAATTTGCCTGTGTTGGTGTCATTAGAAAATGTGTCTTATCACCCTGAAGGTTAATCTCTTCTACAGTCTTTGCGGATTGGGTCCACCCTGTAGCTACAGCTGCTGCCTGCTGAGCATGCCCAGAGCTCCCTGCTTGCTCGGCTGCTGGCCTCCAGTGGAAAGTGTGCGCTGTGGCCTCAATCTGAGTAGGGCCTTGAATGCAGCTGGATCCTCAGGCTTGAAGATTGTCATGGTTTTGTCGCTCTCTTTACACTGTGGAATGTGGTTGCAGTGCTCTGGCTTTCTTGCACAAAGGCCATCGCAGAACATCGTGGGTGTGTAGAGAGCGAGGCGAGAATCCTAGAAGGATGGACTGGAGGGAACATGGGACCCTCTGACCAGGAGTCCCACCTGGCCTTAATAGGTATCCTGTGTGCCCATCTATGGGATGTTTTAATGGGGTCAGAGCGGCTGGTCAGTCACCGGATTGCAGGTCCAGGGTAGGGGTTGTGAGGAAGCACCCATTCTCTCCTCCCTTCCATTCCTGGTACATAATTGGTCAGGTGCCCGCCAGTCACCAGGTCCCCACCCACTGAGTTCCTCCGGGCGTGAGGAGGAGAGCTTGTGAGCCAGCAGCTTGTGAGCCGTGCGCGAGGGGGTCTCGGCTGGTGCAAGCGAGGACATCCTGGGCCGTGAGAATAAGCCTCTTTGATTCCCTGCTGCTTTTGCTTGCTTTTCTTTGGTCTCATCAAATTCATAGGGAATTTGCCCCATGTGGGGAGCCCCTCCTTCTGGAGCTGCATCTGGCCAGCTCTAAACCAAAGAATCGGGTATGAAGTTTCAGTCATTCAAATACTTTCATCAAGTAAGACGACATTGTATAAAGGACTTTTTAATTTATTTGTTACCCCCGACAATTCATTGTATACTCTTCCTTCCGTAAGTGATTAACTGATTAAATAGCCTTCCGTAATGTAACCAAGGACCAATATCGCACAGTGAGTGTTTGAGGAATATATCTTCTGTTGTTCCTCTGCTTGAAAGTTTTTCTTCAAACAATTCTGTTCTACCTGTATCATGTGGTGCTAAAGATCTGTCCCCCCTTGAGTGATTTTAATAATACCCCAGACAATCTTCCAACTACTTTCTGCAGTTGGTAATTACAGAGAAAGAGAACTAAGGGGAGAGAGGAGGAAGACAGACGCGACTCTTGCAATATCTGTCTCTTCTTGCCTGGTCGGTGGCTCATTGCAGACATGTGCATGATTGGCACAGTGGTTATGAAAACAGAAGCTGAAGCTTACGGATTTCATTTTTGGGTTAAAAGCAGAAGTTTAAAAACCAACTCCTGTTCAGCCAACAACTCTTCTGGCTCACCCTTATCTTTCCTTCTTCTTTTACCGTTTGTTGAGCTTTCTTTCATAGCCATCAATGTCTGAAGAAGTTACTTATGCAGATCTAAACTTCCAGGACTCCAATAAGACAGAAAATATCCAGAAATTTGACAAAGGTGAGATAAAAGGTAAGATTTTGAGCTATGGATGTGTCATACAGTGGTAGAAGTGAAGTGTAGAAAGTAAGTGAAAATGTGGACATGTAAGGGGAGAGGCCCTGCTCTTTAGGTATCAGTGTATTAACAAAAACCCTTTAATTTGATATTTTAATGAAATCTCCCATTTTTCCAAACCTACTAAAAGTCTCCATGAAAATTTTCTAAGGCACCAACCAGCATGTTGAAGATTCAACCTTTCACAAATTTTCTATTTTTTTAAATGTCACACTCAAAATAATTAGGCTAGGATTATATTTTCATGCGACTTTTTTTTAAACATTTTTTCCCCCCAGGAAATGAAGCCATGGAACAAGGAGCATATTTTATCCCTGAAAATCATGGTTTTGCATGTTCTTTTGTACAAGAAAATGCTAGTCACAAATATAATGAATGCTAAGGATGGATCTCATTTGCCCTCTATGTGACATGCACTAGCCTATTTTCTTTATGAGGTAGAAATTGGCCTCTCTATTTTGCAAGTAAAAAAACATTGGCCTTGATGAGTACACGGTTTGCTTGGATGTCCTGTAAACGTCTGTGTATTAGAAAAGACCTTCTACTTAACCTGCCAGAATTATGTTGAAGAGGGTTTGGATGTGCATAGGACGTTTAAGCAAATCATTGGATCTTTTAGGTCTCCGTTTTGTTACCTTTAAAATGGAGACAATGATACCCGTTTAATTATGATCTTGCAGCATAAATTTGTACCATTTTGAAGAAGGCTAACACGTTTAATTATTTAATGAGGCTCAAATTAAAGATTGATTAAATAAGATGAGAAAATGCACCAATAAAATGTTTTTCACTGGTCAGGATTGCACTAATCATTTATTTATTTACTTGTTTCTTGATTTAATTTAGTGTGTATATCTTTAATGTTTAAAATTGACCACACTCTTCAGTTCTGGGTAGCATGAATGAAAATAAGAGGATCTTAAGAAGAATGACAATGGTAAATAAATCTGAGATTATATCCTGTAAAGGGCTATGACAAGGAATTAAAGTTCTTTTACTTTGAGCAGTTGCTCCAATTTGACTGTTACCATCAAACAAATCAAATTTTGTTCATAGAAGGATGCTAGGCAATCCCCTGTAGCAAGAGATGACTAAGTAGAAGATTCAGAATTTAAAACTAAAAAGTAAAAGGATGTCATTTTAACATTATACTATAACAAGGGATAAAAAGTACAATAATAGCATTCAGATCCTGTAATCTTTTAACTGAACATGTTACCATACTGTTAGATACATTATTCACTAGACATTTTATTCATTCAGTTACTTTAAATGAGATATCAGTTCTCTTTAACGTGCTTTTAGGTCTATTATTTATTCTCTGACTGATTAGATGAAAGTTCAGGGAATATTATGACTGAATGGGAATATAGCTGTTTTACATAAATCTTCAATTAACTCAGTCCCATAGGTATGAAATATGTTTTGGACTAAATTCTCTCAACTTAAATGTGGCATTTAAGAAGGGACTTCTTCATTTGAACAGTTGAGAACTCAGTACTTTGACAATTTATTTTAAAGTTATCCTGTAGTAGTATGATGGGATTATTATATCAAGAATCTGATTCATTATTTTTATTTTTTATTTTTTGAAGAACATTATGTTTACTAGGCTCTGCCCTACCCCAAGTCCACCCCCACAAACCCCATTACAGTCACTGTCCATCAGCATAGTAAGATGTTGTAGAATCACTACTTGTCTTCCCTGTGTTGCAAAGCCCTCCCCTTTCCCCCACCCCCCACATTATACATGCTAATCATAATATCCCCTTTCTTCTTCCCCACCGTTATCCCTCCCTACCGTCCCATTCTCCCCAGTCCCTTTCCCCTTGGTAACTGTTAGCCCTTTCTTGGGTTCTTTGCTTCTACTGCTGTTTCATTCATTCACTTTTTCTTTGTTCTTATACTCCACATTTGAGTGAAATCATTTGGTATTTGTCTTTCTCCACTTGGCTTATTTCACTGAGTGTAATACCCTATAGCTCCATCCATGTTGTAGCAAATGGTAGGATTTGTTTTCTTCTTATGGCTGAATAATATTCCATTGTGTATATGTACCACATCTTCTTTATCCATTCATCTACTGATGGACATTTAGGTTGCTTCCATTTCTTGGCTATTGTAAATAGTGCTGCAATAAACCTAGGGGTGCATCTGTCTTTTTCAAACTGGAGTGCTGCATTCTTAGGGTAAATTCCTAGAAGTGGAATTCCTGGGTCAAATGGTAAGTCTATATTGAGCATTTTGAGGAACCTCCATACTGCTTTCCACAATGGTTGAACTAATTTACATTCCCACCAGCAGTGTAGGAGAGTTCCCCTTTCTCCACAACCTCGCCAACATTTGTTGTTGTTTGTCTTTTGGATGGTAGCCATCCTTACTGGTGTGAGGTGATATCTCATTGTGGTTTTAATTTGCATTTCTCTGATAACTAGCAATGTGGAGCATCTTTTCATGTGTCTGTTGGCCATCTGAATTTCTTCTTTGGAGAACTGTCTGTTCAGCTCCTCTGCCCATTTTTTAATTGGATTATTTGCTTTTTGTTTGTTGAGGTATGTGAGCTCTTTATATATTTTGGATGTCAAGCCTTTATCGGATCTGTCATTTTCAAATATATTCTCCGATACTGTAGGGTACCTTTTTGTTCTATTGATGGTGTCCTTTGCTGTACAGAAGCTTTTCAGCTTGATATAGTCCCACTTGTTCATTTTTACTTTTGTTTTCCTTGCCCGGGGAGATATATTCATGAAGAAGTCACTGATGTTTATTTCCAAGAGATTTTTGCCTATGTGTTTTTCTAAGAGTTTTATGGTTTCATGACTTACATTCAGGTCTTTGATCCATTTTGAATTTACTTTTGTGTATGGGGTTAGACAGTGATCCAGTTTCATTCTCTTACATGTAGCTGTCCAGTTTTGCCAGCACCATCTGTTGAAGAGACTGTCATTTTGCCATTGTATGTCCATGGCTCCTTTATCGAATATTAATTGACCATATATGTTTGGGTTAATTTCTGGAGTCTCTAATCTGTTCCACTGGTCTGTGGTTCTGTTCTTGTGCCAGTACCAAATTGTCTTGATTACTATGGCTTTGTAGTAGAGCTTGAAGTTGGGAAGAGAGATCCCGGCCACTTTATTCTTCTTTCTCAGGATTGCTTTGGCTATTCGGGGTCTTTGGTGTTTCCATATGAATTTTTGAATTATTTGTTCCAATTCATTGAAGAATGTTGCTGGTAATTTGAGAGGGATTGCATCAAATCTGTATATTGCTTTGGGCAGGATGGCCATTTTGACAATATTAATTCTTCCTAGCCACGAGCATGGGATGAGTTTCCATTTGTTAGTGTCCTTTTTAATTTCTCTTAAGAATGTCTTATAGTTTTCAGGGTATATGTCTTTCACTTCGTTCGTTAGGTTTCTTCGTAGGTATTTTATTCTTTTTGATGCAATTGTGAATGGAATTGTTTTCCTGATTTCTCTTTCTATTGGCTCATTGTTAGTGTATAGGAAAGCTACAGATTTCTGTGTGTTAATTTTGTATCCTGCAACTTTGCTGTATTCCGATATCAGTTCTACTAGTTTTGGAGTGGAGTCTTTAGGGTTTTTTATGTACAATATCACGTCATCTGTAAATAGTGACAGTTTAACTTCTTCTTTACCAATCTGGATTCCTTGTATTTCTTTGTTTTGTCTAATTGCCATGGGTAGGACCTCCAGTACTATTTAAATAACAGTGGGGAGAGTGGGCATCCCTGTCTAGTTCCTGATCTCAGAGGAAAAGCTTTCAGCTTCTCACTGTTCACTATGATGTTGGCTGTGGGTTTATCGTACATGGCCTTTATTATGTTGAGGTACTTGCCCTCTCTTCCCATTTTGCTGAGAGTTTTTATCATGAATGGATGTTGAATTTTGTCAAATGCTTTTTCAGCATCTATGGAGATGATCATGTGGTTTTTGTCTTTCTTTTTGTTGATGTGGTGGATGATGTTGATGGATTTTCGAATGTTGTACCATCCTTGCATCCCTGGGATGAACCCCACTTGGTCATGGTGTATGATCCTTTTGATATGCTGTTGAATTCTGTTTGCTAATATTTTATTGAGTATTTTTGCATCTACATTCATCAGGGATATTGGTCTGTACGTTTCTTTTTTGGTGGGGTCTTTGCCTGGTTTTGGTATTAGGGTGATGTTGGCTTCATAGAATGAGTTTGGGAGTATTCCCTCCTCTTCTATTTTTTGGAAAACTTTAAGGAGAATGGATATTATATCTTCTCTGTACGTCTGATAAAATTCCGAGGTAAATCCATCTGGCCCAGGTGTTTTTTTCTTGGGTGGTTTTTTGAATACTGCTTCAATTTCTTTGCTGGTAAATGGTTTGTTTAGATTTTCTGTTTCTTCCTTGGTCAGTTTTGGAAGGTTGTATTATTCTAGGAAGTTGTTCATTTCTTCTAGGTTTTCCAGCTTCTTAGCATATAGGTTTTCATGGTAGTCTCTAATAATTCTTTGTATTTCTGTTGGGTCCATCATGATGTTTCCTTTCTCATTTCTGATTCTGTTGATGTGTGTTGATTCTCTTTTTCTCTTAATAAGTTTGGCTAGAGGCTTATCTATTTTGTTTATTTTCTCAAAGAACCAGCTCTTGGTTTCATTGATTTTTTCTGCTGTTCTATTCTTCTCAATTTTATTTCTTCTCTGATCTTTATTATGTCCCTCCTTCTGCTAACTTTAGGCCTCATTTGTTCTTCTTTTTCCAATTTCGATAATTGTGACATTAGACTATTCATTTGGGTTTGTTCTTCCTTCTTTAAATATGCCTGGATTGCTATATACTTTCCTCTTAGGACTGCTTTCGCTGCGGCCCACAGAAGTTCGGGCTTTGTGTTGTTGTCATTTATTTCCATATATTGCTGGATCTCCATTTTAATTTGGTCATTGATCCTTTGACTATTTAGAAGCATGTTGTTAAGCCTCCATGTGTTTGTGAGCCTTTTTGCTTTCTTGGTACAGTTTATTTCTAGTTTTATACCTTTGTGGTCTGAAAAGTTGATTGGTAGGATTTCAATCTTTTTGAATTCACTGAGGCTCTTTTTGTGGCCTAGTATGTGGTCTATTCTGGAGAATGTTCCATGTGCACTTGAGAAGAAGGTGTATCCTGTTGCTTTTGGGTGTAGAGTTCTATAGATGTCTATTAGGTCCATCTTTTCTAGTGTGTTGTTCGGTGCCTCTGTGTCCTTACTTATTTTCTGTCTGGTGGATCTGTCCTTTGGAGTGAATGGTGTGTTGAAGTCTCCTAAAATGAATGCATTGCAGTCTATTTCCTCCGTTAGTTCTGTTAGTATTTGTTTCACATATGCTGGTGCTCCTGTGTTGGGTGCATATATATTTATAATGGTTATATCATGTTGTTGGACTGAGCCTTTTATCATTATGTAATGTCCTTCTTTATCTCTTGTTGCTTTCTTTGTTTTGAAGTCTATTTTTTCCGATACTAGTACTGCAACATTTGCTTTTTTCTCCCTGTTGTTTGCATGAAATATCTTTTTCCATCCCTTGACTTTTAGTCTGTGCATGTCTTTGGGTTTGAGGTGAGTCTCTTGTAAGCAGCATATAGATGGGTCTTGTTTTTTTATCCACTAAGTGACTCTATGTCTTTTGATTGGTGCATTCAGTTCATTTACATTTAGGGTGATTATCGATAGGTATGTACATATTGCCATTTCAGGCTTTAGATTCGTGGTTACCAAAGGTGCCAGATTACTTTCCTTACTATCTAAGAGTCTAACTTAACTCACTTAGTATGCTGTTACAAACACAATCTAAAGGTTCTTTTCTATTTCTCCTCCTTTTTCTTCCTCCTTCATTCTTTATATATTAGGTATCAAATTCTGTACTTTTTGTCTATCTCTTGATTGACTTTGGGGATAGTCAATTTAATTTTGCATTTGCCTCGCAATCAGCTGCTCCACCCTCCCTACTGTGATTTTACTGCCTCTGGTGACAGCTATCCAACCCTAGGAACACTTCAATCTATAGCAGTCCCTCCAAAATAGACTGCAGAGATGGTTTGTGGGAGGTAAACTCTCTCAGCTTTTGCTTATCTGGAAATTGTTTAATCCCTCCTTCAAATTTAAAATGATAATCTTGCTGGTAAAGTAATCTAGGTTCCAGGCCCTTCTGCTTTATGGCATTTAATACATCATGCCACTCCCTTCTGGCCTGTAAGGTTTCTCCTGAGAAGTCTGATGTTAGTCTGATGGGCTTTCCTTTGTATGTGATCTTATTTCTGCCTCTGGCTGCTTTTAACAGTCTGTCCTTATCCTTGATCTTTCCCATTTTAATTACTATGTGTCTTCCTATTGTCTTCCTTGGGTCCCTTGTGTTGGGGGATCTGTGGATCTCCATGGCCTGACAGACTATGTCCTTCCCCAGATTGGGGAAGTTTTCAACAACTACCTCCTCAAAGACACTTTCTATCCCTTTCTCTCTCTCTTCTTCTTCTGGTATCCCTATAATGTGAATATTCCATTTGGATTGGTCACACAGTTCTCTCAATATTCTTTCATTTTTAGAGATCCTTTTTTCTCTCTGTGCCTCAGCTTCTTTGTATTCCTCTTCTCTAGTTTCTATTTCATTTATTGTCTCCTCCACCATATCCAACCTGCTTTTAATACCCTCCATCGTGTTCTTTAATTATTGGATCTCTGACCTGAATTCATTCCTGAGTTCTTGGATGTCTTTCTGTACCTCCATTAGGATGTTGATGATTTTTATTTTGAACTCCCTTTCAGGAAGAGTCATGAGGTCCATCTCATTTAAATCTTTCTCGGGAGTTGTATTAACAATTTTACTCTGGACAAGGTTCCTTTGGCGTTTCATGTTTGTATATGGCCCCCTCTAGTGTCCAGAAGCTCTATTCTGGAGCTGTCAGCCCCTGAAGCAATGTCGGGGGTCACAGGGGAGCAGTACAGGTGTCTGGGGGTAGGAAAGAGCTGTTCCCTGCCTCCTGGCTGCTGTACCTGTCTGCACTGCCTGAGCCAGTGGGCCGGTCACACAGGTATAAGTTTTTGTCCTAGAGCAGCCAGATATGGATCCCTGCTTTCCACAAGCAGCCGGAATCCCAGTCTCCCCAGGAACTCTGCCTGTATTAACTTTCCAGCCCAGTAGTCATGCAAGTCTTATGAAAGCACCATGAAATGTAGGTTTGTGCTCCCAGAGCAGATCTCCAGAGCTAGGTATTCAGCAGTCCCAAGCCTTCCACTCCCTCCCTGTTCCATTTATCTTCCTCCTGCCAGTGAGCTGGGGTGGGGGAGGGGCCCGGGGCCCACGGAGCCACAGCTCTGGTACGTTACCCTGTTTGCTGAGGTCTGCTATTTTCTCCAGGTGTGCGCAGTCTGACTCAGTCCTCTTTCCTGTTGATCTCTCAGGATTAGTTGTGCCAATTAAATTTTCTAATTGTATCCAGTTTTAGGAGGAAGCCTCTGTCTCTCCTCTCATGCTGCCATCTTTGACTCATTATTTAGAAAAGGAAATAAATAATGTTTATTTGGAGGCTATAAAATGCTCGTATACATACACAAATCACAATCCCTGTATGTTGAGCCTAGATATAATACCAAAAAAAAAAGAAAAGCTAATTTGTGTGTATGTCTGAGAGAGACAGAGACAGAGAGAAAAAGAGAGACAGAGAGACCTTCAAAGGATTTCATTTCATTTTCTACCAAGTCAAGCATGTATTATCCTAAAATTTCTCTTACTTCTTTTGGAGATCTTTCCCAGCTTACTAAAATATAGAAGAGGTTAAGTTAAATGAAAGGACATATCAAGGACTAAAGGAAGGAGAAAAAATGGTAAAGAAATATCAGAAGATATAACATTCAAAAATACATTGTACCGGTAAGTTTTGTATTTTTCCGTTCATATTTAAAGTATGATACAAGTAGACTCCCCAAGTTGACTTCCAGCTTACACTCAATAAAGCATACCCTCACTTCATCCTACTCATAATCCCTGATTTCTCTTATTATATACAGCTCTTACCTCCAAGCACCTGGCCCTTTGTATGTAATTTGCCCTAGCAAAACCACACTTGAAATCAGTGTGTTTAAGTTAAAAATAACAAACAGTAGCAGTGGAGAACACAGAAGTTGGTAGAAACAGTGAAATTAAGAGAGTGGAGTAGTAGAAGAATTCTCATATATTATTTAAGTAATTTTTCCCTGCAAAACATAAAACTCTTTGAAATGCTAACTTTGCTATGAACAGAGTTTTTATTGTTAGATCTTGTGTCCATTTATCATCAGCATTGTAAATTTTATAAAGGGTAACAGCTCAGTTCTGCGGGGTTTTCCTTTACCACAGACTTCTTTTTAAGAAAGATGGGCTTAAGGACTTTACAGTATTTTCTTTCTTATTTTCCTTGTTTGTATTTCTCCTTTTTTAATGGTGTAAAAAAATTAAAAAAGGATTTGAGTGCCATGAATTAAATATACCAACAACTTCCCATAAGAATGCCATTTCCACTTCTCATCTCCTGTGCCCACTTACTCTAAATTTCCAATTCAGGAACTCTTTGACTGAATTGAAATCTTGAATCCATGTCTTGTTCACTTTCTCAGTTTTTTTTAGTTTTCTCATTATCCAGCTTAAAGTCTACATTATGTAATATAACTTTGTAATATATATATATAAGCTCCTCTTAGTATCTTGGCCACCCCTATTCAATGTACTGCTTTTTTCTTTAAAAACTCCTCTCTGGTTAAACTTAAATATCCACCCACTCTGTACCTCACCTGAACAGCTGGACATGGCTGGTGAAAAACACAAATTTTGAAGCCCAGTTTATGCTCACCAGACAAGCTTTCCTTCTATCTCTTCCTACACTGTTTCTTTCTTCTACCCAAATTTCCATCCTACCAAATCCTCATTCATATTCTGCTTTGCTTCTAGATAGTATTTACAAAGTACTTATTACTCTTACCTCCTTATTCTGCTATGAATTTCAGTCCACGTGTCCTTCTCTCCTGTGACACCAACATGCTATGCTACACCTATTTTAACAAAACACAATCCATGCTTGGCCACATAAATCTCTCCATTTATTCTTCCATTTCTTGTTTCCTTCCACAGCTTGTATGTTGGAAGTATTACCTTTGGTCACAGACTCCCAGTTCTCCACCTCGCGTTCTCTTCTCAGCTGTCTCTGTTAGGTGTCCCCCTTATGGTTCCAAGGAGACTGTTCTTGTCAAGGTCACCAGTGACCTCCTTGTTTCATCCTAGTAGTTACATCTCTGTTCCTTTATTTTTTTACTTCCCTGAAGCCCTCACAGAATTCAAGTCTCTCTTCTCTGAACACTTTCACGGACACATCCTCAGGGTTTCTGCTGCCACAGTGGCCGCTCCCTCTGTCTTCCTGTTTGACTCCTTGTTCTGGATCAAACTCTGTATTACGGAGCACTCCAGGACTCTGGGTCCCCTGCTCTTGTGTCACTGAATAGACTTCGCTAAGTTGCCTCATTCAGTCATTTGGATTCAAATGCCGTGACTCCCAATATCTCCTTATGACCTTTCCCTAAATCTCCAGACTAGAAAATACATGTGCCTGTTTCATATTTCCATATGGAGTTCTAATGTCATTTCAAAAAAAATGGCAGAAAGAGAAATACCTATTTTTACTCTAAAACTGTTCCCAGTCCTCAATCATGCTCATCTCATTATACAAAATAAATCATACTTAAGTACAATCACAAAGTGTTTGCTATATGCCAGTGCCATTCTACTTGCATTATAGATTTTAAATTACTTTGTGGCTTTCTTTGTTAACCAACACAGAAGGTAAGACATGGTTAAATAACATGTCCAAGATTCCACATTCTGTGATAAGCAGTAAACCAGAATTCAGACCCAGGAACACTAGCCATAGAGAATGTGCTGTGCTTTTTCTTAAATCAGTATGCCAGCCTGCCTATGAATGTGTATATCTTGTTTTCTACTAACTTCATCAAGTCAAAACTCTTTCACAAACATTTCATGTACTATAGATTCGAACCTCAAAATGTATTCTTGATCTGTCCATGGGTTATCACATTCTCTAATACCAGTAAATCAAGCTACTGTTCTCTCTCACATGGCATACTGCAACAGGCTTCTTGCCATTCCTCTGCTCCTAACACTGAGCCCTGCAATTCATTCTCCATATGCAGTAATAGTGACCTTTCTAAAAAATCAACTCAGTTATTTTTCCCTTCTGATTAAATCCATTTAGGGTTTTTGAAGTAGCTGTTCTTGCTGCCTGTAATATTCTTCTCACTGATTTTACATGCTGATTCCCATTGCCATAAGGTCTGTGCTATCTCCTTTTCTAATATAACTGTTTCAAATCTGTGCATACCGTAGCACATGTTGAGATCTTTCTCTCTCTCTCACTCTCGCTTCCTCCCTCTCCTTCCCTCTCCCTCTGTGTATATAAACATATATATATATGTATATGTATATTCATACCTTTCTCACACAATTAAAATTTATATTATGTGAGTGCATATATGTCTTGTTCACTTCTATATTGTTAGCACCTAGAATAGTGTCCACCATGAAGACAGTATTCAGAGATGACATGTGAGTAATTGGATAATAAATGAGAAAGTAATTCTTAAGAAAGAGAGCACTCGAAGCTATTTATGCTTCTAACCTTAGGTCAGATCTTGACTGTGTACTTTCATATTAAATATCCAAAGTTGAAAAAGTTATTTCACATTTTATGTTCAATTCTGTATTTCATAATATTGTATCACCAACAGTGAGATAGATGTAGGACAAAGGTGAGAAGTATAGTAAGTGTGGGGAAAATGGGTCTTTCTGACCAAGATTCCTGCCTGGCCTTAATAGGCATCCTGTTTGCACATCTATGGGATGTTTCACTGGGAGCAGAGTGGCTGACAAGTCACAGGATTGCCATCCAGGGTAGGGATGGAGAGAAAACACCCATTTTCTCCTCCCCTCCATTCCTGGTTTGTAATTGGTCAGGTGCCCACTGGTCACCAGGGACGTGCCCACAGAATTCCTCCTGGTGTGTGAGGGGGCAGAGTAGTGAGGCTGGAGAGGGAGCTGGGAGCTGGGAGCCCTGTGAGAGGGGCTCCCAACTCGTGCCAGCAAGAAGAGGCAAAGCCATGAGAATAAGTACTTCACTTCCAGACTTCTTGCCCTTGCCTGGATTCTGTTTCATCAAATTCATGGGCAACTTGCTCTGGGCGGGGAATCCCCCCTCCCGGAGTTAGAGTAAGACCATTACGGTACCCCCTGAATTACATTCTCCTGAAATACCTAGTATCTGTCTACACAAATGATAATGCAAATCATGTAGTGATTTAATTATAATTAATTTATAATATAAAGTTCAGAAATTCCTGTTTTGATTTTTAAAGAGGGAAATGGTCTGTTTCAGGCTTTACCATTCAGTGAAAAAGACACATTCAACAAAAGTCCATTGCTAAAAACATGAACAAATTCTAAGGAGGAAATAATGTAGACCTGGCCTAAAATATGGCTGATGGGAGGACTCCCAGAAGCATTACAAAGAGGCAGCCTATCACTTATGTCCCACAGCCACACTCTCATGATTTTCTGGGGAAAGCATAGATGGCTGAAATCATTTTCTATGGCACCTCACAATTGTCCGCTCTAGGAAGGATTATGTAAATTGACCCATTTGTTAGCTGCCAGTTACTCTGTATCCCAGATTGGTATAGATGAGGTATGTTGTATTCAGATTGGTTGGTGTCCTTACCTTCTCTTTTTTAAAATATATATATATATATATATATTATATATATATATATATTTGCTTCTTTGTTTCTTGAATCAGCCACTCCTGTGAGTTTGTGTGTAAAACAGTGGCCAGAATTTTTTGACTTATTCTTTAAAAAGGTATTTTAGAATGTCCTTGAGTTTCCAGCAAAACACGTTCCGTTCCTGGGAACATGTTAGGAGAGAAATAAAGGCAAATGAATGAATGAAAGCTTTAAATGAAGATGGATGCCACATCCAGGACTCTGCTGATTCTGCTTCCTGCAGCGCCTCCTGCTCCTCCCCACGCCTGGCGTCACAGGGCCTTGGCTCTGGCAGCTCTATGCCTCCTGCTGCTGATCGGACTGGGAGTCTTGGGAAGCATATGTATGTATTACCCCTGTTTTGATTGAAAAGGAAAACACCTAGAATTGCATGAGTTTTACAAGAAAGTTTACTCCTTGAATTGAGGCTTTGGAATGATTATTGGTGACATACTCACAAAGGGGACTTATAACTAGGTACTTACTACCTGGTAATTAGTCTCTTTCTCTCACCCCTGTGAAGTGACTTCTTCCCTAGACCATTATTATTATTAACGCTAGGTCAGCAAAAAGGAGGTGACAGTTGTCTTAAGGGATTAAAATATTCTATCATCTCTCTCTTTTTGGAGTTTATGTAACTTCAAAGATAGAAATGGGAAGATTGAATGAACTCCAGAATTTCACAGAAGAACTTCAGAGAGATCTTTCTTTACAACTGGTGCATAACACGGACAGTTCCAAGAAGATCAGGGACCTCTCTGTCACTCTGCAAAAAATAGCCACCAAATTATGTCATGAGCTATATAACAAAGAACCAGGTAACCCTATTTGTCTTCTGAGTTATTTATTAGACCATGAACTAAGCCTATAAATTACCTGAGAATCATTTCATCAATAGCTAGCAACCTTTCCCTAGGAAGCCATTATTTGAGGAAGGAATTAAATGTGGTTGATAGGGATATTTCATTAATATTTCTGTGCTGTTAGAAGAAAAGCAGAATAACTATAGGCTCTCAGATTATCAGGGGATGACAGTTACTTAATAAACATTAGACAGTGTAAGTTTTTCTGATCTGAGATTTACTAGTTATTTTGGTCACTGAGGTTAATAGAAGATAGGGAGGAAAGGGTGGGTAACCTCTTTATAGGCAGCTGAATAGGTGACCTCACTCTTTTTCAGTCAATGTTTTATGAGAGTCAATAGAGAAGAAATAATGTTAGGTCCTATCCTTGGAATTGGGAGGAATTGGTCTTTCTAATGTCTCTAATAGTTTCTGTAGCTCAAAGTACTAAAACATGTTCTTCGTGCTATTGAAACGTCAGAGAGCTGGAACTGCTGGATTGGAGAGGGTAGGGCTGATGTAGGTTTGTGGGTCTGGTTCTCACCACACAATGTTTCTTGTAATTGGCTTTGTAGTAATAAAAAACAATGACAAAGGGAGAGAAATAAATCAATTAATCATGATTCAGGGCTCTTGAGGCAGGAAAGTATGCTGGAATCCAAGTGTTTAATTTGAAACGTGTTATGTAAATTACATTTTGGACATATTGTGGTAGTATATATGGAACACAGGATTCATTTTCTTCACTTCTGTTCTAAAAAGAAGACAAGTAAATTTGGTTAATTTAACAATGGGAACAATAAGAATACTGAAGCTTATCAACACAAACCAAACGAAACAACCTTCTTCTTCCAGAGCACAAATGTAAACCTTGCCCCAAAGAGTGGCTGTGGCTTGAGGACAGCTGTTATCTATTTTTACCTAAGGATCCTAAAACCTAAAAAATAATGCAGAAAGCGAGTAACAGGATATGTTCTGCTAAAAATGCCAGCCTGTTGAAGATTAAAAGTGAAAGTGTGTTGGTAAGGCCCCACGGATCTCTGCCTGTCAGAAAGACAGTCCCTTTTCCCATCACGTAACAGAGAGGAGTGAGGCATATCGGGGAGGATTTATGCTAATCCATATGTGATTCTGTCTCATTTTAGTTGCATTATGAAGTGACTGAGATATAGTGCATTCATCTCAGGGTGTCACTGCCAAGGTACAGCCTTACCTTAAGACCTTAGCATCAGTGGAATCTCAGAGGCTAGGCAGATGGGTAGATATGGGGCACCCAGAATCTTTAGGTCTGTGAGCATTTCCAAACCAGAAGTTTAGCATCTACTTTCAAAATGCAATTTCTGAGCATTTATCTAAAAACAGATCTGGAAATTATTCCTGATGGTTACCAATTTCAAATGACTCTAGGTAAACTCAGGCAGCCGACAACTACTAGAACATGCCCGCCTCAGGCAAACTCAAATTAGCATTAATGCTTAACACTTTTTTTTATCAGGTTTTCTGGAAGTTTTAGAATACTCAATTTTCACAAGCGCTTGTCCTTAAATCAATATCATTAATACCATCTGGAGGTAGAAAGATATATTCATTTACACACTTAGGGGGTTGTCTGAGTCTGTCTCATTGTCAGTATAACAATTATTAGGCACGTGAAAGACACAAAAGACAGAGACACACACAGATTAGACACACAGCGGCTGCTTTTTGTTTTTTCTCAGATTCTTAAACAGAAACCTAAAGGAATCAGAGGGTTGATATTCCTGGTGCCTGAAAATCAACCCTATCTCATCAGATTCACCTTGCCGGAAAAACTCTAGGTAAACTCAGGCAGCCGACAACTACTAGAACATGCCCGCCTCACTACCAGGCGTCCCTGGCCTCCCAACCTCCCCAAGGCGTCCCCCAGGGTTGCAGCCTGCGGTGCTCCTAGTACGTCTACCGACCGCAGTCTCGACCCTTTTACGGGATCGGGACAGCTGCCAGACAACAGGTACCCTTTCAGAATTCCGACCGGTCTTACTGAAAAACAGAAAACAGAACACAGACAAACCAAGGCGTCACTAATCTTACCTCTTCCTCCAAGAGCGACTTCGGGAGTGAAGCGGGGTGAGCGCATGATCCCGGACGAGCCCCCAAATGTTGGATTTTCCCAGAGGAGGATGCCACCCCAAATCACTCACGAAAGGCGTCTCTTGATGCAATAAGCAAGAGGAATTTATTCAGGAACCAGCTAGCTGGGGTCCAAGTTAGCCCGACGCAGCGGGTCTCAACGAGGACCCTGAGCAGCTAAAGCCAGAGGTTTTTATAGCATAGCATTTTCAAAAAGACAGTATTTTCTTACACAGTGTTTCAGCAAGATAAGCTTGGTATGCATGACTATCCGACCAAGGTTAGCTGTCTGAAGGCCGCAGCTGCCCACCACCTGGTGTTCATGATTAACTGATTTGAGGTTAGCTAACTGAAGGTCACTACATTTAACACTGGCTGACTAATTTGTTTTTCAAGATTCTAACAATTTTCTCTCTCCTAGGCTAGAGGGTGGTGTTTAACCCTTTAAGATGGCTGTACTTATGCTAACTTTTGATTTTTCAGATCCTACAATATAAAATTTTTAGAAACTAATAGATCTTTCGCTCTCTGATCAGAATACAATAAAATTAGAAAGAGTAATAATAGTATAAACCAAATAATCTTAAGTACTTGGGAAAAAACATATTCCTAGGAATATTTTTATCAAAGAAAACAAAACAAATGAACTTACAAATCTTTAAAAATGTACTGCAAAGGAAAACATTTCCTTTTACAAACAGCTATTAAGGAAAGACTTATGACTTTAACTCTTTCATTACCACAGAAGAAAGAATATAGTAACCAAACTTAGTAACTGACTTTACATTAATAAAAATCATAAAAGAAATTGAGACAATTGACTATTTTAAAAGCTTAAATCAATAAATAAGTTTTGAAGAGGAAATTCAATTTGAAGACTGGTTTCATTGAAAAGAACTGTGGGTAAAATTGTAACATTTCCAGAATATCTCACCTGGCTTTGGTACATCTGCATATCAATAGGTGTTGAGAGGTGGAAAGAAGTATGGCTTTAGTGCATTCTCATCTTTCCTCAGGGGTGGAGAAGTTCATCTCCACAGATAAGCCTCTGGGCAACAGAGGGCTTATCTGTACCAGAGAGGTGAGGGGAGGCCGGTTTTGCTGCTGTTGGAGCAGGAAGAGCGAAAAACGGCCCCAGACTGCAGTTTGTAAGCAATAAACGGATTTTAAACTTTATTTCTCCCTTTGACTGATTTTGGTTTTTAGAGGTATTTGGCACCGGGATTTCCTCTTCCTGGACTTACAGAATCCAATAGCCAAAGGGGTTTTCCAAAAGGAAAAATGGAGAAAGCAAAATTATCAGATATTAGGAATAAGTTTATATATGTAGCCATAAACAATAAGCAATAAATTTGAAAGTCTAAAGGAAACTGGCAACTTCCTCATAACCTATAAAGGGAAAATTGGGAAAGATCAATCATCAGGGAATGGACAGGAAGACATATTAAGTAATATATTACAATACTGGCACAGAAAAAGTAAGGAAGAATATCCAGCAGGTAGTCAACAATGATTACCCGGAGATGAGAAAGTAGAACAATGAACAAATTAGGAAGATAGGAGGAGAAAAAAAAACCTCTAAAATATAAACCAGAGCATACATAAAGTATCTAAAATAAATCATATGATCATATATATTTAAAATGTGTTTTTAGTGTTAGATGTGAATGTAGAGAAGCACTCACACTGGCAGATCATAGATGGGGCTACTTAACTTTGCAAGCATTTTTTTTCACGCACAAAAATAGAGTACCAATACTCCTATACACTGAGGGGCAGGAGGTGGGGGGGTTGGAGAAAGGGGAAGCAACATGAAATGCGTTTTCATGTCATTTTCCTGAATTTGTGTATCCTCCTAGGATACTGCCCTGCATCGAAGGTGTGGTGCCCAGTAACTATCATTTCGCTTAAGTTGAACGTGGTCATGCTGGCTGGACGGGGGACCCTGGGCCTCTCCCTGAGGCGGCCCTGATGTTACCAGGCGCATAGGAAATGAATCCAGAGACAGAGTCATATGACATTTTCAGATAAACAGAGAGGAAAACTGGTTTCAATTCTATTTGACCATAAAACTTCAGACATTCTCTTGAGGATATTTTTATTTAAATGTCAGGTTCAGTGGTTACTACTCATGTAGAATAATGCTAACGACAGTAAGTAAAACCTATTTTTCTTCAAATTATAAATTCAGTGCAACAACAGAAATACAACTGACTTACATCCTGTGAGTTTTTATGATGATTTCATATATGTGAAGCAAATTATCCATTTTCATGACATTTTCTTTGCCTAACTCATTCTAAATGCAAACATCCTTCAAAATGCCATTATCATTACTGTTAGGGTCCTGGCTTCCGAAGCTTCTCCAGAGAACAAACTACACAGGCATAGAGATGTAAATACAGGCAAAGTCTTTATTCAGCCAGCAAGCTGGGGTCGACAGCACCTCCCTTGACACGCAGGCCGAGTCCCAGCTGCCGACCCCCAGGCAACTTTAGGTATTGCTTATATAGGATTTTCACAGCGTCACACCAAAGCCCGCGCATTTCTACAACCAATAATTTTTAAACACATTCTATATTGTAATCTTTCAGGAAACACTCCAGCTGCTTGACCACTTCAATTGTTATCTCTTGCTTACCCAAGCATGTCTATGTGACTTATCACGGATCATGCCCCCAGGCTGCTGCCCACCTCTAGTTATCTAACTTAAAGCAGGCGCATTTCTAAGCTTAGCCTCGGGTTGTTTATTCAAAACTGGATGGCCCATGCTGAGAACAAAGCACACAGGCAGTTAGGTTCAACGATGTTATTAGTCCTCTTTCCTGACTCTTGATGCCCCCTGCCCTCCTTTACATCTCCCCCCTTTTCTTGATCAGACTAAGGAATCTTCCGCAGCGGTGTCTAGGGCCTGATATTTTTGACGAAGGACCAGGAGTTGGACGGTGTCAAACTTCTCTTGCACAAACTTAAGCAGCCTATTTATTATACACGGGCCGATGGTAAGCAAAAGCAGCAGGATGACCAGTGGCCCTGCAACGGCCGAGAGGAGGGTAGCAAACCATGGCTTGTGCTTGAACCAAGACTCAAACCAGCCTTCGCTGCTGCTGCTTTCATATTCTTTACGCTGCCTGTCAAGTTCTTTTTTCAGTTTGGCTAAGGAATCTCTAACTGCACCTGTCTTATCTACATAGAAACAGCATTCTTCTTTTAGGCCTGCGCATAGCTCACCTTCTTTTAAGAGCAAGAGGTCCAGGCCTCTTCGGTTCTGTAGGACCACCTCTGCCAAGGAGGTGAGGGATTGCTCCAGGTTTGATACTGACTGTCGGAGCTGTTCTAGGTCCCTGTCGACTGCCAGCCTCAGGGCTGTGAGCCCTTTTTCCCGTGTCACGAGGGCTGCGACCCCAGTGCCTGCCCCTGCTATACTTAGGGAGACGAGGATCCCAATGGTCAGGGCAGTAACAGCCTCCCTCTTGCTCCATTGGGGATTCGGCCTTTGTTCCCAATAAGAAAGGAGAGAGTCATGAGAACGATATATTAGGCGAGGTAGAATGGCCACCAGCACACAAAACTCATTATTAGTATTGAACACAGAGGTGGATAGGGCCGGGGTGAGGCCTGTCTTTGAACAGAGCTACCAACCCGAAGAGGGTATAATCTACTTTCCTTGCTCCCATGGGGTGCTGTTATAGGAGGAGCATAACTGGCTCTGGGCCGTCGGGACTGTGCCTACACATGTACCAGCAATAGAGACTTGAGCGATTGTAAGTCTCCATGGTCTCCCATCCCAGTAGGTGGGATGGGGGTTGCTGATAGTGTAGGAGCCATTTATCCCGATTGCCTCGTAGAAGGGGGGTGAACTTGGGTAGCATAGCCAACAGGGATCAGTGAGGGAGGAAGTGGTGTGGTTAAGAGTCTCTACTACTGCCTGCACCATTTCCCACATGGGATTACTTAACCCGGAGGGAGTGTGCTGGGCCCATAACCCAGAGGTCGATGGACCCAGTCCTCTCGTGGGTTCTGGAGCAAGCATCCTGGTCGGCATTTTCTCATCTTTTTTGCTCAGGCCCTTATCTTGGATTGAAGGTTTCTGGGGATTTATAACCGGGTTGGGACCTACGGCGGCGGTGGGAGCTAACGCGGTTAATTTAATGGTGAGGGTTGAGCCTTCTTCTTCATGTCCCTAAGATTTATAGTACTTTATCCCCCATGTTAGCCCTCTTATCCAACGTGATACCTCAGTCTTTTTGCCCATCTCAGTGAATTGAATTCGTACCCAATCTCGGTCCCCGTCACAAGCCCTGTCCCTTTGCACGTGACGTGGGAGGCCCTGGTTGACATAAGAAAATTTGACAGCATCCCCTTTTGTAACCGGCCATTTCTGACCCCTATCATTCGAGGTTACACAGGTCAATTTGGCACACCAGAAGGGCCCCCACCCACATGATTCTCCTTTACCTGCTTTTGGGCAGGCATAAAATCCCTGAGCCTGGGTGCCAGCTGAAGGGGCGATTCCCCAAAGGGTCCGGTAACCTTGGTTGATCCGTCGAAGGCAGAAAAACAGGTCAGGCCACCAGGTTCCGAGTGGCGCACTGTGTTCTGTGGTACTGATGACTTCTCCAGTTGCGCCGTTGACCAGCACCCAGGTCAGGCCCCATGGCGGGGGGTGGCTGGTCACAGATGTGGTTCCCTTTAAGGTCCATACTAAGGCACTTATCAGCAGGATCCCCTTCATCTTCTGCTTAGGTGTAGTTTCAGGGGATTCGCAGGATGCTGCTGCACCTTCCACTCCTCCTTGCGGGCCCCTGGATCCTGATGAGGCAGGCTCTTCTGAACGTGGGTGTGGTGCACCCAAGGAGCGATACTGTCAACTTTGAGAGCAGTGGGGGTGGTAAACAATACAACGTAAGGTCCTTTCCGCCTGGGCTCAAGAGTCTTCACTTGGTGTCTCTTGACCCACACCATATCCCCTGGGACTATGCCATGTTCCAGGCTCGGAATTTTCCCACCCTCGTAATACGCTCTGATCAGGGGCCAGATTTCCTGCTGCACTTTAGCCAAGAGCTTGCAACACCTTCAGGTAGTCAGGGGACGGGTCCTCTACACCGGGAAGCTGCACTCGCCGGATTATGGGTGGAGGAGCCCCGTACGTTATCTTAAATGGAGTTAAACTATGTACATAGGGGGAGTTCCGAGCACAGAAGATGGCTAAGGGAAGGAGGGTCACCCAGTCCCCGCTAGTCTCCAATACCAATTTAGAAAGGGTCTCCTTCAGGGTCCGATTCATTCTTTCTACCTGCCCAGAGCTTTGTGGGTTATAAGCACAATGTAACTTCCAATCTACTCCCAAAGCTAGGGCTAGTCCTTGCAGGACTTTGCTAATGAAAGCCGGGCTGTTATCGGAACCTATTCTTCCGGGACCCCATATCTGGGGATGATTTCCTCAATTAATCTTTTTGCTACTACCTGGCTAGTCTCATGCTTGGTTGGAAAGGCTTCCACCCACCCAGAGAAAGTATCTACCATAACCAGCAAATACCTGTATCCATACTTCCCTGGTTTTATTTTGGTGAAGTCTATTTCCCAACTCCTCCCTGGAGCCCTCCCCCTTTCCCAGGTACCTGCCAGGTGCAGCCCTCTTGGGGCTGGTCTTAGCCTTGCACAGCTACTGCATTCATTCGTGATCTGACGAGCTGCCTCATTCTGGTGGGGAACACCAACTGCGCAGACTGGAAAAGGCTGAGCAGCTTTTTCCAGCCTAGATGGGTGGACTTGTGCAGATTTGCAAGCATGTACTGCCCCAAAGCTTCAGGCAGGATCAACCTACCTTCTTGGTCTCTACTCCAGTTTCTCTCCCTAAGCACTTTCCCCGAGACTTGTTTCTTAATCTACTCAAGATCCTGGGGGGAATACTCAGGTTTGGGTGGCAAGGCGGGCAGTTCAGGTATGGGTATTTCGAGGGCTGCAAGTACAAGGGAGTCCGAGAGGGCTGCCCTTTTAGCTTCTGCATCAGCATGGCTGTTGCCGATGGCCTCAGGTGTCTTCTTTGATTGGTGGCTCGGTACATGTATAACTGCTACTGCTTTGGGTTTTTCGACAGCAGCTAGTAGTCTTTGGACTTCTTGCAGATTCTTCAGTCCCTTCCCTTCCACGGAACGGAATCCTCTTTCTCGGTAGATGGCACTGTGGACATGGACAGTGCCAAAGGCATATCTGCTATCTGTGTAAATGTTGGCCCGCTTGCCTTCTGCTCTTTCCAGGGCCTCAGCGAGAGCAATAAGTTCCGCTTTCTGTGCTGAGGTGCCAGGGGGCAGAGCTGCGCTCTAGACAACTTCCCCGTCGTGGGTTACTACTGCTGCCCCTGCTCTCCTGACCCCCTCCTGCACAAAGCTCTCCCATCCGTATACCAATTTAGCTCACAGTTCAGTAACAGGGTGTCTTTCAGGTCTGCTCGCTCCTGGATAATTTCGGAAAGGATATCTCTACAGTCATGGATGGGGGTCATCAGATCTGGGTCCGGCAGAAGGGTGGCAGGATTTAGGGTTACCGGGTCAGAGAAGGCGATTCGGGGAGAATCTAGTAGGAGCCCTTGATAGTGGGTGAGTCTTGTGTTCGTCATCTATTTTCCCGGAGGATGCTTGAGGATCCTCTCCACAGTATGCGGGGCTGTTATTCTCAGATTTTGGCCAAAAGTCAGCTTGTCTGCCTCTTTTACCAGTAGAGCGATGGCTGCTAGAATACGCAGACAAGGTGGCCACCCAGAGGCCACTGGGTCTAGCCGCTTGGACAAATAAGCCACAGGTCTCTTCCACGGGCCCAGCTGCTGAGCCAGAACTCCTTTAGCCACTCCCTTCTTTTCATCTACAAACAGGATAAAGGGTTTTTCTGGGTCTGGCAGAGATAGGGCGGGGGCCCGGAGGAGAGCTGCTTTTAATCTGTCAAACGCCTCTTGTTGTTCCTGCATCTATTGCCAGCCCGGCCCTTCTTTGGTTGCTTCATATAGCGGGCGGGCTATTTCTGCATACCCTGGAATACAGAGCCTGCAAAACCCGGCTGAGCCAAGAAATTCTCTCACTCCCCGGGGTGAGGAAGGGATGGGGATAGCCAGGACAGTTTGCTTCATGGCCTGTGTTAGCCACCTGGCCCCATTAGATATTTTGTACCCCAAGTAGACCACTGACCTCTGGCAGATGTGGGCTTTCTTGGCGCTGGCCCGATATCCCAGTTCGCCTAGTTCAGCCAGCAAGTTCCCCGTGGCTTCTTCGCACTCTTTACGGGTTTCTGTGGCCAGCAACAGGTCATCTACATACTGCAACAACGTCACGTGGGGGTGGCTCCTACAAAAGGGCTCTAAGTCCTGGCTTAGGGCTTCATTGAATAAGGTGGGAGAGTTCTTGAAGCCCTGAGGCAGTCTAGTCCAGGTAAGCTGCCCTTTTCTTCCTCCCCCTGGCTCTTGCCGCTCAAAGGCAAACAAAGGCTGACTAACTTCAGAGAGCGGAATACTAAAGAAGGCATCTTTCAGGTCCAGAGTAGTATACCACACATGCGTGGGTGGCAGGTGGCTAAGGTGTAAGGGTTAGGCACTGTAGGATGGATGTCTTCCACCCTCTCATTGACTTTCCGCAAGTCTTGCACTGGCCTATAATCTTTACTGCCAGGCTTCCTCACTGGAAGCAGAGGCATATTCCATGCAGATTGGCAGGTCTTAAGGATTCTTGTCTCTAACAGTCTATGGATATGGGGTGCTATCCCTTTCCTAGCCTCTTCTGGCACTGGATATTGCCGGACCCGGATGGGTAGAGCTGCAGCTTTGAGTTGAACAACGACTGGGGATAGGTGTTTGGCGAGACCAATTCCTCCAGTCTCGGCCCATGCGGAAGGGAACTTCTGTACCCAAGAGTCCATCTCTCCCTGGCCCCCCTTTTCTTGATCCGCCTGAAACAGACGATGTTCGTCGGCCAGGGACAGAGTTAGCACATGCGCCGGTTGTAGGGGCTGCCCTTCTTTGTCCATGATTTTTATCTCTTCAGGTTCAAAATGAATGCGAGCCCCGACCTTGGTTAATAAATCTCTGCCCAGCAACGGTGCGGGGCTCTCGGGTATGACCAGGAATGAGTGAGAGACCTGATGCCTTCCTAGGTCCACTTTTCTGTTAGTAGTCCAGGCACATATCCTGGACCCTGTCGCTCCCTGGACTATACTTGTGCGTCCTAGGTTTAGGGGGCCGTGGGCCTGGTTCAGAACTGAATACTGTGCCCCAGTATCTACCATAAACCCAATGGGAGTCCCCTCCACGCACAGGGTTACCCAGGACTCGGGGAGGGGTGCCGAGCCCCGTCCCCGTCAATCTTCCTCTCCTAGGTTCAGGGTCTTAACAGGGTTCCCTCTCCCTTGTTCTCTCCTTTGGGGGCACTCCCTCTTCCAATGTCCATATCTCTTACACAGGGCGCACTGATCTTGTCCTAGTCAGGATTGACGGGGTCTTGTTCCTCGAGGTCGCCTAGGGCCCTCCTTCACCCCGGCCAGGAATATCCTGGCCATCTCCTTCCTCTGCTTCTTGTTCTCCCTTTTCTGAAATTCTCTGTCTTCCTTCCTATTTTTCTCCTGCATTACCCATTTCTCTTTCCTCAGCCTTTCTTCTCTATCTTCTGGAGTTTCTCTAGCATTGAAGACTTTCTCCGCCTGCTGCAGCAGTTCCCTAATAGAGATCTCCCCTAGGTCCTCCCGTTTGTGGAGTTTTCTCCGGATATCAGGGGCTGCCTGGTTGCTAAATGAGAGGACTACAGCTGACCTATGTTCCTCTGCTTCCGGGTTTATGGGGGTGTACTGCCAGTAAGCATCAAACAGCCTTTCCAGATACGCGGCTGGGCTTTCCATTTCCCCCTGAACAATAGTTTTTACCTTAGCTAAGTTAGTGGGCCGTCTGGCAGCCGCCCGGAGACCGGTCATCAGAGTCTGGCGGTAGACCCGGAGACGCTCCCTACCTTCTGCAGTTCCGAAGTCCCAATCTGGGCGCGTAAGTGGGAACGCCTCGTCGATGATGGGCTGGAGGGTAGTGGGTCTTCCATTTTCTCCGAGGACATTTTTCCTGGCTTCATTGAGGATACGCTCTCGTTCTTCCGTTGTGAAGAGAGTGCGGAGTAATTGCTGGCAGTCGTCCCATGTGGGACGATGGGTAAACATAATGGACTCCACTAAACCTATAAGACACTTGGGGTCCTCTGAGAAGGGAGGATTCTGAGTCCTCCAATTATAAAGGTCACTAGATGAAAAGGGCCAGTATTGATATTGCTGAGCAATGCGGTACCGATGGCACGCACAGGCAGAACCGGCACTGCTCCTTCTGAGGTGGAGGAGGGAGCCTCCCCTTCTTGTTCCCTGGCCCCTCGAGACCTTAGCTGCATTCCTCCAGTTCTACCTGGCGCCCAGCGTGGGGCCAGGGCGGGGGAGTGTGAGGAAGCTCTTTCCGGCTTCCGGCCTCCCTCTGCTGAAGAATCTGGGGAAGCTGCAGCTGCCTGGTTCCCGCTGGGTTCCCTAGCCGCATTTTCTATTCCCCCGGCAGCTTCACCCCTCTCCTCTGCATACGGGGGTGGCTGCTCAATCGGCGGGAGGGGGTAAAGAGGAGAACTGTCCGGGAGGACAGGCGGTGCACTTGGGCACACAGGATTTCTGGCCCTGCAATCAGAGGGCTTTGATTTTTCCTGGGCAACTAGGACGGAGGTCTTTTGTGGGTCAGTATGAGGTTTCTCCACCAAAAAGGGCTCCAACCAGGAAGGGGGATTCTCGGCCAAATTTTCCCAAACAAGAATATAGGGAAGTTGGTCAGGGTGGCCCTCAGGACCTGGCCGGGAGATAATGGCTTTGATCTTGCCAATAAGGTCCAAAGAAAGAGACCCCTGGGCCGGCCAGCCTACTCCGAAGGAAGGCCACTCGACTGAGCAAAAGGTGTCGAGCTTACCCTTCTTGATGCCAAGGCTCATACTTAAGGCCTGTTCCTTGACCTTGGGGAAATGGGAGAGGATCAGACTCTTAGGAGTAGCCTGAGTCTGACCCATGGTTAGAAAGAAGAAGGAAAAAGAATATGAGGGAGACAAAGGTGAAGGATGAGGATGCCACTTCAAACAAAATGACTGTTGTATGTGCTTGTGAACGAGTGCCTGTCGTTGCACAGTTTTTCTTCCACGGAGGACGCAAATTTATCTAGGATTCGAGGCTGTGACCCCCTTATCCTGTCACGGGAGTCTTCTAGCGGCAGCCGCCCTAATGGCTCTTAATTGCCCGACCCGTGCCCGCAGGGAATTATGTAGTGGCAGAAAGGAGGAACGGAGAGAGCAGGAGAACCTTAGAACAAGGAAACTTAAAATGAGAAGTGCAAAAAGAAATATAAACCAAAACCAAAACACAGTAAAACAATCAATGATGACACCAAACACACACACCACATCTGATCGCACTCGTTCGGACCGGTCCTTCTCCCACTCTGGTGCACACCACACTCACCACTTTCAGGGTCCTCAAAAACTCTTGTAATTCTCCCGAAGGGAGTCCACTCGGACTGCTGCAGGGTGACGAGCTCAATCTTTTCCTCCTCGGGCTCCAGTTTTCTGCCAATCGGACTTGCCTTCCTAAGGCCCAGTCACTCGGACCTTAGGGCCAGGATTGGTTACCTGGGCTTCATCCAGGGTCGCTAACCTGGGGGCCGGGACTACCAACCCGGACTTCCTCACTCGGGACCACTAACCCGAGACCATACACAGGATGGCGACTCCCGCTTTATAATGGATTTATGCAGACACGAGGGGGCAACCCTCGAATTACACTGCCCAGTCCGGACAATTAGACCTTGCCTCCAGCTGTCCTTTGTTCTCAGAGAAGCCGCTCGGATCCCGGACGAGCCCCCAAATGTTAGGGTCCTGGCTTCCGAGGCTTCTCCAGAGAACAAACTACACAGGCATAGAGATGTAAATACAGGCAAAGTCTTTATTCAGCCAGCAAGCTGGGGTCGACAGCACCTCCCTTGACACGCAGGCCGAGTCCCAGCTGCCGACCCCCAGGCAACTTTAGGTATTGCTTATATAGGATTTTCACAGCGTCACACCGAAGCCTGCGCATTTCTACAACCAATAATTTTTAAACACATTCTATATTGTAATCTTTCAGGAAACACTCCAGCTGCTTGACTGCTTCAATTGTTATCTCACGGATCACGCCCCCAGGCTGTTGCCCACCTCTAGTTATCTAACTTAAAGCAGGTGCATTTCTAAGCTTAGCCTCGGGTTGTTTATTCAAAACTGGATGGCCCATGCTGAGAACAAAGCACACAGGCAGTTAGGTTAAATGTTATTAGTCCTCTTTCCTGACTCTTGATGCCCCCTGCCCTCCTTTACAATTACATGATTTTTTTTCTTCAATTTTTTTTAGTAATAGCAAGTTATTTTCTCCTAGGAATCACAATTTCAGATGAATGGCATTATAGTGATCTCATTTGAAGTAAAAGGTTAAATTATAAACTGTTTTTTTCATAGAGCTTCTATAATTGTTCCTGAAATTGGTATATTAATTGGTGGTCACAGTCTCTTTTTCCAATACAATGCAAGCTTCTTAAAGGCACAGACTATGGCTTATGCATTCTTTGTATGTTTTGATTGAATGAATGTGTTGAGTGCTGTAACTCTGGAGGGAAAATATGTTCCCAGCCCAGGGCAAATAATCTTTGATGCCAAAATAAGTCAAAGGAAGAAATAAATTGGGAGAAGGCTGTTAATTGCTTACAAGGAGTTGTTCACTTCTGCTCGCCCATGTCTCTCGCGACCCTGCTACAAACAAGGCCCTACCATACTTCTCTGGTCTAGACATGCCCTCTGTGATTATTTTGCTATTGTTTTCCTGAATATTTGAGTGTAGAAAAATTCCAAATTTCTGGTCCAAATATGCCCCCTTCTAATCACTTATTGATATGGAGACGGACCACTTCTATCCAACCCTTGGGAAAACCTATTGATATGGAGATGCACTAAGGACAGGTGAGAGATTCTGGAAATACTGCAATTTTACCCACAATTGAATAAATGAATAAGTGAGTGAACAGAAAAATGAACAAATGAGCAGGAACTACTAGGCTTTTGATATTAAAGCTTAAGTATCTTTCTAAGAAAAGGCAAATTTCAATTTATTCTTAGCAGCAGTTTCTTCCACATTGAAGACGAAGGGAATTTTGAGTGCTTTAAATACATTTTTTCAATAATGATCTAATACATATATGTTGCCAAAACTTCAAAATAGAGAAAAGGAGAAGCTAAAAGTAATTCATATCTGCCAATTGGAGGTAATAGTTATTAAAATATAGAGTTTATTTCAATATATCTTTTATTTAATAATTTAAATAGTCTTTAAAATTATATTGCTTAGCATTTTTTAGTATTAATGCTTTCACAAGCTCCTCAGATGTATTATCTCATTTAATCTTTACCCAGTTGTTACTGGAGATTGGTCCTAGGTCTCTTCGAGAGAAAGAATGCAAAAAGCAGTCAGGCATGAAGAATTCATTTGGAGAGTAAGAATCTAAAGAAAAAGTGAGAGTACACACCTGAGAGGTAGGTGCCAGCAGACCCAGGAGGCACTGCACCAAGGAAATGATAGGGAGATGGAAAGGGAGATCAGCATGCACTAGGTGGGACTGGGTTTCAGAGGGAACAGCTGGAATCTTCTTGGGCTTCAGGCTTGCTCTCCCTCACTTTGGCTGGGGAGTTTTTGGCTATATTTGATTTTCTTTAGAATTGTCATAGCTCAGGAGGCATGATTTTTATTATGTTAATGAGTATATAATGTATTTTGGGGTGAAGTTTAGGTCAACTTTTCCTCCTTGTTGGAACCAGCGGTTTTGGCTAGTCTGTTACCTATACCCTCACCCCCTTTTTCCCTTGAAACGGCTTACGTAGAATGTGTACCTTGCAGGCATCCGGCTGAAGGCAAACCCCAGTGAAGTCCCCCTCCTCCTCTCTGCTCACGTCTGGCTACTTACCTACACTACCACAACCGTACCTTATATTTATGTTTTTCCTCAATTTCCAGGGGCAGAGAGCCCAAAGTATTTTTCCAGTTCTGTGTGGTTTCTAGGTGGCCCGTGGAGACTTTTTGATCATATATCATTTTAATTTACACTTCATGGTTTTAATACCCCTTTGTTTTTCCTTCATGTTTCTGTCATTTGCTATTTTGATCATGTTTTCTTTCCTCCGCTGATTCCCTTCCCTTCCCAAGCTCTGCAATAATTTGTTTCTTTACATACCATTAATTATTTGCTTGCTAATTAAAAGGTTTTTGTAAGGACCTATGATTTGGGGGTCGTCTTTCCTCAAGCCTGGACAGTAGTGGGGATGCTTTCCCCTGCCCTCTGCCAGCCTGCCTGCGACCGTGAACACAAAGGCACCCCGAGGACACAGAGAAAGAGCAGCAGTCTAACAGTAATTGCTGACATATCTTCAGGGCCCATTCTTTGTGATTTCATTTCATTTAATCCTCATAAAGTTACTAAAATTTAAAGATTCTACTAAGTGGCAAGGTTGCCAGGTAAGCTCACATCAGTCTATCTATAAAATCCAGGTTATGTTATAATAATCCACCAAATGGAGAAGTTATAAAGTTTCCTGAATCTTCTAAATTTTCTGAATCTTCCTAGAAGTATGATCCCTATCTTCTGAAATTCCGTTTTTTTTAAATTCTGAGGCTGATGTTCACTAATTCTACATCCTTGAAAATATACTGAGACTCTCCTGGTCTCAAAGGTGTGATTTGCCTTATTATAGACCAACTACTGGATTACACTGTCCTTTATTTTGAAATCATTGCTTCACGTGGATCTTTTTTGTTTTGTATCTTTAAACTTATTTGAGCCTTTCCTTAAATAAGGAACTAGTACTCCATTGAATTACATAAAATATTTTTACCTCAAATAAATTTTCATCTTTAAAGTATATGTGGTTAGCATTCTGCATGTATGTAGCTATCATTTTAATATATTTTCCATTAAATGTTTAAATCATAACTATTGTGATATTAATATAATTGATTGGAAGACTTTGACTATGTTAAAGTCATTAATCTCCTGATATGAATTATTATAGATTAGCAGGGACTTCTCTTCCGCAACAGAACAGCATATGACATTCAACAAAGCATAATAGAAAAGTTGGAGAGAAATCTAACATTATACCCGGATATGTATAAAAATGTCTCAAGCAAGTGCATTACTTTCATAAAAGGGTTAGAAAACACATTAAAAATGTTAAACAACTTTACCTCAAAATACTGCGAAGACTTAAAAAAGCAGGAGGAAAATGGTAAGTGAAATCATCTGTGTTTATATAGTCTCATCAGTTAGGGTTCTACGATTTTACCTAGCCTTTCCACTGGGTTCAAAATCTTAAGATATTTCTGAAATTTAAAACAAAACATGGAAAAATAGTAACCATTTATAAATTCATCTATTCAAAAAAATCCTTTTTGTCTTTCCTGACTTAATTTCTTCATGTGTTTAATTATTGTTTTTATTGAACTAACCTCTCTCTCTTTTAAATCCTGTGTTAGAGTGAGTTTTCTTGAATTCCTTCTTTAACACTCACATTTTTAATGGGGTTTAAGTAAAGTGGAGGCTAGCTGTGTATAGGAGATAAATGTTCTGTATCCTTGGAGATACAGGCCTAAAAAAGTCTTTATTTTGGCTTGGTAGAAATTCGAAGGTTAAAATTTAGTTTCTTAGACAATGTTGAGAGAGTTGCTTCATTGTTTCTAGCAAACATGGTTGTTAGTAAGTCTGTTCCCAGCATAATTTGCATGCCATAAAAATGACCTGACTTCAGCTTTTAAGATACTTTCTACATTTTGGGAAGCTAGATTTGTGGATACGTCGTGGAGATAGTGGAGAGGCTTTCTTTACTCCCTGACAAAGATAACAAATGAGAACAATTGGAATGGTACCCAGATCTGTGTTATGATTTATGGCACATCTGTAGAAATGTCTTGGTATTGTTAAATTACAGGGGAGGAGAACTTATATGGTAACATTAATCCTTGGCTATTTCTAACAAATGTCTTTCATGTCCTTTACCATTGCCCCCTCCCTCTGAGGGGAGTTATTGGAGAAATCCTATTATTTCAGGTTCAAGTAGCAAGGATATAAATTATTAGAGTTAGCAGTCCATGAGACGTATCGTAACAGGTAAGCTATGGAAATAACATTTCTTTGATATTTCTTGTTCCCTGTGATTTCTGGTTCTTGTAGGACCAGAAAGGATAGAGAAATGATTAATTTCACTGTACAGTAAATAGTTATGAGGCATATTTTAATTGACTATTGACACAAATCAAATCCTGGGATTCTCTTCCCCCTTAGAGTTGTCTTCACTGTTGAAAAATCCTGCTCTTGGCTCTAGGCCCCCCAGTGCGATCACATGAGTTAGCCCTCCAGCTGGCAGTGGAAACGATGCTGCTCTGGAAGGGGAAGCAGGTAGCAACAGCCCGAGGGGCTAACTTAATTACAACCCTACTTAGTATTATTACAATTAAATACAAAGAAATAAATCAGATAAAGTTACTTAAAAGCTTGTGACTATTTTGTTATTGCTTTCTGACTTATTTAAGCGTAGAAAAATTCCAGATTTTTCTGTGGATGCTAAAGCCTTTACTATCCAGCACAATCTATTTCTTAAATTACCCATAATATAAAGGACATTTTATAATATAAAATTTTATTTTTATATAAAAAATACAATTGATTTTGTCAGGATTAATCTGAATGTGGTTCTTGCTTCCTATGGTTTTGTTTTATTATCTGAGTTATTATTTGCCTTTTGAACTGATTAATCTAATTCAAATTTTAAGTGTTAATTGCTGTTTTCTTAAAATCTGTATGTTTTGTCTAATATTCTCCTTGTTTATTACTTCCATATATCCTAGTGAAGGTTGGTTTAAAATTTTTTTTTTGTTGAAGAGAAATCTGTCACCTAAATAATTGGACCAAGGAAATTATGCCTAAGAGCTGATAGTAGAAAATAGATACAGCAGTGGTTGACTAAAGAAAATACACCTGTATTTATTTAGATATATACAAATCTGAATATATGTATATATTATATGTTTCTGAATATGTTATATATAACAACTATGTATGTATATATCTGTTATATATATTCATACATCATAGACATGTTTATGAGTATGTATTGTATATATCTATATATTATATACAAGTGTTTCTGAATATATATTATATATGTAATATATCTATAGAGAGAGAGTTCCTATATACAAAGCTAATCAAGTGTTTCATATGTACTGAGGAGGAAGTAAGTAAGCTGAAAAATGGAATCAAAACCTGCTTTGGAAGGAATTTCCTGATTTAGAAAGAACATCAAGATTTCCTACAAACAGTAACTTTTCTCAGAAACAAATTGCTTAGAGACAAAGAAAATTGGAGAACTGAAAATGATGGCCTTTTCATTTGGGAACTGTTACCATAAAAATTATTGCTTCCTTACAGTTTCCAGTGCCAGATGCTGAGGAATCTAACTGGCCTCAACCTCACAGAAGCACTGAAGGCACAGAAATAATTCGAGGGAAATAGGACCTGACTCAGGTAATTACCTAGGGCCATCTTACACCTCCAGTTACCATGTCATTCCCTCTGTTTTTTAGCTGATGCTTGGCTGCATACACCAATTTTCATTTTATTGACATGAAGAATATTGTCTTCTGTCACACCAAGGTAATTTTCCTAAAAATCTAGGAGGTACAGAAATAGAGGTGCAGCATCTGTGTGCAAGAAGATCAAGAGCATCGTTGGTGAGAATCAAGCAGAACCCTCCAGGCAGCAGGGGAAGCGCCTCAGCTGCTGCTCTTGTAGGGGAAGCAGGCAGTGACAGGAGGGCCAACTTAACTGGCTGCTCCCTGCACCCTGGGCTGTACATCTCATGTTTTCCTTCTCCACAAAAATCTCAGGGAGTCGGTACTATTTTTCTCACCCTATGTTGTTGATGAAACAACACAGAGACTTGAGAGTTTAAGAATCCTAGATGTGATTGTACAGGTCTTAAGTGGAGACTAAGAGCATAAACCCACATCCATCTGACTTCAAAAATGTATTGTCTTAAGCACCAAACTGCACTACTCCCCAGTAACAGACTGGGACACATCTGTTCTTGAAAACTGAGGGAAATGCACTTAATTATACTTATATTATTATGTATCTTAAAAGAGAGAGAAAAAACCCATGTTCTTACTTGCAGTTACTTGTACAGCAAGACTAACATTCCTGAGGAATAGAGTCCCACCTTGTGAAGTCAGGCATCTGTGCAGAATCTTAGTCTGGCTTTCCATCCTCTGCTTCACAAAGAATTCTCAATTTAAAAAGTTATCTCCCCTTCCTGTCTCATTTGACAACCATTATACCCACCACGAGGAAAGTAATGTGACTAATAGATCCTTCATATCTTTTTCACATACAAGCAAACATACACATGCACAATTACACATAAACCGATCAGTGTACAGCCTCGAATATATCATCAACCCTCTCTTCAGATAACAGTCACTAGGCCACTGTCTCAGCTCCATGAACTCCTCGCCAATGGGACTAGCTCACCAGCCTCCTAAATATAAAATGAAAGGTTGGCTATTTTACCAACACAGCACCCTGCATCAATATAAGGGTCACTGGGATGGCTTCAATCCAGTGGTGTTCAAACTTAGCTGCGCATGAGAGTCACATGGGAAGCTTGAAATCTTTTTCAATAACTAACCACACCCCTGATGCGTTAAATCATAACCGTAAGAGGTGGGATAATCTCAGGCATCAGTATTATCTCCAAGAGCCTCCATATAATTTCAGTGTGCAGCTAAGTTGACAAACATTTCTACAAAGCAGATAGATCATGTGTGTATCACCCTACTATCCTGACCACCACAGTCAAGCTCCTCATTAAGGAGTCGTTGGCCAAGGTGACAAAAATGATAGGTGAGGTTTGTAATTCTGTCCCAAGGTTGACCTCTGATCTAATTTCACTTAAACAAACCAAACTAATTTTGCTCACGTTGCAGAAGGAGCCATTCAGTGAGATAACAGAGGTGTTAACTGAATTAATTGTGGTAATCATTCCACAATATATACATGTACCAAACAGTTATGTTGTGCACCTTAAACTTATACAATGTTGTGCATCAGTTACATCTCCATAAAACTAGGAAATAAATAAATAAATTTTTGTTGATGGAAGAAAAGAAAGAGCTATCCAGTTTCAGAATGGTTCCATCTCCTTTGCGTCTGGACATATTTGCTTGGGAAGTCAGTATGGACGTCATTTATAAGAACATTGCCAAATACCCAGGCTGAGATAATAAGAACCACCAGATTCTCCAGTCCTGTCTTCCAGTCATTCTGTGTCTGTAGATCAGAAATACGGCCCAGAAATCTGTACTTTTATGAGGACTCTCTATGTAAATCTTACACAAAGGCAGAAGTGGAAATCACTTAAATACTCAATGGAAGAAGAAAAGTTACCCAAAGTCAATAAGAAACATGACCTTTCACCAGGAATTTTGACAGTGTGTGTGTGTGTGTGTGTGTGTGTGTGTGTGTGTGTGTGTGTGTGTAAATATCTCTGGAGAATTTGGACCAGGGAGAAAGAGAGACTGAGACAGATAGGGACAGAGAAAGAGACACTGAAATTCCTCATAAACCACATTGCCAGAAAGTATTAAGGGATAAATTATTCTGACTTGACGCGTCTGCAAGAAGACCTTTGAGTCTGCTCATCTGCTGTAGAGGCTGCCAGGGGTGACATGACAAGGAGAGGACTATGAGCAATAGGGTCTGATCCAGTTCAAGCCACTCTGTTGTCAGACGCAGAAGTATTCCCTTTTAGTGAGGGTGAAAGTTAGTGTACATGGGATAAGGATTAAAAGATACCAAATACCAGGAAAGAACCCTGTACCTCTTAATAGAAACAAAATAACCAACAAAGATATTTTCAGTTGTTAATAGTAGATCTGTCAATGGTTAGAAAGAGAGAAATAAAAGAAGAAATTACATTTCCCATGGAATAGAGAAAAACCCAAATGTGTGGGAGTTGGGTACAGAGTTCTTGACTTTTCATAAATAATTTTATCTTTGTGAGAATGACAGTGACAGTGAACACTGGAAAGAAATGGGAGAATGAAGTTACTTTTGTAATCCAAGAATATGTCACTTGTATTTCAGTCATGTATTAAATTGGTAGACTGTTCACTTGAACTATGATGAAATAATTATCTATATTTAAATTTTTTGACTACATATATTATTATAATTTTCAAAATATTTCCCATTAGACTTTAATTCCTTTGTTTCACAATTTCTATTGGTGCATATATAAAATATCAACTAACAATTTTAAATCATGGAGAATAATGGGCTACTAAATAGTGTATATGAAGAAGTTCTTTCAAAGAATTCTGAAGTTGAAAGCTTTGAACTTATCATATGAGTTTTTCCAGTAAATTCTGGTTCTCTCATCTAGTCAAATCAGTATTATAGGTTAGTTTACCCAGCTATGCAATAATATGAGGAGCAAATGAAAACTGTGTCCATTACCAATATTCTCAAATCAGCAATTTTTCCCCAGAAAAACTCTTGAACTCTAAACATATATACTGTTTAGTCTCTAACATGCAGGGAAAAACTATGTTAAATGAAATTTCTGAATAATAAAAGATAATAGTTCTGCTATCTTAATGTCTTCAAACAATGTATTAGGACTTTTCTATAAGTAATAAAATTTCAATTACAAGGGAATAAACTTCTAATAACAATATCCAGATTACCAAAGCAATAGCCTCAGTATTACCGATTTATATAAACCTGAATGCTAACACCATGTGTTGTGCCACTTCACCTAGATTACAAATTATCTAAATTTTAAATCTCATAACAATATGTATTTTCATAAGGAGGTGGGGAAGGAAGAGTTATGTGCTCTTGTGTGCAGATGCTTAGCTGGTACACAAACCATTCGCTAAGATACTTAGACATTTCCAAATCATTTGGTGTAGTGCTGCTGTGCCAGCCATCAGGATGTCTACCCAGGGACCCCCGACACCTCTGCATGATCCAGCTACTGTCACACACAGCAGGGTCTCCCGGACCCCATTCCAGCACTGTGGCCTGTGTCAGCTCTGGCTGTTAAATGTTTAAGTATCACCCCTGTGCACTTGTGCCTATGTAACACCAAAGCAAAAAGAGTCTGACTTGAGAGAGGAAATTCAGTGAAATGATTCTTAGAATAATAAGGCCGTAGAACAGCCATTCCTATGGGCCCTCAGCAATAACAAGAACATCAGATCAGAAGCATCAGAAGGCATCCAATGATGAAGCGGAGAATGTTCTGTGAAACAAATTTATTTGTCTGATTGTTTAAATACACAGTCATTTTTTTCAAGTTTTTAGCCTAGTAGGGGAGCATTCTTCTTGCATGAGTTTAACCACGAGTCCCTTACTTCTTGGTGAATTTGGAGGAAGCACATTAATCTAAATCTTCAGTCTTTATTGATGCAGCTGTCTTCTCACAAATCCAAGAAATTTCAGAACTGCAGCAGGAGATATAAATACTTCCTTTTTGAAGATAAGCATCTTTTGGATCCATTGATCTGGGCATATTCTTTAACACTAAATCTGAAAATCAATTCATTTAAAATTCATTATAAATTTTGGATTTGAAATTTGATCATAGTTCTGTGTTCTCAGTCATCAAATAACATGTATCTGAACATTGAGAGACCTTCGTTTCCACAAGACATCAAAACCCCAAAAGCTGGCATATCTGAGTTGTTTATTTCAAGTTAATCACAAGTTAAAGACAGAGCTTAAGAGAGAAAATGAATGACTACATGGACGTGGTTGTGCCATCAGTCCTTAGTACCCCTGCTAAGGAATTGGTACAATTTTTTAGAAAATAAGGCTTATCAAGTCTAAATCTCCTGGGTACCCCAAACTGATTTTTATCCAAATAATGTGCATTACAGTGAAATACTCTTTCTTGCTTTGGCGCTGGGCTTCCTCCATCTTATTCTCAGCATATGCACTTGCTCCGAGCAGCTTTACACTGCAGGAAGTGGCTGTGATCCGGAGCTCAATTTCATTAACCTGTGTGTGACAGCCCTAGTAAGGGGATTGGTCCCCAGGCTCTGAACTTTGTTGCCGGGGCTACCTCTTCCATACTTTAATTAGGAGTGGATGGAAGAGCCAGGGATAATTAAAATTCCATTGGGAGAAGAGAATCATCTTTTTAGATTCCAAAATGGAAACAACTGCACTTACGAGGTGTCATAGTCCTACTCTGTAAATGCTCAGATTAATGTGTAGTCATTTCATGCCCAGTATTGCTCCATTTACAATGAAGTTACTGTCATTTTTGTGTTTATTACCTTGCATGTGTTTTTTGCTAATATTATTTGTGTGAAACCAGATTAGTCAATTGACTATGACTAATTGTAATGATTAGAGATGAGGGTTGATTTGAGTAGAAACAGCCATGGCAAAACTTTGGAAATGGATGAAGATAAAGTGTACCTGGGGAGAAAATATAGCCATATCATTGTTTACTCTTCAAGTTATGTGTGAGTCACAGCTGAAGCACAGTATCTTTTATGTAAAATGAGAGATTACAATTCATTTTAAGGAAACTGACAACATGCATTAAAGAGTAAAGCAGGAGTGAGGTGGTTGGATTAATAACTTGACAGGTATACGGAGGTAGAGAAAAACTTATTACACCCAGAAAGATGCCAATGGTCTCAAATTTCACTAATATACAAATACCAGGAGAAAGAGGATTAAAGATGGTGGTGTGAGAGGTGGTACAGAGCCCTCCTCCTAAAACCACACATAATATGAAAATATAATTAATACCACTAATCCTGAAAGAGCAACTGGAAAGAAGGCTGTGACAGACTATACACCTGGAGAAAAGAATAGACTTCAAGGAACAGGGTAATGTGTACCAAAGACATGACCTGAAGGGACCCAAGCCCTTCCCCCACTCAAGCTCACCATTGGAAGGAAGAGAAATGGAGTGGGGAGGGAATGGAGGCCTGGGACTGCTGAACACCTAGCTATGGAGATCTGCTCTGGGGCACAAACCTACATTTCATGGTGCTCTGGTGATTAGGGGGGTTGGAAAGCTAAGACAGGAAAAATACCTGGAGAGACTGAGATTCCAGTCACTTGTGGAAAACAGGGATCCATATGCAGCTGCTCTGCTACAAAAGAAAGGCAGGCAGTCTGAGAGACTTCCTAACAACAAGAGGGCTGCTAAAGGGGCAAGGATTGCACCAAGTTTACTGCTCAGGAGAAAGGACAGGTTGACAAAATTGTCCAGGTGCACTCAGCCCAGCAGTTTGGGAACTTTAACGAACTTCAGGTGCTGCAGCCCACTGGCTGGCTACACAGCTCCAAGGCCCCCCTCTGTGATACACAGCCTTCTGTGTCTTGGCCAGCCTGCACCTCACTTGCAAACCAGCAAACCCTGTACGGGCATTAGGCCAGCCAGAGGGAAGCCTTGCCTACAGCAGCTACAAATGCAAAGCATAGAGGCTTATACCTATGTGCTTGGCCAACTGGTTCTGGAAGTGGAGAAAGGCATAGCAGCTGGGAAGCAGTAAACAGCTCTTTCCCTCCCCCCAGGTACCAATACTCTCCCCTGAGACTCCCAACATTGCTCCAAGGACTGAGCAGCTCCAGAGAGTATAGCTTCTGGGCACCAGAGAGCGCCACATACAAACATGAAACATCAAAGGAACCTAGTTCAAAGCAAAATCCTACATACACCAGAAAAAGAGTCAAATGAAACCAATCTCATGAATCTTCCTGAAAGAGATTTCAAAATAAAAATCATAAATATGCTCATGGAGGTACAGAAAAATATTCAAGAACTCAGGAATGAATTCCAGTCAGAGATCCAACATTATGGAGCACAGTATCAGGAATGAAACATACAATGGAAGGTTTTAAAAGTAGATTAGATATGGTGGAGGAGACAATAAATGAAATAGAAATTAGAGAAGAGGAATACAAAGAAGCTGAGGGACAGGGAGAAAAAGATCTCTAAGAATGAAAGAATATTGAGAGAACTGTGTGACCAATCCAAATGGAACAATATTAAAGGCACCAGAAGAAAAAGAGAGAGAAAAAAAGGGACAGAAAGTGTCTTTGAGGAGGTAATTACTGAAAACTTTCCCAATCTGGGGAAGGAGATAGTCTCTCAGGCTGCAGAAGTGCACAGATCTCCCAACACAAGGGACCCAAGGAAGACAATACCAAGACATATAATAATCAAAATGGCGAAGATCAAGGATAAGGACAGACTATTAAAAGCAGTCGGAGAGAGAAATAAGATCACATACAAAGGAAAGCCCTTCAGGTTATCATCAGACTTCTCAGCAGAAACCTTAGAGGCCAGAAGGGAGTGGCATGATGTATTTAATGCAATGAAGCAGAAGGGCCTGGAACCAAGATTACTTTATCCAGAAGGATTATCATTTAAATTTGAAGGAAGGAGTAAACAATTTCCAGGTAAGCAAAAGCTGAGAGAATTTACCTCCCACAAACCATCTCTACAGTGTATTTTGGAGGGACTGCTATTGATGTAAGTGTTCCTAAGGTTTAATAGTGGTCACCAGAGGTAATAAAACCATAGTAAAGAAAGTAGAACAGTTAATTACTAAGCAAATGTCAACTTAAATCAACTACCCCCAAAGTCAGTCAAAGGATAGACAAAGAGTACAGAATATGATACCTAATATATAAATAATTGAGGAGGAAGAAAAAGGAGGAGATAAAAAGAACTTTTAGATTGTGCTTGTAATAGCATATTAAGTGAGTTAAATTAGACTCTTAGATAGTAAGGAAGTTACCTTTGAACCTTTGGTAACCATGAATTTAAAGCCTGCAATGGCAAAAAGTACATACCTATCAATAATCACCCTAATGTAAATGGTCTGAATGCACCAATCAAAAGACATAGAGCCACTGAATGGATAAAAAGACAAGACCCATCTATATGCAGCCTATAAGAGATTCACTATAAACCCAAAGACATACACAGACTAAAAGTGAAGGGATGGAAAAAGATATTTCATGCAACTAATAGTGAGAAAAAAGCAGGAGTTACAGTACTTGTATCAGACAAAATAGACTCCAAAACAAAGAAAGTCATAAGAGACAAAGAAGGACTTTACATAATGATAAAGGGGTCAATCTGACAAGAAGATATAACCATTATAAATATTTATGCTCCCAATACAAGAGCACCTAGATATGTGAAACAAATACTAAAAGAATTAAAAGGGGAAATAGAATGCAATGCATTCATTCTAAGAGACTTCAACACTCCACTCACTCCAAAGGACAGAACAACCACACTGAAAATAAGTAAGGACACATAGGCACTGAACAACACATTAGAATAGATGGACCTAACAGACGTCTACAGAACTCTACACCCAAAAGCAGCAGAATACACACTCTTCTCAAGTACACATGGAACATTTTCAAGAATAGATCATATACTTAGCCACAAAAAGAGCCTTGGTAAATTCAAAAAGATTGAAATTGTACCAACCCATTTCTCAAACCACAAAGGTATGAAACTAGAAATAAATTATACAAAGAAAACGAAAAATCCCACTAACACATGGAGGCTTCACAACATGCTCCTAAATAACCAATGGATCAATGACCAAATAAAAACAGAGATCAAGTAATATATGGTGACAAATGACAACAATAATTCAACACCGCATAATCTGTGGGATGCAGCAAAGGCTGTGCTAAAAGTGAACTATATTGCAATATAGGCCTACCTCAGGAAAGAAGAACAATCCATATGAACAGTCTAAACTCACAATTAACGAACCTAGAAAAAGAAGAACAAATGCGGCCCAAAGTCAGTAGAAGGAGGGACATAATAAAGATAAGAACATAAATAAATAAAATCGAGAAGAATAAAACAATAGAAAAAATCAATGAAAGAAGGAGCTAGTTCTTCAAGAAAATAAACAAAATAGATAAATCCCTAGCCAGACTTATCAAGAAAAAAAGAGTCTACACATATAAACAGAATCAGAAGTGAGAAAGGAAAAATCACTACCAACACCACAGAAATACAAAGAATTATTAGAGAATACTATGAAAAACTATATGCTAACAAACTGGATAACCTAGAAGAAATGGACAACTTTCTAGAAAAATAGCATTTTCCAAGGCAGACCCAGAAAGAAACAGAAAATCTGAACTGACGAACTACCAGCAACAAAATTGAACTGTTAATCAAAAAACTACCTAAGAGCAAAACTCCTGAACCAGATGGCTTCACCGCTGAATTTTATCAAACATTTAGTAAAGACCTAACACCCATCTTCCTTAAAGTATTCCAAAAAGTGGAAGAGGAGGGAATACTTCCAAACTCATTCTATGAGACCAGCATCACTCTAATACCAAAACCAGGCAAAGACACCACAAAAAAGAAAATTACAGACCAATATCCCTGATGAACATAGATGCAAAAATACTCAACAAAATATTAGCAAACTGAATTCAAAAATATATCAAAAGGTCATCTATCATGATCAAATAGGATTTATTCCAGGGATGCAAGGATAGTAGAGTATTAGAAAATCCATCAACATCATCCACCACATCAACAAAAAGAAGGACAAAAACCACATGATCATCTCCATAGATGCTGAAAAAGCATTTGACAAAACTCGGCATCCATTCATGGTAAAAACTCTCAAGAAAATGTGTATAGAGGGCAAGTACCTCAACATAATAAAGGCCACATATGATAAACCCTCAGCCAACATCATACTTAACAGCGAGAAGCTGAAAGCCTTTCCTTTAAGATTTGGAAGAAGACAAGGATGCCCACTCTCTTCACTTTTATTCAACATAGTTCTGGAGGTCCTTGCCACAGCAATTAAATAACACAAAGAAATAAAGGGCATCCAGATTTGTAAGGAATAAGTTAAACTGTCACTGTTTGCAGATGACATGATATTGTACATAAAAAACCTTAAAGAATCCACTCCAAAACTGCTAGATCTAATATCTGAATTCAGCAAAGTTGCAGGATACTTACAAAATTAATACACAAAAACCTGATGCATTCTTATACCCTAATGATGAACTAGCAGAAAGAGAAATCAGAAAAATAATTTGATTCACAATTGCATCAAAAAGAGTAAAATACCTAGGAATAAACCTAACCAAGGAAGTGAAAGACCTATACTTTGAAAACTACAAGACACCCATGAGAGAAATTAAACAAGATACTAATAAATGGAAACATATCCCGTGCTCATGGATAGGAAGACTTAATATTGTTAAAATGTCCGTTGTGCCTAGAGCAAGCTACAGATTCAATGAAATTCCTATCAAAATTCCAACAGCATTCTTCAATGAAATAGAGCAAATCATTCTAAAATTCATATAGAACCACAAAAGACCCTGAATTGCTAAAGCAATCCTGAGAAGGAAGAATAAAGCTGGGAGGGTTATGTTCCCCAACTTCAAGCTCTACTACAAAGCCACAGTAATCAAGACAATTTGGTACTGGCACAAGAATGGAACAGACTAGAGAGCCCATATATAAACTCAACTCTATATGGTCAATTAATATATGATAAAGTAGTCATGGACATACAATGGGGAAATGACAGCCTCTTCAACAGCTGGTGTTGGCAAAACTGGACAGCTACATACAAAAGAATGAAACTGGATTATTGTTTAACCCCATACACAAAAGTAAATTCAAAATGGATCAAAGACCTGAATGTAAGTCATGAAACCATAAAACTCTTGGAAGACAACATAGGCAAAAACCTCCTGAATATAAACATGAGCAACTTCTTCCTGAATGCATCTCCTCGAGCAATGGAAACGAAATGAAAAATGAGCAAATGGGACTACATCAATCTAAAAAGCTTCTGTACAGCAAAGGACACCATCAACAGAACAAAAAGGCAACCTACAGTATGGGAGAATATATTTGTAAATGACATATCCAACAAAGGATTAACATCCAAAATATATAAAGAACTTATATACCTCAACACCCAAAAAGCAAATAACCCAATTAAAAAATGGGCACAGGATATGAACAGACAAGTCTCCAAAGAAGAAATTCAGATGGCCAACAGGCACATGAAAAGATGCTCCCTATCACTAATCATCAGGAAAATGCAAATTAAAACCACAATGAGATATCACCTCACACCAGTTAGGATGGCCAACATAGAAAAGTCTAAGAACACAAATGCTGGTGAGGTTGCAGAGAAAGGGGAACCCTCCTACACTGCTGGTGGGAATGTAAGCTAGTTCAACCATTGTGGAAAGCAATATGGCGGTTCCTCAAAAATAGAAATACCATTTGACTTGAGAATCCCACTCCTTGGAATTTACCCAAAGAATACAAGTTCTCAAATTCAAAAAGACATATGTACCCCTATGTTTATTGCAACACTATTTACAATAGCCAAGATATAGAAGCAACCTAAGTGTCCATCAATTGATAAATGGATAAAGAAGATGTGGTATATATACACAATGGAATACTATTCAGCCATAAGAAAGAAACAAATCCTACCATTTGCAATAACATGGGTGGAGCTGGAGGATATTATGCTCAGTGAAATAAGCCAGGTGGAGAGAGACAAGTACAAAATGATTTCCCTCATTTGTGGAGTATAGTAATGAAGCAAAACTGAAGGAACAAAATAGCAGCAGACTCACAGACTCCAAGAAGGGACTAGTGATTACCAAATGGTAGGGGTGGGGAGGGTGGTTGGGGAGGGAGGCAGAAGGGGATCAAGGAGTATTATGTTTAGTACACATGGTGTGAGGGGTCACAGGGAAGGCAGTGTAGCACAGAGAAGGCAAACAGTGAATCTGGCATCTTCCTACACTCATGGACAGTGATTGCATGGGATATGTGTGGGGACTTGATAATATGGGTAAATGTAGTAACCACATTGTTTTTTCATGTGAAACCTTCATAAGAGTATGTATCAATAATACCTTAATGAAAAAATATACAAATACCACATATTATATTAAAAATATGAATGCAATTGTATCATTTTAAAATAGTTGTGATGAGGAGTGTCCCTCAAAATATTTGGTTTTATAATTGCCAAAAGAATTTTGCTGAACTATGTGCCCCTTTCCTTATTTTTAAGCTGTCATCTGTTTGCTCACAATTGAAATAGTTGCAAAAAAATGTATTTTTCAAAGTATCAGATATTCCATATGTACTTTAAATATTTTCATCAAAATTTGAAGTGGCACATTTAGCTCATTTTAGTTCATACCAAACACTTGCCATATATATAATCTAATTGGCTACTCCCCACCACAAAAACCCATCATTAAACCAGTCAGCCAATTTAGACTCTCTTTCTTTTAGAAAATGGCTGACAATTATTCTATTTAAGTAAACATGTTAATATATGTTCCTGGGATAGACACCATCCTTCTGGACTGTGAATGCTGGAGAGCCATGAGGGCCGAGGGGCTGAACTCACGATAAATCCTAATTTTGCCACTTACGAGCCAAGTGACCTCAGGCAGGTTATTTAATCTCACTGTGACAAATTTTTCATCTATAAAATGTGCCGGAGTCCAGCTCCAGCGGGGGGGTGTGAAGCCCAAAAGGATGAGACGGAGTCGGCGCGTGGAGAGACAGGACACGGAGTCAGATGGAGGTGGTCTCTTGACAAAGTGCCGATGACAGCTTTATTTATACCATTTTGCACAAGGATATGATTATTTTTTATTATTTTGATGATTAACTAGAATACACAGTTGGTTAATAAGTATAGGCAAGCTTTTTTCTTTCTTTTACTTTCTAATCTATTCATGGTTGGTCAAGCGTTAGACAGGTGATTGTTTTTCTTTTCTTTGACCAAAACTTTTCTCATTAACATGGACTCTATTGTGTTTTACGTTTCTATGCAACACAGTTTCTAAGAAGTGCATGTGACCGCAGGAGCGTGCAGTTTGTAGCAGTGACTATGGAGTCTATCAGCTCAGGGTGAAATACAGGTCACCTGGTACCACAGTTAGCTAGGATTTTTTTCCACAAAAATATTCTTAGAGGCTTTAATAAATTTATAATCAATCTAAAATCATAAACTCATATCTTTACTTTATACCCCTTTATAGGGCACAGTAGGCAGCAAACTAAATTTCCCCTTCTTATCTACATTTCTCTTTCTTCTGTGTGGATACTAAAATCTCCTTGACATATGCTACACAGCTCTCTATAACTCCACTACTGCAGGGACTAAACAAGTTCTTACATGGTGAACAATGCAAGGCCATTCATATCATAGAAACTGTTTCTGTTTTAACTACAAACTTTAAACTATAAACAAGTCCAATATGATGTATAATTATTCATTTGATTTTTATACTTTATATATGAATCTAATAAAATATTAATGTAGTAGATAAATGCAAGATATAGATAGAAAGCATGATTTAGAACTGTAAGAAGGCAGGTGTAGATGATTAGGTTTGTGCTTACAGACCAGGTCTTAATCCAAGCTGAACAAGGGCAACAAAACATCCACAGGTGTAGAAGATTTCTCTCAAAACTGGGGGGGTGAGGTTCTAAGCCTCACCTCTGTTGGCCCCCTTTTTCTCACGTGATGGCCGCCCTGCGACTGTGCCTGTCTTAGGTTGTTCCTCCCTTGAGGAATCTTACCTGTCTCTGACTAAAACCAGCCATCTTACGGGGCCATACAGGGAGATGTAAAGCTGGTAAGTGAGAGAGAAGTAATACTCTTTGAAAAGGTTAGTTTTTCACTTCTTTGCAGATTTATGCTCCGTAGCTTCTATGCCCAGCACTTGTTTTTGAGGTATTTTTACTTCTTGGAATATGGTACTTGGTAATTTCACATATGAGGCACAAATTCTAGTAAAGGTGAGGCACAAATTCTAGTAAAGGGCTGTGATTTAGGAAAGAAGAAAAACAAACTATAGAAGTAGTAGAGGGAAGAAAGCATGAGATGATTAATTGTCAACAGGGTTATTCTATTGAATATTCTCTCATGACTCTATTTCTATAAAACTTTCCATCACTAGTTTCACTAGCAAAACAAGGGGGGCATTCTCAGTGGAAATGGGGTGGTCAATGTTTGACTAACTAACAGCAGGTTTCGGTACTTTATGCTAAGATCACCATTTGGCCCTGCGTGTTCTATTCTTCAGGAGCACTGTCCTGAAAAGCTTTTGGGAAGTTTATGTTCTCATCTTTTCCGTGCTGCTTAGCAAAGGTTAGCTTAGTCTTTGGCAACAATGCAAGTAAAAGCAAAGCCAATAGTATAATGGAAAATAACAGAATCAAGGTGGGTAATAGAGGGAGCCAGCTGCAAAGACCCCTGCCTTATGGGGGTCTTCTCCCAGCCTGAGCTTTGCTACACAGCTTGAGTAGCATGGCTCCCAGCAAAAATGGGATTACGACAGTGCTTTTATCACAGGGTTAATATGGATAAAGCACCATGAACATAGTGAGCACAGTGTGTTTGTTAAATAAATTTAAACTAATAGATGAACTTCAGTGTCTTGCTATGAATTTGTTACACACATGAAATTAAGTATGCCTCCTTTCAATATTTGTTACAGAACCTCTCTTTTCTTTGTATGTTGTACTCTTGTTTTAATCTAGATTTATCATTTTAGAATTAACATTTGTTTTCTTAGGATTTCATTTATTCATATTCTTAGCTTGTTTTTTCCTTCCAGTTAGAGACTTACAAGGATGGAGACGGGATAGAGCCATCATCCCACAGCCAACTTTTGCCAGTTGGGTCCCATGACAAACCCAACCAGAAGAAAGACGACTCAGATAACGGCCGTGACTTCAGGAAATCCTCAGAGAGAAAACAGGAAAAATGGCATGTGAGAGCCACATTTCATTTTGCAGAAGTAAGATAGATGGGAACATTCATTAAATTTATTTATTCATTCTCATTCAAAATGCACTGAACTCCTACAATGTGAGTCAGAAACTCCATTTATTTACTTTCCATTATGTTAATATTTCCTATAACCAGGGAAGGAGATTCAACAAACCTTTTCTTCCGAGCTATCTATCTTCACCAAGGTGGAGTTCTTTTCTGTGCAGTTTTTCCTACTGTTAGTCCAGGTTTTCTCCTCATTTGTTGCAAAATAATAGCAGCTGTTTTGGTACCACTGCCACATCTGAGAACAAGGATTACATTTGTGGTCTGAAAAAGAAATGACACCCAATCATACAAGCCAAACAACTCTGGGATGACTGAGGATGGTTTTGGAAACGAAATCATTGATTTTGACAATAGAGTCTTAGACCCAGCACCCTGAAAGCATACTGCTCTAGGAGCCTTTGAAAATGAACTCCCTCTTGATTATGGGTTGGGAGAATGGTGACTGAAATTATCTTTTCAGGGCTCTGTCTTCTGGCCTCAGAATTACCAGCTACACTTTTAACTTCTTATAACAACAGGATCACCTAAAAAATTGTTCATAAAATGAGGAGCTGAAGTATGCAGATTGGTATCATTTCAAGATGCTTCCCAAATTTGCCTCTATTTTAAAAAATATTACATGGATTTGTATTTTCCCTGTCTTCTGTAAATTTAGTGCAACATCATTAGGGGGCTTTAGATAACAAAACTCTCATACACCGAAGTGGTGCATATAGTTCAACCTACACAGGGCAACAGATTTGAGCTGACTGGTCAGGTCGTGATTACCTGAAGTGTGAATGACTAGCTCTCGGCAGAGTTTGGTGGCCATTTGTTCCTGCCTCTGCAGTAGGTTGGAGATCTGTGATTTGAGAAATTCCTCCTCTGTGGGGAAGTTCCTGTAGCTGCTCAGCTGCTGGGGTAAGTTATCTTGCTGGTGGTGGATGATTTCCTGAAACTGACTCAGTTCCTTTGAATCTGAGTTAATTTCATTTGACGTCTATAGAACAGATGAGAAGTTCATATATCCTTCCATTCTCATTATAGCCATTGATAATTCCCTTTACACAGACGTATTTCTTGCATGGTTTAATATTTATCAGTAACTCCTATTAATTGAGTCATTAGGGAAGAAACACACCAGAAGTCTTTCTATTCCAAAGTGTTTAGAGCTCATCATTATAATTTTTTTCATATTGTAATCATGATTGTGCTTGAATTAAAATGATGGATTAATAATTACATATCTCTGACATTTCATCTAAGGCAGTGCCAGTCTTTGTAGCATTTATTTGGTGCAATTTTTTTCTATTTGAAGTTGGTTCATGTAATTATTGTTTTAATAGGAACAGAATCCTTTGGAGCAATGGGCATCTCGAAGTATAATCTACAGACAACTTGCATTAGAATCAACTGGGATATTTGTATTTTTTTTAAAAAAGCAAATTTTAATGCCACACTGGATTGTTTCTGGTCCTCATCCACACAATCTGTATTTTGAATAAGCACTTCAGGGGGTTCATAAGCACAATAAATTTAAGAACTACTGCACTAAAAGTACTACATTTTAGGGAAGAAAAAGTATTTACTCTTCTATGGTGAATCCATGAATATATATCATAGCATGTTCTTTTTAAAAATATACATCATTGTAGAAGTTCAACCACTAATTCTCATAGTATTGGCTATTGAATATCTGTTTCTGCTGCTGCTAAGATACATTTCTTTACAAAAGATATTAGTCTCTATTCTCTACATCATTAGTCTCTATTCATACATCCAAAGTGGTTTATCTAAATCCTGATTTTTTATTAGCTCTTACATGAAAAAAATGAAAGCAGAGGAGTTAGTTGGTGATAACTCAGCAGATAAGCTTCTTTGACTGCAAGTCCCATGAAAGTGAACACAGTGCCAGCTCCTGCTCTATGCGTCATAAACTTAACAACATCTTACAAAGTGGGTATTCTCAGGATGTTTTTTCATTTATTTTAGTCCAGGACTGCCCAATGCGGGTTCAGAATTAAGGGAATACTTGTTTTTGGCTATTGTGCTTGGAAGTGGAGCATCTGTGGTTATGTGGGGATGGTTCCATGTTCAATACCAGGCAGCAATTCCTCCTTGTCTGCATCTTTTTTAAATGTACAGCAGGCAGGATGTTACTGCTGTGTAGAAGTTGTTTTCTGCACTACAAAGGTCTTGGGTGAGCAGATTCGACCACTCTTGTACTAAGTCTAGTGGTGAATAAAATGACACAGGTCCTTGAACGCACCTCCCTTGGTTCCCTGTTTTCCACCATTGGGATGATAAGTGGAAATATTGTCAGTACAGAAAAGAAGCTCCTTGTTTCAAGCAACAGCTTGAAAAATGAAAATTGTCCTCATAGTCCAGTCTAGTTTGCCAAAATAAAGCAATGGACTTGGGGCAAAATCCTCACAATAATAGAGTATGTCTCTGGCTGCCTAATATTAGAGACATGGAAAATGAGAGATATGAGGGGCAGAAAGTACTAGAGTATTCAGGGTATAGTGCCTATCATACAATCAAAGCTGAATTTTACACAGTCTCCAAATGTGTTTCTTAATCACCTTTCTTGGATGTGATGCAAATACCCTTACATGGAATTCCCAAGGTCACCGGTCCCACCAGCAGCAGCAGACAGAGAGTCGCAGACTCAGGGCCGCCTGCCGCCACCTCGGGGATGGAGCCGGAGACCCCGAGGAGAGGCAGCAGAGGAGGGAGGGGCAGGCCGGCCCTGCGGCCGTGCGCACGGGCGCCTTATTTCTCCCTCAGGAAGCTTGCTCAGCTCTGTAGGATCTCCTGCTTCTTCAGTGCTCCCGTCCAGAAAACACCTGCAAACCTGGGCTCTCCTCCCTTCCTTTTCTCCAGGTTCTCTTAATTTTTAGGTTTTTGTTTTACTCATCACACACGTTTCTTCTACACGGTCACTGAATTCATGAATAAGGAATTGTAGAAACTAATTCTGTGGATGATCCTGACTATCCGAGAGATCTCAAGTTTTTGAGGTTACAAACCTCCACAAGACAAGTGTTACTGTGGATTTTACCTCTATCCATGATCCATTCCATTTCTCACCTAGTAAATAATGAAGGAACACCGAATGAAAGGTGTGAATGTGCCGTTGAACCTACAAACCACAGAATAGACCAGAAAACCAATAGATAATCCTTCAAAATACCACCTTTATACATATTTACACAAATAGTTCTCTCATTTACCTCACTTTCTAGCCCTTAATTCAGGATCTAATGGCATCTTGCCCAATATTTCAGATAGATTCAAGCAACGTGTCCAGGGACACTACCCCATGTACTATATCCACAATTTCCTTTTTCACAAGGATTAGTTAGATTATTTTTAAGAAATGTATAACCACCTTTATTCGACACATACAAAGTCTATTCCCAGCCTCTTCTCATGTATCACCCCCTCCCTCCAGTGCTGTGCAGCCACACACAGGCTTAAACTAAAAATAAATCTAAGCAGAAGGGGAACATTATTCATATGTTTTAGATGATTCAGGACAAAAATCTGAACTGTGAAGAGATTTTGAGGATAAGGAATGCGGTCTGATACACTAAGTTGGATTCTTGACCACAGAGACTGCAATTTCTTCCAAACCAGGTATAAGGGAATGAGCTGCAGCCGAGAGCTGAATGAACTTCCCAGTTGTATGAACTTGGTTCAGTCATTTAGTTTCTTTTAGTGTCAGTTTCCTCATTATACTGGAGAAAATACTAATATTATTCCATGTACTTCACAATTATATTTTGATAAAGATATAATACATATAAAATACTATATAGATATTGTGGATATTGATTCAACACTACTAATTATACAGGGAATTTCAGCTCCCTAGACATTTTTTTAATACTTAAAAAACAGAAACTATCTCTTGTCTATTTCTGTCTTTCTTATCCTCCAGTTTTTCCCTTCAGTTATTTATACCCTTTAAAAGAAAAATTCCCTCCACCTCCTGTATTTTAGAAACCTCCTATCAGTCACCTATAAGAATATTCCCCTGGCATCTCTTGCAAGGTATAAATATGAAGGACTGCATTCATAAAAAGAAATCTGTTAGTCCCCAGATTCAATGTCTGGCATGCCCAATCAAACGTAACTAGAACACAGAGTCTCGCTGTAACACGGAGCTTCATGAAACACTGTGACGGCATGCAATTTGAGGAAGTCCTGAAAGCCACCTACTTTTTCCTTCAATATTGGGAACACTCATTCTGCTGATGTATTCCACAACTTCGTCTCCATTTCGGAGGTTCCACAGCACAGGGTGGCTTTAGGGTCGGTGTCAAAGCCAGAACCTCAGGCACTTAACACCTGTCGTTCCTCAAGGTCACATCTTGCTCTCTCTGAGCTCCTACTTCTTTCCCTTAGGTTACTTCCATCCCGGTTATTTCCTGCTCCAACAGGATCCTGAAATTCAAGTGTCGTGTCAGTCACTTCTTCAGACATTGCAGAAGAAAGCACTCTGATCAATTATGTAATTAATGTGTCAATATCTTCAGGCCCATGAACAGGATGTTCTTTTCAAGGCTGGGAGCTTTTATGCAGACTTTCAGCTGACCCAAGACCCACCCCACTATCTCTCTGTAGGGACAGAATGACAATCAGGTTTCCTGCAAAGAAAGTGAGAGAAGTCAAATATTCTCCTTAGAAATTAGAATACTTTAGATTCAACTGTCTGCTCTTTCAGCATCGTTTCCTGCTGTGAAGCCAAGAAGGGGTACTTGGAACAGAGCCGGTATGGTGGTTTCATGAGGGAATTTCCATGATTCTCGGGGTAGAGGCTGCTCTGAATATTTCAGTAAAGGGTCAGGTTGTTGTTTTTACAGATGTCAAATGCCAGCCACTCCTGTATGGAGACATTGGATCTGGTTTATATGCCCCCATATCAGATATGGGATATCCATCACACCAAGAAGAGTTGCATGATTAAAGGGCACCCAAACCTGGCTGCTGTTTTAAGAAACTGAAGTGTGTGTGTGTGTGTGTGTGTGTGTGTGTGTGTGTGTGTGTGTGTGGAGAAGAAATTGCTGGCTATTCGAACTGTGTAGGAATGCAGTTCCCTCTGGCGTGGCTAAATTCCTAACAGAATAATCCTGCAAATAAGACCTAATACTCAGGATGAGATGAAAACAAACAAAACCCAACAAACTACCTGAAGTTTCAGGAGAGTGAAAAAGGCAGGCAGATCCTGAGAAGGAGACGGCACAGGATAACTGGGCTTGTGTTTTTGTTTTCAATCTGCTTGCTTGGTTGGTTTTTAGCCAGAGGGCAGCCAACAGTCACTGTTGCAGGGCAGCTCAGACTCTCATAGAAACATGCAGCCTGTCAGGCCTGAAAACTCAGAAGACGGAGTTTGGAGCAAGCACAGCAACAGGAAGGCTGGATGTTCATGTAGGATACTGGATGGGGGGATCTCTGGAGTATCTGTATGCCTCGAAGTCTTCGTTAGCTACAATTTCTTTACATTTCATTTACAAAATAACTTTATAAAATAGCCACCCTCTGTCTTCTTTTTCTTAGACCTAAAAATACCCTGAAAAAGATGTTTTCACTAGTACTGAGGTAAACTCCCTGCCCCAGAATTTACACTGTAATACTTTCAATTTCAATAACATCACATAAGAAGTGAAGAGTGGACAGTTTATATAGAAAATGTTCTGGCTGCTTTTTGGAAGAACACAAGAAACAACAGCCGACTGCAGGTGCTGTTGGTTATGTAACCAAACTAGGCGTCCAGCTCAGAGGGCTCTAAAGGACTGCATTTACTCATATATCACCATAACTTACAAAAAATTCATGAATTTACGTAAGAAAGCAAACTGTTCTTAAGAACCTGCGTAAGATGGAATTATAATACCCTCCAAAGATATCCATGTTCTATTGCCCAGAACCTCTGAATACAGTAGTTTACATGGCAGAGGGGACATTGCAGTTGTGATTAAAATTACTTGAAATGAGGAGATCACCCCACATTACCTGGGTCGGCCCAATTTAATCACAGGAGTCTTAAGGGTGAAAACCCTTTCCTAGATATGGTCAGAGAGAAATATGACACAAAGTCGGGTTAGAGAGATACTAGGTTGCTGGCTGAAGGAGGAGGACGGCGGCCAAGAGCCAAGGTGTGCGGGCGGGGGGAGGCGAAGTGGGGAGTGCGCTCTCCCACCGAGCACTTGAAAAGGACTTCGGCCCCTCCCCAGCCTTGACCTCACCCAGTGAGATCTACAGCAAGACTTCTAACCCATGGAGCAGTGAGACGATTAACTTGTGTTGTTTGGTAAAGCACCAATAGGTAACTAATACAGAACTCAAAAAAATATTTGAGGGTGTAACTCTGGGGGAAAAATGTTTTCCCAGCCCAGGGCAAATAGCTTTGAAACCAAAAATCAGTCAAAAGGAAACATAAAGTGGGAGAAACCCTTTTATTTTTTACAAGAGTTGTCCACTTCAGCTTGTCCATGTCTCTTGCTGCCCTGCTGTGAAAAGGGGACTCCACCCAATCTCTCTGGTCCAGATATGCCCTGGCTCACCCTTGTAATCACCTATCGATATGGAGATTGACCACTTCTCTCCACCCCTTGGAAACACCTATTGATATAGAGACGCACTAAGGCCAGGCCAGTGGAAAAATTACAATTTTACTCACACACCGATGCATAACTAATACAGAACTCAGAAAAATATTTGGGGGCTATACATGAGCAAGGGAACTGAGGAAACTTTTCCAAACATTTCCTTTGGGGTAAGAAGATTAGATAACTATACTCAGGGGGAGGATTTGTTTTGGGGTTTTGTCTTCAGATGGCTGTGGCTTGACCCAAAACCTCTCAAGGTCCACCTCTGTGTGACGATATTAATCAAAGGTTTCCAGAATGAATTGCACCCAACACAGAGGTGTAAATGAATAGCTGATGGGTTGCAGAAAAACAATGTTATAGTAATAATTCTTCAGTAACATTTGTGCATGATCTCTAAATACATAAATGTACATATATTTCTTGTTTATGTTCTTTTTTTTCAAACTAACAGAATGCTCAACCAAAACAATATATGTGTATATTTGGAGGCTCTGGGTCATAAGCAACTAAACTCCATTGCCAAAAATGTGAAAATGAATAATAAATCTATGTTTATGTTTCTGTTCTAACTACATTAGGAAAAGCAGAGACCACTGATATGAAGAAAAGTTAAATCAAATAGGTGATTACAAAAACAAGAACTCAAGGATGTTTTTCTGTCTCTGTTCTGGTCTTTCACTTTCACCAAATTTTGCAAAGGCTGTTTTCATTTTCATTTCCCTGATCCTAAAGTTCCCTAAAAAGATATTTAACCTCTTACTATCATGTATGAAATAATGCTTGGGTAAAACAATGATGAAGAATTTCACCTGGTTCCTAATTATTTCTACAAGGAAGAAAATTTATCATGCTTCCTACAACTTTCTACTATTATGATCCTAAAAGATTATCTATGATTGGTTCATAATTCTATTAATTTAGACATATCTGTCTATACTTTTCTGCCTTAAAAAACCTAGCATCTTTATAGCTCATTTTATCAGATTACACTATCAAATAACACACCTGTTGCAGTCATCTACCAAATTTTAGGGTGTTTCTCTCCATTTCTTAATCATTTTTTTAACTGTCTTAAATCTCCTATTCACTTCTACTCCTGTAATGATTATTAGTGATTTCAGTATCTTACAGGAGATAATTCCAATATGCTGGGCTCTTGGTTCCTGGATTTATATCCAATAACCTTGGCTACAATCACGTATCAGCTACCCCCTATGGTGATCATACTTTAAAGTCCAAAACTGTAGGTACTAGCCACATAGGACTATTTAAATTTAAATTAATTGAAATAAAAAATCCATTTCCTTGGTCATACCACTTACATTTCAAGTGCTCAATAGCCGCACATGGCTATTTTAGACACTTAGATTCAAAGAGTCTGTGCTCCGTGAAGACCAGGACTAGGACTTTCTCCATGAATACTTCCCACCAACTTCAATTTCTGAAACACACTTAAATTAATGAAATATTTACTTTATAATAAAAGAGATCGTTTATGTAAACTGCCTCTTAATCTCTAAACTATTAAACAAATAAAAGTTTTCTGCCAAATTCAAACTCACCAGGTTATTTGGAGTATTTTTCAGCTATACTTTGCTAAGCCGAAAAAACCCCTAAGGGAGCGATACAATAAACAAGCAGAAATAAAATGTCAGCACAAGGCCTTAGGGTGGTTAAGAAATATCTAGCAAAGCCTCCGGATTTGGGGAAAGGGAAAGGAGAAGTTTGTTATATCTTGCTCTTTTTCCTGCAGTTCTCGGCTTAATTTTTGCTGAGTAACTCCGCTTGTATTTATAGGCTATGCAGAGGGAGAGAGCAGGATCAATGCTAATGTCACCAGCACTTCCTTTGACCCAGAGAATCCGGTATTCGCCTGGCATATTTCTAACACCACAAAGCCATGCTTGGGAGATACAAACAAAGGCAAATAAATTTTTATGGAACAAAGATCTGGACATAAGACCCTCAGCCTGTGGCTAGAGTCATCAAAGATCCAAAACCAGTGGCCAATGGTGCATTACACTCATTAAGAGGAAAGAACCAAAGGAGAATTCAGAGGCTGAATATCGTCTGAGGCTCAGTGTTACCCATTTCAGCTTTACCTACCTCGGTGTTACATGTATGGTTTTAAGCATTCATGACATGAAGTAAGCCCAGCATGTTTCTGGTGGTTTGCAAGAATAAATGGAATAAATGTCATTGAAACTGTACCCTCCACACTCTCTCCTATCACTTGGGCACAATCACTTGTCAGGGTTTCTGTGTGTTTTAGGAAAAGATCACTAAAGCAAGGCAGTGGGGGAGAGGAGCGGAGGCGGGGGAGAAGCCTCCCGACTGCGTGTGTGAGTAAACGTGGGCAGAGGACGGGAGGGAGGGTGGAAATATTTCTCCGTCTGATCTAGAAGACTGGGGGCATCGCGCCTTCTTAGGAGGAGTGAAGAGCCTGCGTGGGCTGACAGAGGAGTTACCAAAGGGAAGCAGTGGTAGAATTAAGAGCAAAGCCTGAATTCACCCTGCTCATTACGGGGAACTCCTAATTATTTTACCTGAGATAAGAAACTCAGGGACAAAATGGGTTGGAGGATTTAAAAACTGTGATTGTTTGATTTTTAGCACTGTTATTCGATTTGGAATTTATTTGAAGTAAGGGGATTTTAGATTAATAATTGGTTGCTGCTGAAAACACCATGCTCTGTTTGGGTTATTTTAAATCAGGCAATGCCTTTCATGTCTGTTTTGTTTATTCTTTACACCTTTTGAAATAATTTGAGGTGTGTAGGGAAAGGAATTTTAAAATAAAAGACTATTTTAAGAGATTTGGCAAAGAATTCAGAGTGAAGGGAATTAACAGGAAGTAAAAACAAATATATAAGATGGCCCAAAGGGTAAGTTAACAATGAAAATGCCTGCAGTGAGATCCTCTATAATTACTATATTGAAAAGATCAGGCTAACATTTTACTAACTAAAAAGAAAAAAAGAGGAAGAAATACATTTATGAGATAAATGCCTAATAGTTTTTCAGGAGAAGGGAAGCTTTTCTGACCATGCAGTTTTAACAAAATATCTGATGTAAAACTACCCTAATGACAAATAGATATCATTCCCATCAATATTCCAACAATTAGCACATCAGCCAGCTTTCTCTGGCTGTTCTTATAACTATTTTCATTATAAGTTACAATAACGATGTGAAAAACCATCTCCTCGAGTTAAATGTGTGGAATACATTGTTATATTGTGATGTTAAGGGCATAAAACCATCCTTTCCCCAAATAGCTCTTCATCTAAGCATTTCATTATACTTGAAATTATATAACTTCGTTGAATTAAGATTTCTCCATTCCTAGAAATTCACTTTAAAGTGAAAACATTACTGCAAGACAATACATCAAGTCTCAAACTCTGTATTATTTTACTTTGATTGTTTTCCTTCAATGCCTAAACCTGAACAGTAGGAAGCCTGCCTCATGTGAAGTCCTCAACTTTTTGAAACATTTGGTTTGCAAAAGATGCAATTTAGATAAATTCTAGGACATAATTAGAAGTGGCCCCTTTAACGCAAGACCATGAAACATGTAATATACTTCATACTAAATCAAATTATATTAGACTTCCTCCTCACAATGGGATAGACTGCCTGCTGGTGTTCTACCCATGAATTTTCATGAGAAGTTAGTTTACGTAAGCAATATGATTTAGACTCTGCTAAGGTTAAGATGCAGCATGAACTTCTGTTCTTTGAAAGGATGCATGTGATGCAGTATTCCTTCATTCAGAGTTAAAGATAAGGAAACAGGAAACAAATGCCATATCTACTCCTTTACAGCAAGTTATTATTACTTTTGTATTTTTATGTTCAAGGTCCATGTATCTCTGACCAGCTATGAAAGAGCTTCCTGGAAAAAAACACAAAAACAAAAACCAACAAAAAAATGTGCTGCAGCTCATATGGCTCCACCTTAGCAGAGACTGGAGGACCACAGCTTGGGAGACGTTGAAATCCTGAGTGGACACTACATTTTGCAAAGTCACCGAATCCTGAGCTCATTTGCAGTCCAAGGCAAGCCATGCAGGATGAAGATGGATACATCACCTTAAATACTAAAAAATCTCAAAAACCATCTCTCAGCTCAGGTAAGAAATGCCCACAGCCAGCAATTTGGAGATTAATTATTGAAATGGGTCAACCCTAGTTACCCTTTCCTACTAGTGATAGCATGTACCGTTCTATTTCATTTCCTGTATGACCTTTATTTTCTATAGCATTTGATTAGTATCTACATAGGCTCTGAGAGACTTCTTTAGAATATAAATAGCAAGAGACACAAGCAGGGAACATGATAGTAAGGCTTATAAAGTTTAAGCTAGAGGGATGAGAGACCAGAGAGACAACCAGAGAGAATGTTTTACAACCCCCTTTTCTAAGATGTCAGCAAATGGGTGTGATTCTCCAGTTGTTGCTTATAAAAGCAATTGTTTATGGGGTGGGCATACAACAAAGACACACACAATGTGTCTGTTTTAACTCAGAGAGAAGTCCTTTGGGGATGGGGAAGGATATGAGGAATGGGAGAGGGTTGTGCTTACCGCTGATGATCAACAAGGGAACACTGGCAAGTGCTGCTAATGAAGCGGTTTGTACCACTTGAAAAGTCTTGAGAGGCAGGCGCAGGGATGACGCCGCCCCACGGCTATGCCACACTGCCTGCCTCTGACATCTTTATTGTGTGCCCGCAGTTCACCCAGCTTCCTCATCTGTGTGGCGTGTGACCACTTTGATTCTGCTGATCTTGTGCATGGGGATGGTTGTTGGGCTGGTAGCCCTGGGAATTATGTGTAAGTACTGACTCCTTGCCAAAGTTTTAATCTGAGAAGGTACCACCTAAGGGTCCTGGTGTATGTCACAAAGACTAGTTGTCACTATCTGTCTGTCACTATTCCAATCATCCTATACATAGCTGCCAAAATATTCTCAATAAAGGAGAACTCTGGTCTTCCTCTTCTGATTAAAATCACCTTTTTAGGCATTTTTATTAATTAAAAATTACTTTCAAGAATTTTTCCCAGGTCTTTAAGATCCTCCTCTGTATAGATTCACACTACCTCTTGGAACTATTTTTTTCTATCTGTTTTTTCTCCCTGTCTTTTCTTTTTCTCCCTATCTCAATATCCAGTTTCCTCAGGTTCACAAATGAACCCCCTCCCTGAAAATTTGCTCATTTATTCCCTCCTCCTAAAATGACCACCTACCTTCCCATTTTGCTTAATGGATGTATTTACTTCGACTAAGAGATAATTCATATAAACTTAATTTATAAATATCTTTTCTTCCTATAAACCTAAAAACCTCCCAATGTCACATTATCCTCTAGTAGTTTGTATACTCATTTATTTTTTCATAAGATATTTTAGAGTCTTTCATTTGCTATCTATTAGTTACCTGAGTATCACAGTACTTTGAGCCTAACAAGGAATCCATAGGTATCTTCTAAGTGAATGAGTAGTTGGGTACTACATTAAAAACAAAATAACAGAGAATATTCACCTCTGTGAAACCTGCTTAGAAATCTGAATTTGAGGAAATGTCAAAACCATGGCTTCGGGCATATGGTTTGATCGTGGCATTTGCCCTATTTGTGATTGTGTCTTCACATGCTCATTTGTCCTCTTGGCTGACCTCCAAGTGTCAGTTTTGCACGGTTAATTTATTGTTTCTACTCCCCCCACTTCCCTTCACCTCTTTTCAGCACTCATTTGCTCCTGAGTATCTAGTAAATGCTTCATAGATCGACAACTCCACTGAAGTTAAAGTTCATTGAAAAGCCTTTGCACCACTTTATTATCTCAATTGAGAATCACTGTCTAATTTTTACATGCAGCTGTCACACAGCAAAACTACCTACAAGCTGAGAAAGAAAGTCTCTCGGGAACTCTGCAACAGTTAGCAAAGAAGTTCTGCCAAGATTTAATCAAACAATCAGAAAAAAAGGGCAGCTTCAGTAAGTATGGTTTGGTCACCTCTTCACCACCCGTCCCAGGAGTATTTCTGTGCTGCTATCTGTAAGGGATCTTGAGATCTGCGAGAAACATTGACTATGGCAAAAAGTAAGCCTGATTTAGAATGAAAGGGGTCCTATCCTTGGTTTCCCTTAAGACCATAAATGCAGCCCATGTGACACAAACTGGAGATATTATGGAGACAGTTGCTATGGATTCTTCAGGCACAACGTGACATGGGAAGAGAGTAAGCAGTACTGTGCTGACATGAATGCTACTCTGCTGAAGATCGCCAGCCAGAACATTCTGGTAAGGGGATTCCCATCTCAAATATTTTGGAATTATAGGAGAAAAATCTCAATGAAAAATGTTTTTTTTAAAAAAAAAACACTTTTCTCATATCTTCTAGTTTGCACTAATCTGAAAACCTTATCAAGCTCAGTAACAAATGACAACATTTGAGAGTAGGAAGTGGTGAAATAGGATGAATGAGACTGAATTCTGGTGTTGTCTCTGCACCAAGTCATTTAGCCTTTTGCAGCGTCCTCGAATCTCTACTAATTTATGAAAGAATCTGAAAGTATAAAGAAACTCAGTACGATTGTACAATATAAATAACAGTGTTATCCTAATATTACATGCCTTCCTGTCTTCTGTTAAATTGTTGGCAATCTGAATAAACTATAATGCAAATTCCATCTTTTCATAAACTGTCCCAGACAAGTTTTGGTACAATGTTATTTGTAAAATATACAGCATTTCAGTTGAAATTTTTCTGCTAGACGTGTCTCCTCTTCTACCTTCCTCTCTTTGACAACTTCTAACAAAGGCTCTGTTTTCTTTTCTTGGTGCAATTTTTTTCTTTTTAAATTGAAATATAGTTATATATAATATTACATTGGTTTCAGGTTCGTAACATAGTGATTCAAAAATTTTGCACATTACTAAATGCTCACCACAATAAGTGCAGTTACCATCTGTCAACAAGGATATTATATATATGGACTATATTCCCTATGCTGTACTTCCATCCCCAGGACTAATTTATTTTACAATTGGCATTTTGTACCTCTCTCTCCCCTTCACCTAATTCACCTGTCTCCTCAGTCTCTGCCCCATGGCAGCCACCAGTCTGTTCTCCCTGTTTAAGTCTTTACACAAGTTCTATTTTCAAACCAAATACATCCACATCCATTCATGTGCTCTTCCTTTACTGTTTAATGTGGCTTTGCCTTCTTCATGAATCCTGGGAGCAAGCCAGAAACCAAGCCTTGGAATCTGCCTTCTACCCAATAAGAATTATATTTTTTTTAAATGGCAGACATTCTTTATGGTATTTATCCTACAGTTTCTAATATAGTGATTATTCACTTATTTGATTTAAGAAATAAGCAGTCAAAAGTCGCTTTCACACAATATTTCTCCTAGAATGCCATTCTGCACCTCATACGTTTGTTAACAAGCTCAGGTCATTTTTTTTTTATTTGCCCTGTTTTCCTGGTAGGTATAAAAGTAAATGAACATTTCACCTCCTTTTAATTTTGTTACCCATAGATTGATAGATGGACTGATCGACTCACCCATTAATACAACAAATACATGGTGGAACTTTTCCAGGACCTGAAACTATACAGTAAATAACCATACCTAACCTAAAAGTCCCTAAGGTCATGAAGTTTATATTCTAATCAGAGCAAGAAGTAATGAACAAAACAAATAGGTGCAGTGTAGTAGATAGTGATAACTCATAAGCAGAAGAAGGTTTAAGTCAGGAAAAGTACTGCATGTTATTTGTAAATCCCTTTGAGAAAGACATCATATAATTCTTTTACCCAAATAACTAAAACAGATTAATACTACTGTATGTAAGTTTGGTGGGCAAGCTTAAACAATGCAGCCAAAGAAAGCAGAGGTTAAATCTAGGGAATGTAAAGTTTGGCAACAATGTATTTCTTTTTATTTTCTTTCTCTAGTTGTTTACTATTTATCTCATTTAAGGGCCATATATGGTATTCTATTTGGGACTCTAATCTTCAACTGATGGAAGAAAAACACAGAAATATTAGAATGTCAACTATCTTGTACATGTTTTTCCCCTGCCCTACAAGTATTTTTTTATTCTGAAAAAGTGAACTTGACTCAATTCTAAATATCAGATATAATTAATTAATATTAATATAGACATATGATCTACTTTTTTTTCTGGTCCATGGTCTTGTGATGCTCTGTCTTTATGTCATTACAAGAATGATGGAAGCATTTTGACCACTGTATTTATTCGGTTTGCAATAGGAATACATCAAAAACAGGACTGCATTAATTCGTTGGGTTGGATTATCCTGCCAGAATCCTAACAAGGTCTGGATGTGGGAAGATGGCTCAGTTCCCTCCAAAAATATGTAAGTCACTGGACACTCAGAATATAAGGCAGAACTAGGATTTCACTCCTGAGATCCTCTATCCTCTTGAGAGCAAGTTACTTGAAAGTTGGAAGGTGGCTCTGTACCTACTGAGGGTCATATAAGCAGAAGCTGAGCCATTCATATCTAATCCTAACAAGAGAACATTAGTACTGAAACAGTTCTGCTCTCCCTACCCTCTCATTCCTCTGCTCTTTATCTAATCACAATCCACTTCTACTGGTAGTTTTTTCTGGTTCATTTCTACCCTCAAGTGTACCATTAGAACATTTTGTGTGTTTTGTTTTGTTTTATGTTTAGCTTGATCTGTTTCTCTTCACATCTTTTTAGAACAAAGTTATCATCATTATTTCATGGTTGAAAGTTATTGCTTTCTTTTGACTTTTTAGTATCACATTATCCACTTTTCCACTCCAGGGGTCTCCGAGAATCAGACACAGCATCTCAAGGTGGTCGTAATGTTCATGTCATCTCCATCCTTCCACAGACAATCCAGGCAAAGGGGCCAACTACATTAAGCATTACTTAATATGGTTTTCAGCACCTTTTGTTCATCCTGTACATCAAAACTACAATGTCTCTCCAGTTAAAATTTAAACTGATAAGCAAAACTTATACAATCCGATCATTGCTTAAAATGCCAATTAATTTATTCAACAGATATTAGGGATTTACTATGGGTAGGAACGAAGCTTGCTACAAGGACAAGCCAGCTTCTTCACAGACCTTGGGCTTTTTCTCCTACCGCTTCATTCACAATATTGCAGGCTAACCAGTATTCCCTCCCTTCTTTCAACAGATCAACTTGTTTTGTTGTCTAAGGGTTTTTGTACTTGTTCTTTGGCCACTCTCTGAAATTGTCTATTTATTTGTTGGCTTCTTACCAATATCCTCTCCTTCTAAGTTCCCAAGAAGAAGGGACCTTTCCTTTGTTTTCCACTCTATTATCAGCACATAAAACAACTTTGGGACAGAGGAGTTATCCTACAAATATTTGGTAAATGAATCAATGCATTATCAATATATTCTTGGTTCTCTTGTCATAAGCAGTGTAACAGAATAGAGATAAGTTAGCAGGCAATTACAATCCAGTGTGCTGTCTACTGTCTCCTATCCTCATTTAAAAAATACATCCCAACTTTTCCTTGAGCTCAATCCCTGCTGTGCAGCTCCTTGCCTTATAGAGCTCTCCCACCTCCTCTGCTTACCTAAATCCTCTCCTTCCTTCAAGACAGAAATAAGGTATGATCTTCTATGAAAAGATTAAAAGATAGAGCCTTTCCCAACCTTCCAGATCTCCATCCGTCTACAAGTTCCTCTGGACTTCTTACATACCTCCCATTCACTGGCTGCTTAATCTTCTGCTATCTTAAATGGCTCTTGAGTGTATATATTTTATACTTCCAAGCAGATCAGAAGTTTCTCAATGATCTAAAAGTTGTTTTTACCTTTTCCCCCCATGCATTTTGTTTCCACTTTGTGTCACAAAAGACTACACCCAGAGTTTGACTGTTGATGGCTGATGAATTTTCAAAGGAACTCATTCTCTTCTCCATTTACAGGTTTCAGCTTTCTGAAAATGGAAGAGAAAATAAGTGTTGTGCCTATTTTCATAATGGGAGAATCCGCCCTACCTCCTGTGAGAACAAGCATTACTTCATCTGTGAGAGGAAGGCAGGCATGGTGAGGATGGACAAGCTGTTGTGACAGAGAAAGATGCACAGAATGTCATGACCAGGGTTTGACTGCACAATAAAAGATCTGGATGAAGGAATCGCTTCCAGAAAATTGCTCATTTTCCCCTTATTTCCCTTAGAGTCATGTTTGCCTTATCTTTCCTTGTCTTTTCTTTATGTACCCCTTATGCAAAGGGGTATCTTAGTCCCTCCTTTGTACATCCAGAAGCCAACCTGTGAGTTAGTTATTTGTTTCCCAATTGTTCTGTACCCACTAATATTCTTTTTCCTCGTCTTCCATTGCTAACTATCTAAATAGAGTATGATTCACTGCATCTTCCTCTGTAAATGCGTACATTTTAATTGGAATAAGAAAGGTTAGTACTTAATTGACCTGAGCTATGCAAAATATCTAGCTTTGAAAACTCCACAAATTATCTGTTTGAAAGACAGCCTAAGGTAGTGGAAAGAAAACTAAGCTTGGGATTGTAAAATAATTTAGATGGTTTACTTAACTATAGTACAACCATGGGCTGACCAGTCCTGTAGCCTCTTTAACTTCTATTTTCTCCTATTTAAAATGAGATAATACCCATCTTATATACCTCAGAGTTTTGCAACATAAAATAAAACTTCAGCATATTAACCATATCAGAAAGTCCATGAAAGCAAACAGCATGGCTTCTATATGCCATCCTATGCCCAGTGCCATGCATAGTTCCTGGGTCATAGGAAATAGAAAAATATTTGCTGCTCGCTGTGGGAGGCAGTTCATTAGAAGGCACCGCAGTCAGTAAAGCGCTACACAAATACAGCTGCTATTCCAAGTCCACCTCTGGTCTGACTCAGCAGCAGTGATTTCCTATGCAAAAGAAGGGAAATGAAGTTTGCAAGAAACTGATGGGGTTTGAAAATGAATTCTTAACAAGGTTCATAGGTTAATAGGACAGCAAGTAAAAATGCTTTATCTGGTTCTTTTCCTGTCAGTTCTATGCTTGGTTTTTGCTGAGTAACTCATGAAGTATTTATAGATACATTGGGGAGATGCCCTTTAGCAGGATAACAGGCAAAAACTGCATTTCTTTCCTATAGCTTTCCTGAAGGTACTCATTCTTCTTAAATTAGTGGGAGTAAAACTTACAAACGTGATTCTCAAACATCTCAACTGAAGTGTTTGTTAAAACATGCAGGTGTTCAAACACGAATACTTAGGGTGCTCAGTTGGAAGGCTGAGGAGACATAGGGTCCTGTTTTTAATAAACACATAATTTTAATACAAATAGTCTTTGATACATTTCAAGAAACATTACTTTAGAACTTACCCCCTGTGTGGCTTTTGGTAAAATAGTCTCTGGAAATTCAGTCTCTTCATCTGTGAAACAGGTTTAAGACTATTACATTACTCATAAGGTAATTGTGAGGGTTATTTAATATAATTATATAGTTAATATAATTATATAAAGTACTGAGCAGAGTACCAAATGTAACAAATACTCAATAAATATGTATTACTTGTATAGCTTTGTGCACTAACACCCAAAGATACCTGAGTCCTTATCTTGTTTTAGACTATCAATACACAAGCAGATTTGGGGGAGTTGAGGAAAAACAATACCTCTGATAATGAAATCTTGGCTTTTGGGGGAGAATATCATTTTCCAATTCTTACTTGTTTATTCAAAGAAACCAAATAGAAAGTAATAATTCAGAAAGCTATCCAAAAATCAGCTGTATCTCTGAATTTCAGTGTTTTATCTCCCTCAAATGGAAAAGCATATATTTATACACCACTATGGCACAACTGACTTCCAAAGACTAATATCTTAGTGCATGATAAAAATACAATTAAAAAAATATGAATCAATCAGACTGTGCCTACAAAGACTCTCTTTTCTGGTGCTCATATCAAAAACATCTTGTGCATAAACTCAGAAGAGCACAGATTTTTTAATAGGACAAGTTCTGTGATCAGCCCACCTTGTTCCAAATACTAACTCTTCCACTTACTACATGAGCGAACTTTGGTAAATAATTTGGCTTTTCTGTGTCTTGATTTAATTTACAATAAAGTAAATTACAACACTCTAATAGTAGTACCTATTTCAAAGGTTCTTGTGAGAATCACAATAATTCATGTAAAAGCCCTTCGAAACAATACTTGGGATGTAATGACTAATAAATAACAGTATGATTAAAAACATCAATACATTAATATTAATATAATACAATCAAAGCATCAAAAGATTAATATAATATAAATAATAAATTTTTTATTGGGAGAGCCCAATGAGTCCCCCAAAGAAATATTTTAGAGAGCATACTGTATTTGGGAAAAAAAACTAGACCTTTCTGAGCCTGATATTTAGGGCTGACAGAATTTGAACCTGAAAATCAGTAACAAGCCATGAAACTTCAGTTCCTGTGTCCCTGACATTTGTCTTAATGCACATGTGATATACTTATGGTACCCCTCTTTTGCCTCAAGACTGTCCTTAGATTACCCCTTGAGGGTGCAATTGTTTGCACCCTCAAGACAGAAATCATCCCATTGTAAATGTTACCCATTAAGTCCCGTAATTTCTCAGATCAAGATCTCAGGTCACATAGAAATCAGATAAAATGCTTGGAGAATTTACTGGACATTCTCCACTTGCCTCTCCAGATCCTCTCAGCCCCACCCTGTGCCTTGGGAGGCAGAGCTCAATGAACAGCATTATCTGGGCACATGGCCTCTATCTTCCAGTTAGTTAATTTAGCTACTGGAGGTACTGGCAGTGATCAGAGGGTGAAAGGAGAGTGGTTAGGGTATTTATTCCCCTGGATCTCTCCCTGTTATGCCATGGTTTGGCAAAGGCTGTATGTTTCCTTCAGGCCTGGGAGTGGTAACAGCATCCCAGTGCATATTCCACCATCCATTTTTGACTCCTTTAATCCTTCCCAAAATGTCACACACAGAGTCTTTATTAACTGTCTTTAGATTACCCCTTGAGGGTGAAATTGTTTTCTTCTCTAACAGAGGCCAATGACTGAGCCAGTAAGATACTAAAACAAAAGAGAGCATTGCAATTTTGTAGGTTGATCTGGTAAATTAGAAAGACATGACCTTTGGCCATGAGGACAAATGGTCAATAGATGAATGATAATTAAAGTATCAAATTTCTCAATACCAGTGCAGCAGTCACAGGATGTGGCAGAAATGGCCATCTATCCACTAAATAATTCAGGCTTCCCTTCTGGAATAAAGTAGTAATTGAAAATTTGCTAGCCAGGCAAAAATTACATTTATCAGGCCCAACCTTTAGATCTAAAAGTGGGCATTCCATTAGGGCACATGGATGTGACATATGTTACCTCTTGGTTATGGCTTTTGGGAAGCAGGTGTGGATTTGCCACTGGATTCCCCTCTTTTCCTTTCCAATGACTGGAAGTAGACCATGCCAATGTCTCACGAGGTAGAAAGCACCCAGGCGCCATTTAGGAGAAAATGACCCACTGGCTAGGATTACTGGAGCTAAAATGTTATGTGAGCAAGAAATAAACATTTATGGTGTTGAACAATGGATTTTTTGAGGTTTACTTATCATAGCAACTGTATTCCCCTAAGTAATACCGTGTGTAAATGTATTTCAGGGATGGAGTCCCATCCTGGCTTACATGTTGAAGGACACACAGTGATCTACAGCTCCTTACCCTGCTTTGCCCAATGGGACTCTCCTCATAGTGTTGGTATGTAAGCCATTCCCATGCTTCATGTCCTACATCAAATACAAATGCATTCCCTGCACTTCTATCCTTTCCTTGTTGACCCTAACCCAGTGCTATCACCTTCAATATCTGCTACATTTTAGAAATCAGAGCATTAAACTACTCCGTTGTTGCTGGGCAGCTGTATCTGGGGAGGTCTCTCTCTGTGCACAAGGTGAAGCACTGCAAGAAACTTCAACGTGGATGGTGGGGGTGGGAGGCGGGGGTGGGTGTGTGCTTGACTCTGAACGAGAAAGTATCACGACCCTTCAGGGACCGAAGCAACACGCCCAAGGTCTTGATTCTTCTCTAGGCTTTATTGTCTAATCTCTCGCGGCGGTTACAGCAGTTGTCGGGCAGCTCTTCTCCCTCCCGGCGGGCTCCCTTATATTCAGTCACCCAACCAATCCGGGACAGTATCATGCGTGACCTTTAAGCAGATAGGTGTCACGCACCACTCTAAGCGGGCAGCACGAGCTGTGCATGGGTACGGAAGTCTGCTGGGCCAATCCCCAACAGGGGAGAGGGGGAAAGGTTGGTGAGCAGGAAGCAGGCGCCATCTTTAGGGCGTTGTCCAGCTAGAGTGGGGCTCAGCCTCGGCTGTAGGCCGGGCCCCCACAGAAAGAATTCTTGAGTAGGTCAGAGGAGTGTAGGTAAGGAAGGAATTCATTAAAGCAAGAGTAGCAGGTAATGGCAGCTGCCTTGCAGGCAGCAGAGAGCAAGGAACAGCAGAGGGAGGACAGGGAAGGCTACTGAACTCCTGCTCGGCATGGGGCAAATCCCTTGCCAACTCCTGAAGCCAGAGTCACCTGGTGTCCCACATCCACTTGCATCTGCACAGCATGGGAACTAAGCCCCCACCACCCCAGCATTTCGGGGAGCCACAGAGCACTGGATGGAGTGAGTTATGTTCTGAGAACTTCCCAAAGGCAAAGAAAGGAGACTTCTGGCAGGCTTCTAAGAAGCCTGATTGTGTAGCTGCAGTTCTGTCTGGGTCACCCATGCAAGGGGAACTTGCAAGCCCAGTTCAGAGCTCTCAGTTCTTCCCTACGTGTCTGAAGTAGGACAGAGAGAGTGAAGATTTGTGCTTCAGTCTAAAAACTGGAATGAAACAGCAAAGTAACAAAGATGCTTGCCACTGGAAGAGCTCAGAGACAAAAAGCAGTAAGTTGAGCAGTGAAAAGTTTTTATTTAAAGCAAAAATTACACATTAGAAGAAAGAGGAGTGAGGACAACCTCAGAGAGGAGGCGCACTTAAGGGTTTGGGGTTTGGGGTTTTATAGGGCCTTTAGGGTAGAGATCAGCATAAGGCATGATATTTACAGGTGATTCAGAATTCCTTTGAAATTTTATCTTAAGAAAAGGTTATTCAGGCGACTGTCTTGACCCATATCTTGGCATTCTTTATCCATATAGGTTCTTTTACACTTGGAGGTCTATCTCCTGACCTGGTTACAAAGTTACTTAATTGATTAAGGTGCTGGAAGAGGAGGAAGAACAGTTTATAGATTAAGTTAAAGAACAGATGGGCCTTTTTCTCTGGCTAAGTAGATGTTACAATGGCATGGCCCTTGCCCATGTCCCTGCCCTGCCTCGCCGTCACTGGCCATTTGAGTTCAGCTTCTTTCTCATTTCCTTCTTTGATAAGTTGTGCTTTGGCTTAAACTTCTACTTTCTGGATGAAGGTGCTAGTTCTATTCCTTAAACTTAAACATAGTTTCCCACTAGTGTGAAAAAGTTGTCATTTCAGTTCTTCCGTCAACCTGCTCCTGATGACAAAGGAAGTTATTTGCCTCTGCTCCTCAGGTGGATGGCCTCACCTCTCCAAGCAACTCAAGCATGCAGGAGGAAGATGCATACTCCTCTCTTCAGTGGGATAATCCAACCCCAAACCCTTTCCAGAAACATCTGTCTTCCACCAAGTATTCAGGTAACCCATTCTGATTATTAAGTCCAAGACTTTGCAGTTTATGCTTTGGTACCTGTTCGGGGATGAGCCCAAGGTGATTATTCTCATCTGAGATAAACCCACTTAAAGGGCATGGTGCTGTGCATGATGTGCTAACATTAACCAATGAAATGAAATGCAGGAGAAATAAGTGAAGATGCAGAAGAGAAAGAGTGATGGATGGGCTTACAAATGTGCAATGCTTTTCTTCTCTCTTTCTCTCTTCCTGGAAAGACAAAGATTCCTGAATTTGGAAAATAAGTGAAAGAAATCATACGGTTTGTATTATTTTAGTTCCTGCATAAAACACCCCAAAAAGTATTCTGATTAATACTAAAAAATAAAGAGAAAACACAGGTTGAAAAACTAGCACTATTTCATCAACCTGGAGCTGCTTCAGTGATCCAGCCTGTGGTTATTAATTAATTAATTACCACAGACTCAGGGGTTCAATACAACACGAATTTTTAATCTTACTGGAGTTCAGAAATCTAAAATGGGTTTCCCTGGGCTAAGACGAGGGATTCCTTCCAGACACTCTAGGGGAGAAGCCATTCCCTTGTGATTTCCAGCTTCTAGCACTGCCCTTCTCAGTTTACCTGGTTCAGGGCCCCTTCTTCCATTCTCGAAGCCAGCAGCCAAACACCTACAGCACTCTGCCCCTCTCTTCGGAACACCTCCAACTAGTAAGGGCCCAAGAAAAGATGAATGTACTCCTCCCAAGATCCTTAACTTCATTACAAATGTTAAGTCTCTTCTGCTGCCTAAGAAATCATGTACAGGTTCCAGGCATTAGGACCCGGGCATCCTGGGCAGGGGCATTCCACAGCCTACTACACTATCCAAAAATCAGTATTATCCATTTTTCCCTGATTAGTGATAAGAATAGCACAAATCACACATTCTTCATTTCTCCTTACTGAAGAGATGCAAAAATCACCTGGAAGAATGTTCTTTGTCCAAAATTGTAGGTTAAAAGGAAATATCGCTGAACCAGTCATGTTCAATTGAAAGGAGATGAGAAGATGCCAACACGGCATATTTGCTTTCCCAAACAAAGGCATGCTCCCTGGTTTGCTATGCTCTCCAGAGGCTTGTGGGGAAAGAATGCCTGTAACTATCTAGTTAGGTGGTGGTAGCATCATGAAAGAATATGAGAAGTGTTCAATTGGGCATTTTTCCAAATCAGATGTATTCCAACTCATAACTTGCATTGCAAAGAGCGTGAGTTCTCTTTTTCCTGGCCTATGGAGCCACAAGGCTTCAGAGACTAGTAGGAATGCATGCCTAGTGTTAATTCCTTCTCATACTCAGTTGACTCTTATCCCAGCCCACCTCTCTCCTCTACTTTCTCTAACTCAATTTCATTGTCTCTTTTCCTTGCTTAGGAACATGGTGTCTTGCGATGATGGTTTTATGTATTTTCTGCATTGGCTCACTAGCAACCTCCATTTTTTTGGGGATTAAGTGTAAGTAACAAGGATATCTTTAAAATAACTTATATGCATATATGTATATACTGCAGGAGCTTTATATGCAATTATACATGTATATCATTATAAATAAAACTTCCAAATTATAAATGGATCAATAAACCAATTAGAAACATCCAAATACATATAAATGATGCAAAGTAGTGGCTTCCTGATTGAACTTACGGATCGTTTATTTCACATGACTCTCCAAGCACTTGATGCCACTGATAACTAGACATTACAAGTTGACTAACTCAAATTTAATGCCATAGGTCTATTTGGGGAAAATGCAAGTAATGATTCATATTATGATTCAGTTCAAATCATATTAGCATACAAAAGTATACAATTTGACAGATTTCAGTATATGTTCTTCCTTTTCTAAATATACATTTGTTCTACACTTGATTTATGTAGATTATTTTAATAAGGGTTTTTCACTTTACATTAGGCAAGGTTCAATTTAATGTTTAATGCAAACCTGAAAAGTTCATTTGAGCCATATTTACCCACATTTCTTTACTCCCTTTTGTCCAAATTTGACATGTTTCCATATCTAGCAAGTGAAATTTTCATAAAATTTAACAGTTACAGAGCTGAAGATCCAAAAAAAGTATTAAGAACTTTTATCACCACTCAGGCCAGCACTAAAAAATATGCTTAGAAGGAGAGAGATGAAGGTCTGTCCAGATCGTTATTTTTGGATGTCTTGGCAAATCATTGTCTAAGTAGGAGACCTTGGCTGGTAATGGAGAATTTCAAGTTCTGAGAAGGAAGAAGAGACAGGTTCAGATTTGCTTTTGCAAAATATTTCATCTTGTTCATGTCAGCTAGAGCTTTGTTCCTCATAGTTATTAGAGGAAGATTTTAAGGAATAGTAGGAATTCAATAAGTAATTGTTACCTTGTCAATATCCTCAAATTTCACAGCCCACAACAAATGTTAGAACTTCCAGAAAGGTTTTCCTATCTCACCCTATCCTCCCTCAGTGCTTTAGCAAAAAACAATTACTTAAATCAAATACCAGCCCAGTTTCCTAAGAAATTCACATTTAAATATCTATTTATCAAGCAGATACACTGGAAGTACTGTAGAGTTGGAAGAGAACTGATAGATAAGTCAATTAACACCTAAAAATCCAGTTTCTTCTGTAAAACATGGGACTTTTAATGGACCATTGCCAAGCTCCCTTTTAACCAAAGTACAAGAATCCGTGTTCAACTGACATTACAAATATCAAAAGATATGGTTTAAATATCACTTCTATAAAGTAAATTTCAATATTGTTTATAAGAATTAAATATGTGGAATAAGAAGATAAACTTGAAGTGTAAAGATCACTTTCAGTTAAAAACAAGATCAACTAAAAATACAACATTGTTAAGGAATATCACCAAGTGGATGAGATGTAGAATTTGTTTTTTATATAAATATAAACCTATATCTCCAGTCACCAATTTATAGCCAGAAAGCATATGGTACATACCGCGGATGTTTATAAATGCATACTGTACATTTCCCATGCCTTCAACAAACTTGCTGTCCAGTGAATACTTAATTCTGTTTTCCTTTCTGTGTAGTACATGAAATCTGTTTAAGAAACTATGACGATCATGTTCCTAACAAATCTGGGTTATCTGAACCTGTACTAATTAATTTTGACCCCAAAATCCCTCTTCTGGAAATTTTTCCTGTAGGTAATCCTGCATGTGTGGCCATGGGAGAAAAAAAGGATTGGAAAAACGCCAATGTCTGTCATTACGGGCCCATTTAAATCCACAATGGCACATCCACACTAGGGAAGGTCCTGAAACAAGGAAGAGAGGAGGGGGAGGGGAGGAACAAGAACGGAACTGGAAGGAGCAGAGAGGAGGGAGAGAAGAAGGGGGGCGGGGGTGGGGGAGGAGAGAGGAGGGACCAGCGCAGCTGCTCTGTAGGCTGATAGGCAAATGTCTCCATGACATACTGTTAAATGAAAAAAGAAACATTTAAAATAATGTCATTATTATGCCACAACTTGATTAAGAAAGGATATATTCTTCAAGGTACACCAACCCTGGAAGGATGTATAGGAAATAACAAAAAATGGGGCAAGAGGACTGAGATGGATTGAACGATGCGTGATATTTCAGTGTTTATTTTTTTGGGGTTTTAAGTGTTTTAATCCCATGGATGGTGTATGTATTCAAAAAAATCTTTTTAACTCCCAAGACAAAAATTACGTGAAGAAAATGTTACTTTGATGAGGGTAAAGTTAAACTAGGTAGAAAACAAAGCATTTCAAATGTTCAGTAATATCCAGAAAAATGCTTACAAAAAAAGTTTGGGATTTCTTTTCTTTTAATAACTATAATTATCTACTTTGCAAAGCTATGTATCACAATGTAAAGTATATTTACCCTTAGCTCTTGTTCAAGTATAATGGCATATTTTTTGTTACTAACATTATCATTTGCCAAGGTTGTCATACATTCTTGGTACTTAGATTTTTCAAACTAAAACCAGTTATAGGAAAAAAAGCAGTTGTGTTAAATAAGAAGCAGTTTGTTCACTTTGGACTCTCTTAATTGTTTGTCCCTGCTAGTTATTATATTACAGCCAGTAGGTTTTGAGTTATGAAAATGATTTTTAATTTTAAATCATTATTCCATCTTAATCATGTTCCATTTTCATAAACAATGTTAAATGTTCTCTTCATGAAAATGATCATAGTAAGATAAAGGTTAATACTAATATTGAAACTATATATATATATATATAAATTATATTTAGTGAGTATATATAATTTCTATATATATAAGTACATATATACAGCGAGAGAAATTATATAATATATATGTTTATTAGAAACAGGGACATGAATTCTGACAAAGATAGTGATTGAAATCTACATCCTTCTAATTAAAATATCATGTTATAAATAACAAATGAGCTAATTGCAAATTATGGTTACATATTATTAAAAGTGCCTTGGTACATATCTGACAAAATGAGTGGCAAAATAAACCATGTTACACTGATACAAAAGAATAAAATGCAATAATTTTAAAAAGTCTTCTAGAACTATCATCATTAACACAGATATAAGGTTATGAAATATTTTTTCATGAAAAAGATTAAAATGTCATTTATAGAAAAATTAATTTTATAAAAATTATATGTAAAAGATGTTTCTTAACATGGATATAGGGATAAAAGTTTCAACAGATATAAAGTAAATGTCAACTTTGAGAGGTAGATTTAAAGGTAGGTAAAGGTAATTTCTTACTTTCTTCTTACTATCTGTATTTTGTTTAATTGTATAATACTGTACATGCTAAATTACTTTCTATTTTAAAAAGCCTATAATGCAAAATATTTTCTAAGAAATTAGGTTTTGTCATTTGTTTTTACTGTCCTATTTCACGTTCATAATTCATCAACTAAGTATATATATATCATTATGTAACACTTCTATTTTATTGGGCTTTATAAGTATTTTCTTATATTTACTCAGGTAATTACATTGTTTAATCTTTATTTCTCACTTACCAATGGGTTACACCCAACACCAGTAAAAGTGTAGTGGTTGTTTCCCATTTAGGGGGAAAAATAAAGAGAAGTCTCATTTCCCTTTCTCCAGTTTTATTACAGTTTTATGTAACATAAGCTTTTCATACAGCAACAAACCAACAATAACCTCAAAAATATAATTAATCTAGAAAAAGTTCATCGAAATTTAAAATTTTAGAATCAAATTCCCAACCAGAGATTATTATTTTTCAGTCTAAAAATACAGTAGAAAATCTTTAAGATTAAGGCTAGGCAAAGAGTTCTTAAATTTGACAACCAAAGAATAATTAATAGGCTGAAAAATCAACAAAATTGAAAATGATACTATGAAGAGGATCAAAAATTAAGTTACCAGGCAGGTTATCAATAGAACGAAATAAATATCATCATGTCCTGTTCCCCCCTCTGCTTGGATCCAACCTTCTGACAAGAAGAAGCAAACAATCCGAACTGTTGGCAGCCTGGTTCCTTTATCTACAGATGGACGGGGAATAAACAGCTGCCTTTTGCAGTCTGCGGCTCCTGATTTCTAGCATTCCCTTCTCAGTACCAGTGCTGATAACTAGAACAGATCATAAAATGTAGATATGCAGTTAAATAATTTGCTATGAATAGTTATTTGGCCAGTTAATGAGGAGACCATTAACGTGCAGGTGCAAATTGCTTTTTTATACATAAACTGTATTCTTTCCCTTCATAGCAATATTCTCTAACAGGATCACAGCCAAATGGGATCCAACCCTCCTTGGAGGAAGAGCTAAGTAGATTTTGTGTGGATCAACCATAATCAATATTTACTTAACTTGCATTTCTCTAGGAATCCATTCTCCTAAAACAGCAGCCTGACAGGAGCGTGCGGCCAGTGCGGCCGCTACAGGCCAGCTCAGACCCTCTGCATCAGGGTCCTTTTGGATCTTGGTTAACTGTCTCCTGCAGTTAAAAAATGGAAATCATTTTACAGTTCTGCCTCTTTCTTTCTTTTTTCAGTTTCCCTTTTAAAGATCTTATTTTAACGTCTCAAGATCTGTCTGCATGTATAGATGTTTCTTTTTAATTCAGTAATTGATTTCCCTGATGCTTTTCTCTCCTATAAAACATGTCTACATAACTGCCATTTAATAATTATTAATATGTCATAAGCTATTTTAAACAAGTTTAATAATTATGCTAAATCACTTCTCCATGTAAAGGCAGCCGGTATAGCCCTTAACCCAGAACTAATCAATATGGTCAGCAAGGTCACAGAATACAAGGTAAACGTACAAACATCAATTGTATTTTTATATACTAGTAATGAATACATGGACCCCAAAATTAAAAATGCAATACTGCTTACAATCACTCAAAAAAACAAAATACTTAGTTTTAAATCTAACAAAACATGTACAGAACCTTTTTTCTGAAAACTACCAAACACTGATAAGCAAATCAATTGAGAGACATGCCATGTTCTTGGATTGCAAGACTCAACATAGCAGATATGTTCATTCTTCTCCAGTTAATATATAGTTTTAAGGCAATGCCTATTATGATCTCAGCAAGATTTCTTGTAGATAGAGACAAGATTATCTAAAACTTACGTGGAAAAACAAAAGGCCTGGAATAGTTATAACAGTTTTCAAAACAAAAATAAAGTGGGTAGAATCAATCTGTGGTATTTCAAAACTTATCATATTGCTACATACACATACACATACATTCATAATATACAGTAGAAAATCCAAAAATAGAGCCATCCAAATATGCCAAACTGATTTTTGGCACAGGTGCAGAATCAATTCAATGGAGGAGGATAACCTTTTCAACAAATAGTGTTGAGAAATTGGACGTGCACAGCTAGAAAAAGCAAAGACAAAAAAATAAAAACCTCAACTTAAGTCTCATGGCTTATAAAAAATAACTCAAAATGGATCATAGACTTATAAATAGAAATTATAAAGCTTAGAGAAATTTTAGTCTAAAAATACAGTAGAAAATCTTTAGGATTAAGGCTAGGCAAAGAGTTCTTAAATTTGACAACCAAAGAATAATTAATAGGCTGAAAATCAACAAAATTGAAAATGACACTATGAAGAGAATAAAAAATTAAGTTACCAGTTGGGAACAAATGTTTGCAAACCACATATCAATAACAGACTAGAATATAGAATATAGAAAGAACTCTTAAAACTCAACATTAAAATACCAGACCATCCTATTAGAAAATGCACAAAAGACATGAAAAGAAATTTCACCAAAGAGGATAGATATCAAATAAGCACAAGGAAACACGCTCAACCTAACTAGCTATTATGGAAATGAAAATTAAAACTGCAGTACAGATATCATTTCACACCCAGAGGATGGCTGAAATAAGAGCCAGTGACAGCATCAGATGCTTGTGAGACTGCCGAGCAGTAACACTCATACACTCCCGGTAAGGAATGTAAAATGGTGCAGTGATTTTGGAAAATAGTCCAAAATCTCCTTGAAAAACTAAACTTGACACATGCTTTCAACATAGCAATTGCACTCCTGAGCATGTACCTCAGAGAAATGAACACTTGTATTCACACAAAGACCCGCATGTGAGTGAATGTTCATGGCAGTCTTTTCTGCAATGACCTAAACCTGAAATCTATCCAGATGTCCTTCGGTAAGTGAACAGTTAAATAAACTACAGGACATCCGTATCATGGAATTCAACTCAACCATCAAAAAGGAACGAGCTGTTTATCTGCACAACAATCGGGATGAAACTCCGGAGAATTATGTTGAGTGAGAAAAGCTAATCACAGAAGGTTATATGCTGTATGTTCACATTTCTGTAACATCAATGAAATACAGAATTATCAAAAGAGAACACAAATGAATGATTACCAGGGATTAAAGAGGGGGAAGGGCAGGAAGAAACTTTGACTGCATAACTTATCTTAAAAATATACTTGCACATTTGTGAAATTATGTATGACTAAGTTTCTTTACTACAGTATTGATTTCTATAGTACCAAAAGATTACATATAGTCCAAAAGTCAATGAAAATGACTAAAATAAATCATGATACATCCATATAATGGAATCCTATACAGTTCTGATGACAGAGGAGAAAGCTTTGTGTATGGATACAAAATTACATCCAAAATATATTTTAAATGATAAAATAAAAGGTACAAAGCCATGTGAACAGATTGCTACTATTTGTGTAAAGGGAAGAGAGTGCATTTCACATTCATTTGCTCACAAAATTCAAAATATCTCTGGAAGAATAAAAAACATATTGGTAAGCCCGACTGGTTTGGGGATTGGAATTGGGCAAATAAGGAAATGAGGGACAAAGAGATGTTTTGCTGTGCAGCCTTTGTGGTTTTTGATTCTTGAACAGTGTAAATTTTAAACAAAAACAATGAATATTAAAGTCACCAAAATAATCAGTAATTGGTAGTTGTCTTTAGTCTGTGCTGAAGGATTACTTTGTTATAATTTGTCCATATTTATGAGGAATGATTGGTGTTTTTGAAGTGTTCCAGGTGTCTGCTATTGTAATGAAGCAGCAAGAAAAACTTACCCAACAGGACAGAGCACTGCTGACCCTCACGCAGTGGCAGAGAAACCACAGCCTCCAGATGAAATATTGCCAAACCTTCATTGAAAACTCTTTCTGTTCAGGTAGTAGGTATACAATCAGTTTCCACTGTGCAAATACAATGTAGGCACCAATTCCTCAAAAGAAACAGTGATGCACATTTTATTTTCCTTATTATAAAATTCTGTCTTTATTATAAAAATTCTTAATGATAAAATTGTAGTCTGGATTTTATAATAGGACTCTGAAGTTTAATCTTATTTGTATATCTCAATATATGTGGAAAATACTGAGGTTCCAAGAAACGCAGATAAAGAAAACACGTAGTCAAATCTCAAAGTGAAATGTGTGAGATTAGCAGATTGGATTAAAAAAATAAAAAGCAGCATTCTATGTTTTATCCAGCCACTCAAATTTATAAGTGTATATAGAGAGATCCAAATTCCTCAATATATTTAGTTTAGATATTGCTTTATATTCAAATTTAGGTAATTATCTCTTTGAGCAGAAAATTCATTTTGGAAATTACTATGAAAGTATAAAAATGCAGGCTTCAGCTCTTTTTAAAAATTCTATGAAGTTATTTCAATTTTATCTTTTACCATTCTTACAAGCATTTTAAACCTAAAACAGTCTATTTCTACCTGTTGTATAGTTTTCAAATATTCAGTGATTACTTAATTAGCATTTAATATTACTACACATAATTTGGAGAATTAACTTCCCTGTAATGGATACCATTTAAGTAATCAGCAATGAGAGAGGTCAAAATCCTACCATAGCTCCTTCTGGTTGAAATGTAGTCAAGCAAATGTACAAAGAAACACTTTGTGCCCAACAATGTTTTAACACTAACAGGTCATTGCAAGCATGAGTTAGGCCCACCTCTGAGCCACCAACCTTGAATGAGAGGCAGTATCCATTTTGGAGACCTACAAATCCAATATGCATTCCAAGCCTTCAACTGCCAATGTCAACATTATTTATGCTGTAACTTTAACCATTTGCATGATTCTCTTTAGCATGGATTCCAGATAAGGAGAATTGAAGAGACTTAAATAACTCAACATCTGGGCTATGGAAACTGATAATGAACTATTTGTGACCTCTCTCCAGAAACTAGAGTTCTGGAAGTTTCAGTGTCTTTCCAGAAACCCTCAGTCTAATTCTGCTCTTTGATTCCCCTTTTACACATTTGAGCATCCTTTTGTGAATACATTCTTTCTTGCAAAAGTTTCCATAGAAATGATTAAACATTATGGCTTTCTTCTCAGCTACATCAGAGTCCTAAGATAAGCACCAGTCACCTGTGTTTTTCTTCAGTTTTCCTCATCCACATATTTTTAAATCACTCCATAAGGTACTCTGATCTTCTCTCAATTTTATGTGAAATATTCTTATGTTTAACTCTCAGAGTTTAAACATCCACTCGAGTCTGGTTACTCAACTTGCCTAATGCTCCAGGACATTCCGAACTAAACTGGGCCAGTAAGATGAACAGACACAAAACAATAAGCAAACAAATGAAGGCTGCAAAGGATGTAAATTTAAAGAAAAGAAAGATTTATAAAATTAGAATTACCAGATGAATTATTTAAAAAGAGGAACAGGGAAAAAGTACCTCCAAATTAATTTTGTCTCAAACTAATTCTTAGAGACCTATTGTAGTTGGAAAAAATTATGTAGATTTTACTCTAGTCTCAGGGAACCTGAAATTGGCAAGTATCATCCTAAGAACTATTTCATTAGAGTGTTGAACTTTACAGGGGGTATTGCAGGGGATTATTTTGAGCTGTGCTACTAATATTTTTACAAGAACACTAATAAAGTAAAATGTTTATATTCAAAGGCTATAACTGCAGCCCTTGTCCAGACAATTGGATACAGAATGGAGAAAGTTGTTACTATGTCTTTGAAAATTGGAAAATTTGGCACAGCAGTAAAGAGGATTGTTTGAAAGAAGGCGCTAATCTCCTACAAATAGACAGCAAAGAAGAAATGGTAAATAATGTTTTACGGTTATGTATCATTCTGAAAATACCATGTTAAGCACTAAAAGAAAAACGTAATTCCAGTAAGACAGATTCCTTAATTATTCTATAAAGGTAGTGTATTTGTTTTAATAAAGGATTAAAAAGAGACAAAATAAGAATTAGTATGGTTGGCTCTCCTTTTAATTGGACAAACAAAAAAAAAATGACTATCCAGAAATCAAAGAGAGTATGTTATTTCTATGTCCTTTGTTAATCAAAAATGGGGGGAAGTTGGGGAAGACAGTGTAGCACAGAGAAGACAACTAGTGACCCTGTGGCATCTTACTATGCTGACGGACAGTGACTTCAATGCAGTATGGGGGGGACTCGATAATATGGGTGAATGTAGTAACCACATTGTTTTTCATGTGAAACCTTCATAAGAGTGTATATCAATGATACCTTAATAGAAATAAAAAATAAAAATAAAAAAATAAAAAATGGGGAGAGGTTAAAGGTACCATTTTGACATATAACCCACTCCCAGATATACATACATTACAACTGTCAAGTGATTTCATGAAATGGACAGGTCTATGAAAATAAGCAATTGTTAAATAAGATGTTTAATTGACATTAAACCTAGTTTACTAACATCTTAACAAGTGAACAATAAGATATCTCCCTGAAATCACTGTATTCATGAATTTGTGTGAAGTAGAATGTATAGTTATGTATTTCTGACCTTATTAAAAATGTATGCCTGCTATATTCAGTAATTAGTCCAAGTTAATTTTTCAAGAATGATGGGAGAACAAGTTAAGGATGTTCGGTCAACCAAGGCAACTTGAACTGACTTGTTACTGTTACAGGCTCACACTATTTTTCCGGTACAAATCTGGTGACAAAAGTTAGTTATGTTTCTTCTAACAAAATATGCTTGCATTAAGTTGCTTCTGGAATTTTCTAAATGATCTCTCGTATTGATGTATACTGGAAAAGAATGATCAATGTCAAGGATATTTTTACTTCTCATAATAAGGGATAAGTATGACACATCCCTTTTTTTTTGACATACTATCCACCAAACTGAATCTGTTAAACAATTTTAATCCAGATACCTACTTTTCCCATAATCTTTAACACTACATTGAACATATGACTAGAGAAAAAAAGTCTATAAAGTATAATACCCCTCTCTCTTTTTCCCGCTCTTAGATTCCCATTAACCTCTGCCTAAGGCAAAACGCTGCCCTTCACGTTTCATGGTCATTTGTTGTGGGCTTTTTTTTTTTTTCACCCCTCGGTTCCCTGTTCAAATCTTGTTTCTTGCAGGACTTTATCGCCGGCAGCCTGGGTAAGATCCAAAGTGGCCGTGGTTACTGGGTGGGGCTGTCCCAGGACGGACTCAGTCAGCCGTGGCTTTGGCAAGACGGCTCCGCCCCTTCCCCTGACCTGTAAGTGTCTGACAGACGTGTGCCAAGAAAATCAGAAACCTGAGAGAATTCAAAAGCTCATTTTATTTTACACCTCCGAGTTCCTCCAGGAGACATACCCAGCCCTGATCATTTCTCAGGCTTCTGACTCAATCAAAGCCGAGGTAGTTTAAGTGGCTTTGCTGCCGTTACCCCCAAACACATTCACATCAAAATTTGAGAGTCTGAATGAAAAATATTATATAATTATCAAGAACCTTTCCTTTGTATCAGTTAACGGCTAGAGAGTGCTATGGGAAAGAGACCATAGATGTAATCAAGCAATTTCCATATTAAGCTTTTCAGAAACAACCAGAGAGATTGGTGAACAGGGCTGCCTTATTATTTTGAGAATTAAGAATTAGGAAAGAGATTCTAATGTAGAGCCTACTTTCTGTATGTATTATTTTAACATGCATTTTGTTGAAATACATTAACATACTTTTATTGAGAGAAAACAGCCCCATTATTAATGGAGGACAAAAACCACAGAAGGTGCCATATTAAAACAAAATAAACCAAAATGAAAAGCTACTCACCCCTCACCATAAGCCCCAGACCTAACCTCAGATACACTGACTTGCCTCTCCAGGTCACCTTTACAGACACCCCAGTCGACTAACCAGCTGTGTGGGTATCTCAAGGACAAGTTCCTCTCTCTCGCTAACTGCAGCGTTTGGAAGTATTTTATTTGTGAGAAGTATGCGTTAAGATCCTCTGTCTGAAAGAAATTGTGCTCGAAGGGATCTCTTACAAAGCATTTGGAACAGGTCACTGGAAAACCTCTACCCCGAAAGGACACAGCAAGTGTAGAATTAAACCAGTGCGTGAGCGATGAAGCCGCCTACCTGGGACTCAAGACGTACTGTTACTTTTATACAAGGTAACGTTCGTCAATACCTTCCAGACACTCATTTGACCTTGTTCAGTTTGCTAAGAAAAAAACTAATTTAGAGCTACAGAGGACAAAACCCTACAGGTTTTTGAACAAACTGAAGAAAAATAATTTCCATTCTTTTTTCCTCTTCCTTTTCTTTAGTCTACAGTGACGATGAAATCCATACAGAAATCTATAAATCATTGCCGAGGTGATGTAGTTCTAGCTGACTGACTTTTCAATAAATAAATGAATAAATGTGGCCTTTTAAACGGGCTGTCTTGCCAGGTAATTCTATGCATGTTTTAGGCTTGTAGGCATTATATTATTGGGCTGGGAAGGTGGGAGGTTGGAGATACGGGTTTTCAAACTGGAAGGAAGACAGGCTGCCGTCTGTTTCCTGTAAGATAATAAATACCCTTTTCATGGCTGTAGGATTCTCATGGAAGGTGAACCACTAGCACTTCAGGTAAGCGGAAGGAACAGTCAGGCTGGCAGCACCAGGGTGTCTCCGTTAAGGACAGCTGCCCGTCCCACCGCTCACGGCCCGGACTCAAAGTCAACACTGCAGAACCTTTAAATCCTTTAAATGCATCTCTCTGGGCCTCAATTTCTTCACTGTAAAATAATTAACAGACTTATTTCAAAATATTGTTTGAGGATTAAATCATTAATATACATATCATCAACCTTATTTGTGTGTTCCAGGTAAAAAATGACCCCTTTTCCTGCCCATGTTGCAGGAATATTGCAAAGAGAGATTTTATATGTAAAATGTCAGCAACTTTCTAGAGACAGTATCTGTTTTAAAGTGAATGAATCTTCTCAATAAATGTGTAGACAATCCATGTCCTAAGTTTGTAGGCTCTTTGAACATGAATTAGCTTGTTCCCAAAAGACAGTTGATAGGAAAGTATCTTATGATTTAGAGAAAGACAAATTCCTTCCTAATTATTATTATTATTATTATATTACTTTTCTACCACTTATTATCCCTTATTATCCCCAGAACAGCTTACTACAAAGTAGATTCTCATCAAATACTTGCTGAAGTCCATATAATTTCATTTAACCTTTCATTTTTCACCAGGAGTAGCTGAGCTACATTAGATTCTCATCTTTCTGTCTTTATAACAAAAAGCCCACTTCCATCAATGAAGTAAAATAAACCCTAGGTCACTGAGGCAGTGCCAGTCATTTAAATGAACCCAGCAGTCTATTGTAACAGGTCACCTCTGAATGATAAGGTCCTTCACGAATGGGAAGGGCATGATTTTGGGTTTCTTTTCCTTTGTTTACCCTTGGTCTGGAGTTTAAATGGTTTGAATTTCAACAAAAAGGATTTTCTCCAGTTTTCTGCTGAACCTAGAAAAGGAGAATAGCAAAGAAAACCTAGTGTAAATTGTCTCCTGTGTTGGGTTTGCACAGCTGGCCGCTAGCAGCTGAATATAATTAACCTGGAATAAAGGAGAAACAATAGCACTTATTAGTAGTAAAGACTTTGTCTTCAAGATTCTTCAAAGTATTGTCATGGAGCTATGTTTGGAGAAAGGATAGGAAGCATTTAATAACTCTTTTAAGGAAAAGTACAGTGAAGCAGAAGGCAAACATCCTCCGGCTAATGTCACCCTGCCAGTGTTTGGTGCAGTATTTACAAGTCAGAATCTTATCTCAGTGCCGCCGGCATGAGCTCCTACACATTTCCTCGGGGGCCATGCTGCTTTCCACACAGATATTATGGGGGAAGATTTTTTTTTTTCCTGCAGGTTGCTTTTGACCCGTAATACCTAGGCCTTTCTCAAGGCAGTGGTAAGAGATCAGGCCCCAGCCCTGAGATAACCAGTTTAGTATCATACTCTCACCTATAATGAACTGAGTATCTTTGGTCCACCTCAATGAGTTCCAAGTTAGCTTTAAAAAAAGGGAACATAAAAGTTTGTTCTACAAATATAAAGAGGTTTTGTTATATGGAATGGCTGAAGTATATTAAGTGTGTAAAAAGAAAAATATTGGAATAGTAATATTGATACACTAAGAATATGTATTATTAGATTCCAAGAATCTATTCATACAATGAATCTTGTAAAAAAAAATAAAAGGTATGTACACTTTATATATTCTTCAAAAGTGACAAGAATCCCTTTACAAGGTATTTGACTCCCAAATATTAAGGCCAACCCTGACTTAACCTACTAGACTCATCTACTTATTCCATAATCTGTGTTTATCCCGAAAGCAAATGCTCCCATTACACTGCTCACACTTCCTGCCGTTACAGGGCTCATGAAATGTTTCCTGTTGATAAGTTTTAAGAGCTGGTTCAATATCCTCAGGAAAAGAAATAGGTCACTGTGTACTCCGGGGAACTCAATCTACCAGGAAAGCGATGTTCCTTGTTTGACTTTTCCTGCAATTTCTTCAGAATTACCTAAACCCACAAGAGCTGAGAGGGAAAAAGTCCTTTACTGAAAAGATAATTCATAGGGTGCTGCTCTCCCCAGTTCTCAACAACAAAAATCGTTTTCAGCAAGTCATATTTTCAAATGCATGTTATGATTGTTTCCTATTCTTAAAATGTAAGTAAAAGTTTGTGGAGAGATGTTGTGTCACACTCCTTTTCTGTTCTTTTGAAATAATTTCCTCACGTTGAGATCAGTGTTGGTTGTATACTGAGGTCAGATGAGGGGATTGAAGGAAAAGATGGGCAGGAATAAGCTCAACAACAGCAAACATGTCAAATAAATGCTATTTTTCCCTTCCTCACTCTCTAAAGTGAAACTTTCCCTTAGGTTGCACATGTGGAGAGAGAATAATATTTGACAACCACTGTCCAGGCAGCCAGACTCCTTGAAGCAATGACATGTAAGGAGACATTTGTCATCTAACCCTGAACTAGACCAGTTAGGTAGGATCCCAGGGGTCAAAATTTAATGTGTGTCATGTCCCTATTTTGCAACTTAGTCCACAGGCATTTGACTTTCTCATATACTAATCATATTTATTTTCTACAGTAATAAGGCTTAAATAACACTTAACTGCTTAACTGAAGGACTAATCCACATTTCTCGTTATGCACTTATTATAATAACCATGTGTGTTAAATACCTGTACTTACAATAGAAAATATTTGGTATTATCTACAGCCTCCAATGTGGGTGTCTTTCTACAATTTGCTCATGAACACAGGTCTCCAAAGAAGGTTGTTTGTTTGTTTGTTTGTTTGTGCTGCTCCACTTTAAAAAAAATAAATCACTAAATCCTTCTCTCCCTTTTCACGTATTTTTAATCTCTTTTACATCTTATATTGTGATTTAGGTTATGAAACTAATTTTACATTTATCTCATTTCAGCTAACAGTAACACTATGAGGAAATTATATGTATTTCCTCTTTATGCTTAATGAAACAAGCTTCGTGAAATAAAGTGATTTGCCTAATAATGAATTAGAATAAGGGATGTAAAACTCTCCTTTTATGACCACAAATACAGTTTTTTTTTTTTTGGACTGCACAGAATATACATACAAAATGTGTTAAAACACTGAAGAAATTTCCTAGCTAATCAATAGAACATGAAAAGAAAATTCTTAGGGAGGATATATGCAAGTAGTGATTGATAAGTGAAACAGTCCTATGAAAATGAACACACAAGTGGTCTCCTCATCATTTATTTCCTAACTTATTGTCATCTTACCATGAGATAGATAATGTTGAAATATCTCACAGATCATGAGATAGTTTGTTGAAAATAAAACAAAGGACTCCAGGTTCCACTATTGAAAAGTAAGGATTTATAATTTATAAAAAATTACCCTTTCTGGTGTTAAACCCCTAAAACTGATTTACCTATAAGCCAGCAAAATCAGTGGCTGAGATGGTGTTATGCAATGGCCCTGTGGTGACTAGCCTACTGCCATTCAGAGGAAGGGCACCTAAGCAAGAATCCGGCTGCGTAGGCAGCTCTCCCAGACTCTCTCTCACTTTCCATGACCTGATTGAATGACTCACCCTGTTGCAACTCAGTTTACTCATCATTGGCCCTGTATTGATGACATAAACTTGCTTCAGAGGATTCCATTTTAAGAAAGTGTTAAAACCATCGGTTTTAACATACATCTCAAATACAGCATACATCTCAAAAACTTCTTGCTTTCCTCAAATAATCAAATGATCAGTACTCTTGTAGAATCAATCCCTACACACTCTCAGGAAGGCACAACCACCCAAAGCACTGATTGCTACCATATGTTGAAGAGCATCTCCATGCTGAATTTTTCCCCAAATCACAAATCCATTCCAAAACCACACACACCTCACATTATTTAATTTATTATTATAAAATCATCAGTACCTAATGGATCAAATGGAAGTAAATAGGAACTGAAGCCAAACTATTACAGATGCATGTAAAGCAATTGACTTATTTCTGATCGTCCATTTCTCTGAAGGGAGCATCAGGGACCTTAATTCTGATATGGAACCGAGTTAAGAATGTTTCTTTCCTGGAAGACATTCCTAGGGAAAGAAGACAATTATTGGAGTCTTAAATGGGCATGGGGGAGGGGGATGGGGAGCAGGGTATATGTTTGTAAGAAGTTAAGATCCTAATAAAGGGAACTATCCCAGGGGCAGGCCAGATGGGTCTTTCTTGAGAGTTTGGGGAGGGAAAAGCATGACCTGAAGGAAACAAAAAGAAGGATCTGTGTATTTGGTAGCACATTACAGGGAGTGATGGCTGACCTCTCATGGACTGCTTAGCTGTTGGAGCAAACGATGCTACATTCACCGATTTCTTCTACTTCCGTAAGTTTCTCATTTCTCCCAATATTAAGGGGGACATGGAAACAGGAAGATGCTGAGGAGGAGGAACACTAGGAAGTTCTCCCTAAGTCAATGAGGCAGATTGCATCTTTATAGGCTTCTGGGGATGGTCGGCACATAGACAGGACTTCTCTCTGAGTGGTCAGCATAGGCAGGAAGCCGAGCTCAGAAGCGCTGGTGATCCTGACCAGGAAACATGAAAATCCTTCTTGTACCAGAGGGATCGCCGTTCTTCTGTTTTCCCCACTCCCCAGTGTCTTAAATCCCCCTTGCGCTGACTTCACTTGGCTCAAACATTTTGTTGGATCGTTGCAGAGACACGGATCAGTTGGAAGACAATAGGAAACCAAACTATTCCAGGTACACATAAGGTGACCGACTTTGGTTCTCATCTTCGGTTTCTCCGAAGGGCGCCTGGGGCGCAGCTGAGGCGGGAGAGTCCGTCGGCTGGGTGATGGTGCAGAGAAGCTACCGGAGCTCCCCCAGCCTCGCCGCCCCCGCCGCCCTCTCACACGCGCACCGCCTCAGCTCTCTGCAGTCCTTGGAGAAAGCCTTCCCGTGGAGGATGGTCACACAGTCCCGGCTTCTTAGGCTGCTGACATCGATTACGATTTCAAACCTTAAAAAAGAAAAAAAAAAAGTTAATCTAATCACATTATTTCTAAAATGAAATATTGAGTACCCAGAAAGTACATAGGAAGTATTCCCAGCTTGGTAAAATTATAGAAGAGACACCCAGAATGAGTTTCCTGGAAGGATGGGGTCACCAGGCTCTTTGTTTCCAGTCTCTTCAGTTTCCATACTCATTCTTAGACGTGTCAAGTCACCCAAAACAACCAAAACTGTTTCCAACTAAAACTAAGATCCATGTTATAATCCAAATGTATCATATGATTTTACTGTCAGATGAAAAATTATCTACCTTCTCTGGGACTCAGTTATTTAACCATAAAATAAAAGTGATTACATTGGATATGTCCTATCTTCTTGGAGAATAAATCCTACATGGTTATATAGAGAAGAAAGGTGTTGGTGCAAACATGGCTGTAACTATAATACATTTTGGTATTAATATTACATTTACCTCTTTCAAAGGATACCATGCACACTTCTATCTAAATGCTCACATTAGTAAACTAATTCTTTATAATGTTACTGTTTATGTTGTTAGTACATCTATTCTCAGAGGCTGTATTTTTAAAGATGTACTCCCCATTTCATTGCACATAAAACCAAGAAATCTGTCTTATACCATCTCTGGATATTGACAAATTGTGAGGTTGTGTGACCTTGGGAAAGTCACCATTACAACACGGGCTTCAGTTTATTCATGCATAAAAGATCTCTCTCTCCCTTCCTCTTTCTTTCTCTGTCTCAGTGAATCCCAGATACTTAATAATGCCCCAGGGGCCTTCAAGCCCTGAAATAAAATTTTCTGAGAGCAACCAGAGAAGTGTCCTTACTATTTTAGTAGCACTTGGTATCTGTCTCCCTCACTGATTCATAAGCCTCAGGAGCAAGTGCTGTGCTGCATACAGCCTCCTACAAACATCGTTTCCAACACAGTGCTGCTGTTTGATTAGTGCTTGTTGAACCCAAGTGCTGAACTCTGTCACTCAGATGAAACCTCTTTATTAGTTTTTCCCACCCAGTGTTCTGAAGGCTTACAGTTCAGAGGAGTAAGGGGCTCCGTCAACCCACAGCCAGGCCTTGGCACTGCCATTGCGGGACAGCCCTGTCCAGTAAGAGTAGAAAAACTCAGAGTAGCTCTGAGGCAAGGCAAACTCCTGCAAAAGACACACAAGGAAACCTTTAGCTTTAGAGAGGTTATGATAGATACATGCAGACATGTGCAGGGCCGGCCAGCACTTTTAACATGAGAACAACATGAGTCCTCACAGAGATGACAGTGCACCCAGGGGAAAGAAAGGCATCTGGGCTGAAGCCAGTTTGTCCAAGGTAAAGAATGTGTTTTGTCTTAATAAGCATGGAATATATACTGATATTCTGAAACCAACAATCACATCGACCAACTTTATTTATGAAAACAAGAAAAGAAATTCATCGTTTTCAAGTCACAGGGTCCACGCTAAGATTTACGTAGAAAGTATGGGAGGCAGATTCACAAAGAGATGTGGAGAGATTCTGGGAAATGGAAGAACAGGGAAGGAACAGTGCAGGGACGGGGAAGTAAACTTTACGAATACAAGCGAAAGGGACTGACAGGAAAAAGAAAAGAATAATGAATATACTGCAATGCAAAAAGAGGTAAAGAAGAACTTGGAAGGATGCTTTGTCTCAGACTAAGATGGGGAGAAATGCATTTTTCATGTTTATATATGTGTGTATTCTTTGTATATTTAATATGTCCATATATAGTCATATACATGACAATTCCTTTTCTAATATTCATAGAGAAATTTTTATATACAGTATATGGTTCAATTATATACCTGAGTCCTCAGTATGCTCTGGAGGTGGAGGAACCAAAGAGCATAGGAAAACTTGGGAGGGCTTATAGGCTACACTGCCTGAGTCAAATCGGTTGCCTCCCTTGCTGCCTAAATTAAGCCATCAAGAGAGGATTAAAAATATTATTTTAGTCATGATAGAGATTGCAGAGTTTCAGTGACTACAGATTTCAGGAAGTGGGTAGAAATTAAGATGTAACTAGAAGGAGGTGAAGAGTTTCCACAGAGAGCTGGGCACTAATTTCAATTAAATAACCATTGTTGGTAAACCATTCTATGCCAAGACCTTGGCTAAAACAACAATAAATAAATAATGGTCACAAGGTTTGAGAAATTAAATCCAAGGGCAATAAATAATGTTAAAAAAAGGGAATAATCGTATTATTTTAATAGTGTACTTTAAGTATTTACTCAAAATATGTGAATTTATAGTTCTATCTTCATTTTTGCTTTGACCAGTCAACGTTGGGTTGTAAACTGCTGGGAAGGCAAGATACTCATTGTGGAGATTACAGTAATCTCTTAATCAAACATTTTTCAATTAAAAGCGGTGTCACTTTTATAGTGGAAGAGCAGGAACTGCTATTTTCATCTTCCTGACATTGCATCAACACAGTTCCCTTCCTCACCAAACTGAAAGAGGTAGGCAATTAGATCCTCTTCGATGCCTGGCTGATGGAGAGTGTGAAGAGCTTTCTCTCCTGTTTCTAAGGGGTGGGTGCTTGTGGAGAACAGGACTCCTTGGATTTATCTCAGGGGATCATTCCAAGCTCCAGGATAAGACCTGGGCGTTGACTGCAGTAAGTGGAACAGTCTGTGGACCTTGACTCCCTAGAATCTTTTGAATAACTCTTTCAAAGACCTCTTTGTGAGAATACTTCCAACCAGCCAAGCCTCGGGACCTTACCAGCACCTCTTGCGTGTTTATCTTCAGCATGGTGGCGTTTACCGCACTGCAGAAGTACTCACAGCCCTGCCAGCTCTTGCTCTCTTTATGTAACTGGTAGCATTTATCCCCATGCCACTTCCATTTTTCTGGGCAAGGGCTGCAACTGTGTTCTTGGAAAGAAACCAATTTAATGTTATTTTTTGCTCAAGTCTGCCGTCTTCCCTCTCTTGAAGTTATAGTGTATGTGATGGCCCCAGAAAGAATTGATTCCTTTTCTGTTAGTCAAGTAATTGATGAGGAACGATAACCACAAATGTTTACGGAGCACCCATGATATGCCCTGAATTGTAATTGATACTGAGTACACGGTGGAAATTAAAACATACACTACCTGCTTTCATGGAGTATAGAATCTATCAATGAATGACTGGCATTTCCTTGCTCGTTACCCTATGTAACTGAGCATACAGACAGGATATTCAACTTCATAAAGAAATCTTCATATGTTCAGAAACTCAGTGTGCATTGTATTTAAGAAACAATTGAAGTTTCTATAATTTTTCTCCCTCAAAATCTCTTATACAATAGTGAAAGGATTTGTTTAGGTGCAATATGTACCAGTAGACTATGGACTCTTTTCTCACTGTAAACAGAAGTAAATAAAATTTCAGAAAAATTACATAAATACAAACATGAATTAGAATGCTAAATCTCTGTATGTCAGAAATTAAGATGGGCATCAGAGACAGAAAAGTGAGTACACAGGTCAAAGTTGAGATGGACCACATGGGTAGTGGTTGTAAATTTGGGAAGTAGGCCCTGAGAGCTATAGTCTCAACACATGTGATGGTACATGGCCTAGGACCTTTGAGAGTGGGGAACCTGTAACCAAGTCCCTTGTGGGGGTATATGGTGGGATGGGAACTCATTCCATAAAAATGTCTTTATTTTAAAAGCAATCCTGGGTCAAAATGTTAACCTGTTAAAATTGGAATGGTCAATACACAAATAAATATCATGTTATTGTGTGTCCTCTGTATATCTGAAATATTTCATACTATAAAATGGTCTTAAATAAATACATAATTAAGATTTCTTTGTAAGTCAGTTCATATCTCTGGCCCAGACTTTATTTCTTATATGTCAGACTGCCTACTCACATTCCCACTTGGATCTCCAAATCGTACTTCAAATTCGACTTGCCCAATAGCAGTCCTGGTTCCTAGCCTTCCCTCTCATAACCACAGAATTCTGTGCCACTTCACTTCATCATATCGCTATGCTTTGAACTGCTTTGCCCAAAAATTGGAGATATTTTTGACTCTTTTTCTTTTGACACCCCACTTTATTCCACCATGCACTCGTTTCTACAGATAATATCCTAGTTGAGGCACCATCATGTCCCCTGGATCCCCGCAGAGTAACAGCCATCTCCTGCGTGATTCCTCTGCTATCCTTCCCTCTTCTGAGCTCTTTTCAACATTTTTGCAGAGTGAGCCTTTAAATGTTTGTGCCAGACATGCATTTCCTCTGCTCATAAATAATAAACGCCTGTAATAATTTCCCATTCTTCTCAGTTGAGAAGCCAAATCCCTTACAATCGTTCCTCAGGCCATAAAGAATCTCTACCTGGCCTCCTGTTAGTCTTCTGCTCCCTCAGTTCTGCTCCAGGCACACAGACTCCTTAGGATTCCTTGATGCAAATATACTCACATTTCAGGGCTCTGCACTTCCATGGCCCCTACCTGGCTTATTCTTCCTCCATATGCCCACATGACTAATCACTCAACTCTTTAAATCTTTGCTCCTGTATCATCATCTTAATGAGGGATTCACGGTCTCCCTATATAAATCAGCAACCCACTATCCCTGGATCCCTGACCCTCTCCTGTGTTATATTTAGGCTGATAATCATTCTTGTATGCCTGGAACCTAGGGTTTCCTAGAATGTGAGACTTTCAGTACTAAAACTAGATGAACTGAGACAAGCTGGTCTTCTTATGTTATGGTTTTAAATCCACTTATTACCACCACAAACAAGAGGTCCACAAGGGCAGAAATCCTGTGTATGCTTTGTATGATATGCATCAGTTGCTCAGCAAATACTCGCTGAATGGATGGATAGATGGATAGAAGGAAAATGGGAAAGAAGAAAGTAAGAAATGGAGAACAGAGGAGCAAAACTGAGAACTAACACCAAACCAAAAACATGTGGACATTTTCCTGAGAATAAGGAACATCACTAATACGTTTGCATGTACACTTTGTATTTAAACTATACATAGCTAATTTGTACAGCTTTCTTTTTGTTTTTATACAGCTAGATGCAAATTCCAGAGACCATTGGTTTCCTAGAAATTTGGATTACCTTTTGATGATATGGTACCCAACAAAGAAAATATACACAGGGTTGTCAGAAACATAAGAAAAAAAATTGTGTGAGGTGGTACATGTGTTAATTATCATGACAATCATTGCCTAATGGGGGTGTATATCAAATAACCTCATTGCAAACTTTAAATACATACAATTGTCTTTATCAAGTATTCCTCAATCAAATTAAAAGAGAAGAAAGAAAATTGTGACCAGTGAGGTCATCAATCATGAAGGAAAGAATTACTTTGAGGAAGTGTGTCAATTGATACTCTTTCTGGGTATTTACTGGGTAACCACCCAATCAGGGTGTGTGGTCAGCGGGGGAGGTGGCACAGGTATGGGAGATGAAGGGAACTCATCCTACTTTAAAGTCCCTTGGACACTCGGAAATGTATGCTGCTTCCTACGCATGCGGGAGGAAGCGAACCAAAGGGAAGGCTGACTTGAATGGATCTGGATGTTATGAAACCCCAAAAGGATTGGCAGAGAAAACACAGAACTGTGGGGATGCTTCTAGTCTCATCCAGTCCTCTTTATCAGAACTGAGTTCATCCACTGGTTCTTATTCAATTGCAGATTTAAGGCACCTACACAAGTCCTACTGAATTAAAATAACTGTAATTTGATTCCATTTATCTGCATTTTTAACCAGACCCTAGTATGATTCTTAAAATTTGAAAACTGTAGTTATGAGTTCATTAACTTCTTCATAGGGAAGGACTTGTAAGCTCATTATGAAATGTATACTACCATTAGTTTTCTATGTGCCAAGGTCAATTGAGAAATAACCCTGTATTTTACTTACTTGTAGTGCTATTTTGGCTGTTCAAAGTTAGTTGTTTTTATTGTTTAAAATGTCTGAATTTGAAGAGTCCCATCATGTATTGTAAAGTAGACATATTGGAACCAAATGATCCCAATAACTGAGAATGACCTTGATGCCCAAACTCTTTATTAACTTGGCTGGGCAACTGGGTGACTACTATGCGGTTCCCAGGTACACTGATGGGAAAGTCAGGCCTATACTGACGGATACTCTGAGGGCAGAGGGGAGCTCAGTGACGAGGGCTCACTCACCTCCAGTTTTGTTATAAAGCTCACGACAGAGTTTTTCAGCTACACGCTGCAGAGTGTCTGCAAGCTTCCCGTTCTGGGCTTGGAGGGACTGCAGCTGTCGGGAGAGATTCCCCAGTCTCTCTTCCTTTTCAGAAATGCTGTCTTGCTGAATGTGGGAGAGCTGGTAGAACTGGAAAACTAACCCAAGTTACCAAGTCAGACTGAACAGCTGATTTCCTCATTTCTATTTGTTTTCTATGCACGGGGAAAACAAAACAGCATATTGTTTATGATCTCAAGCTCTGAGATCCCATATTGCCTACATTTGGGTTTGGACTATAGCATATAACATGTTTTGCCTTTAGAAAATTAATTTCTCTAAGTCTGTTTCCTTATCTGAAAATGTGGAGTCCTGCTGACAGTTTCCAACTAGAGGAGCAAATTCCTTAACCATTATTACCGCGCCCGCTTCCCGTGGGTCAAGTCGACGCGATCACAGGAGACCTGGTTCGGTTTCAATCAGCTTTAATTTCTTCTCACAGTCGGTGTTACAGAAAGATTGCAGCTTGAACGCAGGCAAGTATGAATTAGAGCTCTTTTAGTTTCTCTCTAGCTTCTTCCTCTCGTCTCTGCTGGCTCCTGGTTCTGCTGGCTTCTCTCTCTCTGCAGGCTTCTCCTTCCTACTGCTAACTACCGCTATATATGTTTCCTAGACCAATCAAAGGGGAGCGCATGCGTGACCTTTAACTCTATTGGCGACAGGGCGGAAATCATGCAGTGTGCACGAGCACGGAACTACTTATAAGGTCTGGGAGGGGGATTTTCCTACTCGGCAGAGCGGATGCGTGGGATGTGCCATTACCGGATGTAAGCGCCATCTTAGAAGGGCTGGGGTCCGACCTCGGCCGCGGCTCGCACCTCTACAATTATATTTTTTGTATACGCTCAACCCACTACTCAACCTAAAAACACAAATCCATTTATCTGTTGATCATTCACATTAATAACAGTACCACATACTGTTACCTCATTCAGTCATTGAAATATTCATATGATCAGTTTTGTATTTTTATTGTTTTGCAACCAGGTACAGTGAGAACATAACTTTCTTACTACCATTTGGCTAGAAAATTCCAGCACCTAGGTTTAAAGTGCGTTTCTACATCTAAGTAGAGAAATCCTTCACGAATCATGGAAGTTGCTTTTTATTCCCAAAAAGAGTGGTGGTTGCTAAACAATAATCAGTTATATCAAAATGAGGTGAAAATGTTAGGGTCAGGATAGAAACACTAAAAATATACTTTTCATGTTAAAATTTAAGATCACAAAAAAAAGTTCCACAATTTCCTATAATAAAATTTTTTGTCATTAAAACCCGCCCTTTGGTATAACCTTTTAACTTGGACCACCTTCTTTAACTGCTCAAGGAAACATTGCTCGAGCCGTCAGTCTGATGAAGCAAATTCACCCACTTCCTTTTCTAACATTTGACCTTGCTGTTACTAGTTTGAAATTTAAAGACTTTTACACACATATTTCCTTGTTTGATTTTCACAAATTTTTGCAAAATGATTCCATCACGTCCTGGACTTTTTGAAAAATATGGTGATTAAGGACCTGGGTCGTTTCTCCTTAGACTGAAGGGGCTGCGATGTAAATGAAATCTCTTCCCTTTGCATTAACTCACTGGACCAGGCATACTTAGTAAGAGCAAAAACACGATCTCTATTTTTTTGTGGAATAGAAGGGGTCTGAAGTGTGCATTCGTTAAAAATTGTTGATTTCCAATATTGACATATAAACAGACAAAAACCTTATCTCAAGCAGAATATTAAGAGTCTAGCTGGCAAGTGATTGCTGTATTTTAATGCTTCTTCCACACTCATCATTTAAGTAGGTACTTTAGAATAATAAATAATGAATTATCCACAGGTTTCAGAATTAAAATAAAGAAAAAAAATCCATCGCAAGTACTTCTCTTCCTAGACAGATCTTGGAAGCAGGATCCTCCCTCAAGTCAGAGCGCAGACTTACACACAGGCCCCAGGGCTGCCAGGCCCGTCAGCAGCACCAGGCACAAAGCCCGCAGGGTCGGGGCCCCTGGATGCCAGGCTGCAGAGGGAGGCCGCTGCTCTGCGTGGAACAAAAGAAAAGGCAGGGTTTCCCTTTTAATTCCACTTGGATCTTTGTCAGCAGCTCGCAAATGAGTGGAGCTGATTCTGGGAACAAATTTTGCAGAACAACAGTTATCAGTGGAAGGTAACATTCCCTCTGTCCTCAGAAACACTGTCAAAAGGTTCAATGTCAAGCCTCACTTTTTCACATCATCAGAGATGAGATGAAATTAATTTGTTATTCTTTTGGAAAGTGCTCTCCTCCCCAGTTTCCGTATATGCTGCTTCTGCAAAGCAAATTGCATTGCATGTCAGTAATGAGAAATAATCATTTTACTGCTTCTTTTTGGGTTTTACTTGTTGAAAATACATCTTCTGTAAGGATTTTGTGCATTCATTTAATTTATGCTCCCCCAAAAATAGATTATAATGAAACAAGATCATCAACTTCTTAAGGATGATCTAAGCTGTCTCAATTTTGAACCAGTTAGGTAATTTAAAAGCTGTAGCCAACATCCTTCCCCGCCCCACACCCCCGCAGGTTTGCCTTGTGGTAATTGCAGAGGCCCCAGGGAGTCAAGAGGAAACCCGCCACCTGGCGAGGCCAGCTGTCAGTCTGAACCACCCTGGAGATGGACAAGGAAGACTCCCAACAACCCCAGCCAAGCGTAGGGAACATCTCGCATTGTGCTTAAAATGAAACAAAGGGAGAGCAAAACCCATAAGTATACTCTCATCTCTTCATTACCTGTGAATTTCATTTCGTTGAGATTCAAGTCAAGATCTCAAACAGAAAGATTAAAAACACATGAATTCGTTTCTTCTTCAGCAAAGTCCTCTACACAATACATTCCAGGTGCAGAGATTTGCACTAATCAATACTTCCAAATGGGGAATAATAAGCGGTGAAGAGAGTATCGAAGTAGAAAATATGATCATCAACCTCTGGAACCTACACTGTAATAGGGAAATTAGTTAAAAATCATGGGGCATTGACACATTTTAAAACGTGATTCTTATTTTCTGCTAATAATCATCTCCTTCATAAAAACTTTCAATGGCTTGCATTACAATTAGAATAAAATCCAAATCACTTTTCATTAAGATCCAAGTTGTTCTTTGTAAAAAATGGAAATTTGATGATGGTACTTCCTGACTTCAACACCTTCCCATAGCATTTTGCCCTTAGACTAAAATTCTACAAGAGTTTTTCATCTGGACCCCACCTAGTTCTTTCATCCCTTTCTGAACGACTCTCCTGCCTCTCAAGTGCTCTCCTCGCAGTGGCCTCTGTTTATCCCGGAAACAGGTTTGTCCCTGTTCAGAACTTTCTGCACTAGCTCACCTGGGCCCTGCACTAACCAATCCTCAGGTTGGTGGGCTACTTCCTGTTACTAAGCTTTCTGTTTAAACCGCACATCCTTGGGAGAGGTCCATGAATCCATGCCTAGCACATCATCCCACTATGTATGTTTTTAAAAATAAGATTGTTAAGTAGTATTTTTATGGCTTTCGTTTTTTTGTTTTAGTCTATCTCTTCCCCATTCAGTGTTCATCCCATTAAAACAGTGATCCCCGTCTTGCTTTGCACCGGTGTGTTTCCAGTACTAAAAACAGTGCCTGGTACAGGAAGGCTGAGTACATATTTGAATGACTAGATGAGTGAAAAATGCAATTATGAAAAATAAATATTACCTCGACTACCTAATTTTTACAGAGGCACAGAGGATTGTCTTAAGTTAAACTTTAGATTGATTTTTTTTAAATCTATTGACTTTTCAACAATATTTCTGTCAGCAGAGGGCAGAGTCGGCTAGATTAATCTCCTCGCCATACTTGTGGAATCTGAATGACCAACAGATACAGAGGAATTTGCTGACTCTCCTATTTCCTTCCATTAGCTGGCCTAAGTGATTGGGCCTAAATTTTCCTAGAAGTTGCTGGTTTCTACAGGCATTGGCTTTACGGGCATCTCAAATCACCAGAACATAAAAGAGAAAGATCAGAAGGCAGAACATAGCTTAAGCTAAACGTCCTCTCCAAAACCCTGTCTTCTTAAAGTTCTATGCAGCCCAAGCAAATTAACCAGGTGGCTGTTTCTAGATTCCAGAGGTACAAGGGCACATGTGGACTCACCCCACAGTGGCTTTATTTTTCTCCATATCTCTTATTACTATCAAATATGTATTTTGCTTATTTCTTTTGTTCTGTATCTGTCTTAGCCCAGTAAAACGTAAGCTCCTTCTTAGAAAAGATGGTCTGTTTAGTCACTGGAACATCAATTCTAGCACCTAGAACATCAGTTGAAATAAGCTCAATTAATGTTGAATGAATGAATGTGTCTACTATATATAAATATCTGTTTTATGCCTGTCTATTCCTGCCCAAACCTATTTATACACACCTGAATGATACAAACATTTTAAGGGCTGTTCTTATTTAATATTAATATTTCCCTTGTCAAAATTAGAAAAAATAACATAAAAAAGAAGAACTGTGGAAAGTTACCAAATTATTAATCCCTAAGGAAACCTGCTTTCCCTTGCATAATATTGGGAGCAAGGGAGGTATTGATTTTCTGCCAAAAGGATCAAAAAGAGTGTACTTGAGTTTTTACTGTGAAGTGAGGGCCAGTACCTCAACATAATAAAGGCCATATATGACAAACCTAGAGCCAACATCATACTTAACAGTGAAAAGCTGAAAGCCTTTCCTCTAAGATCAGGAACAAGACAAGGTTCCCCCTCTCCCCACTTTTATCAACATTGTACTGGAGGTCCTAGCCACAGCAATCAGACAACACAAAGAAATAAAAGGTATTCAGACTGGTAAGGAAGAAGTTAATCTGTCACTGTTTGCAGATGACATGATATTGCATTAAAAACCCTAAAGAATCCAGTCCAAAACTACTAGAACTAATATCTGAATTCAGCAAAGTTGCAAGATACAAAATTAATACCCAGAAATCTGTTGGATTCCTATACACTCACGATGAACTAGCAGAAAGAGAAATCAGGAAAACAATTCCATTCACAATTGCATCAAAAAGAATGAAATATCTAGAAATAAACCTAACCAAGGAAGTAAAAGACCTATACCCTGAAAGCTACAAGACACTCTTAAGAGAAATTAAGAAGGACACTAACAAATGGAAATTCATCCCATGCTCTTAGCTAGAAAGAATTAATATTGTCAAAATGGCCATCCTGCCTAAAGCAATCTATAGATTCAATGCAATCCCTATCAAAATACCAACAGCATTCCTCAACAAACTGGAACAAATAGTTCTGAAATTCATATGGAACAACAGAAGACCCAGAATAGCCAAAGCAATCCTGAGAAGGAAGAATAAAGCAGGGGGATCACTCTTCCCAACTTCAAGCTCTACTACAAAGCCACAGTAATCAAGACAATTTAGTATTGGCACAAGAACAGACCCATAGACCAGTGGAACAGAATAGATTCCAGACATTAACCCAAGCATATATGGTCAATCAATATACAATAAAGGTGCCATGGATATACAATGGGGAAATGAGAGCCTCTTCAACAGCTGGTGTTTGCAAAACTGGACAGTTATGTGCAAGTGAATGAAATTGGATTGCTGTCTAACTCCATACCACAAAAGTAAACTTGAAATGGATCAAAGACCTGAATGTACATCATGCAACCATACAACTCTTAGAAGACAACATAGGCAAACTCTCTTGAATATAAACATGAGCAACTTTTTCATGAACTTATATGCTTGGGTAAGGGAAACAAAGCACAACTGAGCAAGTGGGACTATATCAACCAAAAAAGCTTCTGTACAGCAAAGGACACCATCAGTTGAACAAAAGGCATCCTACAGTATGGGAGAATATGTTCATAAATGACATATTTGAGAAGGGGTTAGCATATAAAATATATAAAGAACTCATACCCTCAACACCCAAAAAGCAAATAACCCAATTAAAAAATGGGCAGAGGATCTGAACAGACACTTCTCCAAAGAAGAAATTCAGATGCCCAACAGGCACATGAAAAATGCTCCACATTGCTAATCATCAGGGAAATGCAAATTAAAACCACAATGAAATATCACCTCACACCAGTTAGGAAGGCCAACATCCAAAAGACAAGCAACAACAAATTCTAGTGAGGATACGGAGAAAGGGGAGCCCTCCTACACTGCTGGTGGGAATGTAAATTTGTTCAACCATTGTGGAAAGCAATATGGAGGTTCTTCAAAAAACTACAAATAGAAATACCGTTTGACACAGGAATTCCACTCCTAGGAATTTACCCAAAGAAAACAAGATCCCAGATTCAAAAAGACATATGCACCCCTCTGTTTATTGCAGCACTATTTACAATAGCCAAGATATGGAAGCAACCTAAGTGTCCATCAGTAGATGAATGGGTAAAGAAGAGGTGGTACATATATACAATGAAATATTACTCAGCCATAAGAAGAAAACAAATCCTACCATTTGCGACAATATGGATGGAGCTAGAGGGTATTATGCTCAGTGAAATAAGTCAGGTGGGTGAAATAAGTCAGGTGGAGAAAGAGAAGTACCAAATTATTTCACTCATTTGTGGAGTGTAACAACAAAGCATAAACTGAAAGAACAAAACAGCAGCAGACTCACAGACTCCAAGAAGGACTAGTGGTTACCAAAGGGAAAAGGGGTGTGGAGGGTGAGTGTGTACGAGAGAGAAGGGCATTAAGGGGTATTACGATTAGCAGACATAATGTAGCAGGGGGGACACGGGGAAGGCAGTACAGCACAGAGAAGACAAGTAGTGACTCTACAGTATTTTACTACGCTGATGGACAGTGATTACAATGGGGGTGGGTGGGAACTGATTATATAGGTGAATGTAGTAACCATAATGTTGCTCAAGTGAAACCATCATAAGATTGTATATCAATGATACCTTAATAAAAAAAATTCAAAAAAAATTCCTAGAATGTTAAATATTTACCAAGTTTTCACTATTGATCTTACTATACTACAAACTAAATTCCATGAGAACATAGATATTGTCTATTTTCTTTACTACCATATTTTCATCTACTAGAATAATACATAGCAAAGAGAAGGTGAATATTACCTGTTTAATCTTCTTTTCCTGTAAACATTTTTCTCTGGTACATTTAAATTAAACTTTAAGACAGTACACCTATTCATCCATATCTAGCACAGAAAATCCTGCCTATTGCTTTGAAAAAGCAGTTTTATATTTACATGCTATCAGAATGTTAGATACATCTAGATAAGATGCATTTTAATAAAACTAAAGCATATTTTATTACTGGAGACTTAAACTATTAACAAAAATTATATTCTCTTCTGTGTTTACTGACATGAAAATGTCCATGAAGGTGGTATGTTAAAAAGAGAAAGAAAATAAGAAAAAAATAAGAGAAAAACACTTTAGGTATGTAAATGTGTACTATTAAAGACTATCATATGGTATATGGATAAAGAATTTCATGCAAATTCTTCATCATCAGTAACATCATTTAAATTAATTCTGGGAACTATACCTATAACAATATCCCAATTAAAAATTGCTTTCACACAGATGCTTCTATACTCTTAATATTTGTATAGCTTATGTGTACCCATATGAAGAATTTGTATAAAAATTCAATAAAATATTTTTAAACTTTCCTTTGTGAATATAACTTTTTAAAATAGATTTAATTTTTTAGAGAAGTTTCAGAGTTACAAAAAGTTATGCAAAAAATACAGTGAGTTCTCACTATCCACCCTGTCTTCCTCAGGGTTTTCCTTTTAGCTGACATTTGTGTAGTTTAGTGCATTTGTTACATTGATGAACCAAGTTGTTACATTTGTGCTAAAATCCATAGTTTACATTAATGCTCACACTTTGTTATACAGTTTTATGGGTTTTTACTTATATATTATGTCATGTACCCCTACAGTTATCATAAATAATAGCTTCCCTTCCTTAAAAAATGATGTGCATTCCACTTATTCATCTCTTTTTCCCCTCTTCCTGAATCCCTGGTGATGACTGAGTATTTGCTGTTTCCACAACTTGCCTTTTCCAGAAAGGAAATTCATAATTCATATCTGTCATGTAGAGATGCCGGCTTTAAAACCTAACTATCCTTCTTGAAGCTATCTCATTCATTGTTTTATTTTATTACTACCTTAAAATTCACTAATATCAACTGATTATGCTCCCTACTTCTAGATCACATAATATATCGCTCTAAATTTGGACCATATATGCCATGATTAATTTATATAATTCAAGAGAAACCTTACTACCACCCCCAAATCAGAAGAAATCAAATTAGGAGCATAAAGTAGATTTTACTAAAAAAAAACTCTTTTGAGTATAAACACAATAGTCAAACTTCCCTAAGGTCACAGACTTACCTGAAAAGGCTGAATTTCATCACTGTTATGTTAATTTTCTAGAAGAATCTAAAAAAACTGATAGTAAGAATTAGGAATGAGCACTCAAGAATTGGGAGGGAGACTACTAGATTTAATATTGCTCTTACTACATGACCTTCAACAGTTATTTGAATCTGGCACTTTCTTTTGGCTCAGTAAGGACAATCAAGTTGCAGGCCTATTACCAAACATGGGGAGACACAAGCATCTAATAAGTGAAATTCTTTGAAAAGAGGTAAAACTAGCCAGGCTGTGAATATGAGGTGTGTAATCCAGATGAAAAGAACACTGGACATGCACACGATGAAAAGCAGGGTAAACACTAGGTCAAAGCCATGGTGATACTAGGCAGACAAGAGACAGAAACACAGGTGAACATCTAGGCAATGGACAATACATAGTTGTGTATACCTCACTCTGTCTCTTCTACATAAAAATTGACTCAACACTAGCCAGTGGAAGTATTCACATTTCCTATTTTCCTGAAGGAAATAACTCTCATGTTCCAAGTTAGCATTATAATAATTCCAAAATAAGAGGATAAAATGTTTTGTGGAGTTTTAGATCAATCCAAACTATGAAAAAGAATTTGAAACTTCCATTCATCTTTGTCTTCTGAGATCGTCTTGCTCTGTAAATTTTTCATGGCATTTTCATTTCTTGCATTCCTTGGTGTATAAACCAGAGAGTTGAGCAAAGGTGTTCTAATTCTATAAAACAAAACTCTGTCTTGTCCATGAGGAAGGCGGTTGCAGGGCACGTGTATATAAATATGCAAGGATCAAAGAACATATGACTATGATGATGTGGGAGGTGCAGATAGACAGGGCTTCTCTCCTCCCTTCAGCACTGTGGCTCTTCAGAGAAGGCAAGGTGGTAACCTAGGAGAACCCCAGCATGACGAAGCTGACTGTACAGATGGCCCCACTGTTGGATGCCAAGAGGAGATTAACCATGCAAATGTCTCTACAGGCAAGTTTCAACAAAGGCTGCAAGTCATAAAAATAGTGATAGATCACACTGGGACCACAGAAAGGTAAACTCAAGGCCAGAAAAATCTGAGCTGAAGAGAGCACACAGGACCCCACCCAGGCCACAGACTCCAACACAGCACAGAACCTGCTACTCATGGAGGCTGTGTAATGCTGGGGCTTACTGATGGCCCACGGAATCATTCATCACAACCAATTGAGATTTATACCTGGGATGCAAGGATGGTTCAACATGCAAAAAATCAAGAAATATCATGTATCACATTAACAGAATGAAAGATGAAAAAGCAAATTATCATCTCAATAGATGCAGAAAAAGCCTTTGATAAAATTCAACACTCTTTTGCCTAGGGTACCTAACTGGTTTTCTTGGTTTCACTGGATATGGCTGGTAATTGTAGGTCTGCTTTTGTTATGTATCTGTATTCCTATTATGTTAATGTGTGTGTGCAATTTAATTAGTAGTTTAAAACCTATACGTGCTTATGTTACTCTACAAGAAGATATGTCAAAGAAATAATCAATCTTCCCATGTTCTCTTCTGTCTGCTACTTGTATAGCTTTTCTTCTTCCTTCCTAATTACAACACTTTAGTAGAATTCATGCCTCATATAGAAAATTACCAAGTATCATAATTCTTCCAAGTGGTAAAGATACCTCAAGATAAACGCTGGGCATAGAAGCCACAGGGCATAAATCTGCAAAGAAGTAAAAAGCTAACCTTTTCAAACAATATTGCTTCTCTCTCACTTACGAACTTTACATTTCCCTGTATGGCCCCGGAAGATGACTGGTTAGCCAGAGACGGGTAAGATTCCTCAAGGGAGGAACAACCTAAGACAGGCACAGTCACAGGGGGACCATCAGGTGAGAAATTGGGGATCAACAGAGGTGAGGCTTAGAACCTCAAACCCCCCCCCCCGTTTTGAGAGAAATCTTCTGCATCTGTGGATGTTTTGCTGCCCTTGTCTAGCTTGGATTAATACTTAGTCTATAGGCACAGACCTGATCATCTACATTTGCCCTCTTACAGCACTAAACTATGTCTTCTACCTTTATCTTTCATCTACTTACCACTTCAGCATTTTATTAAATAATAATAATAAGGGAGAAATGTGGGATTCACATATAAATCAAGTATAAAAATCAAACAAATAATCATATCTGACTTGATTGTTTATAGTTCATGACATGTGATCAAAACCAAAAGTTTCTGTGATATGACTGCCCTTGCACTGTTCACCATGTAAGAACTTATTCACTATGTAAGAACTTGTTCACCATGTAAGAACTTGTTCATTATGCTTCAGAACATTGGAGACTGTTGAGAATTAGGCTTGAGGTTGATTAATGATTGTGCATTGAGTCCCCTGTACAGAATTTTATTGGTGTTAACAACCATTTGATCAATAAATATGAGAGATGCCCTCTCAAAAAACAAAAACAAAAAAAATTCAACACCCTTTCATGATAAACACTTTCAACAAAATAGGAGAAGTGGAACTCAACAAAAAAGGTCATGCATGAAAAGTCTGCAGCTAATATCATACTGAATGGTGAAAAAAATGACAGATTTTCTTCTAAGATCCAGAACAACACAAAGGTGCCACTCTTGGCACTTCTATTCTACATCATACTGGAAGTTCTAGCTGGAGCAGCGTGGCAAACAAAGAAAAGGCAACCAAGTCAGAAGGGAAGAGGTAAAACGATCTGTTTCCAGATGACATATCATATACATGGAAAAAACACAGTGCATATACACACACACACGTTAGAACTAATGAATTCAGTAAAATTATCAGAAAAAAATCCATTTATAAAAATCAGTGGTGTTACTATGCACTTTCAGTGGAGTATTCAGAATGGAAATAAGAATATGAGCACCATCTCATTCACATAAGCAATAACAAAAAAACATACTTAAGAATTAGCCTAACCAAAGTGATGGAAGTTATACCCTGAAAATTGTTTAACATTGATGAAGAAACTGAAAAAGCCACACATAAATGGAAAGGCATCCTCTGTTCATGTATTAGGAGAATAAATATTGTTAAAATACCTTAACACCCAAAATTATCTAGTGATCAATGCCATCACTGTAATATCCCAATGATGTTTTTTAAGAAATAGAAAAAGAAAACTCCAAAATTCATGTGGAATCACAAAAGACCCCCAATAGCCAAAAATCTCTTCAACAGGGAGAAAGCTGAGATATAACAATGCTTCATATCATGTCAATATGATGACAACAAAAAAGTGTTGAACACATATGAGACACTACAGTTCTTAAAATGAAAGGATTATTGATTAAAGATGGCGGCGTGAGAGGAGAGACAGAGGCTTCCTCCCAAAACTGGACACAATTAGAAATTTTAACTGGCACAACTAATCCTGAGAGAGCAACAGGAAAGAGGACGCGTCAGACTGCGCACACCTGGAGAAAAGAGCAGACATCACCTAATGGGGTAACGTACCAGAGCTGTGGCTCCGCGGGACCGAGCCCCTCCCCCACCCCTGCTCACCGGGGGGAGGAAGAGAAACGGAGCAGGGAGGGAGTGGAAGGCCTGGGACTGCTGAATACGTAGCTCCAGAGATCTGCTCTGGGAGCACAAACCTACATTTCATGGTGCTTTCATGAGACTCGCATGACTACCGGGTTGGAAAGTTAATACAGGCAGAGTTCCTGGGGAGACTGGGATTCCGGCTGCTTGTGGAAAGCAGGGATCCATATCTGGCTGCTCTGGGACAAAAACTTACACCTGTGTGCCCGACCCACTGGCTCAGGCGGTGGAGACAGGCACAGCAGCCGGGAGGCGGAGAACAGCTCTTTCCTCCCCGCAGTACCGCTCCCCTGCGACCCCCGACATTGCCTCAGGGGCTCAGCAGCTCCAGAATAGAGCTTCTGGACACTAGGCGCCATATACAAACATGAAACTCCAAAGGAACCTTGTCCAGAGTAAAATTAATACAACTCCTGAGAAAGATTTAAATAATATGGACCTCATGACTCTTCCTGAAAATGAAAGGATAATTCAAATTCACAATTTCTCTTTTGGGTGAGTAACTTTTGAGAGTGGGTCTTCACTTGCACTGGATGGATATAGTATCCCACAAATTTTTAAACTTTTATCTCATTTTCCCAGTTGTAATTTGACTCCAAGCACTGTTGACCTACATAAAACCTTCTGACATTTTTTCCCTATATAACTTCTTATTCTATTAACTTAACATTATTTTTAGCCTACATTTTAGCTTATTTTATTTTCTTTTATACCTCTTACCTTTTTTATTCATTCCTCTGAAAAGCAAACCACCATGAACACCTTGAGTGTGTGTGTATGTGTACATGTACTGGTGTAATAGAGATGTAGATTAGATAATTTTATGATGGATCATGACATTTCCATTCTGTGTTAATTACATGTCCCTTCTTATGAATGGCATACTAATTTGGGACACCAGCACAAACACTGAGCTTCCTAATGTCCCAGAAAGCAAGAAATAAGTCACAACACAGAAAACATGATATTTTACCGAATTTATCTTAAAATAATCTTTGTCAAGACAATATTGGTAAATTTTTCCATTTAAACAGTGGCAACAGTCTTGGAAATGAAATGGAACCTTAATAATTACTAAAGACGTGGTACAGTTTAATATACTCAAATCAATGAATGTCAAATGGTCATGATATGACCTCTGGCAGGCACAGCCAAGGTACAGTTGTTAATCTGTTCTGCTGCTTTGGGCGCCGAAATTCAATTGGCAAATCTAGCATGTCAGTCTATGTGACACCTTTATTAGGAAAGCTCAGAGAGAGGAAACAAGCGGCAATAATGGGCTAAAATAGTGGATTCTCTCTAAGTCCACTGACTGAAGACAAGCGTTAGTGATCACTACCCAGATGCCTTTGGTGCTTTCCTTCATTTCACTCACATACTCCAACTTTACACAGAATAATATCATCATTTTTTCCATCAAACCAGGTTATTTTCAAGTAACTTAAAGTACTTCAATCTCAAAAGGTATGCTGTATTGTGTATTTTTAATTTTTATGAAGTCTTGAAAAGATGCATTTCTTTACTTTATTTCATAGAGTTATGGAATTCCATTGTTGTAGTCCCTATACATCAATCATATAAGTAGCTGAATATCTCAAGGCTTTTGTAACACTACATTTTTTAAAATCTCATACATAAATCTCAGCCATCTTAAGAGCCAAAAAAGCAATCAGGACTATAATAAAATATCATTATATTAAAGCGTCTTTGATACAGTAGTATGTAACATTTCAAAGCCAAATTAATGATAAAATGAAATGAACTTCTTGATACACAAAGTGAGGTCCTTTGCAAGTGTTCAAGAGAAAGCAGGATACCTTATTTCAAATGTGTTCTGGAAGGAATTATAGGTCACAGCAAGCTAGTTACACTTTATTTATGGATCCTCACATATTGAAACAGTTGTGATTTTATATATATATATATATATCTTCCTGTCAAACCAGAGTGTATACTGTGTTGTGAGGTATATTTCACATTCAGCAATGCCAGTATTGAACTCTCAGGAAAAGAGGGATTCAAGGTGCGGATGTTAGAAAAGCTACTAGTTTGAGGACAGAAACACAGAAAAAAGTAAGGAGGTCAGGTGCATTGTATTTGAATGCATGGGGGAGTCAGGATACACACTATGATACTGATCTGTAGAGATTCAGTCAAACCATGGCTCAGTAAGTACTCAACCAAGGCCCACAGTTCATCTTTTGCTTAAATAGAGGTAATTTTGATATGCCACAGCTTTCTCATGGCATTTTTCACTTCTGCATTCCTCAGTGTGTAAATGAGGGGGTTGAGAAAGGGTGTCCCAATAGTATAAAATACAGACACCATCTTGTCCATGGGGAAAGTGGTTGGGGGACGTGTGTATATGAATATACATGGACCAAAGAATAAGATGACTACAGTGATGTGGGAAGTGCATGTGGAGAGAGCTTAGAGAGCTTTTTCCCTCCCTTCTGCACTGTGGTTTCACAGAGAATGTAAGATGACAATGTATGAGATCATCAGAATCACAAAACTGCTTGAGCAAATGGCCCCACTATTAGACACTAACAGCAGGTTGATCACATACATGTCCATGCATGCAAGTTTCAATAAGGGCTGCATATCACAAAAATAATGGTCAATCAAATTGGGTCCACAGAAAGGCAACTTCAAGGCCAGGATAGTCTGAGCCATAGAATGTATAAAAGACCCAATCCATGCAAGAATAATCAGAATGATGTAGACCTGCCGACTCATGATGGTTGGGTACCTCAAGGGCTTGCAGGTGGCCACATAGCGGTCAACGGCCATGAGGACGAGGACAAAGATCTCCATGCAGCCAAGTAACTGTAGTGCAAAGACTCATTATAAGATACAATTTTCTTTGCAGAGACAGCATCCACAATTAGTCCAGGGGCTGTGGAAGTTGAAAAGCAGGAGTCAGCAAGGGACAAATAAAACAGGAAGAAGTGCATGGGGCTCCCAAGTGTTTGGCTGGACTTGATGGTCACAATAATAAGCAAATTCCCCACTACTGTTCCTACAGAGAATACAAAGAAGATTACAAAGACCATTTTCTGCTTCATAGGATCCTGTGTCAGTCCTAAGAGTATGAATTCAGTTACGCTGCTCTTTTGTTGTGTCATTTTAGTTGATGTGGTGAAAGCACAGCTTAGGAATAATCTTCAAAGAAGAAATAAAAAAATTTTATGAAATGAATACATATTTTGTGGTCAAATATATATGCTTGGTCACTTACCTGCTATGAATTATTTTATCTTTGATCTCACATCATATACCACCACAATGACAGTGGAATCAATAATATTTATTTGATCCATTTACCTGTGTATGAAAACACTGAAATAAAAATAGTCAAATATAAGAAAGTCAGTGCTTCTTCACACATAATAATCACTAGCTGGGGTGCTTTGGCATGAGCAAGTCACTTCCTCAGCTGAGTGTTTTCTGGAGTTTTCATCAAGGGCTTGTCAATATCGGAGTGCCATGCTGCAGAAGGAAAGAGAACTTCTGCATGATTTACTCAGTATGATTGTACATTCCTTGAACCAAGTCCAGTTACAAGATACTGTCTGAAAATATGTAAATATGAAAGAATGATTGATAAACAATTCACAGTCTTTCTTAATAGCCCTAAACACACTTGTACATACAGGAGATGTGGTGTGTGTGGAGAGAGACACAATAAACATCACATTTTAGCAATGAACACCCAGTCAGCTGCCCATCATGAGACTTCCTTATATGCGTTGCATTGACTAAGTTTATTTCCTTTCATTTTACCTCTCATACCTCTCTAATTGTTTAGATATTCAGTTCTATTAAACTTTGTACTTTTTTACTATACTATGTTGTCAAAAGTTCAATCCTTCCCCTATTCATTGTTTTTCTTGGTTTTTCAATATATTTCATTAATGCATAGTCACTGAGACTAAAATGGAGAAAATAAATAAATAAATCAGAATATTTATTTAAAATTCTGGTTTACTATTGAGCACCAGGCATTGAGAAATGATCTCAGGAAGCTCTGAATCATCACTGAAACTTTTCAGTAGAATTCTTATGATATGTATCTTGAGCTTCCTGTACTCTGATTTCAAGTAAGAAAAGACAGACATAAAAAGAAAATTAATATTTATTAATGTATTAATAATTAATAAGGATAACACATAGCACACTTAAACACACAATTATATAAATGAATTGTACATGAATGCAAAGCATGTACATGTACTCCCTGTGTAAAGAAGCTGCATTCTTTGCATTAAAGATGTGAGCAGTACCTAATTGTTAGCAACTGCCCTTTCATAAAATTTGATAATACATCACTATCATGATGATTGTGATTCACTAAAAAGTTCAGCTTTTAAAAACCTAAAAGATGGTTTATTATTCACACTGGCATATCACTGACCCATCACAACTTTCTTGTGGTATAAGCAGGAAGGACAGCAATATTTTTAAAGCAAAAATAAGACCCAAATGTTTAAGGTGGTGAGTCCACTATCGAGGTAACTCTGGAACTCAGTCTTTTTCAGTCATATCATACGCCACCACAATGACATTAACTACATGTTTGCTGGCTTTCTTGGATGTTTTCCAAGCATGCTCTTGTCAAAGCTCTTAAACATACAAAAATTTTTGGTGGTTTATAGCAATTAACAATAAAATATTAAATATCTGTATCTGTACATCTATACATATATAGATACATAGATAGGTACATATGCATAATTTGCCTGGTTTACATGTATCCACTAATAAATATACACAAATTATGTGAATTATATGCATGTGTGTATATATATATATACTTATATATAGATTCATAGACATACAAATATACACATATTTTAAAATTATATACCCAAAATGCCGTATTTTAAGTTGAAGCAACATAAGGATGAGAACTTTGGCCAACAGAGTATGAATTCCACAACTAAGTAAATGCAGGTGATTAAGAAATATTTGTTGAATGAAGAACCAGAATTAAGAAAATATCCCATAGGTACAATTAGATAGGTTCCATGCTATTCTACATTGAGTTACCATTGAGAAAAGGGGTAGCCTGCATTCTGCTGTATCCACATCAAAATCATCATCTCCAGGGAGCATTTACAGCAACACCCAAACTTACATTATTTCCATTTGCTCAACTCCAATAGCCCTCACCTAGTAGTTCCCATTTCCATTGGGAGCTGCTGTGCACATCTTTTATTTCCATCATCTCACTGTAGAATGTAAGGCACTCCTAGAAATGCCCTAAACATTCCATCCTTCCACCAGTGTGTTGTGTGTATTAGATACTTACAGTGGCATTGATCAGATTCATATGTTCCAAGTAAGAAATACGAGCTTAATCCCCAATTCAAATGTACCAGCTTCCTAAGAGCTTATGCAGAGATGCGAATGTTCAGCTGCCCTCTTTTCTTCCCAAGGTACTGAAGACACCCTCTGCTCAAATTACATAAAGAAGTGCTTCTAAAATTCCATCTGATTATCTGGAACCAGGGTATCCTTGATCTCACTAAGAGACCAGGTTCTCCCTTACATGCCAGATTTCAGGCTAAGACTGTTCCAGATTCAGCCCACACTTTCTGAATCCTCTCTCACACAGCATTTTGACTGGGAAATGCTTCACTTCTGCCTTCCCTGGAGGAGTACTTAAACATGAATGGTGTGAAATATCTGAGTCTGGGGAAGGTCATTCCCTGAACTGTCCCTCCCCTTCCTAGTTAAGAAACACGGACCTGATGTGATAAAGAATTCCATCTCCAATATGCATTATTACATCATGGAAAAAAGATGGTCTATTCTTGCAACTAGATGGATATTTTGCCCTAAATGACATTTTTTTGGCTAGAAAAAACTAATGATCACCTAGTGCCCAGGACCTAAGGCATACTGTAATGTTAGACAGTAAGGAAGTGCTAACACACACACACACACACACACACACACACACACACACTCACTCACTCACTCATTCACTCACTCACTCACTCACTCCACGTTGAAGATATGCCAAAGGGAACACAGGAGCCTATGAAAAATGCCCCAGTGCCCAAAGCTGGAAAACAGTTCAGCATCAAAATGAATAACACAAAATTTAAACATAACTCAAAGTATAAAATAAGTATTTATGAGTTAAAATGATAAAAATATTTGAAAAAATAAATAAATTGATAGAGGAGAATAGGCCAAATAATTCCAAATGATTTATGTAGATATTCTGCCCTTAAACTCTCCACGTCTTAAGTGTGGGCTGTACATGGTGACTTCCTTCTGAAAGGCACATGTGGAGTGGGGGAGGGCATGGCTTCACAAAGGGGACATGTGACAAACACTGCTTCAACCAGGTGATCAAGTTTAATAGCAAAAATGATAAGTCACATTGAAATTATGTTCCCGCTGATATGATGTGATGAAAATGGCCTTTCACCTCTGTGGTCTTTCTCCCAATAATCCACAACCCTTAACCTTGAGTATCAGACTCTCAGAATAGCAGACAAATCTCAGCTGAGGGTTTTCATACAAAACGTCCATCTAGTTTTCCTCAAAACTTCTAAGGTCATCTCTGATAAGGAATGTTGGAGAGACTGTCACTGCCCTCAGGTGCCAGACCACAGGCGCCAGCTTCGTGTAATGTGGTGCCCTGGATCAGGTTCTGGAGACGAAAACAAAATTAGTGAAGACTAATTCATTAGGAATCTGGTTAAAGTATGGATTTTAGTTACTAGTAATTTATTTAAAAAGTAATTTATTAACATCAACTGCTTATTTTGACAAAGGCATCATACTAATATAAGATAGTAATAAGGGAAACTGAGTGTGGAGTTTATCGAAACTGTATTAATTTTACAACTTCCCTGTAAATATAAACCTGTGATCTAACATAAACTTTATTAAAAAAGAATGGCATGTTTCATTTAACACATCCTCAAAGTTCATCTGTTTTGTAACATGTCAGAAACTCCTTTCTTTTTAATGTTGAATAATATTCCATTGTATGCAGACCCCATTCTCTTTATCTTTTTATGTGTTGATGGGCACTAGGGTTGCTTACACATTTTGGCAGTTGTGAATGTGCCATAGACACAAATGTACAAGTATCACCTCTAGTCTCTGCTTTAAATTCTTTTGGTATATATCCAGAAGGAGAATTGCTGGATCTAATGGGCATTCTATTTTTAACTTTCTGAGGAATGTCATACTATCTTTCAAACAGGCTGCTCTATTTTACATTCTCATGAACAGGGCACAAGTGTGTGTAGTGATGTTGGGCATCTTTTCATATGCTCTTTGCCCATTTGTATATATTCTTTACTCATTTTTTAATCAGGTTGTCATTGAGTTGTAGGAATTCCTTGTATATTCTCGATAATGACTCCTTATCAGATGTATATTTGAACGCGTTTCTTCCTATTCCATTAGTTGCTTTTTCCCTGTTGATTGTAGTCTTTGATGCACAGAAATTTTTAATTTCAATGTAGTTCAATTTATCTGTTTCTTTCTTCAGTAACCTGTGTCTTTGGTGCCATATTCAAGAAATTATTGCTTCATCTAATGTCCTAAAGCTTTTCCTCTATATTTTCTTTGAAGTGTTTTACAGTTTTAGCTCTTATGTTTAGTTCTTTCATCCATTTTGAGCTATTTTGTATATGGTGTAAGTTTAGGGTCAACCTTTATTCTTCGGCATGGGAATATGAAGTTTCCCATCACCATTTGTTGAGAAAACTATCCTTTCCCCTTTGGATGCTCTTGGTACCCCTGTAGAAATTCATATGACCAAAAGTGATGGTATATTTCTGGGCTTTCTAAACTATTCAATTAGCCTAGATGCCTGTCTTTATACAAGTATCACACTGTTCTGATAACTATAGTTTTACAGTAAGTTCTGAAATCAGGAAGTGTGCAACCCCCAACTTAGTTGTTCTCAAGTCTTTTATGACTATGGGGTCCCTTGAGATTTCACATGAAATTTTCAGATTTTTCTATATCTGCAAAATGATCATGAAAATTTGATAGGGATTTTGTTGGATCTGCTTTAGGTATTATTGATGCTAAACAATAGAAGGTCTTCCAATCCATAAAAATGTGATATATTTCAGAACACACACACACACACACACATAAGAAGAGATTTACATAAGGAATTGGCTCTTGTGTATATGTAGGTTGGCAAGTACAAAATATGTACAGCCAATGTCTCATTTTGAATCAAAAGACCAGAAATTATTGTAAACCAGTAATATCTGCTGACCCAATTCAGGTCCATAGGCAGGAAGCTGCTGTAGAATCAGGAAGAGTTCACGTGCCCATATGCAGACCGTCTGACGGGAAGAGCTGATGTTTCAGTCTGAAAGCTCTCAGGCAGCAGAATTCCCTTATTTTGTAATTGTCAAGCATTCAGTTGGATGAGGACCACCTACATTAGTGAGGGCAATCTGCCTTACAGTCTACCAGTTCAATGTTTATATCATCTAAGCAAACCTCACACTCACAACACCAAACAATATTCAAGTAAATATTTGTGCACACTGTAGCCCAGCAAAATTAAAACATAAAATTAACCAAAACAAGTCCATTGCTTAAATTTAGTACCTAGATAAATCTCCTTAAAGCATACTTAATCTCCAAATAAAATCATTACTAAGGTCATAATTCCATATAACATCATACAGCTGTCCTGTGTGCAACTGAAAATGCATAACCCCTCCCCTAGAAGGGAAGGTAAATTCTTTGGGTTATTGTAACTCTGGGGGAAAAATCTGTTTCCCAGCTCAGGGCAAATTACCTTTGAAACCCAAATCAGTCAAAGGGAGAAATTAAATGGGAGAAACCCGTTTATTGCTTACAAGCAGTTGTCCACTTTTGCTCTCCCATGTTTTTCGTGACCTGGCTGCAAAAATGGACCCCACCCAACCTCTTCAGTCCAGATATGCCATCGCTCCCCCATGTAATCATGTATTGACATGGAGATGGACTACTTCTCTCCACCCCTTGGAAACACCTATTGATATGGAGATGAATTAAGCCAGGCAAGAGATTCTGGAAATATTGCAATTCTATCCACAGTTACGTTTGTTCTTCTCCTTAATATCTTGTAAATTAAATACTGTGAGAGAAAATTATAAATACTAAAATACTATGATGGAAACTCAAGATATCTTATGCTACATGGTAAGAGAGGAAAGAAAACAAAGATGTTAGCTTAAGGTATGTACTCACATACACAAACATATTCATAATATAAGGAGGACAAAGAACAATTACAGTCTTTATTTCTGAAACTGGTCACTTTGTTAGGAATGTTAGGTAGAAAGATACACATGAGCAGCTGGGGGAAGGGAAGATAAAGCTTAAGGAAAATAACTGCCCCAATTGCCCATGCAGGGGGTCCCACGTGAAAACAACAAAGGTTCTGCAGGGAGATAACAAGGTCCCAACACAGGTGCAAACAAAACTAAGAACCGCCAAACCACACCTCCACATAATCTAATTAAAGTAAAATTGCTGTTTCGCTACCCTCCTCCACCTTGAGCTTTTCTGTGTGCATTTTGGGGAAAGACATGCTGACCAAGAGGAATGGGTATATAACTAGAGCTGTCAATCAACTGACCTCACCCTGTCAATCAAAGAAGTGTCTCCCAGCTAGGTAAGGATAAAGAAACCCTCCCCTAAATCTTTGGGCCTCTGTCTACCTTGACTGTGGCCCACTCCTCCCTTGGAGTGCGTTAAAATAAAACTTTCACTCTGCTTCACTATTGCGTCTCGGCCTTTCAGTTCTTTGTTGCAGCGGGAGGAGAACAGAGGCAAACAAACTCAGCCATAACAACATGGTCATACCTGGTGTCTCTAATTACTTTTTCTGTTACTCGTTTGTGTTCAGTGTGCCCTCAGCAGGCTCCAAAGCTGGTCAGGGTTCTTCACCTGGTGGGGTGACACAGAGCTTCACTGCTGATGGGTCTGGGCCATTAGTAGCTCTGCTTGGACTGGGTTGTCATAGTTTTCAACTGACCTTAATCATTGCTAAGACTTGAACAGGCTTCCTGTCTGTTTCACTTCTAGGAACACCGTAATAAACTAGCAACACTGTTAGTCTGCTTGTGTTGATTATTCTGATGGCTGCTTTCACTCTGCTGTACCTTGGGGTAGCCATGCCCCACCTTGCCTTTGAGGGTTGAGTGGCACCACTTGGCCACTGTTACCTGGGATCAAATGACTCTCATTGCTTTTAGATTTCAAAGTCCAGTGACCATAGTTCCCAGCAGAGGTCTGGCCTACAGAAAACAGTGGTTCCAGAGCTTTTCGAGTACACTGTGCTCTGCCTACAAATTCATTTCTTACGGTAATGATGAGAGGGATGCCTTCTGGACCTTCCCACGGTGGTTAAGTAGATCTTAAAGGACAAATCCATTCTAACATTCCACCCTCCCAAGGCCTTTGAATCTCTTTCTGTACATTAAACCAAGGGAGGTCTGGCATTGCTAATTTGCTCACTATGGGCCAAGTTTTGGTTCATGTTCTAGCCACCAACCAGACAAACTGTTAGACTTTTCTGACTTCCTCAGCTGCAACATTAAATGAAGAGTATCTTCTTAGTGAGCCCACAGCACTTAGCATGATTGAAATTATGGCTCTTCTCTAATTGTCCCACACCTTTAATGTCCATTACTATATATATTCCACAAAATTCTTTCTGTATAAATTAGAGAACCCAAGTAGCATTTGGAATATAGTGCATCTCCTCCACGGTCACACTTTGTACCTCACCTTTAGGGACCTCCTGGGACTTGACTGTAGTTTCGAGTCTAGAAGCAAGGAAAGGTAGTGGGGTGGGGGATGTCCTGAGGAAAATCGGCTTTCTTTCATGGCAACTGTCTCAAGGGAGGCCATTAGAGTTTCCTCAAAGGATGTGGGAAAATCCTTCAGACTGAGGGGAGAAGCTTCTCCCACTGACAAGGAAGACTCATCTAACTGTTTCATCTTCTCAGTTTCCTCAGTCTTCCTGGAATCTAAGTCAGAGTCTAGCTTTTATCCACAACTCTTCCTCAAATCATCATTGTATATCAAGTCTTTTCTTTATAGTGCCTAAATAATTTTCGATGCCTTCTCTAATTCTCCATTAGGATTCCCAAATGCAGATCTTGTATTGGTATTTTTATAAAAGTGATTTGTAAAATGTAAAGTTGAAAGAAGCTGAGCAGGGAGAAGAAAGGATACAGTCCTGACTGGAGCCTGGAGTCTAGCTTCAGCCCGGACGACGGAACTCGGGCTTTACACTGTGCTGCACTACTAGCTCCACCTTGAGGCAGAGGGAGCAGCCATTTTTTCCCCAGTTCCAGCCGTTCATTGGCTCCGGTCCTCAGATGATGGGCATACCCCCACCCCCAGGTGAGGCAGCTCCAATTTTCTCTAGTGCAGGTGGGCAGAGAAGGATGGGGCTCCGGCTCTCAGCAGCCCGGCGCAGCGGCTGGAGCGCAGGTGCGCTGGCCTGTGATGGGGCCCGGGGCTGGGAGTAGCAGGGTCCTCCAAACGGACACTGCCATCCAGCATCCAGGCCTCCCTCCTTCGGCACCCGTAGCAGTGCAGTAACCTCCTAACTGCTCTCCATCTCCCAGTCTTGGCCCCCTCAGCCCATTTTCCACTCTGGCAACCCATACAGAGTTGTCACCTAAAACTCAAAATCAAACTACACCACTCACTTGTTTAAAAGACCTTCCAGTGTTTTCCCCAGGACACTTAACATTGGCCTTAACACAATTATGAGAACTTTCTTTATCTTCCCTGTTCCTATCTCTCCAGCTTCAGATCTTACTATTTACCCTTTATAAGCTCAGTGTCCAGCATGGTGCCCAGCACACAGCAGGTGTTCAACAAGTAACTGAATGAATAGATGGATCAACAACCACAGAGAAGTTGAACTCATTAGGTTTCTTTCTAGCTATTATCACCTTCTGGACTGCATTACGCATTCTCTCTCCTGCAATGGTCTCACTCCAACTGATGCCTCTGTGCTCTGCTGACTCCTTTGCATGCTTTGGGTCCCATTATTATATCTTTTCATCTTGAAACCCTTCCTGACTCCTTATGTCCTTGTTGTGTGTCCCACAAACCTGCTTTCATCGCACCTGGGCCTCCACTGTCTTACCGTTTATAACATAATATTGGAATTTCAAGCTTCCTTTTGAATTTCTCTCAGTGGATTGTAAGTTCTCTGATGGCAAGACCAGCAGTTTTCTTTATTTACCACTAAAGCACCAGCCCCTATCAAGGGGCCTAATACTTTCATTGAGCTCAAAAATATTTGTTGATTAATGAATTAAGGAGGGAAGCAGTTAATGGGTTATAGTTATCCTGGAATTGCTTTGCTTATAGATAGAGCTACATATTTTCAAAAGCATCTTTTCATAATGAAATGTTACCAAAATAAAACCCATTAACAGAGAAAAATAAACAGCCATATTCAAGAGATGAAAATGCTGAAAGGAGGAGGAATTATCAAGGCAAACTATTTGCTCTTTCACTGAGCATCTCAGTTTCAATTCCTTTCTAATTTCACAGTTAAACAGGAGTTAAAATAAATTGTAGTTCACAAAAGAAGTCTAGCTAGAATCTTCCTTAGAGTCTGAATCAAAGTAGGAGAAAAAATCTCCAGTATCATTTATTTGCTCCATATTTTATTGACTTTATTCATCTTACTTTATACTTACATTTATTCATTCAATATTTATCATGCACCAGACATTGTTCTACTTGTAGACACTATCATTAGGTAGTAGACAAGTACTTTATAGGGTATAAATATATATTTAATAAATAGAAATGCCTTCTGACTTTGAAATATTCTTTTAATTTAAAATATAAAAATTAATTCATCACACTTTCTCAAAGGTCATCAGCAAAACAACATGATTCTGAAGCCTACAAGGGAATTTGGAAATATGGCATAATATTCATCACATACCCCTTAAAGGTTAAATGACCCATTGCTTTTATATTTCTGAAATAATTACATATCACAATATTACATTCAAACCATTATCATCAACTATGATGCCATATGGAAATAAGCAGTTATTAATGAATATTATAATTTAGTTATATACAATGAACTAATATATATTATAACTGATAACATATATATATATATATAGTCTGCAGCACAGTCCCTAGCTGAATAAACTGTGACTAACATAATCACCTTACGTTGCTGTCATCATCGCCTGGCAGGGAGTCACGGAGGCTGAGAGCGTGGCCTGAGGGGGCAGGTGGGTTCTCCTTACTAGCTCCTCACTGCACCTCTGATGCCTCCCTCCATACAATGGGGGACAACAGAAGTATTCACCACTTTGAATTATTATAGAGATTAATGCTCAGTACCCATATATTTTATTTATTTCATTTTTTGTATTAAAATGAAAGTTTATTAATCCATATCATGAATGAAGTTAGCAGAACTAATTTGGCAGAATTTTCCAACTGTGGTCTTAGGTTAAGGTTTTATTCCTTTGCTTGTACCCATTTCTGTTCTTTTCAATGCAAAATCCATAATTTTTAGAAATTCATCTTTTTTTATCTTATATGCATTTCTTACAGAGATCTTCCAAAATATTCTTCTGTTCTTTGCCTCAGTTGTATCAATATAGGGGCTCCAGGAACATTTATTTATCAGTTGAATAAACATTTATTTATCAGCTTTCCTACTACACAGGTTTCTCATGGCACTTTTCATCTGGGCATTTCTCAAGGCATAGATTAAGGGGTTTAACATAGGGGTTATCATAGTGTAGAATAAAGCAACTGCTTTATCAATTGATAAAGTAGCTACAGGTCTCATGTACACAAATATGCAGGGAACAAGGAATACGACCACAGCTGTGATATGAGAGACACAGGTGGAGAGGGCTTTTTGCCTCGCGTCCAAGCTTTTGGTTCTTAGAGAGCGCAGTATGACCACATAAGAGCCCATCAAGAGGAGCAAGTTTAACAGACACATGAAGCCACTGTTTCTTGAGGTTAGCCTGTATTGCTGTGTATTTCCTTCTAAGAACTGCTTTTGCTGCATCCCACATATTTTGAACCACTGTGTTTCTGTTTTAATTTGTTTCCATGTATTGTTTGATTTTCTCAAACTAAAATGCTTCTGTACAACAAAGGAAACCATCAACAAAACAAAAAGGGAACCTACAGTATGCAAGGATATATCTATAAATGATATATCTGGCAGCTACGAAGATCCCTAGATTGCGGGTATCCGTGCAGGCAAGATTGAGCAAAGGAATCAGGTCACACATGAAGTGCTCTATGACGTTAGGGCCACAGAAAGGGAATTGGGAGATGAAGAGGATCTGTATGGTTGCGTGAAGAAAGGCTTCCACCCTCACCACTCCCACTAGCAGGCCACACACCTGCCGATTCATGACGGTTGTGTATAGTTTAAGGGCTTGCAGATGGCCACATAGCGGTCATAGGCCATCACAGTCAGCAGGGTAACATCAGCACCTCCAAAGAAATGTTCCCCAAAGATCTGGGTCATGCACCCATTGAATAAGATGGTTTTCCTCTCATGGAGTGAATCTACAATCAGTTTAGGGGCACTTACAGAGGAATAGCAGGCACCAATAAAGGAGAGGTAGGCCAGGAAGAAGCACCGGGGAGTTTCCAATAATGGGCTGGCGGCGATGGTGACCAAGATGAGCACATCTCCCACCACAGAAAAGATGTAGATGAGAAAAAACACAACGAATATGATTCTCTGCATCTTTGGATTCTCTGTGAGCCCCAGTAGAACAAATTGTGTCATGTTGTTTCTATATTCTCCACGTATTTCATATTATCTTAATTACATTACCTGAAAAAAATTAGTTTTTATTAACACAACCTTCAATTTATTAAGCTTCTCCATCTAACATATAATAACTACCTAGATTCTATTGAATGTGAATTTTTGTGAGGGTTTTTGAGATAGTAAATAGGCCTGAGTTCTTGGATACTTAAATCATCTCCTGGGTAAAGATTCTGATAAGAGTGTGGACATGAGGAACTTTTGCGGACACAGAGGCAGTAGATCATTGGTGAACAAGCAGTCATCTGAGGTGGCTTAGAGCCTAACATGAAGTTGTACCTCATGCATATCCTGACAGGTAAGTAAGAAAAGGGAGGTAGAACATGGATTTAAAGGCCACAAATGCAAAGCTAAGGATTCCTCCCTGTATTCTTTGGAGATGGGGGACCATAAAGAGGAATTGAGAATATGAATGGACAGATGAAGAGGAATTTGAGGAAAGGGAATTCTTGGATTTAACTCTTCTAATGATCTTGGTGTGTCTTGGATGAAGGGGTTTGAGGTTCAGTAAGAGGACAGAAGCCAGAGACAGAAACCCCAGTGCCAGACTATTTGTACTATATTCATATAGTATAACATAATGATCTGTTCAGGTTTTCTATTTCCTCCTGGGTCAGTTTGAGATGATTGTTCTTTTCTAGGAGTTTGTCTATTCTAGTTTGTCTAATTCATTAACATATAATTTTTCGTAGTATTAGTATTTTCTTATAATTTTTTAATTTCTGTGGTGTCAGTTGTAATTCTTTTTCATTTCTGATTTTGTTTAGTTGTGTCCTCTCTCTTCTTTTCTTGATAAATCTGGCTGGGTTTTGTCTATTTTGTTTATTTTCTCAAAGGATCAGCTCTTTATTTCATTGATTTGTTTGTTTTTTTATTCTTTATTTTATTTATTTCTGCTCTAATCTTTATTATTTCTCCTTCTTCAAACTTTGGGCTTCATTTGTTCTTTTTCTAGTTCCTTTGTTGTGAGTTTAGATTGTTTATTCAGGATTTTTCTTGTTTCTTGAGGTTAGCCTATATTGCTGTGTATTTCCTTCTAAGAACTGCTTTTGCTGCATCCCACATATTTTGAACCACTGTGTTTCTGTTTTAATTTGTTTCCGTGTATTGTTTGATTTTCTCAAACTAAAATGCTTCTGTACAACAAAGGAAACCATCAACAAAACAAAAAGGGAACCTATAGTATGCAAGGATACATCCATAAATGATATATCTGATAAGGTGTTAACATCCAAAATATATAAAGAATTCATATGCCTCAACATCAAAAAGCAAATAACCCATCCATAATCTGGGCAGAGAACCTGAACAGACATTTTCCAAAGAAGACATATAGAAAGCCAACAGGCATGTGAAAAGATGCTCCACTTTGCGAATCATCAGGGAAATGTAAATCAAAACCACAATAAGATATCACCTCACATCAATCAGAATGGTCACTATAGAAAAGACAAGCACTAGCAAGTGTTGGCAAGGATGCAGAGAAAGGGGAAGAGTCCTACACTGTTGGTGGATATGTAGATTGGTAAACCACTATGGAAGTCAGTGTGGTGATTCTACATAAAAATTGAAAATAGAAATAACATATGACCCAGTAACTCCACTTCTGGGAATTTGCCTTAAAGAAAACAGAAATATCTTATTCAAAAAGGTACATGCATCCTATATTTGTTATATTATATATAATAACCAAGATATGGAATTAACCAAAGTTTCCATCAATAGACACATGGATAGAGGAGATATGGTACATGTATACAGTGGAACATTATTCAGCTATAAGAAAGAAAGATAGTCTGCCATTTTCAAGAATATACATGGACTTAGAGGGCATTATGTTGGGTGAAATCAGCCAGGCATAGAATGTCAAATACCATATGATTTCACTTATATGTGTAGTCTAAAAACAAAATAAAACAAAATGAACAAAACAGCGGTAGACTCATAGACACTGAGAAGTGACAGGTGGTTACCATGGGGGAGGGGTTGGGGTATGGGAGAGGGTTGGGGTAGGTGGTTTAAATAGATAAAGGGGATAAAAAGGCACAAAATCTCAATCATAACGTAAATTAGTCATGGGGAAGAAAGTACACCGTAGAGAATACAGTCAATAGTTCTATAATATCTTTCTAATGTTGACAGTTACTAACCATAGTAGTTGAGGTAAGCATTTAATAATGTATATAATTACATTGTATACGTGAAAGCAATATAGTATCATATATCAACTATACTTCAATAAGAAATATATAAAAAAAGATTCTCAAAACAAGAAAAAAGAGAGATGGGGAGTGACTTGTTTAACAGGCAGTTAATGGCAGTGATGGTGTAAGACCCCATATATTTTATAGAGGTGGAAAATAGCTGGAAGTCCATGTAGTCAGTGTATATTGTGGCATAGTTGTTAAAAAAATGGAAAGTGACATCTTATCTTGGGGAACTACTTAAGATCTTAATGATTTGGTATAATTTATTGAACCATCCCATTTGTCTTTTCTCCCTTTATAAAATGAGTATCAGAATAGTAACTGTTGGGCTATGAGTTAAATACATGCAAAAGGTTGATAAAAGTTCCAGGCATAAAATGTGCTCTCATTAATTATCATTTGATATACAATAAAGCCCTTAACATAAAAAGTATTTAAAAGAAGGTATGTGATAAATCCTCAATGACCTTTTGTCAGTGCATACTTTCAGTGTAAAAATACTAAAAAGTGCTACTGAATGTATTATGTTCTGTATTATTGCAGATGAATAAGTTTCTGAAGCGTACACAGGACTGACCTCAGCCTCATGGAAAATCAGAATGTCCCCGAATTTGTTTTCATGGGACTGTGGGGAAATAGCCAAATAGAGCTACTGTTCTTTTTCTTTTTTCCTGCTCTGCTGCCTGGCTGTCTTACTGGGGAACTTCACCATCTTAGTCACGGTCACCTGCAGCCATCTAATCCAACAGCCAATGTACCACTTTCTCTGCCACCTTTCCCTCATGGACCCCTGCTACACCTCCACTGTGATCCCCCGGCTGATCAGAGACTTAGGGGCAACAGGAAAGGACATTTCCTGTAACAACTGTATGACCCAGCTCTTTATAGCCCATTCACTGGCTGCTGTGATGTTCATCTTGGTGTCCACGGCTTTTCACTGCTGTCACCATTGTCAGGCCCCTGCACTACATGGTCATCATGAGCTGGCACAGGTGTGACATGCTGATCACCATGGCCTGGGGCATAGTTTGGCCCTCTGTTGCTCTGCTGCTTGTGGTACTCAGGTTACCTTTCCATGGTTTTAATCAAATAGGCCACTACCTATGTGATGTGAAGCCTCTTTTGAAGCTAGTGTGCAAAGATATCTGTGCTGTTAATACCTTAATGATTGCAAATTCAGGGATGGTGGTGGTTGTAGTTTTTCTTGTCCTAGTGGCTTCTTACATATTATATAAGCTCAGAACCCGCTCCTCTGCAGGGCCACACAAAGCTCTCCCAACCTGTAGCTCTCACGTAGTGGTTGTAGTCTTGTTCTTCATGCCCTGTATCTATGTTTACGTACTACCTGCAGGGAGTGAGAACAAGGACAAGGAAACCTCAGTGACTACCCCCATGCTGAATCCCCTCATCTGCACCCTCAGAAATGTGGAGATGATACTTGCCATGATGAAGGTATGGTCACAAATGGCACACTCAGAATTCAAGTAAAGGTGACATTCATTGTGCTTTTTGATCCTGTGTCCCCAGGGCATGTATCATTTCAGATGTTATAGAAAGCACAGTAGGTTTCTTTGGGGAGTTGGACTGAATGACCTCTGACAATATATGAGCCAAAATACTAGTCACTGTGATTCAGGTTGCAGTATACACTTTAAAGGGTCAAACTAGGTCATTTTTTTCACACAGGGGACATTCCAGAAGATGGGTAGTGAGTAGATTGTGAGGTGAGACTTCTGGAGGGGTGGGCTGTAGGTAAAATTGCAACATTTCCATAATCTCTTGCCTGGTGTCAGTGCATCTCTATATCAAAAGGTGTTTCCAAGGGGTGGAGAGGAATAGTCCATCTACATACCAATAGGTAATTACAAGGGGGTGTGATGGCGTATCTGAACAGGAGAGATTGGGTGAGGCCACTTTTTTCTGCAATCGGGCCATGAGAGACACAAGCAATCAAAAGTGGATGACTGCTTCTAAGCAATAAATGGCATTCTCCCACTTTATTTCTCCCTTTGACTGATTTCAGTTTCAAAAGTATTTTGCCCTGGGATTTCCCTCCCAGAGTTATATTTTCTAAGGAGTATTTGGACAATTTTTTCAAGTACAGATATGTATTAAGTATATTTCTGTGTGTGTGTGTGTGTGTGTGTGTGTGTGTGTGTGTGTGTGTGTGTGAGTATGTGATGATTTTGTCTCTGGGTATGGAATGGAAGACCTTGGGAGTTGATTATGGATCTGAGGAAATAGCCCATTAAAAGAATGTTATGAAACAAAACCTTCCAAAAACTTGTATTATCATGTGTTTTCACAAGTATCCAAACACATTTTTGGTAAAACATATAACTATATTATACAGTTAGCCCACCAAAAATATATTGAACTAAGATTAGTCACTTACTTATTAAGTATTCTTTAAAGGATTCATATTCCAGCCTTTAGCATAATGCCTACTATCCTCAAAAATACTTGTCAAGTAAATGCTTAGAACTTGATAAAATGTTCACCATGTAAATTAAAACAGAATATTTAGTAAATATTGGTGGTTTAAATATATAATTTAAGAAATTCTCTCCATTTATATAGGAATTTAATTTATAAATCTATCACTGCTAAATGTCGAAGGAATCCCTTAACTAAGTAATGAGCACTATATCACAAAATCACACTGTAAGTAGAAAGAATTGTGTTGAGTCAACATTATTAAGATGTGTACTCTCCCTAACATAATCTCTAGATTCAAACTATCCCAAACAAAATATGAACAGGCATGTATTTGGAAGTTTGCAAAGTGATCTAAAACATATGTGATGGAAAGCACCTTAGTTCCCACAACTTTAAAAAAGAACAAAGTTGGAGAACTTATATTATTTGATGTCATGATTTCACAGTACGTTATAAAGCTGCTGTGATCACATGGTGTGTTTTTTTCATTAATATAGACAAGCAGATCAGTGGACCAGACTAGGGAGTTCCAGAAACACACCTGCATGTGTTGGTCAACTAATCCTCAACAAAGGTCTGTAGGCAACTCCGTGGAGAAAAAGTTTTTGCAACAAATACTAGTGATGCACATTCGTATGTCCCACCACTACCACCACCACCAGCAGCATCTTCATCTATATATCAAACCTTGTACAAATTCTATCAAATGTGTCTGAGAACTATATGTGAAATGTAAAGGTATACAAGTTTAGAATAAAACATAGATCTCTGTGACTCTGGATTAGAAAACAATTTTTTCAAATACAGTACCAACAGTGTGATCATTAAAATGATAAAATGCAGTTCATCAAAATTAAAAGTTTTGTAGCAGAGCATGTAATGTGACCAGGGGTGAAGTCAAGACCTGAGAATGTCAATGGAACAACAGCATCTGTCTCTAAGAGGTGCCCTAGTGCGTGTTTGTGCAGGGAGAGTAGAGATATGACCAGCTATCATCTTCTCTGGGCTGATGCCAGCTAACCTGAGAAAAGTTTGGTCAACACTGGCATAATGCTGAGGTGGACAATCAACAGTGGACTTTTGACATCCTTTATGCTCAAGTGTGAGGATCCTTCATTACTCAGGGCTACTCATCTGTCAAAGCCTGGAAGCAGCCAATAAATTTACAATACCCATTTTCTTGTTTTTGTTGATATTGGTCATTTGAGCTTGTAATTTAACCTCTAGAAAGTTCTGTGATCTTATCTGTATAAGAGGCAATAATACTTCTGTCAAAATAAGCATTTTATGAGTTGTAAACAATGAACTTCAGGTACCCAATAATAATGTTATTATTTTGCTAAATCGTTTGATCTGAATCAGATTAGATAGTATGAAACTGGATTTCCTGACATCTGGAATGCATGAGAAAGCTTTAAAGGTATGGATTTGTACGCAGTAGAGAGAGAGATTAAGTGAACTTCAGTGTGTGCAGATGAGGCTGAGCCTAAGCAAATGTGAATATTCAGTGACTGGAGAAAGCACCAAAGAGTAAACAAAATGGAAGCTTTACTAAAGTTTGAGTGCCCTTTCCTCTGAGTTTTCCATCTCTTTTTAACTTAATGATGTATTCCTTTCCTCCCTGCCAAGCTCATGGGGAAAGAGTGTTTATTCCTTTACCTTTCCTTTCCTTTGTATCTTATTCCTCACCATCTCTGCCAGCCTTGTTACTCCCTGACCAGTGACCTCATACCAATTATGTGTAGGATCTGAAGAATCAAAAGTTAGCATAAGTACAGCCATCTTAAGGCCTAAATACCACCCCCTAACCCAGAAGAAGGAAAATCATTAGAATCTTGAAAAACAAGTTAGTTAGCCTGTGTCAATTGTAGTGACCTTTAGTTAGCCAACCGTAAATCAGTTAATCATACACACCTAGCTTATCTTACTAGAACCACCCTAGACATTCCGTAGGTGATCTCATCTAATCAGACCCCAGGATGTGGCGCCAGCAAAAGATTTATGAGCCTATAGAAAAAACTCTGTATTGTGATTATGGAAAATTTTACCCCTTTTGAAAATACTATAAAACCTTCTGCCCTAGTGTGCTCGGGGTCCTCGTTGAGACCTGCTGCGACAGGCTGACTTGGACCCCAACTAGTTGGCTTCCAAATAAATTCCTCTTGCTTGTTGCATCAAGAAACGTCTTTGGTGAGTGATTTGGGGCGGCGCCTTCCTCAGGGGAATCCAACATTTGGGGGCTCGTCCGGGATCATGCGCTCACCCCGCTTCACTCCCGAAGTCGCTCTTGGAGGAAGAGGTAAGATTAGTGGCGCCTTGGTTTGTCTGTGTTCTGTTTTCTGTTTTTCAGTGAGACCGGTCAGAATTCTGAAAGGGGGTACCCACTGTCTGGCAGCTGTCCCGATCCCGTAAAGGGGTCGAGACTGCGGTCGGTAGACGTACTAGGAGCACCGCAGGCTGCAACCCTGGGGGACGCCTCGGGGAGGTTGGGAGGCCAGGGACGCCTGGTAGCCTCCCGTCTGTTTTTCCGGCAAGGTGAATCTGATGAGATAGGGTTGATTTTCAGGTGCCAGGAATATCAACCCTCTGATTCCTTTCGGTTTCTGTTTGAAAATCTGAGAAAAAACAAAAAGCGGCCGCTGTGTGTCTAATCTGTGTGTGTCTCTGTTTTTTGTGTCTTTCATGTGCCTAATAATTGTTATACTGACAAGGGGACAGACTCAGACAACCCCCTAAGTGTGTAAATGAATATATCTTTCTACCTCCGGATGGTATTAATGAAATTGATTTAAAGACAAGCGCTTGTAAAAATTGAGTGTTCTAAAACTTCCAGAAAACCTGGTAAAAAAGTGTTAAGCATTAATGCTAATTTGAGTTTGCCTGAGGCGGGCATGTCCTGGTAGTTGTCCGCTGCCTGAGTTTACCTAGAGTCATTTGAGTCATGTTATCTGCTAAATCTTTTAAGAATAGAATGCTTAGAAGCTTGGCTTTGTCTAGTGTTCAGTGGGGGTCTTGTGAGTAGGCTAGCGTGGTTGTTGCAGGTAGGTGAGCTGGATAAGTGTGGCAAGTGAACACCTTTTAAATTGTGTGTTGCAGTGTGTATGCCTACCTGCAGCCTGAGAATCTTTGTAGTAACTTAAAGCCTTAGAGTTTTGTTAAGTTGAGAAGATGTGCTCTGTGTTTGCTGGGAGATTGTGCTGTGAAGCTCATGGTTGCAGAAATTGTAGAATGTGTTCGTGAGTTTGTTGGTCTAGAAAATGTTAGTTTGACAGTTTGCAGTGTCCTGCTTCTCAGTGTTCACTAGAAGTTAAAGTTTCTAATGGTTTTAAGTTCTAATTAAAACCACTTAAAGTAATAAAGAAAAAATTTCTCTATGCTAAAAGATGTATGTTTTAATAAGAAAAAGTATAAAAAATGAAAACTCTTCTGCATGCTAAAGAATGTGTTTTGTAATAAAAGAAAGTAACTTTGTTCTAAAGTACAGCTATTTATTTAAAGAGAGACAAAGAGAGAAAACAGCGTGGTGCCTTTTGTTGTAGAAGATCAGCTCAGCCTGTTGCTTTGGGGGGAGAGTTAGGATGTTTAGAGATAAAGTGAGATAAACCCAGTCAAGCCGCAGGCAAGCCCAGGCATAATTCTCACCGGCTTATGTGCTTGGGACCATGGGGCAAATGAAGAATAAATTACTATATTCTTACAGATATAGTCATGCCTAGTGAAATTAAAGCAAGTGAGTCTTGATATCAAGTGCACAGCAAAATTAAAATCTTGTTTCCAGTTAAACAGTTTTCTTTAACTGTTAGTCTGCTCTTAATGTTGAAAGATCACAGCAGTTTCTCATGCTTAAAGTCTCAGTGAGTTGCCATGAAATCGTAATGTTAAAAGGACTAAAAGCTAAAGTTTGTTAACAACTGTATAACCTTTATTTGCCTTTGAAATATTTTGTTATTAAAAATGATTGCATGGCCTGAAAAATTGAATTCCTAAGCAGAATAGTAACAAAGCTTTTTTCAGCTGATTAAATGCACTTAGTTAACAAACCAAAATTTATTAAACTGTAGAATCTGGACAAGATTATGTTTCTCCCAGAAAAACAGGTTTCACTGTGAAGGTTTAGATAGACGAACGTGTGACCACTTTTGAAAAAAGTTGTAATAGATTTTTTGAGAACCACCAGGTCTTCTTGTTTAATTTATATGCTGTATGTTTTAAAAAAAAAAAAAAAAAAAAAACATGGGGGAATCTACTATTAAAGAGTAAAACATTCTTGAAGCTTTCAGGGAAGACCTGTAAACTTAAGCACTTTCTCTGTTTTTTGTATCTGGTCTTAGACACTTATGCTGAGTTATGTTCTTATTATTTTCACTGTTTGTAAGCTATTGATTGTAAGCCAAAGGTCATCATTTCTCAGTCCCTAAATGAAAAAGTAAAATGCCTGATCTCTTTCATCTCAAAGCATATTTCTGGTCATATCTGAATATCTGTGTGAAAGAAAGAGACATTTAAATTTGAGATTCTGCTTAAACTTTTAAGTTGAATTTGACTATAGCCATATTCATTCTTTGTATGTATCTCTAACAGGTCTTTTGTATGCCTGGTAATATTATACTCTGCCTTGAGTTTAGACAGTTCTTTCAGCTAAATATGAATTCTTATTGTAGCTTTTTTCCCCTCCTGAAGATGAAAGCAGAAGAATCTACCATCTGCTACTATTCTCTCAAGAATGCTTAGTAACCTAGAATTAGTTTGACTTTCTGTATGTTGTCTTTAAAAATTGACAGCAGCAGTCTCCCCTGCTGCCCCACTTTTTAAGATATCTCGTTTACTGTGCTGAGTATATAGACAATAAATGTGTAATGATAGTTCTAAAAAAATGAAATGCAAAAAGGTGCTTTTACCTCTAGTTAACTCTGATATTTTCCTGAGGGCCCCTGGAACATGTCAGAGGAATTTTTTCTCACTAGACAAAGTATTTGACTAATTTGGCTTATTTATCTGATATATATATATTTATTTACCAAGAAAGCACTGTCAAAGAGAATGATGCTAAACTTTGTTACTGAATGTTTTGTATTACAGAAATATCAGAATTTCCTTATGTCAACTGTTTTACAGTAAGCTCTCATCATATCTTTAACCATTGTCATTTGTAAGTCTTTTGTCATTTATAGTATTATCCCTAAACTGGTAAAGAACTAGATTTCAGCAGAACAGGTATTAGTTACATAAGATTACATAAACTAAAGAAAATGATTTTGTGTCTTTTTGTTTCAAATGTTGCTGGTAAAGTGTTTTAACCTTGTTCTCTTAAACTGACAACAGTTTAGTAAATGACTATCTTTATGAGCAGAATTGAAACATCCTTCTCTCTACTTGATCCCTCCAGAGTTTAAAAACTTTCAGTGACTGTTTTTGTATTCCATGGCAGTATGTTTATTTGCACGAGTTCAATAAGAATCTGCTTTCCTTGTGAGAAGACTACTTAAGAACACTGGTTATACTACCAGGGCTTTGACTGGAATGTCGTACCTGAGAGACATGTGTATAAACTCAGATGTGAACAACTTTAAAGAACTAAGATTGACTTTATAAAGCCAACAAAGCCCCTTGGAAGAACTGGCCTGGTACCTTGCTTACAGAGTTCCCAGCAGCCTTACCAGGTGAGTAAAGAAGGTCACTTCCTGGCAGGTGCAGAGACCTCGAGAAGAGAAGAATTCATCCAAATCTACAGGTACTGCAGGCAAAGCCTGATGGCAAGTCTGGCTTGGCTGTCTGGCCTCAAGAGGCCTTTAAAAGTTCAATCTGAAATTCCTTACAAAAAGTTCCAGCAAAGCATATTTAAAAGAGCCTGTGTAATCAATTGCTCTTCTTGCTGCACCTGTGCAAATAATCAAGCCAGCTGTTAATTATTTTCTTAACCTAGTTACTTCTAGTAAAAATGAGAATGATTTTAGAGAGAAGTATCGTTTCAATAATGCAGCCTCCTTCCAGAATAAAAAATCCAACTCCAGATGTTGCTACATGACCTAATAACACAATTTGTTTTATCTTGCCTAGAAGCCACAAAACTGCAAATAGTAATAAAAATGAAACCCAGAATAGAAGCGCCAGCCTTCTGAAGCCCTCTCAACTGACCAGTGATGGAGACCTAGCTGCACCCTTTACTGCGCCCCCTTCTCAGCATGAAGCAGCCAGAGCGGTCATCACCCCTCTTCCCTAGCAGCAGCTAGAGTCTCTATCTGTAGAAGAAAGAATGAGACCATACCCATAGCCTTCCCTGGTAAAAACAGGTATTTAATCCCTCCTCCCGAGGGATAGTGGGCTTGTAACACTGGAGTGACCCCATGTGTCTCTACTTCTGCCTTCAACTCCTCCCGTGATTTCTGTATCATGGTCCAGCTGGTGCCCAGGTTGATGTATCATGATGATCTCTCATTTGTAGCTGAATTTGAACCTAAGCATAGATATAAGAGAGAGCCGGTCTCGCTGACCTTAGCCGTGTTGTTAGAGATAAGAGTCGCAGCTGGAGTGGGAACGGAGGCAGCCGCTATTGTTCAAGGGAACCAGCATTATGAAAGACTAAGGACTGCTACTGATGAAGACCTAAAAACCATAGAGCAATCCATTACAAAACTTGAAGAATCTCTGACTTCCCTCTCTGAGGTAGTCTTACAGAATAGACGAGGGCTAGATCTGCTGTTCCTAAAAGGAGGAGGACTGTGTGCAGCTTTAAGAGAAGAATGCTGCTTTTATGCAGATCATTCCGGGATAGTAAGAGATTCAATGTCAAAACTTAGAGAAAGGCTAGATCAGAGGAAGAGAGAGCGAGAAGCAGGCCAAGGACTGTTTGAATCTTAGTTCACTAGGTCCCCGTGGTTTACAACCCTGATATCCACTCTGGCTAGGCCCCTACTCATCCTTGTGTTGCTCCTAACTTTGAGACCCTGCATATTAAACCGGTTGATAACTTTTGTTAGAGAAAGAGTGAGTGCTGTTCATGTACTAATGTTGAAGCAACAATACCACTCACTCACCTCACAAGAAGATACAAACATTCCATGATTGGAATGCCCCAAAAAGAGAAGTGGGGAAATGTAGGATCTGAAGAATCAAAAGTTAGCATAAGTACAGCCATCTTAAGGCCTAAATACCACCCCCTAACCCAGAAGAAGGAAAATCATTAGAATCTTGAAAAACAAGTTAGTTAGCCTGTGTCAATTGTAGTGACCTTTAGTTAGCCAACCGTAAATCAGTTAATCATACACACCTAGCTTATCTTACTAGAACCACCCTAGACATTCCGTAGGTGATCTCATCTAATCAGACCCCAGGATGTGGCGCCAGCAAAAGATTTATGAGCCTATAGAAAAAACTCTGTATTGTGATTATGGAAAATTTTACCCCTTTTGAAAATACTATAAAACCTTCTGCCCTAGTGTGCTCGGGGTCCTCGTTGAGACCTGCTGCGACAGGCTGACTTGGACCCCAACTAGTTGGCTTCCAAATAAATTCCTCTTGCTTGTTGCATCAAGAAACGTCTTTGGTGAGTGATTTGGGGCGGCGCCTTCCTCAGGGGAATCCAACATATGATATCACAGGTCATCGATTTTATTGACCTACTCTACACCTATGGTCCTGATAATGCTCCATACTTGAACTGTAAATGCCCACTTTGGGTTCTCTTTGTCCTGTTTCATCTCAGATCTTCCTGAAAGCTCACCCAGTATTATTGCAGGCTGTATGAGTTCCCCTCCGAGGCTTCAGAAAGAGTGAAGAGCACAAAGCAATCAGTGTTTCCTGGTCTGTTGTGACTACAGCCTTTTTGGGCCTCCGGGGAGATAGCACCTGAGCCAAATTATTGCAAAGGTGGAAAGTAAACACCCCGGGAAATTGGGACATTATCATGAACAATGGCCTGGCAGCATTTGGCTAGGGTTTGTTTAGAAATGCCATTGGGAATATAATATTTACAGATCTCAAAAACCTATTAATTTCTGTGTTGTCACTTGAAAGTTTGTACTGTGCTCCAAACCGAATTTCCTTCAGGCATAGGCTTAAAATAGATGATCCCAAGGACCCAAATACTTGTATTAGCTTTATAGGAAGGTATTTAAAATACCTTTTGTTTATCTTTTAATTTGAACTGTTAAGTTAAATGGCATTCAACATTTCTAGCCTGATTTCCTGAGGGATAAAGACGCACTTCTTGAGAAATAGCATGGCTGATAGTTCCAGTGAATATTTACAATCCACTTCTCTTGCAAACCAATAGAAGGTATAAGACATGTTGAGATTTCCAAAATATTTTCAGAGTTTATCTGATTGTGCTTGAATTACTGGTTTGTAATTCTCCATTTTATTGCATTTCTGATACTGGAAATGATTTGGCAGCGGGAGTCTCTGTAGTGGAATTCTTGCTGATGCAGCCTAAAACTAACCTGCCCACCCTTCAGGGCTGATGGTAGAGATTTACCCATGTCACTTTTGTTTGAGAAGGATCCCACCAACCATGTCCTTGGCTAATTATATGCTACTTACATTTATTCTACATAATATTCTAAGGGCTGTAACTTTTCTTACAACATCTGATAACATGGTTACTATAAAAAGTTTAGCATTCTTCATTGTAATTATCCATTACTTATAAGTAGAATTCTGGCTAATAACAAGAGTTAAAGCAATTTCAAATTTCATCAGAATCAACTGTAAGTTTATAGCATGCAAGATTCTGATATGCAAAAAGAAAATTTGAATATGCAATGGAAACTTTAATGTAAATATGTATATTTCTGTACTTACTGCTGACAACAATCTAAAGGTCATGCAGAATTTTCATTCAATACTAGGAAAGAAATAAAGTAAATTTTTACTGTAGTTTTGTAGTGGAAAAAATTCAGGCTAATAACTAATGTTAAGAAATGCCCAGTTAACCATTCCATCATCCAGCCAACTTAAATATTTTCACTAACATATTTTTGAAAATGAAGCATACCTGATTACACTTGTCGAAATCATGTTGTGAAATAATTTTTCTTTTTTTTTCTATCGACTTTGTTGTATAGGTTGGCATGACACTTTCTTTAGTTGCTAAACTACTCAACATGAAAGAGGGCAAAAGGGAAATAACTCTGATAGGAACCACATGTGTCAGTGGGGTATTTCATGTTACCTCAGGTATTATTGGTCAGTAAGGTTCTGAATTATGTAGTGATATTTTCATTGAATGAAAAAATTAGTCTTAAGAGATTAAGCCATTAGCTCAAGTATCACACTGCTCTGTGTCTTTAACATTCCTGAACATTTCTACCTCATTCTGTGCTTCCCCTGTTGTTTGCTCACTGGTTGCCTGAGAGTCTTTATTCATCAATTGTGACCTCCATTTTTACAGAAGACTTTTTCTTAATATCTCCAGAATCAAAATGCTGTTTTTAATGGCAATGATTCTCCTCTCCTGACTTTCCCCTTTTCGGTCTCCTAACAGCACTGATCGTGTCACATGTTCCATCAGAGTACAGGGTGGGTGTTAAAGAGTTACTGTAGATTAAACACCAATGATGTGCCAGAAAACAGGCCAGAATCTTCATTAAGGAATGACATTTTAGTAAGGCTGGAGGAAAATTCTTTCAAAATGATTTAGAATCAGAGCATTCTAGAATACATGCTTATATTCAATACTCCATATCTCTTTGCACGCCTAAATACTCAGAAAGACAGGCTGGGTATCCGGTAACCCATCATCTTGCATATTCTTTTCTATTCAAATGAGGATTTAAAACAGTCTTTTCATTGCTGTCCTTCAAGATACCCTTCATCATGCCTCTCAGCTCTCACACATGAAATGTAGCCCTGAACCAAGGGAGAATCCCATTTTCTGTCTTTTATATTCACAGTGCATTACTTTCCAATCCTGAGAAATGCTTAAGTTTCTCTTGATCAGAATTTCTATTTAATATCAGATACTCAGATTAGCCAAGTGAATTTCACCTTTAAGTTGTTCAGTTTACTTATATAATAATTGTCTTTAAATTAGTTTTAGGGGAATAAATATATTTGAACAAGTAACACTATACCACCTCATAAACAAAGATCAGTATCAGTTGCAGTAAGTAGAAGATAGGTTAATGATCCTCAACCCCTAAGTGTCTTCAAAGGTTAACTGCTGAATACTCCATGACTGATAGTTTTTTTGTTACTGTTATATAAAGGAGTTACAGGAAACCAAGAACAAACTGAAACTTCCTCCTTTGTAGTTAAGAGTTTTGAATAATTTTTAAATATAATTAAAATAAAATATAATTGATGTCCTACCTAAAATAGAACTGATGGAGCACTTTTAAAATGCCTGCCTGTTAATTATTTGGCATCTGTAACAGTCTCAAAGACTATAAAAATATAGATATTGATTTTGGGAATCACCAGAGTTGATGGTTTCTAAACAACCTTACTAGAATAGCATTCTGTTTACTTGATTGCTGTTTGGTGTTTAAAAGTACACATCTGGGTTCCAGATAATGACTGTCACTTCAGATCCAGACTAAAGCAGGTGTGCTAGCTTTTGCAAACCCACTGGGGATAGATATTTCCTCCACAGTTGGTAAAAACGCAACAGAAGTGCATTCTCTCTAACCTAACCTCATTTTGCACTTACTAAATCATGTAAAGATTATATATTAGATATAAAAGAACCAAATCTGTGAAATTTCATTTATTCATTATTGCAGCATTTACCAGAGTATAAACTGACCACAAAGTTCATCGTAATGTAATTCTCTGCATCATCTCCTTTTATTGACATCAAGTCCCTGTGTGTAAAACTCAAGACATTTTTAGCAAAAGTAATGGCATATTTTTAATTCAAACAATTTGGGCAATTTAAAGATTTTATCTTTCCTTTACTGGTAGCCATAAAAACTTCAATGACAGTGTATTTTTTAAATTGTCTTTAACACCTGAAATATAAATAAGAGAAAGAAAATAATTTGTTGATTATTTTCCACGAGTTAATTATTTTTCAGCATTAGTGAATTTGAATTAACAGCTATTACGCTGGTTTAGCATGACCCAGGGACAATGTTTGACCATGTGGCAAAAAAAGAGTGTACTCTACACAAATTAAGATTCAGCAATTCAGCCTGGGGTGTTGAGACAGTATTTGCCTCTCTTGAGTATTTATTCCCAGATAATCAAGAAATTTGGTCTGATAATGTTAGCAGAAGGAAAATTGACATTAAACAACAAATATTTTAACAGTATGCAAAACACAATTTTTGTCTTGGGCCAATTAGCCTTCATTGTATTCTAAATTTTATAATTAATACTAATTCTTTTCAAAATAACATTTACATTTTTAAATAATTATAAGGTATATTGTTATTTCCATTATTAAGTTATCCCACAATAGGATGAGAGTCATAATAAAAAACATAAAATAGCTTTATTCCATAAATCAAGATAACCAGAATATTTTATTCATGTCAGTTTTTAATAATCTTTACACTTACAAATTTCTTTCATTTTTGTAATTTATGATTGACTGAACTCAATTTATGATTTTTTCATTCAGATTTATGCTTTCTTTCAGATACATAGCTCTTTTGGTTTATTATGTATAGCAAATTCAGATTTATGAAAACCGTAGAAACATCTCAGAATTCATCCTTTTAGAACTTTCTTATGACCAGAACATACAAATACTTTGCTTTGTGCTCTTCTTATTCTGCTATATTGTCCTATTGGGAGGAAACTTTCTGATACTTATTTCCATCCGATGCAGTCCTCTTTTTCACCAACCAATGTACCATTTCCTCAGCCACTTGTCCTCCATCAACGTCTGCTACACCTTACGTGTGACACCCGAACTGATCAGTGACCTGCTAGTGAGAAGGCATTTCTTGTGGTGACTGCATGTTACAGGTCTTTTCCTTGCGTTTCTTTGGGAGCAGCGAGGTCTTCATGCTCACCGTCATGGCCTTTGACGGTGCGTGGCTATCTGCCAACCTCTCCAGTGCATGCTCATCATGAGCAGGACAAGGTGCAATCCCCTTGTCATTAGATTTGTTTAATCTGGGAGAGATTGCCATTAAAAAAAATTCCCACCATTACAGATTTGTCAGTTTTTCCTTTTAATTCTTTATTATTGCTTCAAATTTTTCCAGACCATGCAATTAGTTACATACACGTTCATGATTTAATGTTTTCCTAGATTTTTCTTTGGAATGCAATAAGATGCCCCACAATGTGCTTTTTAATGCTACTCAAAGAATACTTTTGATAATTAATTTGCTACACAAAGTTTTTTGTTTTTTACTATTTGCCTGGTATGTCTTTTTCTATCCGTTTTTCTATATTTTAGTTTGTTCATTTTAACTTTTTTTAAATATGTTTGCTTTTTATTCCACACTTTTTCAAGAGAAAGAAATCACTTTTCCATAAAAAAAGATTTGTCCATGAATTACTATAGCAGATAATTAGTGACAGCCAAGATCTGGACACAGTCAAAATGTCTAAAATTGGGGGAAACGGGTAAGCAAATTGTGGAATTTTCATAACCCTCTGAAGTAAACAGGAATGTGCTATTGATATTCACAAAGACATGACTGAATCTCAGAATACATAAACTGGATGAAATAATCCAGATCTTGCCTGCAAAAAGCAGCTCACTTCCATTCTTACAAAGTCCTTGAAATTGCAAATGAATCTACTGTTCCAGAAACAGATCTGTGTTTTCTTGAGCAAGAAAGAGAAGTGAGAAGACGGATGAAGGGGCACAAGGAACCTTTGGGGGCTGGTATGTTCATTATATCAATTTCTCAGGTCGTCTTATAAGTATATATGTAGGTCAGGCCTTTCGAATATTAATTATGTATTTTGTATTCGAATTACATTTTTATATAGATTTTAAAAATATATATTCTTGGAATTGATCCTGTTACTTCTTCTCTGGCCATCCTGGAACTTCTAGGTTTAGAAGGAAATCCACTAACTATTCTCAACTTATTTGTTCAAGAATAAACCTTGTAGATACTGCACAAATTTGCTGCCTTCCATTGTTTGGAAAATTGAAAAAAATGTAATTTCATAAATAAGTTCATATAACTCATAAAACAAACTCTAATAAGGGAATTAGGAAAGGATGAATAGACCAAAATCAACTCTCACCAAAGTAAGGTAAGATGTCCTGAGACAAATTCAGGAATTGGGATTGTAAATAAGGGTCTTGCATAAATCTCTAAGGAGTATCCTGATATGTGTGTGTCCAGTGTGTGTGCGGGGGGGACAGGTGGATATATGACCAGCTATCTCCTTCTGTGTAATGACACAAGCTAGCTTAAGTAAAGCATTCAGGCATTATGTTGAAATGCACAATCAGTAAAACACTGGGTTGTGATGTTCTTCGTGCTGAAATGCTAGAATTTCTCATTTCTTCAAGGTTTCTTAACTTTCAAAACCTGGCAGGCAAGGTACTAAACATGTAAAACCCATTCCTTTCACTCACAGAAGGCACAGAGTCCTTTTTCTGCAGTTTAGTAGCTCTCTGAGCTGGTCCTCTAACCTCTAGAGGTTTGTGTTCTTATTGGCACCAATAGAGCTAATATTGCTGATGTCAAAATATGTACTATTGTGAAATGGAATTATAAGGAACCTAAAGCACAAAATAATCTCTCAGTAAACTGTAATTATTATTATTATATTATACCAGATAACATCCTGTAAAAGTTGATATCTGGAACTTTTACAGGTCTAAAGAAAGTTATTAATATATAGATTTGTACATGATAGAGGGGAATTGGTGAGCTGAACTTCGATGTGAACATGCGGGGCTGAGCCTATATAACCTGCAGATATGAAGTCACATAGGATAAAAGTGAATGGTAAGCAGAATAAAAATTATTTGCTGATTTCCAATGATATTTTTATTATATTATATTGCCTTGACAGTATATAAGACACATGAAATTTCCAAGAAAAGCCATGAAATATGAACAATTCAAATATCTTTTGGCAACTTCTATCTTCTTTTATTGTTTACTATCACAAATTTAGATTAATTTTAAACAATAATTATGTCTAGTACATTAAATGTAAATAGGAGAAATGAATCAGTTTTTGATGATTTTTCACAACTTCAATCAGTTAACATTTTCTCTTTACCTGCATGGTGTTCAAGCATTCTTTGCTTTTAATGTGCCTGAAACTATATTAGTTTTAAATGTCTGAATTAGTTTTAAATAGTGTTTGTTCACATGGCAAGGAAGATTATCTTTTAAGCCAATTAAACAATTCTAGCTGATATATTTTCAATAACTTTGCATTCTTGAGGATACACTCCCAAATAAAACAGAGTATTTGTTCTGATCAACCTGGAAGAAGAATGCATCTGACCCAATGGATAAACACATGCATTTAAAAAAATCTCAATCATAATATAAGCTGGTCACAGGGATGGAAGTGCAGCATGGAGAACATAAACAAGTGTTCTAGACCGTCTTCCTCTGTTGACAGTAACTGCACTAGTTGGGGTGAGAATTTAATAATGTGGGGGACTGTTGAACCACTGTGTTTATACTTGAAACCAATATAATATCATGTTATCAACTATACTTCAATATAAAAAAGTGCAAAATAATTGTTTAAGAAACGTAAAACATTATCTCAATAACATAATTAACAATAAAATATTTTCTCTGGATCAAACTAATATTTTAATATTCTATAATAATTATGATGTTGAAAAATTATTCTTTTCCCCATTATAGAACTATTTTACAATAGATTTCTAAAATAAAAGAAATAAAAAGCAGCATAAATATCAGGAATAAATAATACTTAAATAGTGGTATCAATTTTTTGGTAAATTTCACATTATTGTTATATTTTTTATACAAATTAATGTTTTATTTCTTTTCAGATATTTAAGCCATCTGGTTAGAATATATGCAATTTGAAATATATGGAGAGAGAGAGAGGAATATCTCGTAATTCATCCTTTTAGGGCTTTCTTATGACCAAAACATACAAATATTTAGCTTTGTGCTTTTCTTATTCTGTTATGCTGCCCTGTTGGCAGGAAACCTTTTGATCCTTTTCTCCATTCAGCCTTTTTAACTCAGTGATGTACTATTTCCTCAGCCACTTTTCCTGCATGGACATCTGCTACACCTTTAGCTTTACACCTAAATTAATTGCTGACCTTCTGTGGAAAGAAAAACCATCTCCTACGATAACTGCATGAAAGGAGCTTGGTTCCTAAGTTCCTCAAGAGTAATAGAGAGAACTGGACAAGATCACTGTGATAATCTGAAGGTTACTAACAGGATCCGTGTGGTTTTCAGTATCTCAAAAAGCCCAAACGAATCACATATTTTCTTACAATAATGCTGTAGATTGACTAAAATATTTTTACTTTTTGTTAGTATGGCAACTCAGGGCTCTTTACTGTAACACTTTTAATCCCTTATTGATTAGTGCTAATAGTGCACGGTCCCTCTGAGGTAATATATTAGTTATTATTAAAGTCACACAGGGAAAGTTCCAATTAATAGGAATTTCTACATAAGGAATATCTGGTAGCATTCCACAATCAGAGAGCATAATTTTTGTGTTAGACAACTCTATTGCATTCCACTCCTATGAAAATAGATACGTGACAGAACCCAAACATACTACTTCATGATCGTGTCATTCAACACTTTGGCCTTGCCTTGGGAACAAGAAAAAAAGTCTTCATTACCTGTATTTGATGTTTGTAGGGGAAGGCAGGTCTCTACTTGAATGCTGCTTTGAGAGTTGGCTCAAATCACCTTCTCCTTTTCCTCTTCCGCCTCTTGCAGGTTCAAAAGTTGGCCTAGCTGCTATCATCTTTTACACTTTGAAGGAAAATAGTATCAAGTTATTCCCAATATGATAAACTTTCATGATATAAAGTATTGACAAATATCCAACTTGTGAAATCATTTCCAAAACTCGTTCTCCAAATTTTACTTTCATCTCAAACAAAAGCTCTCAAGAAAACAAATATTGAGTCTCAGGAATACAGGAATACAGCTTCTTAAGCAGTTCTTAATTAGCGCAAACAATTTTGTCATGAGGATGAGCTTGTTTCTCGTTCCCCTTCTGGCTCTCTGGCCCTGGGCAAGTTACCTAATGTAAGTTCCTGTGGAATGGGGATATTCGTAATGGGATTACTATAAGAATTATTAGGTTTGACATATTAAAGCCTTGTAAATTCAGTGCAGCCATGACTGAGTTTTTCAAATTCTCAACTCAACATTACTCCACCAGACTCCCTTTCTGTTGCACCTCATACAACAGAAAATAGGCTACAAAAAAAAAAAAAATACTTTGAAAATCCCTGGACAAAGTTACTGTCTTGGAGAAAAACGTGCTAAATTTCAATGACAATTACATAGGCAAAATTCTCCAACTTTTTGTTGATGCCATTTTCTCCTACAGCAACCATCGTAGTAAAAATCTTGTATTTTGCAGGTTATAATTTACTGAATGTCCAAGAAAGGAACCTCACCCTAAATGATTCTGATAACCTAAGTCTTCATGGTACTTCTGGGTTTGAGCAGCCAAAAGTGTACCGCCCAGCAGATATGGCTCCCCAAACCCGTCAAATGTTGGAAAAGCAAGTGTCTGGGGAAGCTGGGGGAACTGGTTTACTTCTCCAGATTTTCACAGCAGGAAAGGGGATGTACCAGAGAGGGAGAAAAAGTGTTTTCTGTCCCGGGGACACCACTGCCTCACACGCCCACCCCCCCGGCGAATAATCATCACTCCCGCCTCGGGGCAGGGAGCCTTCTGGCTGTCCCCGGGGCTTGCCGACCCCTCCCCCAGGCCCGACCCGCTGTGGGGCGAGGCCGGTGAATCCCGCTTAGCCCCGCGCACAGCTGCTTTCCCGCGGCGCGGCGCCCAACGGCCGCCGGGCTCCGCCGCTGCCGCCGCCGGGCTCCGCCGCTGCCGCCGCCGGGCTCCGCCGCTGCCGCCGCCGGGCTCCGCCGCTGCCGCCGCCGGGCTCCGCCGCTGCCCGCAGCTTCCGAGCATCCTTCGCCGCCGACCCCGAAACTACCGCCCTTTCCGCCCCACGTGGACAAGACAATCCGCCACCCTCCTGCCGCTCTCGTTGGCCGAGGTCCCACGCAGCGACTGCCGCACTTCACGCAGACACCGTGACGACTCAAGACTCCCAGAAACCCCTGCGCCAAAGCCCAAAACCCGGAAGCAAACCCGGGCTTTTCGGGCGCACGTCATAGGCGGAGGCAGCCACCAATCCGCGGAAGCCAAGCTGTACGTTGGCATGACGATGGCGTGGGGCGAAGCCTAGGCGTTCGACTGGACGGGTGTTTGACACCAGTGCTTCAGAGTAGACAGTGTAAACACGGTTTCATACCTTAAAGGACCAATTGCCTAATGTCTCTTCCGTCTTTTCCTTCCCCGACCCCCTCCTAGACTCTTCCGTGGACAGAAAGCTCCGGGTAGCCGACTCCACATCCCGGCGAGCGACAGAGAGCCACCGGCTCCTGCTTCGTTTCTGCTGAACTAGACCCGCGAGTCTAGAGAGTTGGGCTACAGAACTAGTATTTTCATTTAATTGGATTTGAAGAAAGAACAAATACACGGGGGCAGCTACGATCTTTATAAAGGTACCATTCCTACAAAAATATTAGTCTTCAAAGCAAAGGTTATATTTGTATTGTTGGTTTAAACTTTTATTTTTAAAGAAGCCTAAGTTCTAGTGGGAGGGGAGGTGTCACTATTGGAGATTCTTTTATTAACACGATATGGAGCACGTAGAACAGTGCGCCCAACTGCCAGGAGCAGGAAAGATTCCACTGTGCTGTCTTTGCTCTGCTGCCAGTGTCCCACGAGAACAGATCACCATCCTTCAGGTCTCAGCTCAGATGTCATCTCCATGAGTTTTTCCCTCATATCTACATTTTCACCTCCAACACAAAAACACCATCGCATCACCCTTTATTATTTTTTCATAGTACTAAACAATCCTGAACTTAACTCTGTTCATTGTTTACTGCCATTTTTCTCGTCTGAGAGGAAGCATAGCAGAGTCATTAAGAGAAAGAGTTCTACAGTCTGACTCTATTTGAAATTCCAGCTCTCCCCTCTGCTAGCTTGTGACCTTTGGCAGGTTATTTTCCTTTTCTGTGCCCTCAGTTTCCTCATGTACAGAATGAAGATAACGCTAGTCACTACCTTACAATGCTGTAAGAATTAAATGAATACTTATAAAGTGCTTAAAACTGTCTCAACAAACAATACTTGCTAAATGTCAGCTGTTATTAGTATTTTATTATTATTGTGTATCTTCCTGTATTAGAACATAAGTTCCAGAAAAACAGGAACCTTGTCTCTTTGTTCACCTGTATCCTCCGCATATAGAACAGTGCGTGGCACATAATAGGTGCCGAGTAAGTATTTGTTGAATGAATGAATGATTGATGCACTATGAAGTGAAGAAATGAAGTAATAATGACAAGGTGCTGACACCATTACAGAAAATACCCTTGGTTTTTGTTCCAGTGGCCTTTATTAGTTCTGAATTAATGACCCTGATTCATTTAACATCTAGCCCATCACCTAATCTTTTGATAACCAACCATGATTCAATAACCACTCCTGTAATTTCATTAATAGCAACATATCATCAGTCCACGAAATTTAAAGCCTTGACTTAATGGTCTGAAAGTATTAATAAGAAATAAGAAATTTAAAGTGTTAATAAGTATTAAGTAAAAAGTTAATGTAAGTGACTTTAAAGTACTAATAAGAAAAGTACAAAGCTTTTGGCTTAAATGTTTTGAAAGTATTAGAAAAAGAAACTAAAATTAAGTTTACTGAAAACTTAAAATTCATCCTATCAGCTGCCTTTGCTGGCAAAAATCTTATATAACCTCCCAAGAATTCTCATTTTAAACCCATTAATACAAAAATCTATTTGCACCCTTAATTCTCCTGCTAACCCTCTTATACTCTTAATTTTTTATTCCCACTCTGCAACATGATTTCCCACATTCCCCTTTGCTCAAGTCCACACCCCTCTTCCACCCACTTTTCCCTCCTGACCCTCTTTCCCGGGAGTCGATGTTCTGACTTCTCTGGGAAAAGAAGCTCTTCAACAAGGACTACTTATCTCCCCCAGGCAAACCTACCAAGCTGCCTCTGAGTTTGCCCAAACCCTCAGTTTTCCCTGTGTGGTGACCCCAAACCCTCTCCTCTGTTCTCTGGATTCCAAGTTCTCTGGCTTTCCTAGTAACTGGCGTCCTGCTGTATTTCCTGTCTTTCATTGTCTGTGAATCCATCCCCTTCAGATCATTCTTACCAGCTTTTGGGTATGCTGTAGTATATCTTAGCCTTAAAAAATGCTCCTTCAAAAAGAAAAAGAAGAAAAAAAAATTTAGCCTAAACATGCCTACAGTGTAAGCTTCACAAAAGAGAATGAATAAATCATTAAGCAACTGTCAAAAAAAATGCTCCTTCATTTTAATATGACACCGTTACTATTTTAATCAATGTAAAAAGGATGTTTTATGTAACAGCTGCGATTACAAAACTGATTATTCTTATGGCAGGATGTAGGAATTCCAGCTTCAATGCTTATACAAACACTATATCCAGTTGAATTAAACATCCAAAAGAAAAAAAAATAAACATTTAAAAAGGAAATTTAAGAGACTATTTGTACAACCTAGGGTTTGTAAAGACCTTTCGATCAAGGCAAGACACCTAAGAGCTATAAGAGAAATAACTTTAAAATTTTATGTATATAAAAATTTAATTTTATGGTAAAACATGCCCCAAATTAAGTCAAAAGATAAATATTCAATTAGCAGGTAAATGCTGTTATGCCTGTAACATATAAAACTTTACCACTACTAGTACTATTACTAATAGTAATACACATAACAAATACAGCCCAGTAAAAAACTAGGCAAAGAATATAAAGAAGCCATCCAGAAACAGCAATTCCAAATAGACAACAAACATAAAAGACACTCAACTTCTCTATTATGAAAATGAAAGTAAACTAACAATGAATTACCACATTACACCATCAAATTGGCAATAATTCTTTTAAACTAATAATATTATTGAATGGGATTGGGAGAAAGGGGGATAGAGTCAGACAGTGGGGAGGCATTGGCTCCCCATTCCCCTTACAGTAAAAGTCAAAAGACTCACACTAACCTACCAGACTGTCCCATCTAGTTGACCTCCTGTGTTGCTTGTGCCTCTCTTGGTGGTGTTTGAACATAGCTCGTGTCTTAGGGCCTTTGCACTAGCCATTTCCTCAGCCAAGAATACTCTTACCTGTCTTACTCAAGTCTTTGTTCAAATCAGGTCAACCAACCATGACAGCCCTATTTAAAGTTTCAGCCATCCTCTACCTTGGTCCCCAACCTCCTGCACTGCTTATCTCCCTTAACCTGTTCTACTTTTCTCTTTTGTGTAGCACATATCGTCCATGATCCTGTATACTATGATCCTTATTCAATCCTATGTAAATTTATTATTTCTTTCTCTGTCCCATACAGAATATAAATTCTACAAATGCAAGAATCTTTGTATTGCCCAGTGATGTAAGCCAAGCATCTGAGACAGTGCCTGGCACCAATAGGTGCCCATAACGATTTTCAAATGAGTGAATGAGTGAATGAATGAGTTTTAACAGGAAAAAGTGACCTTTTAAGTAAAAGTTAGTCTTAATCTTTTATATTTTAAAGGAAAAAAATAGTTAACATTCTCCTAGTCTGAAATTCAGATTTGCAATGAAGATATGCCAAGACACAGAAAGATTTCTTTTCAGGAAAGAATCTCTAAATGAAAGTCATGTGATTATTAGGGTCTATACATACAATCAAAATTCTAATTCCACCAGCCCCACCCTGAATCCAGTCACAACTCTAATTTAATCCACTTCCCTCCTCTTCTAATTGAATCACTTTCTCCAATTCTGGTAAACCCTTTCATTACAAAGTTACCAGCCCACAAAATGTGAAAATTTTGCTTGAGGCTTTTAGTAAGAAAATGGAGGGAAAAAACTCAATGCTCACAAGTTAGAAATTATACTTAAAGTAGTATAAATGATCAAAATCTTACAACTACAGACTTTCTACGGTTAAAAGAACATATGGGATGTGAACAGATCCCAGAAATGGGTTGCTTTAATTTGTCTGATTTCTCTCAGACTGTTCAAGTACAGTTGGACAATATCCATCATATCATAGACAAATTTTCACAAATGCCTAGGGAGCCTAACTGGTTTTCTTGGCTTCACTGGAGATGGCTGGTAATTATAGATCTGCTTTGGTTATGTAACTGTATTCCTATTATGTTAATGTGTGTGTGCAATTTAATTAGTAGTTTAAGACCTATACATGCTTAAGTTACTCTACAAGAAGATATGTCAAAGAAAAAATCAATCTTCCCATGTTTTCTTCTGCCTGCTACTTCTATAGCTTTTCTTCTTCCTTCCTAATTACAACCCTTAAATAGAATTCGTGCCTCATATCGAATTTACCGAGTATCATAATTCCTCCAAGTGGTAAAGATACCTCAAGACAAATGCTGGGCATAGAAGCCACAGGGCATAAATCTGCAAAGAAGTAAAAAGCTAACCTTTTCAAACAATATTGCCTCTCTCTCACGTACCAACTTCACATTTCCCTGTATGGCCCCGGAAGATGACTGGTTAGCCAGAGACGGGTAAGATTCCTCAAGGGAGGAACAACCTAAGACAGGCACAGTCACAGGGGGGCCATCAGGTGAGAAATTGGGGATCAACAGAGGTGAGGCTTAGAACCTCACCCCCCCTGTTTTGAGACAAATCTTCTGCATCCGTGGATGTTTTATTGCACTTGTCTAGCTTGGATTAACACATAGTCTACAGGCACACACCTGATCATCTACATTTGTTCTCTTACAATACTAAACTATGTTTTCTCCCTTCATCTTGCATCTACCTACCACTTCAGCATTTTATTAAAAATAATAATAATAATAATAATAAAGGGAGAAATGTGGGATCCACATATAAATCAAGTATAAAAATCAAACGAATATTCATATTTGACCTGATTGTTTATAGTTCATAATGCGTGATCAAAACCGAAAGTTTCTGTGATGAATGCCCTTGTACTGTTCACCATGTAAGAACTTATACACTATGTAAGAATTTGTTCACCATGTTAAGAACTTGTTCGTTATGCTTCAGAAGATTGGAGACTGACAAGAATTAGGCTTGGGGTGGATTAATGATTGTGCATTGAGCATTGACTCCTCTATACAGAATTTTATTGTTGTTAACAACCATTTGATCAATAAATATGAGAGATGCCCTCTCAAAAAAAAAAAGTAGTATAAATGATAGCATCTGTTCTATTTTTACCTTAAAAATGATTACATTTCTAATATAAAAAGCTGGTGCTTTAATCTATTTTGATAAGTGAAAATGATAGAAAAATAAAGTAGCTTGCCTTCTACCAACAAATACTGATTTTAATTGAAGATACTTTGGGACCCAGAGAGATGATTTCCTGAGAACAGCCTCAAAATGAAATTTGCTGATGGTCCAGGCTAGATTACTAGATAATATTATAATTTAACCACCTCTTACCCAATCCAAGCATAAAGCTACCTATCACTTGCTGGCCACTCCATGATTACTAAGATAATTAAAAGCAAACATATTTTTAAAAAGTTAAAATGAAAGAACTAAAATATAGAAAATAAATGGATAGAAAAAGACATACCAGGCAAATAGTAAAAAACAAAAAACTTTGTGTAGCAAATTAAGTATTAAAAGTATTCTTTGAGTAGCATTAAAAAGTGCATTGTGGGGCATCTTACTGCATTCCAAAGAAAAATCTAGGAAAACATTAAATCATGAACATGTATGTAACTAATTGCATGGTCTGGAAAAATTTGAAGCAATAATAAAGAATTAAAAGGTAAAATTGACAAATCCGTAATGGTGGAAATTTTTTTTAATGCAATCTCTCCCAGATTAAACAAATTAGCAACATTGATGCATTGTGTGCATAGATACGTATGCTTACTGTATTTATATTTGCATATATATGTCGCATTTATATATGTATATAAAATCCTTCAACCAAAACAAGAGAAATACACATTCTTTTCAAAAAATGTTGGACATTCATAAAATTAAATGTAAAGCGCCCAAATAAACTTCAATAAATGCCTGTGTACTCATTTCTAAATGATATATAGTATTTCTAATTTTTGAACTTTACATAAATGTTCAAATTATTTATGTAAATGAATCGTATGCTTTCTTTTATGTTTTGCTTTTATATAGCTGTTGTATACTATATAGAATTTAAGTGGGCAAAAATACAGAGTGTACTGGGCTGTTTATACTCTGCACCCTGATTCCCAACACCAAGCTACCCCCATGAGGACATCTGGGCCCAACAGCTTGGGAGGAAGAATGATTATTTATTAATTTAAAAAATTATTTCCAGTTTATTCCATAGTTGTTACTTTTCTCAATGTCAATTAAAATATTTTGATTATTTAGCTTCCTTTAATATCATGTATTTTCCTAAAATACTATGTTACTGTACCTTTTTTCTTATTCCTGCGTTTTCACTTATTCCTACCACATATGCTTTTTTTCCCTCTTGACTAGCTTTGCTTTTGCAGGGGTCTATTTTTTTGGATATATTTACCATTAAGCTTTTACAAATACAAACCAATTCATTAATTTCTAATCTTAATGTCACTTATTCCACCAGCTTTTCTTAGATTTATATTATTTGTTCTTTCTAATTCTACAATAAAGTGCTCAATTAAAAAAGGATACACAGTATAATATTACAAATAATGCTACTATGTACATTTTTGTAAACGTGTAGAGGTGCACGGGTATACATTTCATTTATCTATCCCATCAGCGGGTTGAGTTCTCCTTGTTCTGTAATCTCACCACACTTGATATTGTCCAACTTTTCAATTCTAGGTAATCTGGTGGGTTTATAGTGATACCTTACCGAGGTCTTAGTTTGCTTTTCCTTCATTGCCTATCAGTTTATTTATGTTTATTGTTCACTTGAATTTCTTCTGTGGGATATCTGTTTAAGTCTTTCTACTGAATTATCTTCTTTTTAGACTGATTTCTATGAGTTCTTAATAGTTTGGGCACCAGTTCTCTGTCACTTATTTGTGCTACATATATATTTTCCACTTCTTGGCTTTTCTTTTTGGTATATTTTGATCTACAAAACCATTAATATTAGGGTAATTCAGTTTACCAGTCTTTTCCTTTTTGCTTAGTGCATGGTATTTCTTAAGAAATTCTTCCCTACTTTGAGGTTACATTGGTATTGTCAGATACTATCTTCTGAAGGATTTATAGTCATGCCTTTCACAGGCCCATCAGAAATTCGTTCTATGTGTGGTGTGCTAGAGGTTCTTGGAATAATCCTGTGAAGCAAGCCTGGCCTTGTCCCTCTCTTCTGAGTGCTGGGCTCTTCTTGGCCCTTTGTGCTTAAATATAAAATCTTAAATGTCATGTTTTACAAAATTACTTTTGGGATTTTGACTGGGATAACTGAATCTCAATTTAAGAAGAAATTGACTTCTACAATATTGAGTCTTCAAATCTACTAACAGGTTATGTCTTTCCATTTATTTAGGTATTCTTTAATTGCTTCTAAGTAAATTTATATTATTGTTTCCATAGAAATCTTGTAAATTTTTGTTAGCTTTAGCCTTAGGTGCTGCTCAATTTTTAATGGTTTAATAAGTGGCGTCTTTCTTAATTTGATTGTCCAATTGTTGCTGGTATATGTAAGTATAATTGTTTTTTATATATTATATTTTAAATGCAGAGACCTTGCTAAACCTCTTACTAATTAAAAGTTAACTCAGAATTCTTTGGGATTTTTTATGTAGACAGTCATATCTATGAATAAGGATAGCTTTCTCTCCTTCCCAGTCTTTTTCCCACTCCTGTTTTCCCCTTGCTGCCTTATGTCAGGTAGGAACATCCAGTGAGATCATAGGCTTCCTTGTCTTCTTCCTGATCTTAGCAGGAAAGCTTTCAAATTTTCATTGTTCAGTATGATTTTTACTGAAGGTTTTGGGTCAGTGCATTTTATTCAATTAAAATTTCCCCCCACAATTTTTAGTTTGCTAAATGGATAACGAATTTTTTCAAACATTTCTCAGCATCTAATGAGATTCTCTTTTAGTCTGTTTGTGTGTATTATTATATTAATTTATTTAACTGTCAAATAAACTTTCATTCCTGAAATAAACCCATCTTGATCATGATGAATATATTGCAGGAATCTGTTTCCTCAGATTCTATTTACGACTTTTGCACCTATGTTCCTAAGTGAGATGGGCCCATTATTTTCCTTTCTCATAGTGTCTTTATTTGAGACTTCTTTAATAAAGTTTATATTATAGAACAAGTTGGAAAATACTTTGTATTCTAGTGCATGATATTTCTTAAGAAATTCTTCCCTACTTTGAGTTTACATTGGTATTGTCAGATGCTATCTTCTGTCTAAGCTTGGAAGTACTTCTTCCTTGAATGTTTGGTAAAATTTGCTGGGCCTAGGTTTTCTTTGTTTAGAGAGTTTTGACTAGCACTTCAGTTTCCTTGATGGTTATAGATATACTCAGTGTTCTATTTTTTCTTTTGTCAATTTTGCTGTTATGTTTTTCTAAGAATTTACTTATTTCACCTGAATTTTAAAATATATTGGCTTAAACTTGTCACACTATACTTACTAAATGTTTGTTTACATGTGCAGCATCTGTAGTGATAACTGCTTTATCTTTTCTGTTATTAGTGTGACTTTGATCTCTGGTCTTTCCCATTTGCACCAGAAGTTTGTCAATTTTGACTTTTCAGAAAGCCAACTTTTACTTTGTTCCTCTCTATTTCATCAATCCTGGTATTTTTATTATTTTCTTTCTTCTACTTTCTTTGCTGTATTCTTTTTCTAACTTCTAGAGAAGTTAGATGCGTAGTTCATTTAATTTTCCAGCCTCCTATCTTTTCTTAGATATTGATTTAAGCCTATAAATCTCCTTTACTATTGCGTACCAACATCTCACAGGTTTCAGAACATAGAATATTTGCTCTCATTTAAAGTATTTCCTAATTTCCACTTTTACTTGTTTCTAGTTAAAGTTTTATTTAGAATGTATTTTTAATTTTACAAAATTGGGAATTTTTTCTAGTTATCTTTTTAGAAGTAATTTATAACTATTTTATGGTCAGAGAACCTGCTTTCCATCCTCTTACATTTGTTAAAACTTGTTTTATGGCCACAGTTTTACAGTCAATTTTGTGAAATTTATCACGTACTTGAAAAAAATTCGATTCTGTAGTTTGGGAGTACAGAAGTTCAATATATGCCCATTAGGTCAATTTTTAGATTGCATTACTCAAATATTCTGTTGTTTTTCAACTACTTGATTAGTTAGTAGAGTCCTGATTTATGTCTGATTTCCCTTGGTCCCTGTTAGTCTCAAAAGTGTCTGAAAGTGATAAATGATAGGATGTAACTTAATGTTAAAGTTTAGAGCCACTCTAGTTAAAGTCCGAAATGAGGGTATAATTTCTACTAAGTCAACTATCAACATTTTACTGGAGATTATTTCTAATTATATAAGACTGCCATTCCTGCCCAGCTACAAAAAGAAAAGGAATAAGAGCTATGACAACTGGAAAAGAAGAGGTAATAATTTTTGTATTTTTTTCAGAAAATATCATCTATACGAAAACCTTTGAATCAATGGTCAAGCTAGCAAACTAATAGAAAACAAGTGTAAGTTTTGGAAAGAGATATAAGATCAATAAATAATAAAAATTAATAGAAAAAGTGTCCATTTACAAAGCACTCAAAAATTATAAAATTCCTAAGAATATATCTAAAGAAACATACATTATCATGGGTAAAATTCTGGAACTTTATAAATACATATAAGATCTGAATAAGTAGAGGAATATACCAATTAATTGATGGGCATGCCCAATATGGGAGCTATGTCCACCCCAAATTTATTTTAACTTCATACAATTTCAATTCAGATCAACAGGATTTTTATGGAAATTGGCAAATTTATTCTAAAATGAATACTGATATTTAGCCCTACTAATTCTAAATATGAATAAAGACATGGGGACTTGCCTTATGAAGTATCAATATTAAGTGTAAAGCTACAATAATTAAAACTATAGTTTTGGCACAGAAATGGGCAAATTAGTGGATTTAAATGGAGCGTCTACAAAGAGATCCATGCTTATATTTAAACTTGGCATATAAAAGTGGAGTATTCCAACTTGGTGGGGAAAATGGTGGTAGACAATTAGATTTATACCAAAAATCCTAACAACCATACATATCCCTACCTCCCAATAACAACACAATTCTAAATGGATGAAACAAAGATGAAAAACAAAGAAAACAATGAAAATGAATCTTTGAGACTTCATGAAAGAGTGGATTACTTAAACAGGAAGGGAACAAATCACAATAGAAAAGATGAATAAATGATTGTGCTTTAATTTTCAAAATAATTAAGACACCAAATATTTGCTACAATACAATAGAGAATTAGTATCCCAAATATTTATAAAATTTTATAAATCAGAAAAAAAACAACTTAACTGAAAAAATGAGTGAAGTATGTAACCAGTAATTTACAAAACTAAAACCCAAAAAAGGCCATTAAATCTATGAAAAAGCACATCACCAGAAAATAGGCAACATATTAATATAAAAGGAGATAAATTATTTTGCCAATCAAATCACCAACAACTAAAAAATTGACATCAAGTACATCTGGGGGTGTGGAGAAAGAAACTCCTCTGCTAGTGAGTGTTAATTAGGAAAATCACTAGGTAAAGCAACTTGACATTGTATAACAATATACAAAATGTAATTTTTATTATTTCTACACTACCTAAAAATACAGTGGTATAATTTCTATGCCAAATAAAAATAACGCTTAAGAAGATCTACCCTACATAAATTATCACATATAATTACAAGGACACATATAGAATGTTTTTAATGCAGCATTGTTTATGGCAAAACACTGGAACAAATCAAATACTCCCCAATAGAGAAATACATCAATAAAATATATTCTTAGGACAGACTACATGTGTAGGTATATATAAATACATATCTTGAATCTGTTAGTGTTGAATTTAAAAATTGCACAAGTGTTAGCATATTTGGTATAAAATCATTTATATAAAATAAAAATAGATGCACAAAACAGTACTCTGTATTAGTATATGATGCACATGCACACACAAAAACATCCACAGAAAATGTACTAAATCCACGTTGCTAGGGAGGAGAAAGAAATTAGGATTTGGGGTTTGAATCTGAAAGGGACTTCTTCACTTCAAGTATTTATTTCTTCTATTTAAAAGTACTTGCTGCAGGGACAAGACCCCTCAGGATGTCTATTCTCACTCGTTCTATTAAGCATTACACTGGAGCTTCTAGTCAGGGCTGTTAGGCAACAAAAAGAAATTAAAGGCATTCAAACTCGGAAAAATAAAACTGTATTGATACATGAAATGATGTGATGTAGAGAAAATCTTAAGGAACCACGAAAAAACTATTAGACCTAATAAACAAATTCAGTAAGATTGCAGGATACAAGACCATTATTCAAAAATCAATTGCTTTCTATACACAATGAAAATTCTGCAAAGTTAATCCCATTCACAATAGCATCAAAAAGAATAAATGTTTACGAATAAACAAAAAAGTACAACACTTCTACTGTAGAAATTATAAAACATTGTTAAAGAGCTAAATAAATGGAAAAGCATTACATATTTATGGATCAGAAGACTTAATACTGTTAAGATGGCAATAATTACCAAACTGATCTATAGGTTCAGTGTAATCTCTATTTTTCTTCTGACTCCCCACCCCTAATCCCCAGAAATTAAAAGCTGGTTTTAAAATTGATATGTAAACATAAATGACCCAGAATAACCATAAGTCTTAAAAAAGAATTTTAAAATGTGGATGACTCACCCTTCTCCATTTCAAAACCTTAATATACAAAACTATACAAAGCTATAATAAGACACTGGTATAAAGATAGCTATGTAGTTGAATGGAATAGAATTGAGAGTCTGAAATAAACCCTTATATTTGTGGGCAACTGATTTTAACAAAGGTTTCAAGACAACAGTGAAAGAATAGTCTTTTTAACGAATGTTGCTGAAACAACGCATATCTACCTACAGAAGAATGAATTTGGATCTCTACCTCATGCCATTCACAAAAATGAAGCCAAAATTGGTTACAGACCCAAATGTAAGCTAAAACCAGAAAACTCTTAGAAGAAAACATAGGAGTATATCTGCATGACCTTGAGCTAGGCAATAATTTCTTAGATAAAACACCAAGAGCACAAGCAATAAAGAAAACTGATAAATTGGACTTCATCAAAATTTAAAACGTGCACTTCAAAAGACATAAGAAAGTGAAAAGATTACCCACAGACTTAGAGAAAATATTTGCAAATCACATATTCAACAAAGGACTTATAACCAGGACATATAAAGACTTCCTGCAACTCAAAAAGACAAGTAACTCAAAAAAATGAGCAAAGTATTGGAATAGAAATTTCTTCAAAAAATATATATGGCCAATAAACATAGGGAAAAATGCTCAGCATCATTAGTCATTAAGGAAATGCAAATCAAAACCATAAGACTTCATGCTGACTAGAAGTGCTATAAAAAAAAAGACAAAAAGACGTGTTCGTGAGGACATTGACAAATTGGAACCCTCATATATATTTGCTGGTGGAAATTTAAAATGTTGCAGGCACTTTCAGAAAATGCATAAGTTTCTCAAAACATCAAACATAGGGTTGCTATATAACACAATTCCATTCCTAGGTATCTAACACAGGAAAAATAAATGTCCACTTAGAGATCTGTACATGAATGTTCATAACAGTATCATTCATAATAGCCAAAAGAAAAGCTAAAAAGAAACACAACTGTGTCCACAGACTCCAAAAGGCTTAGGACTGCATGGCACTGGCTACGTCTGGATGTGGAAGGAGGCTAAGGAAGATTTGATGAAAGTCTAAGAAGCAGTTGGAGCCTCAGACTCCCTCGCATTCTCTCGTAGCAGGATAAACTGCTCCTCTCTCATCTTGATGGAAAACCAAGTTTCATTTCCTAGAGCAAGTGGAGAAGGTAGTCTCTGAACTGAGAATTTCCAGGAACCACAGGCAGTGTAGTTGTCATAGGGAAAACAAATTGATTTGGTGAGTTTCACAAGTTGGATATTGGAAATTTCAGGATCTTTTTCCATGTGGTGGGGAAGCCAGGCCTGTCCCTTCCCGGAAGAAGATTGGAAGATCCTTCACTCTTGCATATGACCAGCTCTTAGAGGTGCCAGTGTCAGCGTTTCACCCAGGACACAGCCCAGCCAGATCCATTCAGGGAAGCATCATCCCCAAACCTATCCAAACACCCAGTTTTGAATCAGCTTCTTTTTGTGCTATACTCATATATGAACCAACTACTAAGGATCATCACACATTAGAGGAAAGCCTTACATCTGAAAGATAGAAAACAAAATGAAAAAAAATGTAAAAATAAATTTCAAAGAAACAGACCATGCACGTGGAAAAAAACACTTCAAAGCCATTGACATTTTAGTATTTTCAGAGAGACTAAAGAAGTGCACCTGTGAAACAAGAACAGGACAATAAGACTGGGGGGAAAGGGTGGAGAAAGGTACATATACACAAAAAAAGCTAAGGGATCAGAAATGACCTGTTGGAAATTAAAATTTTGATAGGGGAAATGAAAAAGACACAATTGAAGGAGCTGGGGAAGTAAAGAGGAGGGCATTCTTCAAAAGAGAGAGTGTAATGATAAAGGGATAGAAAACTGGGAGAAGACAAGATACAAAAATTAAGGTCCAATCCATGAGGTCCAATATCCAAATAACAGGAGTTAATGTGCATAGGAAAAATGTAGAGGAAGTCATCAAAGTAACTTAAAATATATCTTAAAACCAAAGCACCTGAACTTTGAGACTGAAAAAATTTAAGAACACTGGGACAGCAAAAAGCTTCTACAGAGAAAACATAAAGTGAACAGATCATATATAGAGGCCTGTGGACCACTTTCATCTTCCTTATTCCTCACACCATACACACAAGACAATAAAGCAAATTAATAAAATAAACCAGTTAGAATGAAAGGTATAATTAAAATTGGAATTAAAGGTAAAATTAATGTATAAAAAGGAAAAACCATGAGGTGATACTTATTTACCTCTGGACAGGGAAGTAACTTACTGAATATGAAAGACATCACAAAGGAAAAGATAAACAGCACCATAAGCATTGAAATGTATGTCAAAAACATTTGAAATGAAATAGAATTAGTTATAAACTAAATGGCAAATTGGGAAAAACATATGAGCTTATATAACAAAGGCTTATTTTAATATGTAAAATATTCATGAGCAATATTTAAATAATTATGTAAAATAACATGTAGATATGCATATGAGTAATATGTAAAATGTTAGTATAAGTAGATGAGAAAAAAAAGCACTAGAACCCCATTAGAGAAAAATGGGTAAAAGATATGAAACAATACTTATGATGAAATTCAATGGGTGATAATTGTGAAAGAAAAAAGCATCCTTCATGGTAACCCAAGAAAGGTAAATTAAAACTTGAGCTACACTTTTTCACTTACCAAATTAGGAAAGCTTTTTTTTTTTCCTCTTAAGTGAAGTTAGTCAGAGGTTAGAATATGAAATGACATATTCTTTCTGAAAAGTTTTGGCAATGTGTTAGGATCTTAAAAATATTTAAATACTAAAATGCAGTAATTCCATTCTTAGATAAGTTATTCCATTCCTTAGACTGTTATTACTAGTCTAAGGTATTTCATTCATTCAACCAATATTTTAGTGTATATATTGCTTTAGGTACTGAAATACAGGATAAATATAAGTGATCAGTAATAGTCATGGGAAAGTAAAAAAATAACTGTCCAATAAGAGGGGGAAATTGAGCCATTTGCCTTAATAAAATAGAATTTATTTAGCCACCAAATATTATGGCTATAAATTATTTTCAATCAACCATTACATCTCCCTGCCCAGCCTATAGGCACTGGCTGTCAAGGGACCCCATGATTGTCTACTGGGAGACCCCAAGAACACTTAAACAGCACAAGAGGCTTCTGTGCTCTCCTTACCTTCCCTGTATAAGACCCCAAGGACCCAGTTTGCTGGGTAGATTTTCTAACTCGAGAAGAAAGTTTTTGTTGAACACAATTTAGATATTGTCAGCAGAGACAGTGACCAATGCCTGAGGCATTTTGTCAAACAACCCCCATTCGAGATAATAGAATTGAAATATGTACGCATGAAAGTCAAAAAGTCTTTCCTGCTATCCTGAAATTGGTGTGCAATCTGGACACTGAAGTGAAAGGGACTTTTAAATTTATTCATTTCACTCCTCACCTTCTCTAGCTGAAAACACCCCCCCACCCACACACACATACACATACACACAAGGAAAGGTCAGAGAAATTATTTTTAAGACACAGAGAAAAGACTTGGTAATTTCTAGAGATCCATTAAGTTTAAGAGACCAGGCATTATTTTTTAATCATTCTGATAAGACAATACCTTTCCGCCACTGTAAGAACTGTCAAGTTTCCTTAGATAAAGAACTTCTATGTTGCTGTGGATACCAAGGATAAGGATATAATGTGTATCTGCAGGGAAAGTGTATTTATTGATTCTCAACCAGTACCTGTAGCCCAGCTTGAAAGAAGCAAGCAAGCAGTCTCATGGTTACAGCAAGCAGCTGGGATCAGAGAAGTGACACATTTGGCTGGAATATTGAAGGATTACTATCTTTGTACCTGGCAAATTCTGAGCAGTTTTGTTTTGAGTGTAGAGTTATATTATTCTAAGCAATATATGCTTGTTATATATACTAGTTATTATATATAACAAAAGATTATTACCTTTTGTTGCTCAATAGATGAAGACAAATGTATACACACATATAATAGATATGAAATCCATGCCTCATTCATCCTAGAATCCTTAGAAATGCACACAGGAAATAATCTAGTTTATAAAACAGATACAAAGTGCTTAACTCAAAGATTATTTCAATTGTATATTCGATATTTCAGTAAGAAATGAGGTCTTGTGTAATATTCAGTCACCATTTATTATTTCTTAAGGGAAAGGCCCTTAGCACGGTATTTAAGCTTTTGATATTTAGCTCTCCTAAATTGCCCATTCTTCCCATTTCTTTAGAGCAAGTTTTCAAATAGAATGGAAAATTTGATTACATATTCCAAAGAAATATTTGAAGAATTTATAAAATATCATTATAGAAGAATTTTAAGATTATAAAATTAGGGTGAGTAGGGAGCCTATGACATGATACTATCACAGGGCGATCCCGGCACAAAGCAGCCAAGGTCTGGCTTGCGTGGCGACAGCTAAGTAGGAGAGGAAAGCAAACTGGGTCCTTGGGGTCTTATCCAGGGAAGGCAAGGAGAGCACAGAAGCCTCCTGTGCTGTGCAAGTGTTCTTGGGGTCTCCCAGTAGATAATCTTAGGCTCCCCTGACAGCCACTGCCTATAGGCTGGGCAGGGAGATGTAATGGTTGATGAAGGTGAGTAGGATAACTGTTTTACCATTTGTAGAAATAGACATCTAAAGGAGGAAATTAGTTTCAGAAGAAAGATTATCAATTTGTACTAAAGTTAATTTCAGGGGTGTAGTGGACCTACCTAAGATAAAGAAGGAAAGCAGAAGCTTAGGAGAAAGTCAGTATTAAGGAAAGCTATAACAATAAGTAATACTTGTAAGGAGAGAAAGTGCAGTACTAAAGAAAGCTATCAACATAAATAGGGAATTTAAAGGGAGAAAGAAAAAGAATTTAGGAGAGATGTTCCCTGCATCTGTGGCAAGGAAAGGAAGTGGAACTAAGGAGGAAGAGGAAGAACCAGGCAGTTAAGAGCAACGTCAGGGAGGTCAGAGGCCTTTAGGAGCAAGAAGGTGTCTGTGAACCAAAGATGTGCAGAGATCAAGTGTAGCCCCTGGAGCGGCATTTGGGAGGAAACAGCTCGATGATTTGTAGCCATCAGTTTAGGCGGAGAAGTGGGGGCAGAAGCAGGTGAGAGAGGGGAGGAAATGCGTTTGTGGATGCAAACTATTTTCATGTATGTTTTCAACATGTTTGGTATTGAAATGAAGGTGAGAGGGAAGACGGCAGCTTAAATCAGGAAATAGACTTGATAACTGATGATTTAAGAGACAAAGATGACTGTGATATTTAATTGACTGTGTCCTGGAATAAGGGGGAGGTGTTGATTTAAGGAATTTAACAGAAGAGATAGCCATGGAGAGAACAGAAAAAGTTCTAGAGATGGAGAGCACAAGCTGTTGAATTAAATATGCATTTCTCTACATTTCATTTTCTACTTCACTGATTGGGGTTAATAATATGCCAACTTCATAAACTACCTGTGGGGTTTCAATGAGATATTATATAGAAAGTGCTTAATAAAGGGCCTGGCAAAGTGAAGTGCTAAGGTAACTTGCTATTCATATTATGTAAGGTATAATCTAGAAGTGCTCAACAAGAACTACAAGAGGTGGAAGAAGAGATGGTGCTTTATTGGGTCAGTAAGGGAAGATATGGGATCAAGTGGATGTGCCTGAGAAAGGATGGAATTTAAGGACAAAGATGGAAGGGAAATATGGGTGAAATAATGGTGGAAGAGGAGGGCAGTTTAAAGTTGAATAGCATAAAGTAAAAGGGAAAATCTGAAGATATCAGTAAGACAGTTACAAGATCTCCTTGTGGAGTTGCCAATAGTTCCCAATAAGGTACAGGGGCTGTTACTATTTTACTCTGTGGCAGGCAAGCTGATCTTTTGAAGACTTAATGGGGAGACTGCAGGGCAAGGAAGATTAAACGCATAGACCTCTAAAGGGAATGGGGTTCCCTCCTCCTGGAGCTCCTCCTCACCCCATTTCCTTGGCCTGACTTTCATCTCCCCATGGCTCTGTGCAGACCCCAGTACCAATGGTGTTTTGTGCCCTGACAACGGTGCTGTCTTTACTCTACTTTCCCTCCCATCCTGGCAGCTTTCCCAGGGAAATCTTTCCATTCCTAAGGCCCTGAAATTTGTATTATCTTCAGACCCCACAAAACCTGGATCTGCTCTTGGTTTCTGACAAATTTTCAGAGAATTTGTCCAGAACAAGTAACTCACAAATTCCCAATAATTCTGTAAGGTGACTCCAGGTGGATTCGGACTCTCTAGGAAGTCTCCATTGATTTCATACACCAACTTAAGATAGGCGTAGGCATGTTTCTCCTCTTAACAGGTGTGTCTTTTATTCCGAGGTCTCTCATTCCTTTGGGGCTGCTTTCTGGGGCAAAGGAAAGGCTTGCTCTCTGAGACCCTTGCTTGTGGCTTTTGTAAGACTATCAGACCAATCCCTGCTGCAGACCTGAGCTCTAGTCTCTGTAACTCTGGCTGTGGAAGGAAGCCATTTGTTTGAGCTTACAAGTTTGTTATTTTTAAAATATGACTTCAGATTTGTTGAGGGTTGGCAGTCCTTTCCCTTTTCTATTTTCTTATAAATCTCAGAAAAAAATTCAGGCAAAACACCATCAATGTTTTCTGGGCTTTTAACACTGAAAAGTATGCTATTACTAGAACAAGGAAGAGTAGTTCAATTGGAAGAGCTGGTTGGATAGCTGATTGGATTCAGTTGTGATTAGGGATGATGGGATTGGGGTGGGGCTGATTTGATTAGAATTTTGAAGAGACTTATAAATCCTGATCAGCAGTATGTTTCATTTGGAGAGGTTTTTTTGAGAAGAGTATGTTTTCTTCAGAGAAAATAATCTTTTAAAAATAATCTTTTAATTTTATCCTAAACAACTACCAGAGGAAACCTCACTGAAAAGATATTTAAGCTCAGCCTTGAAGGGGTAGGGGAGCTGCCTATGTGTAAAGAGCATCAGGTAGGAGGAGGAGTGCAGGCTCTTCTGAGACAGCCAGGAAGAGAAAGTCAGGGGAAGGGGTGATGGCGGCCCAGACCATGCAGGGATGTTCAGAATATCTGGAGGATTCTAAGTAGGATGGAGTAAGCATGTCCAAAGTTTAAGGTGAAACAGCATATTTGTAGAGAGGAAAAAAGAGGAAATTAGGACCACTTGAGATCTTGCTGAGAGTTTGCTTATGTATCAATTTTTCTACCTTAAACAAGACGTTTCTCTTGTTTCAATGTTAAGGATACTTGCTATTTGTTTTTACATTGAAACACTTTATTTTACTGTAGAAATTTTTCTAAATGGTTTTCAAGTAAAAAGTTTTCAAATCATGAATGAATGTTCAATTTTGTGAAATCCTTTATTGGTCCCTATAAGATGTTACTTTTTCATTTCCTTCATTAATATTCTGATTATGTCATTAGATCTTGTGAAGCTGAATCATCCTTGCATTCCTGAGATGCAGTCTATTTGGTCACGATGTATTTTTCTTTTAGCAAATTGCTTTATTGGGTAGATAACATAATATTTAGCAAGCTTTCATTTATGCTTTATTTTGTTGTCCTTTTCCAGTTTTGCTATAAGTATAGCCTCATCTGAGTAGCTTTACAACCTTTTCTATAGCATGAAAGATTTGTATCAGTTATTTTCTTAAAAATTTGCTAGGTTCACCTATAAATGCTGTGTCTCAGGGTTTTTTAGGGGTCATACTTTGATCCAGATTCTTATTTGGGACATTTGAGCTTTCTTGTTTTTTCTTGGATCCATTTTGTGTATGTTTCCTCTCCAGAAAATTGTCCTTATCTGTTGAAAATGTTGCTGTCACATGCTCGTATGATTCTCGAGATTTAGAAAAATTCTCTACCAAATTACTAGATCTGTGCACTGTTTAATTCCTAGTATTATTTCGACTTTCTATCCTTATCAGTTATGCTCACGGTTTGTTGCATTTCTTAGTCTCTTCAAATGATATTTTTGGCCATCATCCTGTTTTGTATTATTTTTCATTAATTTCATCTTTATTATTTATTTCTTTACTCCTTCCATTTCCTAGCTTCTTCAATCAAATGTTTAGTGCATTTATTTTCACTCTTCCTTTTCCTTTTAATACAATGAAACATGTCTCTTAGACTTCAGTGCTTCTCACTCTAAACTGTTTTTAAATAAACACATGGAAGTTTGTGAAAATCATAACAGCTGGATGAATTATCATAATTAGCTATTGTGATGGTTGTTAACCAGTACGTAGATTCCAAACAAAAGTTACTCCAGAGACCCCCTCGTGCTCCCACTCACAACCACTTTCTCAAAGTGGCACTGCTCTGACTTCTAACACAAATTACTTTACCTTCTTTTTTATATATACTTATATAAAAAGATGAAATTTTATGTAAAATTGGAATGGATTTGATATTCTTTTAAGTCTGGATAATTTTGCCCAGTATCATGTTTGCAAAATTATCCCTATATGCTCATGTAATTTGCAGTGCTCTATTGTATTCCACTGTAGGACTGTACCACAATGCATTTGTCCATTCTACTGTTGATGGACATTTGGGTTGTCTCCAGTATTTGCTACTAAAAATAATATTGTTATGAGCATTATTGGAGCTGACTTTCCATGCACAGCTGTACAGATTACCTAGACATGTGGTAACAGTTGAATCACAGCACATGCGTATGTCCAATTTTACACATGCATAAGTTCAATTTTAGTAGATACTGTCCAAATAGTTTCCCAAAGAATGATTTCCATTCTGAGGGTATGAGAATTCCCATTGTTCCACATCAACACCATGTCCTATATTGTCAATCTTATAAAATTTTATCCTTTCTTTGAGTGTGGGATAATATTCCATGGCGGGATCCCATGGTATTTTACTTGTAGCTCCTGAATAACTTTCTCCAAACATTAATGTTTAATCTTTTGTATTCTTTCTTCTAGGTTTTCTTTTAAACACTGTCCTTAAGAGACTACATTTGGAACACCATACACCCAGGACTGGTAAGTCAGGAGGCCTCAGAGAACAAACCCCAGTGCCAGCTCAGGAACATCAGTTGTACGTTCAGCCTCCTGTATCAGTCAAGAGCAAAGCTTCTGCCCAGAGGGCAGTCTCCTGGTCAATCAGCAAGCCCAAAAACATTAGCATCTCATTTGCATCAAAGTCCACGGGTAGTTCCTGTTGACTCAAAGGCACTCAAACCAATTTTGGAAAAACAGCATTTTCCACCATCCTCAACTATCCAGACCATACCTGAAGACTTGAGAGTTTGTTGTTCATTATAGAAGCTATGAAGTCTCAGGCAAACTGTATCCAAAACCCAAATTGTGCAATCATGACCTTCTACCCCACTGAAGAAGAGTTTTAATGACTTTGATAAATATATTGTCTACATGGAATCTCAAGGTGCACACCGAGCAGGTGTGGCCAAGATAATCCCCGCAAGGGGTGGGAAGCCAGGAAGACCTAAGATGGCATCAGTGACATCCTAATCCCCAGTACTCTTGGGCAGGGCTGGTGTGTTCACTCAATTCCACAAGAAGAAGGCGGCGATGACGGTCAGGAAGTACAGCCACTGGGCCAACAGTGCTAAATATCAGGCACCACCGCACTCAGATTCTGATGATTTGGAGCGAAAATACTGGCACACCCGGCTCTATGGTTCACCAATCTATGGCGCTCACGTCAATGGCTCCTTATTTGATGAAAACACTAAGCCGTGTAACCTCAGACACCTGGGAACCATTGAGGACCTGCTGGAGCAGGAGTACAGGGTGGTCATTGAAGGCGTCAACACATCCTACCTGTACTTTGGCATGTGGAAGACCACGTACGCATGGCACACAGAGGACATGGACTTGTATAGCATCAACTATGTGCACTTATTTTAATGGGCTGGTTATATTGTGTGATATTGGTGAATGATTTGGGGGGATGCTTATTAGGTCCTGGCTGGCTGGCTGGGAGGGGGGATTTGGTTTGCCAGCCGTATCTAAGGATGACTTGGTAGAAACCACCTGGGAAACTGTGTACATGGCTGGGCAGTGCAACCCAAGTTGCTGGGAGAGATGAGCAAGCACAGAAGAGCCATTGTCTTTGCTCTGAGTCTCCACTTCCTTTTCAACACTATATATTTCACATGGTTAATTCATTGATTCATCCCAATAAGCAAGTCCACTACTAAACGAACATGACACCATCAATTGGCAACATGTGCTGTGAAGTAAAGGGGATAGGATGACAGAGCAGAACGGGCAGGGCTGGCCTTCTGCAGGTGACCAGGGAAAGCGTCATGGAGCAGGAGACCTTCCGGAGACCCAGTCGGCAAGTAGGAAGGACCAGAGCTGACTCTCACTTAAAGGAAACAGCAAGTATAATAGACCTCATGTGGAACTTGAAGTTTTTGTTTCCTTGGGTATAGAAAGGAAGCTCATTTGTGTCTGGGGCAGAGGAAGAGGGAGGGAGGCAGGGTCTGAGATACACAGGCGCTTGTGGTTCATGTGAAATATCTGAATTTTTTCAACTTGAAATGAGAAGGCATTGGAAATTTAGAACAGCACTTGACATGAAGTGATTTACACATTTAAACCATCTTCTTACTTCTGTGAACAAGGTGGGGCAGGACTAATAGAACATCTTAAGGAATATAAGTGAGTTACTTAGACTTAAGGATAAGTACTGAAATGCACTTAGGTGGACAGCTGAGAATCAACTTTGGATATGAAAATTTCTCCTAGGAAATTATTTTTAGTGTGTTCGAGGCTAGAAAACATAACCCTCCCATTAATGCAAGCTTGATTTGAGAGCTAATCCCCAATTTTTTGATCAAGCATTTGTCATTTTAAATCTTGTGCTAAGAAAGAAAACAGAACCTCCCAAACTTTGCTCTGCCATTCACAGCCTAGATGGAATCACCTTGGCTTTTCAGAGGGTTCAAAGAGTTGCTGTGAGGCAGAAAGGGGCCAAGTGTGAAGCACTGATCTGGGGGTTGCAGGCCACCAGTTTTATCTGACCGTCAGATGCAAAAACCTGGGATCCAGAAAGACAATAAGGAGAAAGTGATGGGTCAACTATTTGCATCAGGTTGGTTTAAATTAAGAAACATGAGTGTAGCTTCCCAGCAGACAGTGATCATCAGGCTGACAATGTTGTAATTTGCAGGAGAGGCAAGTGATCATGCTTGCAGAAGGGCCAGGGGAGGCTCGACAATAAAGTCTGGAGACTTCAATATCCTACTTTCAATAATGGATACAACAGCTAGACAAAAACATAAGGAAATAGAGACAGGAACAGAGGACATGAACAACACAATAAACCAATTGTATTGAATTGATATGTAGACACTCCACATGACAATAGCCAAATGCACATTTTCCTCCAGGGGAAGTGAAATTTCTTCAAGATAGATTACATGAAAGGCCACAAAACAAGTCTTAAAATTTAAAACAATGGAACTCATTCAACAATGAAATAGAAAAAAGAAAAACTGTGCATAAATCTTGGAGCTGAAGAACACTGGGGCTGCACTGAAGAATTCAATAGAGAGCTACAACAATAAACTTGACCAAGAAGTAAACTAGAAGATAGTGAATTTGAAATTACCTGGTCATAAGAGCAAAAAGAAAAAGGAATAAAGAAGCGTAAGGAAAGCCTACAAGACTTAGGTGAAATCAACAAAAGAAACAATATATGCACTATGGGAAACATAGAAGACAGGAAAGAGAAAGGGATATAAAGTAAATTTAAAGCAATAGTAGCTAAGCCTCCCAAACATGGAGAATTCAGAAATGTACATCCAGACACATGAGGCCCAACTGACCCGGATAAGTTGAAGCCATAAAGGGCGACACTGACACACATGAAATTTCATTTTAAAGAGTCAAAGACAGTAAATGCTGTGAGCCACTGCCACTGTTACCCGCGGCAGAGCTGCAGGGCCTGCCCTCCCCTGGCACCTCCCTCCTCTCCTGCTCTCACTCCTCTGGAGCCAGGACTGCAGCAAGGAGTGTGGTGGCGCCCCTTTCTGTCCTTCGCTTCCGCTCTGGGCGGCCCACGATGCTGAGCTGCCCCGGCTCCAGCCCGAGATGAATGCTGAGGCAAAGGCCCCCAGTTCAGCATCCTCCTGGCTACCAACTACTACAGTGGTGCTCACTATAAACAATACCCATCCAGCACAAGCAACGTTTATTCCTACTGTGAGTGCCGTGAAAAGAAGACAGAAAACTCCACCATGAAGAAGGTGAAATTCAAGGAAACAGTGTTTTATGGGCTGCAGTACATTCTTAATAAGTACTTTAAAGGCAACGTAGTGACCAAAGAGAAATTCTAGGATGCCAAGCAGGTGCGGAGAGCATTTCCAAGATAATTAATGTCTTAAATGAAAAGGGATACAACTACATTCTTGAGAAATATGATGGCCATATTACAATAGAAATAAAAGCTGTTCCCAAGGGCTGTTATTCCCCAAGGAAATGATGCTCTTTGTAGTGGGAAACACAGATCCAGAGTGTTACTGGCCTCCAAACTGGATTGAGAATATTCTTGTTCAGTCCTGGTATCCAGTCACAGGGGCCACACATTCCAGAGAGCAGAAGAAAATTTTGGTCTAATATTTGTTAGACATATCTGGTGACCTAGATGGTCTAGAATACAAGTTACATGGTTTTGGCTACAGAGGACTTTCTTCTCAAGAGGCTGTGGGGTCAGAGAAGAGCCTGCTGCTTGGTTACCCTCAAAGACACAGAGACAGTGGCAGGAAATGCTGTGATTAAAAAATACTTTGGAATGAAAGATCGTTTTTCAGGTTATTCTGTTCCAGCAACAGAACACAGTACCATAGCAGCTTGGGGGAAAGACCAGGAAAAAGATATTTTGAACATTAGTAACACAGCTTTCATCAGTGCCTGTATCTGTGCTCAGATACAGCTGACATTTTTTAATGCCTGTGAGATAATATGGGGTGAAGATCTAAAGACATTTAATACTATCAACAAACAAGTACAGTGGCACCACTAATAATCAGACCTGATTCCAGAAATCCTCTTGACCTCGGTATGGGTTAAATTATATTTCCATAATATCTCACCAGCTTTACTGTATTTGCATATCCTCAGTGGTGGAGAGAAGTTCATCTCCATATCAAAGGATAATTACCTGGGCAACTAAGGGCTTATCTGAACCTGAACGTTTAGGGAGAGGTCCTTGCTTGCTTGCTTGCTTTTGCCAGAGCAGGAGAGAGAGATGGCCCCGGACTGCAGTTTGTAAGCAATAAATGGATTTTAAACTTTATTTCTCCCTTTAACTGATTTCAGTTTTTGAGGTATTTTCTCCCAGGATTGCATCTCCCTGGACTTACATCTGGCGGTAATTAATGGCCACTGTATTATGCCCAAACTTGCGGATCCCATAAGACTACCGAGGAGCCAACACCGATGCAAAAGCATAGAGCCTTTATTCGAGCTAGCTCGAGCTCAATCTCCTATCTGCACTGACTCACTGCGAGATGCCTGAATTTCAAAAGCACAAAGGTTTTATAGGGGGTCTAGGGGCAGTTGGTGGGGTGATGGGTGCAGCTTTGGCTGGCTGGTTGATGAGTTGGTGGGCTTTTTGCTGACTGGTGAGGGGAGAATCCGGGTCCCAATTGGCTGGGGGAGAATATGGGTTCCGACTGGCTGTATCTTGGGTGGGCTGAGGTTAGGTAAGAGTCCGACAGGTATATTTTGTGGTTTACAGCAGCTTAAGATGGCTGAAGACATTTTAAAATACCAGCACTTATGCTAAGGGATGGTCTAAAAGGTAAATTAAATCCTGAGGAAAAACCAAGTCCCTTTCATTCCCCCCTCTCTCTGGATCCTAAGAAGGGACCCAATCATGGGTCTAATGAGGTCCTGCAGTTGTGAGGAGACAAAGGCTGATATTGTTGTCTTAGAACCGTAAGCTGAACTGTATTAACTCTATCTTTAATAAAAGTTATCAGTCTATTGAGGATACATGGTCCAAAGGTAAGCAGGAGTAAAAGGATTACTAGGGGGCCTATCAGGGTGGAGACCAAGGTTGTTAACCACGGGGAACGGTTATACAGAGACTCAAACCATCCTTGTTGTTCCCATTCTTTCTTGCGTTTGGCTAAACCTTCCTGGACCTTTGCCATAGACTCTTTGATAATTCCCGAGTGATCCGTAAAGAAACAGCATTCTTCCCCTAGAGCTGCACATAACCCTCGTTGTTGTAAGAAAACTAAGTCTAAACTTCTCCTATTTTGAAGAACAACTTCTGATAAAACGGTTAAAGATTCCTGAAGGTGGGAGATGGAGGTTTCTATCCTTTTGATATCTAAGTCAATGGCTGCCCTTAAGCTATTGTAATGGGAACTTTGTACAGCTAGAGAGGCTATCCCTGTTCCTGCTCCAGCTAGTCTAATTCCAAATATGGCTGCAAGTGTTAAAGTAGAGACAGGCTCCCTCTTAGTTCGCCTGACTTCGCCTGTATACTGTTGATATATTTCTTCTTCGGGGTGATATAAGATTCTAGGGAGGAGTTGAACTAACACACAAAAACCTTTGGTCTTTTTTAAGACTTGTCCATGAGTGCAGGGTGTGAGGCCTGTGGAGCAGGCCCACCATCCTTCCTGAGGGGGTATGTGGTAATCTGGACTAGAAAGACTAATAGTCTGGTTACATAGAGACTGGTATTTAGAAGGTGGACTCCCCAAGCAAAGGCCTTGCCCAGAAACTGATTGCAAAGTTAATCCCCCAGTTTTTTGTTGCCATCTACACTTGGAGGGATCTGAAGAGGTAGTATAATTACCTAAAAAGGCTATTGCCTCATAATAAGGAGGTTGCATGCCATAACAAAGCCAGCAGGATTGAGTTAAATTGGGCTGAGTTGCATTCAGAAATCTGTAAGTTTCGAGCATAAGTTCCCAAAGTGGATGTGGTGGGGGTTCCTGGGTAAAGGGGACTTGAGGAACCCTCATTAGGTTTGAGGTTGGAGGAGTCTTAAGAGTGGGTGGCAAGGGTGGGTCTAAAGGGGTTGGGCGTTTGAGTGGAGGTATGGGCGCATTTTTTAGAACTGTGTTTGGTCCAATTGCAACAGACCGGTCTCGGATGTTAAGTTTGATTGTGAAAATATTTCCTGGGTCTTTAGCTGACATCCGAGTTTTGTCATATAATCTAATACCCCATGTTTTTCCTTTAGTCCAGTCCACGGATTGTCTGCTCTCTGGAGTGAATTTGATGAGTAGAGGATTGCAGGGACGGTTACCATAGGCATAACAATTGCCAAATTGTCGTTTTCTCTGGATAGAGATTAAATCATGAGTTTTAGCAGGGGTCCAGCTCACTGAACCTGTTGACACACAACCCCAGGATGGGCAATAAAATTGGGTGGGATCTCCGCATTTTTTATCTCTGTCATGACCCGGGCATACATAGAAGTGGTATGCTCTTAACGTTATAGAGCTATGCTCAACATCAGAGAGTAGGGCTTTTAAATCTACGGTAAGGTCAGGGAACCATGTGTTAAGGGGGGCTATTTTTGAGGTTTGGAAAATAATGACGCCCGAAGAAATATCTATAATTTGCCAAGTTAGGTTAAAGGGTTGGTGGGGGTTAGACTTAGTATCAAGGGGGAAGCATAATATTATTAAAGTTAACAAGTGCGGCGCAATCTTAGCTTTAGGGGATTGTCTTTGTCTTGTTGGCTTTTCCATCCTGGAATGTCCTCGAGTATGTTGAAGGGGTCAGCGGGCCAAACGTGGGTGTAGTGGGACCCAAGGGGTGACTCCGTAGACCTTGAGTGTAGTGGGGTTTGTCAGGATCACGATGTAGGGTCCCCTCCAGTGTGGCTGAAGCGTCTCTTGTTGATATCTCCGCACGTAGACCCAATCACCTGGGCGGTAGCGGTGTGGTTCTGGAGGGGGTCCGGTCTCATAAAGGGCCTTCAGCTTAGGCCAGACCTGGTCATGGGTCTGTTGCAACATTTGGAGGGAAAAAAGGAGTTGCTGATCATCAAATTCAACAAGTACTTCGGGTTTGAGGTTTGGAATAATGGGTGGAGGAATGCCAAACATGATCTCAAAAGGAGTAAGTCCCATCTTATATGGGGAGTTGCGCACCCGATAAAGGGCAAAGGGGAGGAGAGTCACCCAGTCCCAGCCAGTCTCTAGGGCTAATTTAGTTAAGGTCTCTTTGAAAGTTCTGTTCATTCCTTCTACCTGTCCCAAACTTTGGGGCCAATATGCACAATGTAATTTCCAATCTCCCCCAAGAACCTGTGCTACTCCTTGTGTTACCTTGGAAGTAAATCCTGGTCCACTGTCTGAGCCTATCTTAGCAGGAAAATCATACCTTGGCAGGATGTCTTCTAGCAGTTTCTTGGCCACTGTCTGTGCTGCTTCACGCTTGGTGGGAAACACCTCGGTCCAACCTGAAAAAGTATCTACAAACACCAGCAAATACCTGGACCCGTATTTTCCAGGTCTTACCTCCATGAAGCCCACTTCCCAATAGGCGCCTGGTCTTTCTCCTAGAAGTCTGGCACCAGGGTTGGGCACATGTGAAGTTGCATTTGTCAGTTGGCAAGCCTTGCAGCTTGCCACAATCTGTCCAATTTTGGATTGAAAATCCCTGATAGTGATGCTAGCATGTTGCACCAAGTCTTCCATTTTTTTCGTCCCCATGTGTGTAGCCTGATGCATTTTGGTCAGGACGCATCTTCCCAACTCCTCTGGTAGGATGATACTGCAGTCGGCAGCTCTCCACCACCCATATAAGTAGTTAGTCATGGGCAGCTGCTTGATCCATTTTGTCATCAGTGTAGGAGGGGGGGCGTCTGGCAGGTTGGGGGCACCCGGGTCTAGCAATGTGGTCACTAGGTCATGGTCCACAGAAAGGGCTTCCTGTTTGGCACATTGGTCAGCCAAATTTATTTCCTCTGGCAACTGGGGTATCAGATTTTTGTTGGCCCAGGCAATGAATTATTGCCAGTGCTTTGGGTAGCCAAAGGGCCCATAGGAGGTCGAAAATTTCTTCCTTGTTTTTGATGGTTTTTCCTTCGGCAGTCAATAGCCTCCTCTCTACAGATGGCCCCATGTATGTGGGCAGTGGCAAATGCGTACTACTGTCTGTATAGACATTAAGGCATTTGTCTTTGGCCATAGTCAATGCTCTGGTTAGTGCGATCAACTCTGCCCGCTGGGCTGAAGTCCCTGGATCCACTGGCTCTGCCCAGACAGTTTCTGTCTTGGTTGTTACAGCCGCCCCTGCATACCTCACTCAGTCTTGCATGAAGCTGCTTCCATTGGTGTACCAGGTGGCATCTACCTCTGCCAGTGGCTGATCTCGCAGGTCAGTTCTGAATCCGTGAACGTGAGCCAGGATCTCCCCACAGTCATGAAATGGTGCCTCCCAGTCTGGGTTGGGGAGGAGGGTGGCTGGATTCAGCAAAGCGGGTATCTGGAACAGAATTCTGGCAGAGTTTAAGAGCAGTCCTTGGTAATGTGTTAATTGGGCATTACTTACCATCTCTCTGGTGGCTGTTTGAGCACACCCTCAATAGCATGTGGGGTGATGACATATAATTCTTGTCCCAATGTTAATTTGTCTGCATCTTTGACCACGGTAGCTACCACAGCGATGATTTGCAGATGCGGGGGCCACCCAGCAGTGACAGCGTCCAGCCACTTGGAGAAATAAGCTATGGGCCTATGTACTGTATTAGCACCCCTTTTGCCACTCCCTTACTTTCATCTATGTATAGGTAGAAAGGTTTGGTTAAATCAGGGAGCCCCAGTGCAGGTGCAGAGAGTAAGGCCTGCTTAAGACTACTGAATGAGTTTTCCATGGTCTCTGTGCATGTAAAGCCGCTTTTCTTTAGTGGCTTCATAAAGGGGGTCTAGCTATTTCTGCAAAACCTGGGATCCTCAATCGGCAGTATCCTGCGGATCCCAGGAATTCACGCATTTGGTGGACATTTTGTGGGCACGGTATTCTTAAGATAGTCTCTTTTCTTGCTTCCATAAGTCCCCCTTTTAATTTACAGCCTAAATAGCTTACCTCCATCTTGCAGATTTGGGCCTTTTTGGCCAAGGCTTGGTAACCCAAGGCCCCCAGTGTAGAAAGCAGGTCCTTGGTGCCCCACAGGCATTATCTCCTGGTCTTCAATGGCTACCAGGATATTATCTACATACTGTCAAAGAGTTAATTCTGGGTGCACAGATCGGAACTCACTTAGATCTTCATGTAGGGCCTCATCAAAGATGGTGGGTGAGTTCTTGAATCCTTGGGGGAGTCTGCTCCAGATGAGCTGGCCGCTAATTCCTTTTTCTGGGTCCATCCATCCAAAGGCGAAGATGTTCTGGCTCTTAGGTGCCAGTGGCAAGCTGAAGAAGGCATCTTTTAAATCTAGGACTGTATACCAGGTTCGGATAGGGGGCAATGAGCTGAGGAGGGTGTACGGATTTGGGACCGTCGGGTGTACGTCTGTCACCCGCTTGATTACCTCATGCAAGTCTTGGACTGGTCAGTAGTCAGTTGAATTTGGTTTTTGGACTGGCAATAGGGGGATATTCCATGTCAACTGGCAAGGTTTTAATATGCCCTACTCGAGCAGTCTTATGTGAGGAGTGATTCCAATTTTTGCCTCGAGTGGCATTGGATATTGTCAGACCCTGACTGGATCTGCACCTGGTTTCAATTCTATGAATATTTCCAGTCTATGTTGAGCTAATCCCATTCCCCATCTTGGCCCAGGCTTACGGAAATGTCTGTAGCCAATATTCTAGGTCAGGCATCGGTGATAAGGGTGCCTGGTGCAGGTGGTACTCATCCTTGAGGCTTATAGTGAGCACCTGTATTTGATGTCCCTCTTTGTTTAGAATTTTTGTCCCTTCAAGGTGGAAGCTGATTTGTGACCCCACCTTGGTGAGCAAATCTTGGCCTAATAAGGGGTAGGGGCATTCTGGAATGACCATGAATGAGTGGGATACCCGGCCCATGCCGAGGTCCACCATTCTTCGGGTACTCCATGAATATTGTTTCATCCCAGTAACTCCCTCTATCCATGAGGTTTTATATGCCAATTTTCCTTGGGGTTGTAATAGGACAGAGTGTTGAGCTCTGGTGTCCACAAGGAATTCTATAGGTTGCCCCTCCACTTTTAGAGTTACCCTGGGCTCGGGGAAGGGTGCCGAACCCCGTCGCCTCTAGTTGTCATTGTCCTCGGTGCCCAGGACAGTAATTTGGGTCTCTTGTTAGGACAGTATTTGATCCAGTGGCCTTCCTCTTTGCAGTATGCACACTGGTTCTTGTTTAACTTACGGCGGTTCCCTCGGGTGGGGTCTTCCTTACCTTGTCCAGTGGCCAGTTTCTTAAGGTGTGTCTGTCGTTCCTGAGGGCTATCCGCAATCATAGCCAGCAGTATCTTAGCCAAGGTTCAAGTTTGGCAGTCGTTTATTCTTGTCTGTTGTTCCTCCGGGCTCTCTCAATTGTCAAAAACTCTTTCTGCCACAACTACCAGGTCCTGTAAGCTCTTTTCTCCTAATATCTCTACTCTCTGTAATTTTCTCTTTATGTCTGGAGTGGCTTTGGTTAACGAAACCATGACTGTAGCAGCTCTATTCTCTGGAGATACAGGATCCATGGGGATGTACTGTCTGAAGGCCTCCATGATCCTCTCTAGAAATGCCTCTGGGCTTTCATCCCTGCCTTGTTGAACATCATATACTTTAGCCAAATTAGTGGGCTTTCATGCAGCCGCCCTGAGACCTGCCAACAGAGTCTGGCGATAGACCCGGAGTCTCTCCTTACCTTCTGCTGAATTATAGTCCCACTTCGAGTGAGAGAGAGGAAAAGCAGCATTTATGAGATCTGGGTTCTGGGTGGGCTATCTGTTGTCACCCAAAACCAACTTCGGGCTTCCAGATGGATCCTTTCTCTCTCCTCAGTGGTAAAAAGAACCTGTAAGAGCTGTTGGCAATCATCCCAAGTGGGCTGATGGGTAAAAAGAACAGTGTCTAAAAGGTTAATAAGAAATGCAAATCAAAACTACAATGAGATCTCAATTCAAATGTTAAAATGGCAAGTTCAAATTGAAGACAAAAAATAACTGTTGGCAACGATGCAGAGAGAAGGAAACCCTCATACACTATTGTTAGGAATGTGAACTGCTGTTATCCACTATAGGAAACAGTACATGGGCTCCTCCAACAATTAAAAATAATATAATACCGTATAACTCAGCAATTCTGCTTTAGGAATAAGGAAAATAAAAATACTTATCTGAAAAGATGTATGTATCTCTATGTTCATTGCAGCATTATTTACAATAGTCAAGATACAGACAGAAGCAGCCTAAATGTCCATACATGAATGGGTCAAGATGTGTCACACACACACACACACACACACACACACACACACACACACACACACACACACGCGTGCAGCATATTACTCAGCCATAAGAAAGAAAATAAATCCTGCCATTCAGGCCATCAACAATCTAAGTCGCCTTTGGAGCACGTGCCATTGACAGGAGGTGCTGTGAACGGTCCTTCCCATCTGTGGCCTTCTTCCCCGGTAAAACACAACTCCAAGTAATCACAAGAGAAACATCAGGTTAAATACAACTGGAAAAAAATTCTACAAAATTGATGAAGAACCATGAAAATGGAAAACATCATCCAAAACAAAGAATGTCTCAAAAACTCTAACAAAGAGTGTCCCTAGGGAGATAAGATCACTAAATGTAATCAGCTATCCTGAGAGGGATCTTAGGGGAGAAAGGGCACAACTAGGGAAATCTGAGAAAAAGAATGGATGGTGAATGGTTACAATGCAGCAACACTGTTTCCTTAATTTTAACAAGGAACTATAATGATGTGAGAGTGGAAGTGGTCTGAGCAACGGTGAAATCCTGCACTACCTTTGCAAATTTTCTGTAGACCTGGAACTGTCCTAAAAGAAAATTGTATTAACACTTTTCATATTCTAACACATAGTATTTCTAAACTACTAGAAATTACTATTAATTTTGATTGTCACCTAGTTCTACTGTTTTGTTTCTTAAAGACAGTGTTTATGACACAAAGAAGTAAATAACCCAGGAAGATACATAATTTCCAAACTATGCTACAGTTTTCATTTTCAGTGGATAATGCATGTGCATATTTACTTATTATATATTATGTTAATTGAGAGGGTTTTTTAAGTTGTTTCACTGGTATGGCTGTGTGTGGGTCACTCTCAAAAAGTCATGTCATCCAAAATGCATGTAGAGATTCAGACACTATGGTGTCTATTTCACCTCATGGTTGAACATTCAAAAGGCTGTTGTAGAAACAAAAAATAAAATACTTCAGTGTGACTGGCTCACAGGTATTCCAAGAATACTTGTATATTTCAGCAGTAATGGAACAGAATAAAAATCTCTAACTCAAATATTCAATTACAATTATGAGAACAGAAGGTATGACCATTAAGAGATTCAATGTTTTGTCTTGATATTTTCTGATCAGAAAACATCTAAAAAGTATTCAAACATCATGTCCCAGGTGAGAGTGAGCAAACAGTGACAAAATCAAAGAATTACAGGTGTTCAACTATACTCCAATTGATTGTAGATGTTGCTATGCTGTGTGCCAGACATGATACCTAAGAAACCACACAGAATTATTCAAAGCTAAAATGCTGGTATGCTCCCCAATTTACTGCAACTTACATGTTGATAGAAATCCTTTAGCTAATGATGTAGATAAAGATAAAAATTGATCTGTCCTTCTGTGCTTACAATTCAAAAGGAATATATAATGCACCTAAGAAATCAGGTTAGATCCAAAATACAACTGAATATAAAAAGCTAATACTTTTCATACACTTCTGATTGCACAAGAGAAGTAGCCCAGCATGAGTATGTCAGAGGACAAGGTATGTTCATGTAACAACACTGCCATCACCACAGACTGAAAGGAAAAAAAACATGGACAGGGTGTACCTGCAGTAATTATTAGTAAATAGTAAAATGATAATGCTAACGGAAAAACACTCATGGTCACAGTTATTACACATGAGCAACTATGGAGTTTGCACTAAAAGTCAGAAGCCATTACTCCTCTACTGTGTATGTCATCACGCCCAATTTGTATCTTTTTCAGCTGATCATCTGAAGACACAAACTATGATAAGCTTAAAAACATTACACAACTGATTAAACAGGTTTTGTTAATTGAATCACCAGATGGGATATTTTCAGCTTTGTCCTTGAAAGTACTTTAAGTATACTTACAAACACCCAATGGTCATCAAGATCAAATGCATCAGCCATTGCCCAATGCAAAATATACACTGAACAGATACTAAAAGTGTACATGTATGTAAGCATATGTGAATCAAGAGCACACATTTTAAAATTCCAATAGTATAAGTTGAAAATAATATGGAATCAAAAACCAAACAGGAAAATACACAATACCGACATCAGAAGCATCTCGGTGCACAGGGACAGCACCTTTTTAGGCAGTTATCATGACGGGATGATACTGCAAACCAAGTGGACAGTGTTTATGAGGCCCTCCAACAAAACATCCTGACTTTATGTAAAGACGCCTACCTTTAGAAGGCCTCCCTCCCAACCTTGCTTACAACTCAAGTGAGGAGGTAATTTTTATATTGGAGGAATGGAAAGCTTTTAACAGGACACAGGAAACTTGGATTTAGAAATAAATGGAAATTACGGAAGTGACAAATGAAAAACCTCCCACTAAACATATCAATTCTTAATACAAAGAGGATCATAACCAACAGCAGAGACTACAGATACCATCATGTTATTGTTTGAATGGAAACATACAAAATTCAACTAAATGCCATCAGATTTGCATTTTTAACAGGCAAAAAATGCATGTGCAATGAAGGTATCTCATTGTCAAAGCAGTTGTGATCTTGGTTCTTAACTATTCTGAAGGTTTACGTTCTCAGGTATTCCATTCTCAGTGGTTTCCAGCAGTACGCAATGGTCGGTATTTTAAGAACAACCACTGGGTTTTGATCATCTCAATCTAACTGAGGATGTTATATTACACTCAAAAATATTGGGTACCAACCTGGGTTCATCAGCTTTTAATAATACTAATCACACTGGAATTCAGGAAGAAATGTTCAATGAGCCAGTATTTTTCAGTATTTCATATTGTCACTGCATTATTAGATAGATAAGCATATCTTAAAGACATTACAGATCACTTATCTTCTTTGAAAGCCAGGAAGTGAAATTACAATGAATTCTGCATTTCAGAAACTTAGAATATTGAAGCTTAAGATAATGTATTTTACTACAACCCCTCTTGGTCCATAGTTTTTCAAACACTTTCACATTATAACAAATATCAACTATTAAAAATTAATCAAGCCGTGTACAGACTACTCAAATTTGCCTTTCCACTGGGGGTCCTCTACGTCGAGGCCAGGGACACCCACGCCCCCACTCTAAACATCTGTAAGTCCCAAGATCACGTATGTCTGCTACATGACTGTCCCTGTTTCCCTCCCTCTGAAGCTCTGCAGGGATTTCTCCCACAAAACCATCCTCAGTCCCTAATGAACAAGACAGCACCCTGGGAGTCTGACCCACTGAGCCCCTTCCCTAGGGAACCTGCCAGAAAACAGAAGAACTTTCACCTGCTGTGAAAGTCTCCTTACCTGAAGATGTAGAGAGTCAGCCACGGGGGATGGCACAGAAGGGAAGGCTCTGGTCTGCAGCTGAAGGTCAAAGGCCTGGAGAAGCGGCGGCCCAGCCTCCTCCTCTGCATTCAGGACACAAAGGGGGTGTGTTCACGGGGACCCTGCTGCACGCTGTCCCGAGCCAAGGCCCTGCAGGCGCCTCCACGCTGGGTCCTTCTGAAATGAAAAGAAAGCCCTGAAGGAAGGCGCCATGCGCTCTACCTGCTTCACAAAGACTGGGTTTTTGCTCCCTGTCCTGGCCACGGGGAACCACAGGACTCCAGACATCACTCTGGTTGTCCATGGGCGCCCCCTGCTGGCAGTCAAGGTCAGCGCATGGTTATAGGAGGAAAAACCAGAACCACCTCTTCTTCTAAAGCATCCTTTCTGCAACTAGCAAAACTTGCAGTCAACACAAAAAGTGTGACTTCTATGAACCTGCATCAACATCCAAGCAAGAAGTTTTTTAGAATCCAAAACAGTGTATGTAATGAAAATATTAATGCCTAAAAATGATGACAGTGCTGATCAAATGTTATTACTACCACCACTGCTACTAATGAAAACAACAAAATTAGCAACATGGGAGGTTAGAGTGCATACTCCCATATTCAGTCAGCACCTGTGCCCTGAGTACTCAGCTGCACCAGGGCAGGAAGACGCAACAAGGCCCCTGCCTGCAGGAGCTCCCGGGGGAAGTCACGGGGGAAGATGGACAAAAGCCACAAAAACACCACCATGTGGATGAGAAGAGCAAGTGCTCTGTAGGGGAACAGCAGAGCACCGCGTCCCGAGCTCCACTAGATGGAGCTTAGCAGGCTAAGCTGAGGTGCCATTCTGATTTTAGCAGTGGGACAAGAAGCAGCCCTGCACAAATCCCAGTGAGTTAGCCTGGCAAGAGGCACAACCTGCAGACACATGGAGACAGAGGCAGTTTTGCCGGAGTGGAGGTGACAAGGAGGGGGCTGGCACAGGGGCAGGGGAGCAGGGGCGGGAGGGGTGGGCCAGGGCCTGGTGTGGTACCACAGCATGAACAACCAACCGCTGCTGCTGTGGGACTTCTCCCCAAACTCAGTGGCTCAACCAACATTTACCCTCCCAGTTTCAGTGGACCAGGAATCTGGCAGCTCTCAGCCAGGAGCTTCCGCCAGACTCTCGGGAGCTGAGGCTGCAGGTCAAACCCAGACAGGACCTGGTTCCCTCAGCGCCCGAGCTCATGTGGGGGTGTAAGCAGGGGTGAGTCTGGAAGGGGAGGCCTGTGTTCTTGTGTCTGTTCGGCTCCCTCAGTGCTTGGCCACGAGGGCCTCTGTATCACAGTTCTTAACATGGAGGCTTGGTCCCGTGAGAGGGAAGGACAGAGAACACGGGTCAGGGTGAGCAGGTAGGACAGCACTCACATTTTATGACCAGATCTTTCAAGTGGTACACAGTCACATGTACTGCAAAGCCCAAAGCTAGAACAAAAGTTCACGCCAGCTCCAGTCCAGGGACAGAGCAGGCTCACGACACAGCTCTCACCACTGCAGCTCACATGCCAAAACAAGTAACCCACCAGCCCCACTTCAGAGCCAGGGCCTCTCCCAGTCACCTCTCCTGTGACACACGAGGCTCAGCACAGGCACCTACACAACAGGCCCCTGCAGCAGCTGCGGACCCAGACCCAGAGCAGGCTCAGTACACAGCTTCCACGCAGGCTCCAGGGCCAGAACCCTGGCCCACAGCAGCAGAGCAGCAGCCCAGCCCCTGGGGCAGCAGGGGGTGCAGGCACAGCACCAGGGCAGCCCCTTCCTGCCCTGTGCACGCAGCCTCCTCCTCCGTGTTCTCATCGGACACCAAAGGCTTACTCCATTTCGTCTTACAATGTGCACCTCACATGACATGTAACTCTTGGATTCTGGTACACTGTCCCTTTCAGTGGCAGGAAGTACAGGCACAGTGTTGCCCCACCAACAGCACTAGCCAGTTCCAGAGCATCTTCATCAGGGGCAAATCCTGTCCTTATGAATCAGGAACTCCTCACTCCCTGCCATTGTCCCTGGCAACCACCAATCATCCTGTCTCCACTGATTTCGCTCTTCCAGATTGTTCAGAAAAGTGGAATCATACAGTATGTGGCCTTTCGTGTCTGGCCATAAAAGCTATGGAGAGAGTAAGTTAAAAATTCTTTCATTTTTAATACAAATAACAGAGTTCACTAAGAAAGATCCCTGATGGATCAAAGAGGATGAACAGAAAATGAAGCCCCAATATTAAATTAAGATTTCATTAACCTGGAATAAGGACTGCTTTTCTATGTATGAAACGGGAGTCAGAAAATGAAAGGGTAATGTCTGGGTTAGTGAAACACATTTAAAGGCTTTTATTTTCCTGCATATACAATGTTTAAATTTTCCTCATGTAAGTATTAAAATTAAAATCAGAAATGTTTCCACTGATTTCTAATGTTATGCTTACTAAGGCATATTGTTTTTTTACCTTTATAGCAGTTGATGTTAATTTAGTGAATTAATGATTTAAATAACAATAAAAGATACATTCTTTCTACCAAAATCTACCAGCAAATAACAAATGATATTGATCATTCCAGGCGTTTGCCTTTATGTGCACTCATGCCTGATGTGTGTGCGCGATGGGGGTGAGGGAATGTGCTCTTCCACCCTCAGGCCCCACAGGTGACACATGCAGTCAGTCTTGTTCCACTCGCTCCTTCCCAGGGGACACATCCATTTACCCAGCAGTCCCACTGTCAACTCTTGAGCCATTTCCAATATTTCACTCATAATTACAGGGCGAGTACACCTGTGTCCATCCACCTCTGTACTTTTCACTCTGGTCGCTATGAGGGGAACACCAGGAACACAACTTATACACATTTTTTTAAGGTGTTGGCTCACCTTAAATAAGTTTCAAATACCTAAGGTGTCCATTAAGTCTCAACCTTGTTTGGGAAACAGGGCCCACAGCCACACTGCCGCAGAGACCCGAGGAGGGATGGTTGCCACGCCAGGAGTGAGGCCATCAGGGCACCTGGAGGGACCTGTGGAGCAGGGAAGAACCTGCCCAGTCCCCTCCTGCAGGACCTCTCAGAGGTACCCTGCTCCATGTCTTGGAAAACACCTCACCCAGGCCCCTTCCCATGACACAGCCCAGTCATGCCCTGGCCGTAGCCCAAGCCACCCCAGGCCCTTCTGCTCATACCTCAGCTTCTAAGCACAGCAGCCAGGTCCTGCTTCCAGGCCAGTGGAGGGTGCAGGCCAGGCCCCTGCTTGCTCCCCAGCACCTGGCTTAGGCCCCCTTCTCTCAGGAAGGAACCTGGAAGGGCAGGTCAGTAATTATACATATGACCTTTAATGTGTTCATGCAGGTGATGGCTCTGAGCTGCAATGACAAGGACCCCTTGAGCTTGAGGGAGCAAAAGAGCCCTTAACAAAGCACATCAGGAGCTCTCGGAACCTGCGGGATGAACAGAGCATCAGCCAGAGGCTCGGCACCGGGCACAGCCCCTAAAGAGTCTGCAGCTCTTCCAGCAGTGACCCCTCTGCTGCATTTGTCAGCCTACAACCACAGGAAACACAAAGATAAAAAAGGAACTTATGATGGAGAGAACAAAGTTGCAAGCAGTGTCTACAAAGAGTAATTGTCAACTAGCCTCTGAGAATAGCCTGCCAAGTGTTTCTATGCAATTTCAGATGGGTTTTGCTTAAAACGTGGTTTGGACTACTCTGAGCCGAGAAGTTAATTAACACAATAAACCCAGACAGGGAAGCAAATAACCGCAAATGGTGTGTCTCCTACACATCAGGCCAAGGAACAGGGGCTTTATTTACTACATCATTTCATCTCAACATGATTAATTTGACCTTACCACCTTTGTACATGAGTAAAAAATTACTTCAGAATCACTAAACAGAAATGCAAAGATGTCACTATTCCTAGAATTCCTGCCACCATCACCCAACTCTTTTTTGTTCAGCACCTTTTTCATATGAATAGAAGCAGCTCTAAAAGCTACTGTTATTTCAAATAGAGCCACTCACATCCAAACACCGAAATGCACTGGAACATCACCTCCACCTTTAAAGCAGAGAGGGGAGCAGTTTCCCAGCAACCTAGCTGGCCTGCCACCTCAGCAAGCCCAGAGACCACTGGCTCACTCCAGCAACAGATGTCCCCAAAAGATGACTCCCTTGCCTGTGACTACACATGCTCTCTGGAGACCCAGCAGGGCCACCAAGGCAACATGAGTGCACAGACTCAAACTGGGCCTGCACCTGCATCAGCTCTGGCAGACCAGCCAGGGTGCGCCCTGTGGGGCCTCGGAACCCCCTGCACCATAGGCAGCCACCAGGAGAGCAGCCGCAGGGCAGAGCACCCAGAGGGCCCCAGCCCACACCTGTTGGAGCTCCAGTCCGCCATCCAAACCCACCAGGCACATGCAGTCTACCCAGGTGACACTCCCTCCCAAGGCCACTCCTTCAAGACTGGGAGAGGCAGCTAATTCACAGAAACAGAGGAAACCAAGAAGGGGAGGAGACAGAGGAACATGCTCCTAATGACAGAACAAGACAAAGCAGGAGAAAAACCTAGAGGAAATGGTGTTAAGCCATCTATCTGATGCAGAGTCCAAGGTAATAGTGACAAAGATACTCAGGAAACCTGAAGGGAGAGTGGATGAGCTTGGTGAGAACTTCAACAAAGAGACAGGAAATAAGAAAAACAACCAATCAAAGCTGAAAAGGAAAGTAACTGAGAAGGAAACTACATTGGAAGGAATCAGTGGCAGATCAGAGGGGCCAGAGTGGTGCAGCAGCCGGAGGATGGAGGACAGGGTGGAGGGGAGCACGCACGCTGGCCACAGACAGGAAAGGACATCTCATGGCACAAGGACAGCCTCAGTGACCTCGACCAGAACATCAAGCCCACCGACATCCACATGACAGGAGTCCTGGAAGGAGAAGAGACAGAAATTCATTTGAAGAAAGAACAGCTGAAAACCTCCTGACCTGGGAAAGGAAACAGACGTGTAGGCCCAGCAATCACAGACAACCCCCAAACAAGAGAAACCCAAGGAGGCCACAGCAAGACCCTGAGAATGAAAATGTGTGAAAGTTTCAACACAGAGTCAAAGGCAGCAAGAGAAAAGATGCTGGTGACCTGCGAGGGGAACCCCATCATGCTCTCTGATAGGAGCTCCAGTCAAGGACCCTCTAGCCAGGAAGGTCACCCGGACCTGAAGAAGAGATCAAGAGTCTCCCAGAAAAACAAAGTTGAACAAGTTCACCACCAGTGAAATGAAACTTTAAAGTTAAATGGACTTGTTTAAACACAAAAGGAAAAGCGGTGTTGTAGAAGAACACTATCATAGGATACTAATTTTACTCTCTAGACCAATCATAGTGCAAAGGTAGTAAAACAGTAACTGGAAAGATAGGATGAAAGTAAAAAGACAAAACTAGTAAGATTCAATTTATTTAAAAAATTTGTTAAGGGAATCATCATGAATACATGCTATCATATGCATGAAGCATGGAGAAGGGAAAGTAAAAACTTAATACCATCAGAATGCATCTGAAATTAATTTCATATAGGCTGTTACACACTTAGGATATTATAGGTGAACCTCAAGGTATCCACAAGCTAAAAACCTAGAGCTGATACAGAGAAAAGAATCCAAGCGCGATACTAAAAAAACTGTACTCATCACCAAGAGAATAACAAACAGAGAAAGACTACAAAAAACTAAAACAATTCACAAAGTGAAAATAAGGATGGAGCTATCAATAATCACTATAAATATAAGCATCTAAATGCTCCAATCAAAAGACACAAGGTGACTGACTGGATGAAGAAACAAGACCATCTGTATGCTCCCAGCAAAAGATTCACTTCATTTAAGGGCACAAAAGGACTAAAAGTGAAGGAATGGGAAAAGATACCCTATGCAAGTGAAACTAAAAAAAAAAGATGGGAAGCAATACTATCAGACATGGGAAGACTTTAAGACAAATGACATACCACAGAGAAGGTGTTGGATCTCCCTAAATGAGGACGCCACCCCAATTCACTCATGGAAGGTGTCTCTTGATGCAACAAAAGGACTTTATTCAGAAACCAGCTAGCTGGGGTCCAAGTGTCAGCCCAACGCAGCGGGTTTCAACAAGGACCCCGAGCACTCAAAGCCAGGGGTTTATATAGCATTTTCAAAGAGCACTTATTCACAGTGTTTTTCCACAAGCACATAACTTTCGGCTGGCACCACATCCTGGGGGTTTAGCAAGAGCAAAATAAGATCACTCTTCAAATGTTAGGGTGGTTCAGCAAGATAAGCTTGATATGTATGATTAACTGACTGAGGTTAGCTCACTAAAGGTCACCGCTGCGGGTGTTCATGATTGATTAACTTGTTTTTCTAGGCCTTACCCAGTTCCAGTTTTTCTTTTCAAAGGATGCCAGAAAATGGCTTCTAGGCCCTTAAGATGGCTACTCTTATGCCAACCTATTTCTATTTTCACCTATTGCTTAGATTCTACATTTCCCCACTTTCTTTTTGGACATTCCAATCATGGAATGTTCGTTTCTTCCTGCTGTGTGAGAGAATGGTATTGTTGTCTCAGCATTAGTATCTGAACAGCACTCACTCTTTCCCTAACGAAGGCTATTAGCCGGTTTAAAATACAGGGACCCAAGGTGAGAAGTAATACGAGAATAAGCAAGGGTCCTGCCAGGGTGGATATCAGGGTTGTAAGCCGTGGGGACCAAGTAAACCAGGATTCAAATAGACTTTGGTTGGCCTCTCACTCTTTCTTCCGTTGGTCTAATCTTTCTCTAAGTTTAGACATTGAATCTCTTACTATTCCGGAATGGTCTGCATAGAAGCAGCATTCTTCTTTCAGGGCTGCACACAATCCTCCTTTTAAGAACAGTAGATCTAGTCCTCGCCTATTCTGTAGCACTACTTCAGAAAGGGAAGTTAGGGACTCTTCAAGTTTAGTGATGGATTGTTCTATGGTCCTTATCCTCATCAATAGCTGCCCTCAGTCCCTCATAATGTCGGTTCCCTTGGATAATGGCGGCTGTCCCTATTCCTACTCCAGCTGCAACTCCTACACCTAATAATACGGCTAGAGTCAACGAGACTGGTTCTCTTCTATATCTATGTCTGGGTTCAAACTCTGTTATAAATGAGAGATCATCATGATACATCAGCCTAGGCACTAGTTGGACTATAATACAGAAATCGCGGGAGGAATTGAAGGCGGAGGTGGAGACACATGGGGTCAGTCCAGTATTACAAGCCCACCACCCCTCGGGAGGAGGGACTAGATATCTGTTTTCACCTGAGGAGGCTATGGATATGGTTTCATTACACAGATTCTTATGAGTCTAGGGGACCGTTCCTAGGCACTTCCCTTTCCCAGTTACTTCGGTCAGGGCCAGCTTTTTATGGCTGCCCCAGCTACAGATTTCGTGGCTGGTTGTATTGTTAAAGCTGCCCGACAGCCCCAACCCTTCATAATAAGGAGGTCCAGAAGAAAAACATAACTAACAGCATTTGGTAGTATTAGGGTTGGTGGTGTTTAGAACCCGGGAAGCCCCCTCGACGAGGTTGAGGAGGCGTTGTCCGGTGCCAGAAAAGGGGGTTACTTGGTCAGGAGTGGGGGACGGAGAAAGTGGTGGCAGAGCCCACTGGTGGAACTAGGGCCTGCTTCGGGACTGGGGTTGGGAGATGCGGCTGATCTTGTAGGACAGTATTGGGTCCTACTGGGGCAGCTGGAAGGGTCTCAACTTTGAGTCTGATAGTAAATATGAGGCCTTTGTCATATCCAGATTTATAGTATCTGAGCCCCCACTGTCGTCCAGTGACCCATCCATCATACTGGTGTCCTTTATCACTGAACGTGATATTTAAGGGGTTGCATAGCCCTGTCTGCTCACAGTTAGGGGATGTGTGGTTCTGGACTACTTTAAGGAGGTCCCAACTAGACACAGGGTTCCAATAAGCATTACCCGTAGTCTCACAGCCCCAAGAGCTACAATAAAAAGATTCTAAGCCCCCACACTGTCGGGCTTGTTGGTGGGTTCGTCCATCACGGGGGCAGACATAGAAAGTAGTGGTTTTTATCCTATTGCGTGCTCGGGGATAACTACACCCGCTATCTCCATAGGAAACCTGGCTCTGGGCTGCAGAATAATCATGGTCTGGTGGTCGAATTAGGTGGGCCTGTCTCCAGGGTATCTTAGGTATGTCCCAAGTATCTAACCCAGCAACTAAGGCGCAAACATCAGGGTGCAGGGACGGCCACCAGGTCTTAAGGGGGGCAGCCTTAGAAACAGACCACACTGCCTCTCCTGTCTGAGAGTAAACCTGCCATGTCAGCCACCTGGCTTCATGAGGGTTGGGGTTCTGGAGGGTTGGAAGTAGCAGGAGCATCAGAATCACTAATAGCATGGTTCTTTCTACACAAGTGAAGCTTAAGTAGGTTATCAGTCCGAGTTACTCGCCAATCCGGGTCCGGCAGGGGTGCTTTCTTCAGATGTGAAGTGTGTACCCAGGAGGAGATGCCATCCACTTTCACAGCTGTGGGAGTAGTCAAGAGGACGATGAAGGGTCCTTTCCACCGAGGCTCAAGGTTTCCAGTTCGGTGTCGTCTCACGTAGACAGGGTCTCCCACCTGGAACTGATGAGGTACTGAGAAGTCCTCTGGCCGATAGGCTTCCCTGATGGAGGCTCACACCTCTTTCTGCACGACTTCCAAGGCCTGTAACCTTTCAAGTAGAAACTTATTAGTTGCACATTCGGGGAATGTATGAAGAGCCGATTGGAGCAGAGCCGGGGCCCCAAACATTATCTCAAAGGGCGTTAGTCCAAAACGGCCGGGGGTGTTCCTGACCCTAAATAAGGCGAAGGGAAGGACTAACCAATCACATAAACCAGTCTCTATGGATAATTTAGTCAAGGTCTCTTTTAAAGTCCTGTTCATCCTTTCTACCTGTCCTGAGCTCTGGGGCCTGTATGCACAATGCAATTTCCAATCTGTCCCCAGGATCTTGGCCAATCCCTGACTCACCTGGGCAACGAAGGCAGGACCATTGTCGGAACCAATTACCTTTGGAATTCCGAATCTTGGAAATATCTCTTCAAGTATCTTCTTGGACACTATCTGAGCTGTCTCAGTCTTGGTAGGGAAAGCTTCTGTCCATCCTGAAAAGGAATCTAAAAAGACTAGGAGGTACTTAGGTCCATACTTAGCAGGCTTAATTTCAGTGAAGTCAACTTCCCAGTAAGCTCCTGGTCGATCCCTGCGAAGCCTTTTTCCATATATTACTTGATGTCTGTTCACATTTACCAATTGGCAAGGGATGCAATTTCTCACAACCTTGTCTGCCATTTTTGCCAAGCCAATAACGTGGTAAGGGGAGTTTTGAACCAGGGTTTTTAGGTTCTTGGCTCCCAAATGTGTCAACTGATGTAGTTGCCTTAAGTATTTTCCTGCCTCTTTCTGGGGCAGAATATTTTTCCCACTTCCTGACTCGTATGTTCCAAGGAGTGAGGATTTTTGGAACCCCAGCTTGTCCATCTGAGGGAGATCCTCAGGTGTATACTGGAAGCTTTCAGTACATGTGTCTTCTGGGTATACCCGGAGAGGTAAGATGTTCATTCCCTGGGCTGCTTGTTTTGCGGCTTGGTCTGCTCTCCGGTTCCCTCGAGCTATTAGAGATTCATCTTTCTGATGTCCAGGGCAATGTATTATCGCTACCTCCCTGGGTCTATGGATGGCTTCTAACAATTCTAAAATTTCCTGTTTGTTTTTAATATCTTTCCCAGCAGAAGTCAATAGCCCTGTCTATAGATAGCCCCATGTATATGAGCGGTGGCAAAAGCGTATCAGCTGTCAGTGTAGACATTGAGTCTCTTACCGTCAGCCATCCTTAGAGCCTGGGTCAGGGCAACGAGTTCTGCTCGCTATGCGGAAGTGCCCGTTGGAAGTCCGCTGGCCCACACGATCCGGTCATCGTCTACTACTGCAGCCTCCGCCATCCTCTTACCTCCCATGATGTAACTGCTCCAGTCTGTGTACCAAGTCAGGAGTCCCGATCCTTTTAGGGGCTGATCTCGTAGGTCCCAACGGGTCCCTGTCTCTTCAGCCAGGATCTCCTGGCAGGTGTGAAGCACTTCTTTCCCCGAGTCAGGGAGCAGAGTAGCCGGGTTTAGGATGGCGGGTGGGGTGAATTCCACACGATCATGATTAAGGAGCAAGGTTTGGTAGTGAGTCATTCTGGCGTTCGACATCCATCTTTCAGGTGGTTGCCGAATTACACTCTCCAGCGCATGGGGAGCAACCACAGTGAGTTTTTGTCCCAGCATAAGTTTGTCAGAATCTTTAACTAAGAGGGCCACGGCCACCACTACTCTCAAACAGGCAGGCCATCCGCTACTTACTGGGTCCAATTTCTTTGACAAGTAGGCGACAGGTCTCTTCCAAGGTCCCCATTGTTGGGTCAGCACTCCTCGAGCTACCCTGCTCTGTTCATCCACGAAGAGGACAAATGGCTTAGTCACGTCTGGCAACGCCAGAGCGGGTGCCGACAGGAGGGCCCTCTTAATATCATCAAAGGCCTGTTGTTCAGATCCCCAAACAGGGCCACCCCTTTTGTTAGGGGATACAGGGGGATGGCTAAGGTAGCATACCCGGGTATCCACAGTCTACAAAACCCTGCCCTCCCCAGAAACTCGCGAACCTGGCATGTAGTGGGAACCGGGATCTGTGTCACAGTCTGCTTTCAGGCTTCAGTGAGCCATCTTTTCCCTTCCCTCAGGGAATATCCCAAATAAGTCACTTGTTGTTGGCAGATCTGTGCCTTTTTGGCAGATACTCTATACCCTAGTTTAGCAAGTTCAGTCAGAAGGGCTCCAGTGGCCTCTTGGCAGGCTTCCCAGGTAGAGGCTGCTATTAATAGGTCATCAACATACTGCAACAAGGTTACCTGTGGGTTGGAAGCTCGGTAAAAAGCCAAGTCCCGGTGTAGAGCCTCGTCGAAGAGGGTGGGCGAATTCTTAAATCCTTGTGGCAAACGAGTCCAAGTCAATTGCCCAGTAGCTCCTGTGGAGGGATCTTTCCACTCAAAAGCAAACAGCGGTTGGCTATTCTGGTGCAGGCACAGACAAAAGAAAGTGTCTTTTAAATCTAGGACTGTATACCAGGTGTTTTCCGGGGCCAGGGAGCTTAGCAGATTATAAGGGTTCTGCACAGTGGGATGAATGTCCTGTATCCTCTTATTAACTTCTCTTAAATCTTGCACTGGTCAATAATCTCCTGTTCCTGCTTTCTTTACGGGCAGCAAGGGAGTGTTCCATGGGGATTTACATTTTACTAACATCCCCTGCTCTATGAGCCTCTGGATATGGGGCCTAATTCCATCTCTGGCTTCTTTACTCATTGGATACTGTCTCACAGTTACTGGTAAGGCTGAAGCTTTCAATTCTATGACCACAGGGGGCTGGTTCACAGTAAGCCCCATACCCGCCGTCTCCGCCCAGGCCCCTGGAAACTGGTCAAGCCACTCCTGACCAATTCGGGAGGGTTCTGGTTCCTTAAAAAGGCAGTATTCATCCTCTAATCTGATGGTCAAGATACTTAGGCTCAAAGGTTTTTTTTCCCGATTAGTCACTTGAGTTTCTTCAGCTTGAAAGGATATTTGGGCTCCTACTTTGGTCAATATGTCTCTTCCTAACAGGGGTGTGGGGCATTCCGGTATAAGGAATGAGTGGTTTAGTCGTCCCACTCTTAAGTCTACTGTTCTTCGGGTAGTCCACGCATATTGTTTCTGGCCCGTAGCCCCGATCACCCAAGACTTTTTGCCAGAGAGGGGGCCCTTAGCTTGGGTCAGTACAGAATGTTGAGCACCGGTGTCTACCAGAAACTCAACGGGTTGCCCCTCCACCTTCAGGGTTACCCTGGGCTCGGGGAGGGGCTCCGAGCCCCGTCTTCCCTAATCTTCATCTTCTAGCACAGACAACACCTTCTTCGGAGGTCCCCGCGGTGGCTTCTTAGGGCATTCTTTCACCCAATGCCCCTTTTCCTTGCAGTATGCACATTGGTCCTTCTCTAAAGGGGTCCGGTTGCCCAGGTACCCTGCCTTGCTAGTTCTGCCGCTAGAGGGTGGACGTCCCCTACCTTCTACTACTGTGGCCAAGATCCTTGTTAAATTTTTCTCATGCTTCCAGTCCCTTTTCCTCTTTACCTTCTCTTTCCCTCTCCTTTCTCAATTCCTTCTCTTCCTCAGTCTCCCTCTTGTGATAAACTTTTTCAGCCTCTTTCACTAAATCCTTCAGTGATAAATCTTGTAGGCCCTCTAATCTCTGACGCTTCTTCCTAATATCAGGCACTGATTGCCCGATAAAAGCAAGGGCCACTGAAGCGCTATGCTCTTCAGAAGTAGGATCAAAGGGAGTGCACTGCCTGAAGGCTTTCATCAGGCATTCTAAGAACACTGCGGGTGCCTCAGTGGCTCCCTGACTGACCTCTTACCTTGGCCACATTAGTGGGGCACATTGCGGCCCCGCGGAGACCCGCCACCAGAGCCTGGCGATAGATGGTTAGTCGCCCCCCACCTTCTGGAGAATTATAGTCCCAGTTGGGTCTGTTCAGCGGGAACCCCCTCTCTATATCATGAGGGAGTTGCGATGGCTGTCCGTCAGCTCCAGGCACGTTCTTTCGTGCCTCCAGGAGGATCCTTTTTCTCTCCTCCGTGGTGAAGAGCACCTGCAAAAGCTACTGACAGTCATCCCAAGTGGGCTGGTGAAAAAAACATCAGGGACTCTTATCAGCCCAGTTAGTCTCTGCGGTTCTTCTGAAAAAGGAGGGTGGTTAGCTTTCCAGTTGTATAAATCGGCGGAGGAAAACGGCCAATACTGCAGAGGTTGGAAAGGTGGGTCCCCTTCTTCTCCGGGGATGGGAGCCTCATAAGACCGGAGGGGAAAAATACCCGGGGGGTCCAAGGTAGCCCCTTGGCGGCGCCGAGTTCCCTGGGCAGGTCCCAGAGCCGGCCCCACTGCCTCAGCACCAGGGACTGGAGGTGTCGGGGGTGCCGGGGCTGGGGGGGCCGTAGGGGCAGGAGGGTAGGGAGGGGGATCATCAACCATGAGTAAATCTTGAGTGTCTGGGTGAACTTTGGTGGTCTCTTTTTTCTTGCTCTGAGGTTGGGTCTGGGCAACTAAGACCCGAGGGCCCATTTTCTTTTGCACCCAGGGCTTTACCCAGGGCAGTGGATTCTCTACCAACTCTTGCCAGACTGCAATGTAGGGTTGCTGATCCAGGTGTCCCTGAGGCGAGTCCTGGAAGACAACAGCTTTTACTGCTAGTAAAATGGAGAAATCGAAGGTCCCCTCCAGGGGCCACCCAACATCAAAGGTGGGCCACTCGGCGGTGCAGAAAGTCTGCCATGGTCTTTTCTTAACTTCTACTGACAAATTATGTGCCCTCGTCCTTACTTCTGTCCAATGATCTAGCGTCAGACTGAGGGGGGTCGTCACTGTCTGCCCCATTGTCAGTATAACAATTATTAGACACGTGAAAGACAAAAACCAGAGACACACACAGATTAGACACACGGCAGCTGCTCCTTGTTTTCTTCAGATTTTTGACCAGAAACCGAAAGGAATCGGAGGGTTGATATTCTCGGCGCCCGAAAATCAACCCTATCTCATCAGATTCACCTTGCCGAAAAAACAGGTGAGAGGTCACCAGGCGTCCCTGGCCCTCTAATCTCCCTGAGACGTCCCCCAGGGTTGCAGCCTGCGGTGCTCCGAGTACGTCTACCGACCGCGGTCTCGAACCCTTTACGGGATCGGGACGACTGCCAGACAGAGGGTACCCCCTTCAGAATTCCGACCGGTCGCACTGAAAGACAGAAGACGAAACAGACAACCCAAGGCGCCACCAACCTTACCTCTTCCTCCAAGGGCGACTTCGGGAGTGAAGCGGGGTGAGCGCTTGATCCCGGACAAGCCCCCAAGAAATGTTGGATCTCCCTAAAGCAGGATGCCACCCCAATTCACTCATGGAAGGCGTCTCTTGATGCAACAAGCAAGAGGGCTTTATTCAGGAACCAGCTAGCTGGGGTCCAAGTGTCAGCCCAACGCAGCGGGTTTCAACAAGGACCCCGAGCACTCAAAGCCAGGGGTTTATATAGCATTTTCAAAGAGCACCTATTCACAGTGATTTTCCACAAGCACATAACTTTCGGCTGGCGCCACAGCCCGGGGGTTTGCAAGAGCAAGATAAGATCACTCTTCAAATGTTAGGGTGGTTCAGCAAGATAAGCTTGATATGTATGATTAACTGACTGAGGTTATCTGACTAAAGGTCACCGCTGCGGGTGTTCATGATTGATTAACTTGTTTTTCTAGGCCTTACCCAGTTCCAGTTTTTCTTTTCAAAGGATGCCAGAAAATGGCTTCTAGGCCCTTAAGATGGCTACTCTTATGCCAACCTATTTCTATTCTCACCTAATGCTTAGATTCTACAAAGGCATTACATAACAATAAAGCCATCAATGTAGCAAGAAGACATTGAAAGTATAAATATCTATGCACCCAACAGAGGAATGCCTAAACATATAAAACAAATATGAACAAACATAAAGGGAGAAAAGCAGTGTAATGCAATAAGAGCAGGGAATTTATAACATGCTACAGATGGACATCAAAGAATTGACCATCTATACAGAAAATTGAAAATGGAACAGGAGCTTTGAACAAGTTATTAGACCAGATGGATTTAACCAACATACACACAAGAATCCATTCCCAAACAATACAATATTTTTAAATGTGCACTTTCCAAGAGATCACACATCAGGCAGAAACCAAATCTCAATAAACTTAAGAGTCAAATCCTATGAAGCATCTTTTCCAACCAGTGGAATGTAAGCTAGTAATCAGTTACAGGAAAAAACTGGAAAAAAACACAAATACATGAAGGCGAAACAGTATGATACTAAACTACCAATGCTGCAACAGGTACATCTAAGAGGAAAACCAAAAATACCTGAAAACTGAATGAAGATAGAAAAAGAACAGATGAAAATCTTTAGGACACAGCAAAAGCCCTTCTGAGAGAGACATTTCTAGCAATATAGGACTACCTCCTGAAACAAGAAAAATTTCAAATAGGCAGTAAATTACCTCTAAAGGCATCAGAAAAAGAGCAAAGCACCAAGTGAGAACGAAGAAAATAATAAAGGCAGGAGGATTAAATGATGTATAGTATTACAAAAACCTTTTTTTTAAGTTTCTTCTCCAGAGACAAAAATGATAAACTTCTAGTGAGACTCATTAGAAAAATATAGTACACTCAAACACAATCAGTGCTGAGACGACATTAAAATATAAACTATGTAAGTACAAAGGATTAAAAGACATTACTAGGAAAAATTACATGCCAATAAATTGGGCAACCTAGAAGAAATGGATAGGTTCCTAGAAACCAACACTTTCCCAAGTCTGAAGTAGGACAAAATGGAAAATCTGAAGAAACTGATTATTCATAACAAAAATGAATTGGTTATAATAAAAAAAACTACAAAGAAAAAAGCCCACCACCAAATGACTTCACAGCTCGATTCTGTGAAACATATAAAGGGCTGATATATACTCAAAAATGTGAGGAATTAAAGCACTTCCAAATTCATTCTACAAGGCCAGCATTACACTGACATCAAAACCAAGAAAAAAAGAAACACTAGAAAAACAGAAAATTACAGCCCAATAGCCCTGATGAACATAGATGCAACAATATTCAACAAAACAAGCAGATGGAATTCAAAAATGCACTGAAAGGATCACTGACCTCGACCAAGTGGGATGTTTTCCAAGGAAGCAACCATGGATCAGTTATCAACAAATTACTCGATGAGATACACCAGATAACAAAAGGAAGGGTGGAAACTCTATGATCATCTTGAAACATGCAGAAAAAGCATTTGGCAAAATTCAACAACTCATGATAAATATCTCCAAAAACAAAGTGGGTTGAGAGGGAACATGACTCAGTACTTTAAGGAAATACAGGACTAACCCACAGCCAAAATCATAATGGTGAAAAGCAGAAAATGTTTCCTATAGGATCAGGAACAGGACAAGGATGTCCACTCTCAACACTTCTTCAACACAGTACCTCAAGTCCCAGCCACAGCAATCAGAAAGAAAAAGAAGTCAGAAAAGAAAAAGAAAAAAAGTTCCCCAAACTGGTACGGAGGAAGTAAAATTGCCCTTATTTGCAGATGGCATGACACTTAATCTAGAAAACACTAACAAATCAAACAAAAACGATTAAAACTAAGCAAGGAGCGCGGAGCCAAGATGGCGGCGTGAGTAGAGCAGTGGAAATCTCCTCCCAAAAACACATAGAGCTATGAAAATATAACAAAGAAAAATCTTCCTAAAATAGAGACCACAGGACACAGAACAACATCCAGACCACATCCACACCTGCAAGAACCCAGCGCCTTGTGAAGGGGGTAAGATACAAGCCCCGGCCCGGCGGGACCCGAGCGCCCCTCACCCCGGCTCCCAGTGGGTGGAGAGAAACCGGAGCGGTTTTTTTTTTTTTTTTTTTTGGCGAGCGCTTTTTGGAAGCCTTAGAGGGACGGGCCCCCGTTGCTGGGGAGGCAGGGTGGCGGGACCGGTGAGGAGGTGCCTGGGAACGGCGCCGGAGGACAAAGAATATCCCGCGTTTCTCCCTGCGAGACCTGGGGGCGGGTGCCTGAGACCGGTGCCTGAGGACGGAGGAGGTCGCGCGTTTTTCCCCTTTTTTTTTTTCTCTTTTTGGCGAGCGCTTTTTGGAAGCCTTGAAGGGACGGGGACCCCAGTGCTAGGGAGGCACGGTGGCGGGACTGGTGAGCGGGTGGCTGGGACCGGTGCCTGAGGACAAAGAATATCCCCCGTTTTTCCCTGCGGGACCGGTGGGCGGGTGCCTGAGACCGGCACTTGAGGACAGAGGAAATCGCGCGTTTTTCCCCTTTTTTTTTTCTCTTTTCTGCGAGTGCTTTTTGGAAGCCTAAAAGGGACAGGGACCCCGGTGCTAGGGAGGCAGGGCGGCGGGACTGGTGAGCGGGTGCCTGGGACCGGCACCTGAGGACAAAGAATATCCCGCATTTTTCCCTGTGGGACCGGTGGGTGGGTGCCTGAGACCAGCACCTGAGGACGGAAGAAATTGCGCGTTTTTCCCCTTTTTTTTCTCTCTTTTTGCCGAGTGCTTTTTGGAAGCCTTGAAGGGACAGGGACCCCAGTGCTAGGGAGGCAGGGCGGCGGGACTGGTGAGCGGGTGCGTGGGACCAGTGCCTGAGGACAAAGAATATTGAGCGTTCCTTCCCTGCGGGACCGGTGGGTGGGTGCTTTTTGGAAGCCTTGAAAGGACAGGGACCCTGGTGCTAGGGAGACAGGCCAGCAGGACCAGTGAGCGGGTGCCTGGGACCGGCACCTGAGGACAAAAAAAAAAAAAAAAAAAAAAAAAAAATCGCTTGTTTTTTCCTTTTTTTTTCCTTTTTTTTTTCTCTTTGTTTCTGTTCCCTCTCTCATTGTTGCTGCTGTTGTTTTGGTTTGGAGAGTGCTTTTTGGAAATCTTAAAGGGGCAGGACAGGTCACTTAGACCAGAAGCAGGGAATCTGGGGATCTCTGGGCACTCTAACCCCCTGGGCAGCAGGGAGCACAGAGGCCCCTTACGGAGATAAATAGTCTCCTGGCTGCTCCCCCTCCAACGGGGCTCCACCATTTTGGAGGAACAGCCCCAGCCAGGCCAAGCCCACAGCAACAGCGGAGATAAACCCCAAAGCAACTGGGCAGGAAGCAGAAGCCCTGTCTGCGCACAGCTGCCCAGCACAAGCCACTAGAGGTCGCTATTCTCCCAGGAAAAGGCTACAAACCAACAAGAAGGGAAGCTCTTCCAGCGGTCACTTGTACCAGCTCTGCAAACTATCTCTATCACCATGAAAAGGCAAAACTACAGGCAGACAAAGATCACAGAGACAACACCTGAGAAGGAGACAGACCTAACTAGTCTTCCTGAAAAAGAATTCAAAATAAAAATCATGAACATGCTGACAGAGATGCAGAAAAAAATGCAAGAGCAATGGGATGAGATGCAGAGAAAAATGCAAGAGCAGTGGGATGAAGTCCGGAAGGAGATCACAGATGTCAGGAAAGAGATCACAGAAGTGAAACAATCCCTGGAAGGATTTATAAGCAGAATGGATAAGATGCAAGAGGCCATTGAAGGAATAGAAGCCAGAGAACAGGAACGTATAGAAGCTGACATAGAGAGAGATAAAAGGATCTCCAGGAATGAAACAACACTAAGAGAAATATGTGACCAATACAAAAGGAAAAACATTCGTATTATAGGGATACCAGAAGAGGAAGAAAGAGGAAAAGGGATAGAAAGTGTCTTTGAAGAAATAATTGCTGAAAACTTCCCCAAACTGGGGGAGGAAATAATCGAACAGACCATGGAATTATACAGAACCCCCAACAGAAAGGATCCAAGGAGGACAACACCAAGACACATAATAATTAAAATGGCAAGGATCAAGGACAAGGAAAGAGTTTTAAAGGCAGCTAGAGAGAAAAAGGTCACCTATAAAGGAAAACCAATCAGGCTAACATCAGACTTCTCAACAGAAACCCTACAGGCCAGAAGAGAATGGCATGATATACTTAATGCAATGAAACAGAAGGGCCTTGAACCAAGGATACTGTATCCAGCACGACTATCATTTAAATATGATGGTGGGATCAAACAATTCCCAGACAAGCAAAAGCTGAGGGAATTTGCTTCCCACAAACCACCTCTACAGGGCATCCTACAGGGACTGCTCTAGATGGGAGCACCCCTAAAAAGAGCACAGAACGAAACACACAACATATGAAGAATGGAGGAGGAGGAATAAGAAGGGAGAGAAGAAAAGAATCTCCAGACAGTGTATATAAAAGCTCAATAAGCGAGCTAAGTTAGGCAGAAAGATACTAAAGAAGCTAACCTTGAACCTTTGGTAACCACGAATCTAAAGCCTGCAATGGCAATAAGTACATATCTTTCAATAGTCACCCTAAATGTAAATGGACTTAATGCACCAATCAAAAGACATAGAGTAATAGAATGGATAAAAAAGCAAGACCCATCTATATGCTGCTTACAAGAAACTCACCTTAAACCCAAAGATAAGCATAGACTAAAAGTCAAGGGATGGAAAAACATATTTCAGGCAAACAACAGTGAGAAGAAAGCAGGGGTTGCAGTACTAATATCAGACAAAATAGACTTCAAAACAAAGAAAGTAACAAGAGATAAAGAAGGCCACTACATAATGATAAAGGGCTCAGTCCAACAAGAGGATATAACCATTCTAAATATATATGCACCCAATACAGGAGCACCAGCATATGTGAAGCAAATACTAACAGAACTAAAGAGGGAAATAGACTGCAATGCATTCATTGTAGGAGACTTCAACACACCACTCACCCCAAAGGATAGATCCACCGGGCAGAAAATAAGTAAAGACACACAGGCACTGAACAACACACTAGAACAGATGGACCTAATAGACATCTATAGAACTTTACATCCAAAAGCAACAGGATATACATTCTTCTCAAGTGCACATGGAACATTCTCCAGAATAGACCACATACTAGCTCACAAAAAGAGCCTCAGTAAATTCCACAATATTGAAATTCTACCAACCAATTTTTCAGACCACAAAGGTATGAAAGTAGAAATAAATTCTACAAAGAAAACAAAAAGGCTCACAAACACATGGAGGCTTAACAACATGCTACTAAATAATCAATGGATCAATGAACAAATCAAAATAGAGATCAAGGAATATATAGAAACAAATGACAACAACAACACTAAGCCCCAACTTCTGTGGGATGCAGCGAAAGCAGTCTTAAGAGGAAAGTATATAGCAATCCAGGCACACTTGAAGAAGGAAGAACAATCTCAAATGAATAGTCTAACATCACAACTATTAAAACTGGAAAAAGAAGAACAAATGAGGCCTAAAGTCAGCAGAAGGAGGGACATAATAAAGATCAGAGAAGAAATAAACAAAATTGAGAAGAATAAAACAATAGCAAAAATCAACGAAACCAAGAGCTGGTTCTTTGAGAAAATAAACAAAATAGATAAGCCTCTAGCCCAACTTATTAAGAGAAAAAGAGAGTCAACACAAATCAACATAATCAGAAATGAGAATGGAAAAATCACGACAGACTCCACAGAAATACAAAGAATTATTAAAGACTACTATGAAAACCTATATGCCAACAAGCTGGAAAACCTAGAAGAAATGGACAACTTCCTAGAAAAATACAACCTCCCAAGACTGACCAAGGAAGAAACACAAAAGTTAAACAAACCAATTACAAGCAAAGAAATTGAAACAGTAATCAAAAAACTACCCAAGAACAAAACCCCGGGGCCGGACGGATTTACCTCGGAATTTTATCAGACACACAGAGAAGACATAATACCCATTCTCCTTAAAGTGTTCCACAAAATAGAAGAAGAGGGAATACTCCCAAACTCATTCTATGAAGCCAACATCACCCTAATACCAAAACCAGGCAAAGACCCCACCAAAAAAGAAAATTACAGACCAATATCCCTGATGAATGTAGATGCAAAAATACTCAATAAAATATTAGCAAACAGAATTCAACAGTATATCAAAAGGATCATACACCATGACCAAGTGGGATTCATCCCAGGGATGCAAGGATGGTACAACATTCGAAAATCCATCAACATCATCCACCACATCAACAAAAAGAAAGACAAAAACCACATGATCATCTCCATAGATGCTGAAAAAGCATTTGACAAAATTCAACATACATTCATGATAAAAACTCTCAGCAAAATGGGAATAGAGGGCAAGTACCTCAACATAATAAAGGCCATATATGATAAACCCACAGCCAGCATTATACTGAACAGCGAGAAGCTGAAAGCATTTCCACTGAGATCGGGAACCAGACAGGGATGCCCACTCTCCCCACTGTTATTTAACATAGTACTGGAGGTCCTAGCCACGGCAATCAGACAAAACAAAGAAATACAAGGAATCCAGATTGGTAAAGAAGAAGTTAAACTGTCACTATTTGCAGATGATATGATACTGTACATAAAAAACCCTAAAGACTCCACTCCAAAACTACTAGAACTGATATCGGAATACAGCAAAGTTGCAGGATACAAAATCAACACACAGAAATCTGTAGCTTTCCTATACACTAACAACGAATCAATAGAAAGAGAAATCAGGAAAACAATTCCATTCACCATTGCATCAAAAAGAATAAAATACCTAGGAATAAACCTAACCAAGGAAGTGAAAGACTTATACTCTGAAAACTACAAGTCACTCTTAAGAGAAATTAAAGGGGACACTAATAAATGGAAACTCATCCCATGCTCATGGCTAGGAAGAATTAATATCGTCAAAATGGCCATCCTGCCGAAAGCAATATACAAATTTGATGCAATCCCTCTCAAATTACCAGCAACATTCTTCAATGAATTGGAACAAATAATTCAAAAATTCATATGGAAACACCAAAGACCCCGAATAGCAAAAGCAATCCTAAAAAAGAAGAATAAAGTAGGGGGGATCTCACTCCCCAACTTCAAGCTCTACTACAAAGCCATAGTAATCAAGACAGTTTGGTACTGGCACAAGAACAGAGCCACAGACCAGTGGAACAGATTAGAGACCCCAGAAATTAACCCAAACATATATGGTCAATTAATATTTGATAAAGGAGCCATGGACATACAATGGCAAAATGACAGTCTCTTCAACAGATGGTGCTGGCAAAACTGGACAGCTACATGTAGGAGAATGAAACTGGACCATTGTCTAACCCCATATACAAAGGTAAACTCAAAATGGATCAAAGACCTGAATGTAAGTCACGAAACCATTAAACTCTTGGAAAAAAACATAGGCAAAAACCTCTTAGATATAAACATGAGTGATCTCTTCTTGAAGATATCTCCCCGGGCAAGGAAAACAACAGCAAAAATGAGCAAGTGGGACTACATTAAGCTGAAAAGCTTCTGTACAGCGAAAGACACCATCAATAGAACAAAAAGGAACCCTACAGTATGGGAGAATATATTTGAAAATGACAGATCTGATAAAGGCTTGACGTCCAGAATATATAAAGAGCTCACACGCCTCAACAAACAAAAAACAAATAACCCAATTAAAAAATGGGCAGAGGAACTGAACAGACAGTTCTCCAAAAAAGAAATACAGATGGCCAAGAGACACATGAAAAGATGCTCCACATCGCTAATTATCAGAGAAATGCAAATTAAAACTACAATGAGGTATCACCTCACACCAGTAAGGATAGCTGCCATCCAAAAGACAAACAACAACAAATGTTGGCGAGGCTGTGGAGAAAGGGGAACCCTCCTACACTGCTGGTGGGAATGTAAATTAGTTCAACCATTGTGGAAAGCAGTATGGAGGTGCATCAAAATGCTCAAAACAGACCTACCATTTGACCCAGGAATTCCACTCCTAGGAATTTACCCTAAGAACGCAGCAATCAAGTTTGAGAAAGACAGATGCACCCCTATGTTTATCGCAGCACTATTTACAATAGCCAAGAATTGGAAGCAACCTAAATGTCCATCTGTAGATGAATGGATAAAGAAGATGTGGTACATATACACAATGGAATACTACTCAGCCATAAGAAGTGGAAAAATCCAACCATTTGCAGCAACATGGATGGAGCTGGAGAGTATTATGCTCAGTGAAATAAGCCAAGCGGAGAAAGAGAAATACCAAATGATTTCACTCATCTGAGGAGTATAGGAACAAAGGAAAAACTGAAGGAACAAAACAGCAGCAGAATTACAGAACCCAAAAATGGACTAACAGGTACCAAAGGGAAAGGAACTGGGGAGGATGGGTGGGCAGGGAGGGATAAGGGGGGGGAAGAAGAAGGGGGTATTAAGATTAGCATGCATGGGGGGGAGGGAGAAAGGGGAGGGTGGGCTGCACAACACAGAGAGGACAAGTAGTGACTCTACCACATTTTGCTAAGCTGATGGACAGTAACCGTAATGTGGTTGTTAGGGGGGACCTGATATAGGGGAGAGCATAGTAAACATAGTATTCTTCAGGTAAGTGTAGATTAAAAATTTAAAAAAAAAAAAAAAAGAAAGAAAGAAAGAAAAGGGGGATTACTCCTTAACAGGATAAAACTATTGGTAAATCAAAGATCAACGCATGCTTTAAATATCCTTAATGTTGATCACTTAAAGGGTGTCAGATGATCAGCTATGGAGGTACTCTTTTCTGATAATATTCCTTTCTCTTAATTTAAAAAAAAAAAAAAAAGCAGTTACTGTGTGCTGACCTCCAATGAGTTCTGCACAGAGGTATAGAGGGCATGTCAAAGTGTGGGCAAAGGGTCTGTTTGTTTCTACGCAGAAGATCAAGGCCTAGCTTGGATACCCAGAAAATGATCTAAGATACGATATGAGGAGGAGCTTCCGGCATCAGCACTCTCTGGAGGACTCGTGCCGGGGGATGATCATCAAAAAGCCTCCACAGGGATCCGGACGATGCTGCGGTTGTGGCTGCATCCAGCCCACCGTCTCCTGGACTTGCCATAAGAAGGAGGAGGGAGATGTCTAGGCTGGCATGTGCATACAGTGAGACAACGAATTTGACTGGATCTGTACTGTTGGAACTCAACCAGGAGTTGGGAGGGGTGCAAGTTGTAGCACCCCAAAATCTCATGACTATAGACTATCTATGGTTAAAAGAACATATGGGATGTGAACAGATCCCAGAAATGGGCTGCTTTAATTTGTCTGATGGTTCAAGTACAGTTGGACAATATCCATCATATCATAGATAAATTTTCACAAATGCCTAGGGTGCCTAAATGGTTTTCTTGGCTTCACTGGAGATGGCTGGTAATTATAGATTTGCTTTGTTTATGTCACCGTATTCCTATTATACAAGAAGATATGTCAAAGAAATAATCAATCCTCCCAAGTTTCCTTCATATGCTACATCTATAGCTTTTCTTCTTCCTTCCTAATTACAAACCTTAAATAGAATTCGTGCCTCATATCGAATTTACCGAGTATCATAATTCCTCCAGGTGGTAAAGATACCTCGAGACAAGTGCTGGGCATAGAAGCCACAGGGCATAAATCTGCAAAGAAGTAAAAAGCTAACCTTTGCAAACAATATGGCTTCTCTCTCACTTACCAACTTTACATTTCCCTGTATGGCCCCGGAAGATGACTGGTTAGCCAGAGACGGGTAAGATTCCTCAAGGGAGGAACAACCTAAGACAGGCACAGTCGCAGGGGGGCCATCAGGTGAGAATTTGGGGATCAACAGAGGTGAGGCTCAGAACCTCACCCCCCCTGCTTTGAGAGAAATCTTCTGCATCCGTGGATGTCTTGCTGCCCTTGTCTAGCCTGGATTAATACTTAGTCCATAGGCACACACCTGATCATCTGATCATCTATATTTGCCTTCTTACAGCACTAAACTATGTTTTCTACCTTTATCTTGCATCTACCTACCACTTCAGCATTTTATTAAAAATAAAAATAATAATAATAATAGGAGAAATGTGGGATCAACATATAAATCAAGTACAAAAATCAAATGAATATTCATATTTGACCTGATGGTTTATAGGTCATATTGCATGATCAAAACCGAAAGTTTCTGTGATGACTGCCCTTGTACTGTTCACCATGTAAGAATTTATTCACTCTGTAAGAATTCGTTCACCATGTAAAAAAAAAAAAAAAAAACTAAGCAAGGAATTCAGTAAAACTGCAGGATACAAAATGAATATACAGAAATACATAAAAAAGCAAATTTGCAGAAAGAGAATGTAAGAAAACAATCCCACTTGCAGTTGCAACAAAAGCAGTAAGAGATCTGGAGGATGTTTAACCAAGGAGGTGAAAGAGCTGTACTCTGAAGATGCTAAGATACTGAGGAAAGAAACTGAAGGTGACACAAGTTAATGGAAAGCATCTCATGCTTATGGAATGCAAGAATTAAAATGGCTGATATTAACGTTAAAATAAAAATTAGTAGTATTGTTAATACTACCTGCGGCTCTGGGAGGAAACTGCAAGTTGGTGCAGCCACCATGGAAAGCAGGATGGAGGTTTCTCAGAGAACAGCTGTGTTCTCTGTAATGCTATGGGATGAACCCTGGGAAGGGCACTGAATGGTGGCTTGCTGAGGATGCTAAAAGGAGTTACCTACCTGCCTTGTGTGACCCTGGAGCTAGAGAGCAGCAGATGTTTGCAGAAATGGGTCAAGTAGAACTTTCACGAGTTGAGTTCAGAGATGAAGTTGTTCCCTGTGGAGACCTTGTAGGGAAAACAAAAATTAAGAGGGTGAACCTGACCCACTGGGCTTCTCCACTAAGAAGGGACAGTCCACTAGCAGATAGCTTCTTTTCGGAGGCAGGGAGGGTGGGTCACAGGGGAAGCCCTGATTTGCAGGCAACCTGCCTAGTGGAAGGGGGTGGGAAGGCTGCTCTCACCTGTGACTATTCATGCTCCAGGGGCCTCCCTGCTGAGCTCAATCTCCCCAGCAGCCTGCCCCAGTCTCCCCACCTGACTTCTGTTAGGCGGTTGTGGTGAGCCAGCTGCCTTCCTCAAGTTCTCCTAGTGCACAGGCACCCAAAGACACACACTGTGCCAGGCCGCACAGTGCTCTAACACACACACACACACACACACCACCACACGTGCAAGAGCTACGACACACAGACACATCGACCCCGACACCACGGCGACGCACTCACCAGGGGGCCAGGCCACCGCCAAGCAGCCGCAGGGACCTTGACACACCCCCTTAACTCCTGCGTGCTGACCCATTTGGGAAGCACAGAAGGCCCCCCAAGCCCCTGCGGATGCACCCTCGCAGCGCCCTTGCCCGCGTACCCATGGACCAGACACCCGAACCGTTACTTTGCAGTCAAAGCAGCTGGCGGGCCTGGGAAGCTCCCGGATAAGACCTGGTCACCTTCCTGGTTGGTTAGGTGCCTGCGCTGCCCATGGCTTTCCAACGCCCATGCACAGCTTTCCACTTTCCTCCCAGGGCCCATGCAACACCCCAAACTCCCTGAACAAAAAGCCAGCGTGGCGGCGGCTACTCACTAAGAGCTGAGGCTGCTGCAAGTTGGCGAGGCCTGCATGAGAACGAGGGAACCCTGGCAAGAGGATGGCAGCGGCAGGGGTCTAAGGGGGTCTGGCAGCGGAGAGCGCTAGGCGTCAGTGAGCGTAAGTAAAGGCAGCGAAGGTCAGCGTCAGCGGGAAGGCATTGGACAGCGGTGGTGGCGGCAGGCGTCTGGGGCAGCTGTCAGCGGGAGACACCGGCTGGCGGGGACAGGCGGGAGTCGGGCTCTGGGGCTGGTGGCTGCGCTTTGGTGGGGGGAAGCTGCGTCGGAGGCCCTTGGCTTTCGCTGGCAGGGGCTGGGCATCGGCTGCGGGCGGACTCCGTACCCTTACGACGTTGCCGCCCCTGCACCCCGGAAACGACACCGCCAGCCGCCCCAAACTCGGAGATCCGCTCTGTGCAGACACCCGCGCCTCCCGCAGTTGCAGACGCCACGGCCCACGACGGAGCGCAGCCTGTCCACGCTGCAGCCCACTGCAGACCCCGCTCCCCGCCGCCTCACCCTGGCCTCTGGCTGCGCCACCTGCCAACGGCAGCCTCGGAGGTCCGCCCCGCGCACAGACACGCGCACCTCCCGCAGCTGGAGACGCCACGCCACACCACGGAGGCCGCCCGTCCACGCTGCGGCCCACTGCAGACCCCGCTCCCCGCCGCCTGCTGCCGCTTCTCGGGGCGCACCTGCAGACGGAGGGCTGGACTGCGCCCCTGGTCGCAAACCCCGCAGCGAGGCGCCCCAGCTTGCAGCCTCCTGCAGCGGACACCTTCCCGGCCCGATCCCTCCCGTACCCGGCGCCGCCCGCCCCCTTGCGGTGGCCGCTTACCGTGAGCACAGGCCTGCGTGAGGAAGAGGGCGCCGGGTCCCTGGGGAGGGAGGCCCCTGGAGCCGGCGGGAGGAGGCCGCAGGCGGTCACTGTTGGAGGGCGCCTGGTCTTTGGCGAGCGACGGCGGCGTCAACGGGAGAAGGCCTTGGCGGCGGCGGGGCAACAAAAATCGGCGGGCGGGCGCAGGCGGGAAGCTTCCTCTGCTGGGTCTGGCTGGGCACTTTTGGAAAGGAGCATGGCGGGCACAGGAAGCGGGCGGCTCTGGCCGGCAGGAGGAGCATGCGCGCCGTCGGCTGCGAGCGGACCCCGCCCCTCTGGACGCTGCCCCGCCCCACAACGACGGAGAGCCGGCGCAGCAATCCCACCCACCCCTCTCGGTGCAGCATCCCTGTGAAATAAGAGATGAGAAAACTGCAAAAGGAAACCGAGGAGGAGTTTATCTAGAAGATAGAGAATTAAGGGGCAGGTGCTGTGAGAGTAAAAGAGAATAACTTTTCAGATTGCATGTACGGGAATGTTTAGTATAATCTTCAGAATTGCCATCAAGTAAATGAAATTAGGCATGGAAAAGTGATCTTGAGAAATGTCATTTCTGGTAATTAAATCTTTCCTAAAATTCTTCAAGAGATACCAATAAACATAGAAAGCCCTTTCTAATTACTTATGTTTTCACACCTGTGCGTCTATAACAGCAATTCAGTTTGGCAGTGTGACCCTATGGAGTGTTAGAATATTTCAGGGTATCACTGAACTGACCCATCACAAACTCACTATCATACCCCTCTGATGCCAGTGTCAAAGTACACATCGTCTTATGTTCTGAGTCCCGGTAAAAATCATTTGTATCTGCCCAGTTCTGGAGAAAAAGCCCTTATTTTACTTGTCTCTCCCCTTAGAACCTGATTATTTATTTAATTACACTGTTTATAGATTCTGTAAACTTCTTTCCAGTTCATTCAAATTGTGGCCCCCACAGCCCTGGGCTATGGTCCAGGTTGCAGACCTCTCTGACCTGCAGTACTCAAAGATTCTAAATGCTCATTTCCCTCTCCTTTGTCTCTTAACCTTCAGTCTGTTCTTTACAATGAAATAGCCAGTATGATCTTCACCATTCTATATATTGATGGTGACCTTTCTATTGCTCCAAAAAACTTAAGTGATTTCTTGCTCTTTGGGAGGAGCTCAAGGTCCCTTCACCTTGTCTTATCTCTGAAGCTTCATACCTCACTGGTCACCCACCTCGGATTGTTAACTCCTTGACATACCAAATATTTTTTTTTCTCCAGCTAGCCATGCTCTCTTCAGCTTGTGAGACAGTGTCCTCTTTGTGTAAGATGCACTTATTCTCCCCACCTCACACCTGCCTTACCTGACCTTGCTCGTGCTCATTGTTCAGGGTCCCATTCACGGTGACATCCTTGAAAGAAGCCTCCACCGTCCTTTTCTCTCAGGTCTGATTTAGTGCCCCTTTTTTTTGCGTTCTGATCATAGTGGCCATGTTTACCTGTCTTCTTCACCAGACTGAAGCTCTGTAGGAACACAGGTCATGTATTTCTTATTTAGGATTGTGAAGAAACAAACAGAAGAACAAAACCCACAAAAACAACAGTGAAACGCCGTGAGGGACTCATCTAGCATTCAATAAACATTTGTTGAAGTAAAATTAAACTTCATGTATTCTGCCTTTCCATGCAATAGTAAATATGCCAAATGCTAAGTTAAATGCATCTATCACTTCCCTGCCAGCCTGGGATTGGCTGAGATTTTGTTACTTGTCAGTATGTCTCAGAACATAAAATTTATCAGACTCACTGTTGTGTGCTAGACAAATACATACTGAATGCTGGTACATGCTAGGAATTAAAGAATAATTGCTTTCCAAGGAGCAATACAAAAGAACATTTTTTCATTAGCTTATTACTAGGAGCACAAGAATAATCAAACCATTACAAACAAATAATATTCTTAAGTAATTTGTCAGAATACAGTTTTTAATTTCCCCAGTAAAGTTGCACTTGTCAGCCCAGGTTTCTGTATTCTGATACCTCTTTATAATATGCTGGGAGAACAAATGGACTGTAATAATAATAATTTAATTTTTATAATTGGTGTCGTGCTTTCACCTAGCAGACCATTACAATATCAATTGGCTATTAAATAAATGTATTGTCCAAACACACCTCACATTAGAATTATGAACAAAGCCTCGGTATTCTCATGTTTCAGGCCTACATTCTTACCACATTTTGAGGTCATGGACCACTGTGTTGGATTTTCTTTATTTTGAATGTGGCTCCTTGAAATGTCAGATTCTAAGTTATTTGCTTTCTTTTTGTTAGCAATCTTCTTAAAAATGGAAATATAAAGTGAGCATGGAATACCAGAAAACAAGATATCTTTTTATCATTAAGTTCAGTTTTTTAAGCTTTTTTAAAGTGTAATACACATAAGCATACACTTCTAAAATGAGTTGGTATTCTCAATGTGTTTTCACAGCCTTTACATAATTGTGTAAAACCCATCAAAATCATAAAGCAGAACTTCACCATCACACCTAAGACCCACCTTGTTCTAGTCGCTAATCCACCACTCCCAAGGTTAACCACTATCCTGACTTTTAAACACAATAGATCTGTTTTGTTTGTTTTAACCTTAACATAAATGAAATCATACAGCATGAACTTTTTTCTGTCTATTTCTTTCCCACTCAAATTGTGTTAATGAGACATCTGTACTGTTACATGTAGTTGTAGATTATTGTCATGGCTGTGCAGTATTCCATTATTTGCATGTAGTACAATTTATTTTCCCATTATATCGATAGACATTTGAGGAATTATCAGTTTGGGCTATTATAAATAGTTCTATTTTGAACATATATGTATTTCTGTTAAGTGTATACCCCAGAGTGGAATTTCTGGATCACAGGATATGCATATATTTAACTTTGGTACACAGAGTTAAACACTTTTCAAAGAGGCATTACCAATCTGCTCACCTGCAGGCAGTATATGAGAGTCTGGTTTCTCCACATGCTTCTCAACACTTGCTATTATATTGTTATTATTCTTATTGATATTATTAGTATAATTATATAAACTTCAGCCATCCTGCAAAGTTGTGGCATAGGTATATGTCGCTCTAATTTGTATTTCTCTGATGATTAAGTTACTAAAGTGCCTTTAATATGTCACTGGCTATTTGGGTGCCCTTTTTTTGTGATGTGTCTGTTCAGGTCCTCTGCCCATCTTTTGCTAGTTTCGATGTCCTTTTCAAATAGATTTGTGGAGGCTCTTTATCTTTTGTTGGGTTTACATATTGCAAATACGTTTTTCTACCCTTTGGATTTCTTTTTTTTCCCCCTCTTACTGGTATATTTTGATAAATATAATTTCTTAAGGGAAAAATAGACCAATTCACTGGACTTTTTGTCATTATGGTTAGTGTGAAGATCAATTTCCATAAGCTGCACCTTAAAATAAAATATTTTGAAAACTATTTCTACAAAGTAACAAGTATTTGGACTTCAGACCTATTTTGGTACCTGGATCTTATGTATGGCATGAGCTTGGACAAAGTATTAATTTCTCCTTGCTTCTATTTACTCATTGTAAAATAGACACAAGAAAAAAATATATGTATTTCCTCTACTGAATGCAAAATAAAATAAAATATATAATGATCGTGAAATGTCTTTGTAAACTGCAAAGAATAACATAAGTCAAAGACAATGATAAAAAGAACTGTGTGATTTTCCCATCATAGGCACAAGAGATCTATGTGCCCCTACTTATGCCATGACCTTCAGTCAGTGTTCAGCTTGCAGAAAATAATTAATAGATTGGCAAACCAGAGTATATTTCATCAATCTATAGGTACCTCTTATATTGTTAATTTGAATGGAATCTCTTTATTCATAAGGTCAATCAGTTCTTTTCTGTATAATCAAAGACACTTAATTTCATAGTAGTCTTATGGTTCTTGTTTGGATCCACCACTTAAAGCCCTGTGTCCTAGAGCCCATCAATCCATACATGAGCTAGAGCCATGTGAACTAAGAAACAATTTGACCATAAAGTATTGCCATTTTACAGAATCATATTTTTCAAATATTTAATATATTTATGAAACTATATGTCTGTTCATTTAGTTGTCCTGTACATTACTTATTGAGAATTTAAGTTAATATTAGTCAGGATAAGCTGGATGATGCTTCATAAAAAGCAACTGCAACCTTTTAGTAGCTTAAAACATCAAAGTGATTTTTTGCTCATGCTATGCTACATCTCTGTCTCAAGTGAGTTGCCATCTCTGATTCATGTTTTTCTCACTCTCAAGCCGAGCTGAAGGGCCAGCCACCATTTAGAGCGTTGTTAGCTGTGGAAATGATAATGGTGCTCTGAGGAGTCTCTTTTCAGAGATGATCCATCCAAAATATGATATAGGCCTTTTTGTTCAGAACTTGCTGACCGTAAGTAGAAACACCATTCTACCCACACAAAAGAGGGCTAACAAATATAAACTTACGTGGCTGAAGGGTGGAGAGCTGGAATATCTGGTGAGCAGAAGTAATGACGGTTTGTACTGTCCTGTACATACCAAAGGGTGGCTGGAGAACCAAAACGAAAAAAGGCATGGCCTGTGTCTCTACAGTGACAAACAAAGTACACCCTACTGAGATGTGTGCAGTAATAGTTTGGTGGCTACACAAAGGAAAGCATGATAAACTCTTCTTTTATGAGTTTGGAAAGACTTAGAGAAAGAGGCAAGTAATGATCTGTATCTTGAAGCATAAATAAGAGTTCAAAAGGAAAGATGAATAGGGGTGACTAATTGTTAAAGATTCTATCAATGAGGGTATTTTATTGTTAGAAAGCAGGAAGTAGAGTGAATTACTGTTACTTCTTCTGGGTCTGCATGCTCATGGTACTGTATCTCAGGGTTTGAGTTTCTCACAGATACACAGAATTTGTTGCCAAATAAGGTGTGATAGAAGATAGTAAATATTAACTGGAAAGAGAAATGAGGAACTGTTCTTATACAATATTTTTATTGGCTTTTGTTAAAGCTTTTATTGTTGCAAAATGCCCATCTCTTGCATGGTATGAAAATGCATTTGAATGGGTTTGCCCACCATAATCTACTTCAAAGACCAGTGAGTACATATATAGTGCAACAAACATTGGGAAACAAGACTTCACACAGTATTTTGTTTGTGGTATGTTTAGAGATTGATGTTTATGTTCATCATAACAAATGTTAAGTCCATAAAAACTAATTGTAAAGGATAATTACAATTTGTATTGTAGTGACATTTCCTATGAAAAGAATTACAGTACATGTCAGGGAATCCATAAATAAGCTTCTTCCTGGAGGTAAAAACCAAACTTACAAATTTGCTTCAGTATATTAGGTAAGAAAAAAACAATGGATATGTAACCGAAGAGTGCAGTGTGTTGATTGTGATTGTGTTAAGCTGATCATGTAGAAATTTCCCATTTGGATTAAAATTGTGAATCCACAGCTATGGAAAAATTTTAAAGGATAATTATTTTTTTTTAATTATTGAATTGCCTTTAGAATTGAAGGCCATGGGTAGAGTCCCTATCTTGCATTCTGTTTTAGTCCTTAAGATCCAGTTATCAGCCACTCGCAGTCATCTTCATTCCTTAGGAAAGACTAGACCTTTCTATTTAGCAACCAATCCAGGAAATTGATTTCAGCACACTAACCGCATCTTCCTTCTCTGTGTCATGCTTGTATGCTTTTGGTCCTGAAAAGAAGTAAATGTAGCCTAAAAAAACAACATTGAAATTGTGGTTACTGAAAATGACTTGCAAATATATAAATGGGAGGATTTGTGATATAACTTTTCTTAGCTAGCACCAAAGGGGAACTGAGAATTTGTCAGGTGGCAGTTAGCTTGTCTGAATAGCTCTCCCAGAGCTCTAAAAGCCAACATCCCCAACTTCTCAAGCATCTCTTGGCATTCCGTCTGTCCTAGCCAGGATCTGCCTTCTCCTGGGGGCCACCCAACAGGTCAGGCAAGCTCAGCTACGCTTGGTGCTTCTGTCCAGTCTATTTTCCTCCAGGAAACACCCTCCCCTTTTCTCACCATAGTCAAACCTGTAGCCATTCTTTAAAACTCAGCTGAAGTCCTACCATAAAATCTTCAACTATGAGTGCAGGTTCTCATCTTTCTCAGTTATTGGGAAGACAATCAAATATAGATTGTCCTGCTTTCTAGTAATTTCATCTTTGTTGGATGGAGGGGTATTTCCCAAAGATATTAACCATTCCACCAGAGCAGAGACGGTATCTGCAAGTGTCTTTGAATTTCTAAGAGTCCAGTTCTGCTATATACTCAGGAAGAATGGATTGACAGGTTCAAAAGATTCTATTAAATGTATTCAACCAGCTCAATTTAATTTTCTTAGCTGTGTATTAAATTTCAGGAGTTAGGTGATGAAGGGGGGAAAGGCACTGGGAAAGTTGAGAGTATGTGCATTTTAAAGATGAAAACGGTGAGTTTAACTGGCTGAATTTATGATGTAGTTGACTAATGGTTTGAAGCTATACTTTTACAACTTGCCTTATGTAAAGAGAGAACCACGGTGGCAGAACTTTTATAGTTACTCTTTCTAGCAGTTAATCTGGTTACCTAAATTTATAAAGGACTCAGAACCTCATGAAAAATAAGAACCGAGGACTCCCATTTGGAAATCCATTTTCTGTTGTCTTAAAACAGAGCCCAGGTTTCATGTTATAATTTCCACAAAGAAAGTTTTTGGTGGAAACACTCACCATTTAATTCCACAACAGCATCTATGCAGCCATTGACTCCTGAGAATTCCTCTTTAGTATTCTTTGTATAGTCTTTTTTCCATTTTCTTTTTTTGTTCATCATAGATGGAAGAAGTGTTATTTCATAAATAATAGTAAGAAGAGATTTTTATTGGCTGTAATTACATCATCCTTGTCAGGCATATTTAGCCAGGGCTGACTTATGACTTTAGATCTCTCTCTGTCACACACACACACACACACACACACACACACACACACACTCTCTCTCTCTCTCTCTCTCTCTCTCTCTCTCACTACTATCCCAGGTTCCTGAGAGGGGCCACTAATTTGGGAGTCCTTTGCTCTAAACAGTTTCTTTAAAAAATTGCAAGATATATTACTTGAATTATTCTACATATTATAGCAGCATATTCCTATAATTTAAAGACATATAAATAGCCTTTCAAAAGAAACTCTACATATATTACTAGTACTTTATTACTGTTGTAATTTTTCTCTCCCTCTGCTCCCCTCTCTCCCCATGTATTAATTTCCTGGCTCACCAAGTAGTTGAAAGCCCATCATTGGAGATTTTATTCTTGGGCTTCGTGGTATGTACTCACAGAGAAGGGATTGAACAAATAATGCACAATGAATGAATAAACAATTGGGTGAACAGTTAATAGATAAAGATAAGCAAAAAAAATCTATAATAACTGACCCTCTGTCTTTTAAATCAATTTAATTGAATCAAATTGCTTTTGTTTCCTGGAAAAATTATACACCTGATGAAATAGATCAGGTTTCTTTTTCTGGATCAGCAACCACCATGCAGTGATGACTCTGAAGATTGTTTAATACATCTCTTGTGATCTAAATGACCTCTCCTGTAAAAAAGACTGTGACTTGTATGAATCAGCATGACGTGTTTAAGGTTAGCATGTGGGCAGAGCAGACTCTCACCTCTTCAAGATTGCATTTAAAGTGTGAGAAAGTCCCTTCCTCATCAGCATAGAGCTCCCAATGGGGACATTCCCAGAGTGGACACCCTACTCCTTTCCCACCGAAAGGTCAGACAAAAAGTCTCCTGGTCTCCTGGTGCCTGGCCCACTGGGCAATTTCCTGGAGCAGAAGATCACACCCACCTCCTGAAATGTGCCTTGCATGTGGCTGTGACTACACAGGGCAGGAACAGATCTCTCATGATACTGAACAGAATCAAATGTTGTGAAAGAAGTATTCAGGCTGAAACAGTCTAGGGGGTTGATCTACTTTATAGAGTGTTAAAGAAAGACATGGTAACTAACTTCCCGAAATTCCCCTTCCAGGAAAGCCATTAGAACCTTCCAATAGGCCAGGGGAAAAACTGAGCTATATAAGTTACTGTAGCATAAATAAAAATGGAAACCATTTACTGGATTTCTTCGCCCTCAGAAGTGCCAGTGCAGTGTGTGCGGGGACAGAGCACCCACACACTGTTTGAAGGAGTGACTGCAAGGTATCAGGAATGGAGTCAGGGAAAACTGGACAAAAAAGGAGCAGCCCAAGCACATTGGCCTAGATTTCTTTTGTTCACTTTGTCCATGTCTGAAATCTGGAATTTTTTATTAAAAATGGGAGTACAGGTTGTTCACATACTAATCTTTGTTCATTAGGTTGTTTTTCTTCTCTCACTTCCCTGAGAGACAGCTGCATTGAGGAAATGGAAGCTTTGATCAGAAGCAGTAAGAGAGATAATTGTAGGGTTTTAAATATTTGGGGAGTGGGATGTAGAAGAAAGGAAAGTGACTAAGACACATTTGGCGTTTGTGCAGATTTAGAGGGAAATGCGGTTGGAGGTGCCAGAGAATGTGATCTCTGACTTTCTGCCCCATGACCCTGTGCTCAGGGAAAACGGTGGGATGCCTTTCACGTCTGTATCTTTTGTCTGCTCTAAGTAGAGGATTAGAAGCTGAGCTATTATAATTAGAGCTATGCCTTATCTCTGTGTATGTTATTCCTAGATTCATGAATGATTTTGACAACTTAATCACCATTTGTATTGTTTTTATGGCAAAATGTGTTCTCAGTTTCAAATGACTGGCTAAACAATAGTTGTAGGGAAACTTATTACAAGTTGGGATCTACTTGTATTATATTTAAGTTGGATAGTGAAGTCTGGACAGTATGAAAGGACAGAGAAAATACCCTTCTTGAGAATAAAGAAACAGTTTAAATAGTATCTGAATGAGTTTTAAACAGAAAAGAATGACTATTAATACAATAGAAAAATCTGAAGAAGTGTTACCATGGTGGGTGCTGGTGACATCTAAAATTTTATATATATCTATTTAGAGGTTAACTGATATAATAATATCACAGGTAAATAAAATTTCAGAGAAAACATCAGAGAAGCAATGTCCAGCTAAGAACTTTAATTCTGAATTGTACTTATGAAAACCTCAGCAAAATCCTCAGCAAAACTGTGAAGCACTGTTTCTTTCCTCCATCCCTTCCACCACTTACATATTTAATAGTTTCTTTCTTTCTGCCAGCCTCCTCTCCACCTTCTTGCCTCTTACCCTATACCTGATCTCCAGAGAGTATTACCATCAATGAAATCTATTTCAAAGTATCAGTCTGACACATAAATCACCATTTTGGGGTTAGCAGATGACATCAATATTTCATTTGAACCTTTTATGTAGACATTATGCAGATGGAGCCTACTAACTAACATAGGATTACCTATTTATCATTTTACCAAGAACAGTCCCATCAAACCATCAAAAAAAAATTATCATCTATTTGCATGATCGTTTCACATGGAACAGAAATTTTAACAACAAAAAAGACATAGTCTAAAAATAAAAGATGATTCTTGCCAATAATGTGTCTTTATACTGACCCAGGCCACACACCCCTACATTTACAATATTGTGCTGTTACTCATATTTTGTTGTAGACTGCTGAAAATTTTGTGATGATCTCACCCTTGGTTTGTGGTCAGAGATTTAAGGATCTCTGTTATAGAGCAAAGAGCACAAAGTGTATAGTCAGAGCTGGGTTTGAATTTTACTGTTTTCTGCAAGGCTCTGTGATCAGAGGAAAGTGCTGTGAGCTCTGTCCTTGTCTCCTTCCCTGGAAAATAGTGGTAATGAGGATGAGAGACAATTTAAACACACACACACACACACACATAGACATCCCAGGCAGGGCCAAGTTACAAGACTTTGTAGCTTATTTTGGCCCCAAGAACCACTGACTGGCTGGCTTATATGAGGTTGAGTGACTTTTGTTATTTGATCTGGGATCCTAACTCATCAAGGAGTTTAATCTTCACCTAGTCTTTAAATACACTTCATCAGGATAACATTTTGCAGGAGGAGGTAAGGTTGGGAAAAGTTACAGAAAGGAGGGCTAGAGAATGTTGGAGGTAGTTCAGAGATCCCAGCAAGAAAGGGGTGAAGATTAAGAGGGTCTGCTGGTATGTGGAAGATTTTGCTGAAGGTAAAAGAAAAGGAAATTATATGACACGATGAGAATCATAGATGTGGGTATTTTAAATGACAATAAATAAATGGTGTTGAGAATGACTGTATGTGGTGGATGGGAAGGACCTCTGGATTTAGAAAGTTAGCCTCAGATGGGCCACGTTTTAGCTGTGTGACTTTTTTCTAACATCTTCATCTTTCTGTTTTTAACAGTTAAATGGAGTTAGTAGTTCCTAGTTTTCAAGATTGTTGAGAAGGCAGATGGGAAAATGAGAGAATATGACAAAATACTCAACATATAATAAACACATAATAAACTGTTGACAGATAATAGCTGGGTTTTAATATTAAGGAAAAAAGTACATATTTATTGTCAGCCTATTATATACCGGGCACCTGCTAAAATCATTGCATGCATTTTCTTATCACTGAGGTGTTGTTTGTGAAACCTAAAGACCAAATGAAAATGACTGACCTATTACTTTGCTTGTTTCCTTTATAGGCATTTATTTCATGTAATATTGATGAACAAGTATAGATATTTATTTAATATCTATATAATTATAGATAGTGAAACTTTGCTAGCAATATCATAGTGCCATAGATATCTGATGTGGTTTTTCAGAAAAACTGTCTTACTCTTCATCTTTGTATTCTAAGGACTTGAGGACTATTGTGGTAAAGTGTCTGCATGTTGTTTAATTTTTATGCTCAGAACTTAGATTTGTGAGGAATTTCTGGTGTTTTGATTGTGATGATTTCTATCATATATCAATTGCAATACTGCTCCATTCTACCTCTTTTGAAGTAATGAATGGGGAGTTGAGTCTGCTAAAGAATGCTTTAAAAATGTGGGAAAGGATAACACAGATGGAAATTTGGTGGAAGGTATCCAAGATCTATGCTTTCAGGAAGTTTCTTCAAGATCTTTCTAGTGAGACAGAAATCTCTCTTAAGTTAATAATCCCTTTAAGCAAGTTTTTTTTTTTTTTTACTTTCATGGAAGAAGGGGCATTTGAGAGCTATACCAGAGAAGGACAACAGGAAGAGTGGTCAGTAATGAAGAGAAAGGAGAAGAGTGAGAAGCTGCCATGTACTATCCCAGACAGGGGTCAGGAGCTGAGTTCCCATGAAGAAAATGATTGTAAGAAGATTCTGGAACAAAGAGTTTGTAAAAAATTATAGAAAATATTGATGGCCTTCATTACTACCTGATTGTATGATACAATGCAAATCTGTTATCTCCAGTCTGAATTCTAATTCTAAGAATTCAAGACCTGTACGTCCATTTCTCTTTTGGATATTTCCATTCTTGGGTCCCACCAACACGTCAAACTCATGTTCAAAATGGAACTCCTGTTTATTCCTTTTATTCTATTTTACTTCTTAATTTTACTATTTCCTCATTGAATGGCCTTACTATCCTTGTCAAAAATCAACTGATCATAGATATAATAAGTTATTTCTGGGTTGTCAGTTTTATTCCATTGATTTACATATCTATCCTCACGTTAGTATCATATTATCTTCATTACTATTGCTTTGTAGTAAGTTTTGAAATTGGCAAGTCCTCCAACTTTGTTATTCTTTTTCAATATATTTTGGCTACTCCAGATCCTAGGAATTTCTGTATGAATTTTAGAATCAGTTTATCAATTTTTATGAAGAAATCAATGGTATTCTAATAGGAATTTTATTGAATCTGTAGAACAACTCGAGGAGTATTGCCATCTTAAAAATATTGAGTTCCAATCCATGAACATGAAATATATTTCCATTTCAGTCTTTTTGAATTTGTTTCAACAATGTCTTACAGTTTTCAGCCTATAAGTTTTCTACTTCTGTTAAATTTATTTCTGAATTTTTTTCTTTTTGATGTTATAAGTAGAATTGTTTTCTTAATTTCATTTTTGGATTGTTCATTGAAATGTAAAGAAATACAACTGATTTTTTTTGCATATTGAATCATACTCTACAAACTTTGCTGAACTTGTTTATTAGTTCTAATAGGTTTTTTCAAGGCAATTCCTTAGGCTTTTCTATATAAAAGATTATACAACATACAAATATAGTGTTATTTTCTTTCAAATCTGAATTGCTTTTATTTCATTCATCCTTGTTTAATTGTCCTGTCTAAATCTTTCAGTACAATGTTGAGTGGAAGTGATGAGAGTGGAAATTTTTGCCTTGTTCCTGCTTTTAGGGGGAAAACATCCAATCTCTCACCACTGAGTATATCAGCTGTGGGTTTTTATAGGTGCATATGGAACATTGTCCAGGAGACTCAGCCTGATAAGTCAGGCTGAGTAAGTTTCTTTTCCTAGTTTGTTGAGAGTGTTTTCATCATGCAACAGTGTTGGAGTTTATCAAATGCTTTTTCAGTATCTATTGTAATGATCGTATGGTTTTCATTTTTTTATTTTATTGATATGGTGTATTACATTAATTGATTTTCAGATGTCAAAGTAACCTTGCATTCCAAGGGGAAATCCCACTTGGTCATGATGTTGCTGTACTTGTTTTTTTTACTATTTTTGGAGGATTTTTTTCATCCATATTCACAATAGATATTGCTCTGATGTTTTCCTTTTTTTGTGTGTTATCTTTGGTTTGGTATCAGGGCAATGCTGGCCTCATACAATGAACTGGAAAGTGGTTCTTCCTCTTCTATTTTTTAGAAGAGTTTGTGAAAAACTGGCTTTGTCTTTAAATGTTTTAGTAGAATTCACCAGTGAAGCATGTATGCCTGGAATTTTCTTTGTAGATAATTTTTTGATTATGAATTAAATCTCTTCACTAGTTATACTTCTAGTCAAAGTATATATTTCTTTTTGACTCAGTTTCATCACTTTGCATCTTTCTAGGAATTTGAAAGTCCATTTCTTCTAAGCTATCTAATTTAATGGCATACAACTGTCCATAGTATTCCTTTATAATCCATTATATTTCTATAAGTTGGCAGTAATGTTCCCTCTTTCATTTATGATTTTAGTAATTTGAGTCTTCTCTCTTTTACTAGGTCAATCTAGTGAGAAGTTTGTCAACTTTGTTGATCCTTTCGAAGAAAAAAATTTAGTTGTGTTGTTTCTTCCAAATTGCTTACATATTCCCTGATTCATTCATGTCCTTGTAATCTTTATTATTTCCTTCTTCCTGCTTGTTTTATATTTAATTTGTTATCTTTTCCCACCATCTTAAGGTGGAAGATTAGGTTACTGATTTGGAATATTTCTTTTTTAAAAAAAAATATGTGCATTTATAAACACCGCCTTCACTGTGTTCATGAGTTCTCACATGCTGTGTTTTTATTTTCATTCAGCTTTAAGTATTTTCTAACTTCTCTTGTAATTTCTTTGACCCATTTGTTGTTTAAGAGTATGTTATTTAATTTCTACATATTTATAGGTTTTCCAGTTTTCCTTTTTGTATTTGTTCCTAGTTTTATTCCATTACAATCAGAAAAGATATTTTGTATGATTTCAGTCATTTTAAATTTACTGAGACTTGTGTTGTGGCCTAACATTGTCTCCTGGACAATGTTCCATATGCACTTGAGAAGAATGTATATCCTGGTTTTGCTAAGTGAAGTGTTCTACAGAAATGCTAGATCTGGTTGGTTTATAGTGAGTGCTGTTTGAGTTCTTTTCCTAACTGATCTTGTTATCTGGTTATTCTATTCATTACTGAAAGTGAAGTATTGAAGTCTCCAACTACTATTACTCAGTTGTTGCTTCAGCCCTTTATTTTGTCATTTTGCCATTTGATTAGACTGTTTAATCCATTCACATTTAATATTATTGACAAAATTGGATTTATATCTGACATTTTACATTTTGTTTTCTATATGTCTGATGTTTTTGGAGTTCCTTTTTCTCTCCTTAATGTTTTCTTTTGCATTAGTAAAAATTCTCCAATGTACAACTTTACTTTCTTTCATGATTTTTTCACTACATTTTACAAACTTATTTTCTTAGTGGCTACTATAGAGCATACCATTATAAACCATAATTTACCATAATCTGCTTTAGATTTATACGAACTTATTTCCAGTGAGATGTAGAAACATTGCTCCTATCAAGTTCGATCTCTTACCCTTCCTTTTGTGTACTCTTGCTATATGTATTACTTCTGAATATGTTACAAACCCCAAACATGGTTATCATTACTTTTATATATTTTAATGTTTTCTAGGTGTCAGATTAAAGATGACAGCATGAGAGGAGAGACAGAGGCTTCCTCTTAAAACTGTATACAATTAGAAAATATAGTTAGTGCAACTAATCCTGAGAGAGCAATAGGAAAGAGGATGGCGCCAGACTACACACACCTGGAGAAAAGAGCAGACCTCACCGAATGGGGTAATGCACCAGAGCTGTGGCTCCATGGGACCCGAGCTCTTCCCCAACCCCAGCTCACCAGCGGGAGGTAGAGAAACAGAGCAGGGAGGGAGTGGAAGGCCTGGGACTGCTGAATACCTAGCTCCAGAGATCTGCTCTGGGAGCACAAACCTACATTTCATGGTGCTTTCATGACAATCGCATGATTACAGGGTTGAAAAGCTAATAAAGGCAGAGTTCCTGGAGAGACTGAGATCCCAGCTGCTTGTGGAAAGCAGGGATCCATATCCAGCTGCTCTAGAACAAAAGCTTATACCTGTGTGCTGGGCCCACTGGTTCAGGCAGTGGAGACAGGCACAGCAGCCGGGAAGCAGGGAACAGCTCTTCCCCTCCCCCCAACTGGCACCAATACTGCTCCCCTGTGACCCCGGACATTGCTTCAGGGGCTGAGAAGCTCCGGAGTAGAGCTCCTGGAAAATGTCTTTGAGAGGTAGTTGCTGAAAACTTCCCCCATCTGGGGAAGGAGATAGTCTCTCAGGCCATGAAGATCCACAGATCTCCCATACAAGGGACTCAAGTAAGACAACACCAAGACATATAGTAATAAAATTAGCAAAGATCAAGGATAAGGACACACTATTAAAAGCAGCCAGAGAGAGAAATAAGATCACATACAAAGGAAAGCCCATCAGGCTAACATCAGACTTCTCAGAAGCCTTAGAGGCCAGAAGGGAGTGGCATGATGAATTTAATGCAATGAAGCAGAAGGGCCTGGAACTGAGATTACTTTATCCAGAAGGATTATCATTTAAATTTGAAGGAGGGATTAAACAATTTCCAGATAAGCAAAAGCTGAGAGAATTTCCCTCCCACAAACCATCTCTACAGTCTATTTTGGAGGGACTGTTATAGATGGAAGTGTTCCTAAGGTTTAATAGCTGTCACCAGAGGTAATAAACCCCAGTAAAGAAAGTAGAACAGCTAATTACTAAGCAAATGCAAAATTAAATTAACTATCCTCAAAGTCAATCAAGGGATAGACAAAGAATACAGAATATGATACGTAATATATAAAGAATGGAGGAAGAAGAAAAAGGAGGAGAAAAAGAAAAGAACCTTTAGATTGTGTTTGTAACAGCATATTAAGTGAGTTAAGTTAGACTCTTAGATAGTAAGGAAGTTAACCTTGAACCTTTGGTAACCACGAATCTAAAGCCTGCAATTGCAGTAAGTACATACCTATCAATAATTACCCTAAATGTAAATGGACTGAATGCACCAATCAAAAGACATAGAGTCACTGAATGGAAAAACAAGGCCCATCTATATGCTACCTACAAGAGACTCACTTTAAACCCAAAGACATACACAGACTAAAAGTGAAGGGATGGAAAAAGATATTTCATGCAACTAACAGAGAGAAAAAAGAAGGAGTTGCAGTACTAGTATCAGACAAAATAGACTTCAATAACAGAAAGTAACAAGAGACAAAGAAGGACATTACATAATGGTAAAGGGGTCAATCCAACAAGAAGATATAACCATTATAAATACCTATGTTCCCAACACAGGAGCACCCACATATGTGAAACAAATACTAACAGAATTAAAAGGGGAAATAGAATGCAATGCATTCATTCTAGGAGACTTCAACACTCCACTAACTCTGAAGGAGAGATCAATCAGACAGAAGATAAGTAAGGACACAGAGGCACTGAACAACACAATAGAACAGATGGACCTAACAGACATCTACAGAACTCTACACCCAAAAGCAACAGAATACACATTCTTCTCAAGTGCACACAGAACATTTTCAAGAATATATCTTACACTAGGCCACAAAAAGAGCCTCAGTAAATTCAAAAAGACTGAAATTGTACCAACCAGTTTCTCAGATCACAAAGGTATGAAATTAGAAATAAATTATGCAAAGAAAATGAAAAATCCCACAAACACAAGGGGGCTTCACAACATGCTCCTAAATAACCAATAGATCAATGACCAAATAAAAACAGAGATCAAGCAATATATGGAGACAAATGACAACAATAATTCAACACCACAAAATCTGTGGGAAGCAGCCAAGGCTGTGCTAAGAGGAAAGTATATTGCAATACAGGCCTACCTCAAGAAAGAAGAAAAATCCCATATAAGCAGTCTAAACTCACAATTAATGAAAGTAGAAAAAGAACAACAAAATAGGCCCAAAGTCAGTAGAAGGAGGGACATAATAAAGATTAGAGCAGAAATAAATAAAATTGAAAAGAATAAAACAATGAAAGAATCAATGAAAGCAAGAGCTGGTTCTTCAAGAAAATAAACAAAATAGATAAACCCCTAGCCAGATTTATCAAGAAAAAAGGAGAGTCTACACACATAAACAGAATCAGAAATTAGACAGGAAAAATCACTATGGACACCACAGAAATACAAAGAATTATTAGAGAATACTATGAAAAATTATATGTTAACAAACTGGATAACCCAGAAGAAATGGACAACTTTCTAGAAATATATACCCCTCCAAGGCTGACCAAGGAAGAAACAGAAAATCTGAACAGACCAATTACCAGCAACAAAATTGAACTGGTAATCAAAAACCTACCTAAGAATAAAACTCCTAGACCAGATGGCTTCACTGCTGAATTTTATCAAACATTTAGTGAAGACCTAATACCCATTTTCCTTCAAGTTTTCCAAAAAATAGAAGAGGAGGGAATACTTCCAAACTCATTCTATGAGGCTTGCATCACTCTAATACCAAAACTAGGCAAAGACACCACAAAAAAAGAAAATTACAGACCAATATCCCTGATGAACATACATGCAAAAATACTCAACAAAATATTACAAATCAAATTCAAAAACACATCAAAAAGATCATCCATCATGATCAAGTAGGATTTATGCCAGGGATGCAAGGATGGTACAACATTCGAAAATCCATCAACATCATCCACCACCTCAACAAAAAGAAGGACAAAAGCCACATGATCATCTCCATAGATGCTGAAAAAGCATTTGACAAAATTGAACATCCATTCATGATAAAAACTCTCCACAAGATGGGCATAGAGGGTAAGTACCTCAACATAATAAAGGCCATTTATGACAAACCCACAGCCAACATTATACTTAACAGTGAGAAGCTGAAAGCTTTTCCTTTAAGATTGGGAATGAGACAAGGATGCCTACTCTCCCCACTTCTATTCAACATAGTACTGGAGGTCCTTGCCACAGCAATCAGACAACACAAAGAAATAAAAGGCATCCAGATTGGCAAGGAAGAAGTTAAACTGTCCCTGTTTGCAGATGACATTATATTGTACATAAAAAACCCTAAAGAATCCACTCCAAAACTACTAGATCTAATATCTGAATTCAGCAAAGTTGCTGGATATAAAATTAATACACAGAAATCTGTGGCATTCCTATACACTAACAATGAACTAGCAGAGAGAGAGAAATCAGGAAAACAATTCCATTCACAACTGCATCAAAAAGAATAAAATGTCTAAGAATAAACCTAACCAAGGAAGTGAAAGACCTATACTCAAAACTACCAGACACTCATGAGAGAAATTAAAGAAGATACCAATAAATGGAAACACATCCCATGCTCATGGATAGGAAGAATTAATATTGTCAAAATGGCCATCCTGCCTAAAGCAATCTATAGATTCAATGCAATTCCTATCAAAATACCAATAGCTTTCTTCAATGAACTAGAGAAAATCATCCTAAAATTCATATGGAACCACAGAAGACCTCGAATAGCCAAAGCAATCCTGAGAAGGAAGAATAAAGCAGGGGGAATTATGCTCCCCAACTTCAAGCTCTACTACAAAGCCACAGTAATCAAGACAATTTGGTACTGGCACAAGAACAGACCCATAGACCAATGGGACAGACTAGAGAGCCCTGACATAAACCCAACCATATATGGTCAATTAATCTATGTACATAGGGTTTAAACAGTAAAAGTATTATTTATGTTAGAAATAATGGTTGTACAAAAATAGAAAGTTTTTCTAAAATTATTTTAATTAGATCATTTTTAAAAATCACAAATTTTTAATAATTACAGAGATATTCACTATAAAAATCCCCTTTATATAGTAATGAATGCATGGTATTGGTAATAAACAGAGTAGCTATATAATTTATTATTCAAACTGAGCCCCATTTGAGTATAGAAGAGTAGATCTACTAGTAATTATGCTGAGAGAGTAGACATAAAAGTGGGATTGTGTCAGGAAATGAGTTGGGCTGGCTACTTTTGAATGTCTGAGAAGTATGGACACCCTAGTGAAAAGGCTAGAGGTACTGACATTGTGAAATCTCCAATTAATATTACTTGGAACCAATTGAATTGTAAAAACAAATATAAACACTGGTACTGAAACTACCTGAAGTAGAGATTGCTTAAATATATATTTTTTCCATTGCAATCAAAAGTAAAACTACAAATTTCCAGTTACTATAGAACTTTTATATATCTGGATATTTATAATCTGTAGAATTGAATGTTTTCAAATAATTCATCATTTTTTTCTTAATTATTTAATAAAATAGGACTCATTGGACATCATGAAAATAACATGATGGAATGAAGTAAACCATTACATTGCACAGCTTAGGGAGGAAGTAACATAGACTGAATGTATAAATGAATACATACATGGAAAGGCAAAATAATGCCATAGCACAGTGTATGATGAAAAATTTAGAGAAGTGCAAATGGAGAAATATGATTAGAGACTTTTCCATAAAAGGGACATGTTTATATAGGCATTAAAAATTCAGGAGAATTGTTGTTAGAGCAGTTGATCCAGAAATGTGACTGAATCTTTACTGAAATGATTATGCAGTCTACATCATGACAAATACCCATTACATTAGTTCATTAAAGGTAACTCTAACACTCTAGTTTTGAAATAGCGGTCTAACTATCATTTTATTTTACAGATGAGTAAACTGAAACTGAGAGGATTAAAATTATTTTAAGCATAAAACTGCAACCTAGACAGGCATTTAAAAGTTCAGGTAAAGAAAAAAATCACATATAAATTGATGGCAACGGTCGAAGTTTTATTTCAAGTTTGACTGCAAGGGGGAAATCATAAAAGTGAGATTAGAGATTTCACTTTTGAAAGTGACATGTTTAGGAGAAAAAAGTGGAAGATAGAGTTCGATGAGATTTTTAGAGTAGACATAATGGAGGAGTGCATAGTTAAAGTTTTTAAGTAAAACACAGTGATGAGTGAATCTATATCCCCCAAAGATGTTCTTATCACATTAAATTCTATCAGAAAATCGCTTAAATGCTTTTCTCCCCAGGAGGATCTCTGAAGTGTGTCAAAATGTCTTTCCCCAATTATGAGGAGTTTTTTTCCTTCTTAGGATCCTTCTTTGAGGAAATCTTTAAAGATGTTTCACCAGGAAAATTACTATCTTATATTGTAATTTTGTGCTACATCATTATTTGAATATGTTACTTAAACTTTTTACATTTGGAATTGGATTTTTAAATTGCACTTGGGCTTGATATATATTTCAAATGCAATATTTGGCAATAATACCAGTTTTCCATTTATCCTCTTTCTCTCTCTGTCTCCCTCCCTCTCTCTCTCTCTCTCTATGTATATATATATATTCAACATATATATATTATTCACGCACTGAATATATATATTCACACACGAACACTCATATATGCATATATATATACGAATTCTTTATACAAGACACATATATTATATACATTCCAAAGTATGTTGGGGGGTCTAACCAGTGGAATGTGGGCATAGCTGTGGGACACTGACTCTCTGTCATGTGGACTGGTATGCTATAGTTGGACACAAAAGTTAATGCTATTACACCTTGTCAGGGCAAGAGAGAAACACCATTACACATGATTGTAATTCCCTCACAGAAAAATTCTGAGATTCTCCAGGAAGCTTGAAAGAAAAAGCATCATCATAAAACAAATAAAAAGAAACAAGTTGAGGGAAAAGGGCTTTCCTACACCCAGAAATGGGTGGCAAGGGGATAAACTAGTTTTAAAAGTGAAAAATAAGAAGAGAAAAAAGTTATAGGAAGATAAAGGTTTTGTGATAATGAAAGAAGCTCCTCATCAAAGCCGGTAGCAAATATAGAAAAAAGATTTCTAAGAGTAACTCCATCTTTCTAAGCAACCAATTCCTAAAAATGTACAGGCCACAGCTACATATTTATATTGGAAAATATACGAAAAGTATAACTATGCAAAAAGTAATTTCATTGGCAAAAAATGATAAATTTAGAATTTATGGATGAAAGTGATGATCAACAATGTTGATAAAAATTGAAATAAAGGGGGCGGAGCCAGGATAGCGGCAGCGGCATGAGTAGACCAGTGGAAATCTCCTCCCCAAAACACATAGAGCTATGAAAATATAACAAAGAAAACTCTTTCTAAAATAGAGACCAGAGGACACAGGACAACATCCAGACCACATTCACACCTGCAAGAATCCAGCACCTAGCAAAAGGGGGTAAGATTCAAGCACCGGCCCGGCAGGACCCAAGCGCCCCTCCCCCCGGCTCGCGGCGGGTGGAAAGAAACTGGAGCAGTTTTTTTTTTTTTGGCGAGTGCGTTTTGGAAGCCTTAAAGGGACAGGGACCCCGTTGCTAGGGAGGCAGGGCGGCTGGAAAGGTGAGCGGGTGCCTGGGACCAGCACCTGAGGACAGAGGAAATCGCGCGTTTCTCCCCTTTTTTTTTCTCTTTTTGGCGAATGCTTTTTGGAAGCCTTAAAGGGACAGGGACCCTGTTGCTAGGGAGGCGGGGCAGCGGGACCAGTGAGCGGGTACCTGTGACCAGCACTTGAGGACAAAGATTATCGCGTGTTTTTCCCTACGAGACCTGTGGGCTGGTGCCTGAGACCGACGCCTGAGGACGGAGGAAATCGCGCGTTTTTCCCCTATTTTTTTCTCTTTTTGGCGAGTGCTTTTTGGAAGCCTGAAAGGGACAGGGACCCCGGTGCTAGGGAGGCAGAGCAGCAGGACTGGTGAGCGGGTGCCTGGGACCAGCGCATGAAGACAAAGAATATAGTGCGTTTTTCCCTGCGGGACCTGTGGGTGGGTGCTTTTTGGAAGCCTTGAAGGGACAGGGATCCCGGTGCTAGGGAGGTAGGGCAGCAGGAGCAGTGAGAGGGGGCCTGGGACTGGCGCCAGAGGAAAAAATAAAGAAATCGCGTGTTTTTTCCTTTTTTTTTTTTTTTTTCTGTTCCCTCTCTCATTGTTGCTGTTGTTGTTTTGGTTTGGAGAGTGCTTTTTGGAAGTCTTAAAGGGGCAGGACAGGACACTTAGACCAGAGGCAGGGAATCTGGGGATCTCTGGGCACTCTAACCCCCCGGGCAACAGGGAGCACAGAGGCCCCTTACGGAGAAAAATAGCCTCCCAGCCGCTCCCCCTCCAACGGGGCTCCACCACTTTGGAGGAGCAGCCCCAGCCAGGCCACGCCCACAGCAACAGCGGAGATAAACTCCATCGCAAACGGGCAGGTAGCAGAAGCCCTGCCTGCGCAGAGCTGACAAGCATAAGCCACTAGAGGTCGCTATTCTCCCAGGAGAGGAAGGCCACAAACCAACAAGAAGGGAAGCTCTTCCAGCGGTCACTCGTACCAGTTCTGCAAACTATCTCTATTGCCATGAAAAGGCAAAACTACACGCAGACAAAGATCACAGAGACAACACCTGAGAAGGAGACAGACCTAACCAGTCCTCCTGAAAAAGAATACAAAATAAAAATCATGAACATGCTGACAGAGATGCAGAGAAAAATGCAAGAGCAATGGGATAAGATGCAGAGAAAAATGCAAGAGCAATGGGATGAAGTCCGGAGGGAGATTACAGATGTCAGGAAGGAGATCACTGAAGTGAAACAATCCGTGGAAGGATTTATAAGCAGAATGGATAAGATGCAAGACGCCATTGAAGGAATAGAAGCCAGAGAACAGGAACGTATAGAAGCTGACATAGAGAGAGATAAAAGGATCTCCAGGAATGAAACAACACTAAGAGAACTATGTGACCAATCCAAAAGGAATAAAATTCGTATTATAGGGATACCAGAAGAAGAAGAAAGAGGAAAAGGGATAGAAAGTCTCTTTGAAGAAATAATTGCTAAAAACTTCCCCAAACTGGGGGAGGAAATAATCGAACAGACCATGGAATTACACAGAACCCCCAACAGAAAGGATCCAAGGAGGACAACACCAAGACACATAGTAATTAAAATGGCAAGGATCAAGGACAAGGAAAGAGATTTAAAGGCAGCTAGAGAGAAAAAGGTCACCTATAAAGGAAAACCCATCAGGCTAACATCAGACTTCTCGACAGAAACCCTACAGGCCAGAAGAGAATGGCATGATATACTTAATGCAATGAAACAGAAGGGCCTTGAACCAAGGATACTGTATCCAGCACGACTATCATTTAAATATCATGGTGGGATTAAACAATTCCCAGACAAGCAAAAGCTGAGGGATTTTGCTTCCCACAAACCACCCCTACAGGGCATCCTACAGGGACTGCTCTAGATGGGAGCACTCCTAAAAAGAGCACAGAAGAAAACACACAACATATGAAGAATGGAGGAGGAGGAATAAGAAGGGAGAGAAGAAAAGAATCTCCAGACAGTGTATATAACAGCTCAGTAAGTGAGCTAAGTTAGGCAGTAAGATACTAAAGGAGCTAACCTTGAACCTTTGGTAACCAAGAATCTAAAGCCTGCAATGGCAATAAGTACATATCTCTCAATAGTCACCCTAAATGTAAATGGACTTAATGCACCAATAAAAAGACACAGAGTAATAGAATGGATAAAAAAGCAAGACCCATCTATATGCTGCTTACAAGAAACTCACCTTAAACCCAAAGACAAGCATAGACTAAAAGTCAAGGGATGGAAAAACATATTTCAGGCAAACAACAGTGAGAAGAAAGCAGGGGTTGCAGTACTAACATCAGACAAAATAGACTTCAAAACAAAGAAAGTAACAAGAGATAAAGAAGGATACTATATAATGATAAAGGGCTCAGTCTAACAAGATGATATAACCATTCTAAATATATATGCACCCAATACAGGAGCACCAGCATATGTGAAGCAAATACTAACAGAACTAAAGAGGGAAATAGACTGCAATGCATTCATTTTAGGAGACTTCAACACACCACTCACCTGAAAGGATAGATCCACCGGGCAGAAAATAAGTAAGGACACACAGGCACTGAACAACACACTAGAACAGATGGACCTAATAGACATCTATAGAACCCTACATCCAAAAGCAACAGGATATACATTCTTCTCAAGTGCACATGGAACATTTTCCAGAATAGACCACATACTAGCTCACAAAAAGAGCCTCAGTAAATTCCAAAATATTGAAATTCTACCAACTAATTTTTCAGACCACAAAGGTATAAAAGTAGAAATAAATTCTACAAAGAAAACAAAAAGGCTCACAAACACATGGAGGCTTAACAACATGCTACTAAATAATCAATGGATCAATGAACAAATCAAAATAGAGATCAAGGAATATATAGAAACAAATGACAACAACAACACTAAGCCCCAACTTCTGTGGGATGCAGCGAAAGCAGTCTTAAGAGGAAAGTATATAGCAATCCAGGCACACTTGAAGAAGGAAGAACAATCCCAAATGAATAGTCTAACATCACAATTATCGAAACTGGAAAAAGAAGAACAAATGAGGCCTAAAGTCAGCAGAAGGAGGGACATAATAAAGATCAGAGAAGAAATAAACAAAATTGAGAAGAATAAAACAATAGCAAAAGTCAATGAAACCAAGAGCTGGTTCTTTGAGAAAATATACAAAATAGATAAGCCTCTAGCCAAACTTATTAAGAGAAAAAGAGAATCAACACAAATCAACAGAATCAGAAATGAGAATGGAAAAATCACGACAGACTCCACAGAAATACAAAGAATTATTAAAGACTACTATGAAAACCTATATGCCAACAAGCTGGAAAAACTAGAAGAAATGGACAACTTCCTAGAAAAATACAACCTCCCAAGACTGACCAAGGAAGAAACACAAAAGTTAAACAAACCAATTACGAGCAAAGAAATTGAAACGGTAATCAAAAAACTACCCAAGAACAAAACCCCGGGGCCGGACGGATTTACCTCGGAATTTTATCAGACACACAGAGAAGACATAATACCCATTCTCCTTAAAGTGTTCCACAAAATAGAAGAAGAGGGAATACTCCCAAACTCATTCTATGAAGCCAACATCACCCTAATACCAAAACCAGGCAAAGACCCCACCAAAAAAGAAAATTACAGACCAATATCCCTGATGAATGTAGATGCAAAAATACTCAATAAAATATTAGCAAACAGAATTCAACAGTATATCAAAAGGATCATACACCATGACCAAGTGGGATTCATCCCAGGGATGCAAGGTTGGTACAACATTCGAAAATCCATCAACATCATCCACCACATCAACAAAAACAAAGACAAAAACCACATGATCATCTCCATAGATGCTGAAAAAGCATTTGACAAAATTCAACATCCATTCATGATAAAAACTCTCAGCAAAATGGGAATAGAGGGCAAGTACCTCAACATAATAAAGGCCATATATGATAAACCCACAGCCAGCATTATACTGAACAGCGAAAACCTGAAAGCATTTCCTCTGAGATCGGGAACAAGACAGGGATGCCCACTCTCCCCACTGTTATTTAACATAGTACTGGAGGTCCTAGCCACGGCAATCAGACAAAACAAAGAAATACAAGGAATCCAGATTGGTAAAGAAGAAGTTAAACTGTCACTATTTGCAGATGATATGATACTGTACATAAAAAACCCTAAAGTCTCCACTTCAAAACTACTAGAACTGATATCGGAATACAGCAAAGTTGCAGAATACAAAATTAACACACAGAAATCTGTAGCTTTCCTATACACTAACAATGAATCAATAGAAAGAGAAATCAGGAAAACAATTCCATTCACCATTGCATCACAAAGAATAAAATACCTGGGAATAAACCTAAACAAAGAACTGAAAGACTTATAGTCTGAAAACTACAAGTCACTCTTAAGAGAAATTAAAGGGGACACTAATAAATGGAAACTCATCCCATGCTCATGGCTAGGAAGAATTAATATCGTCAAAATGACCATCCTGCCCAAAGCAATGTACAGATTTGACGCAATCCCTCTCAAATTACCAGCAACATTCTTCAATGAATTGGGACAAATAATTCAAAAATTCATATGGAAACACCAAAGACCCCAAATAGCCAAAGCAATCCTGAGAAAGAAGAATAAAGTAGGGGGGATCTCACTCCCCAACTTCAAGCTCTACTACAAAGCCATAGTAATCAAGACAATTTGGTACTGGCACAAGAACAGAGCCACAGACCAGTGGAACAGATTAGAGACTCCAGACATTAATCCAAACAAATAAGGTCAATTAATATTTGATAAAGGAGCCATGGACATACAATGGCAAAATGACAGTCTCTTCAACAGATGGTGCTGGCAAACCTGGACAGCTACATGTAGGAGAATGAAACTGGACCATTGGATCACCCCATATACAAAGGGAAACTCAAAATGGATCAAAGACCTGAATGTAAGTCATGAAACCATTAAACTCCTGGAAAAAAACATAGGCAAAAACCTCTTAGACATAAACATGAGTGACCTCTTCTTGAACATATCTCCCCGGGCAAGGAAAACAACAGCAAAAATGAGCAAGTGGGACTACATTAAGCTGAAAAGCTTCTGTACAGTGAAAGACACCATCAATAGAACAAAAAGGAACCCTCCAGTGTGGGAGAATATATTTGAAAATGACAGATCCGATAAAGGCTTGATGTCCAGAATATATAAAGAGCTCACACACCTCAACAAACAAAAAACAAATAACCTAATTAAAAAATGGGCAGAGGAACTGAACAGACAGTTCTCTAAAAAAGAAATACAGATGGCCAAGAGACACATGAAAAGATGCTCCATATCGCTAATTATCAGAGAAATGCAAATTAAAACTACAATGAGGTATCACCTCACACCAGTAAGAATAGCTGCTATCCAAAAGACAAACAACAACAAATGTTAGCGAGGCTGTGGAGAAAGGGGAACCCTCCTACACTGCTGGTGGGAATGTAAATTAGTTCAACCATTGTGGAAAGCAGTATGGAGGTTCATCAAAATGCTCAAAACAGACCTACCATTTGACCCAGGAATTCCACTCCTAGGAATTTACCCTAAGAACACAGCAATCAAGTTTGAGAAAGACAGATGCACCCCTATGTTTATTACAGCACTATTTACAATAGCCAAGAATTGGAAGCAACCTAAATGTCCATCGGTAGATGAATAGATAAAGAAGATGTGGTACATATACACAATGGAATACTACTCAGCCATAAGAAGTGGAAAACTCCAACCATTTGCAGCAACATGGATGGAGCTGGAGAGTATTATGCTCAGTGAAATAAGCCAAGTGGAGAAAGAGAAATACCAAATGATTTCACTCATCTGAGGAGTATAAGAACAAAGGAAAAACTGAAGGAACAAAACAGCAGCGGAATTACAGAACCCAAAAATGGACTAACAGGTACCAAAGGGAAAGGAACTGGGGAGTATGGGTAGGCAGGGTGGGATAAGGCGGGGGAAGAAGAAGAGGGGTATTAAGATTAGCATGCATGGGGGGGAGGGAGCAAGGGGAGGGTGGGCTGCACAACACAGAGAGGACAAGTAGTGACTCTACAACATTTTGCTAAGCTGATGGACAGTAACCGTAATGTGGTTGTTAGGGGGGACCTGATATATGGGAGAGCATAGTAAACATAGTACTCTTCATGTAAGTGTAGATTAAAGATTAAAAAAAAAAAGAAAGAAAGAAAGAAAGAAAGAAAAGGGGTATTACTCCTTGATAGGATAAAACTATTGGTAAATCAAAGATCAACTCATGCTTTAAATATCCTTAATGTTGATCACTTGAAGGGTGTCAGATGATTAGCTATGGAGGTACTCTTTTCTGATAATATTCCTTTCTCTTAATAAAAAAATTTTTAAAAGAGGCAGTCCCTGTGTGCTGACCTCCAATGAGTTCTTCACAATGGTATAGAGGGCATGTCAAAGTGTGGGCAAAGGATCTGCTTGTTTCTATGCAGAAGATCAAGGCCTACCTTGGATACCCAGAAAATAAACTAAGATACAATATGAGGAGGAGCTTCCGGCATCAGCACTCTCTGGAGGACTTGTACGGGGGGATGATCATCAAAAAGCCTCCACAGGGATCTGGGTGATGCTGCTGTTGTGGCTGCGTCCACCCCACCGTTTCCTGGACTTGCCATTGGAATGAGGAGGGAGATGTCTAGGCTGGCATGTGTATATAGTGAGACAACGAATTTGACCAGATCTGTACTGTTGGAACTCAACCAGGAGTTGGGAAGGGTGCAAGTTGTAGCACTCCAAAATCTTATGACTATAGACTATCTACGGTTAAAAGAACATATGGGATGTGAACAGATCCCAGAAATGGGCTGCTTTAATTTGTCTGATTTTTCTCAGACTGTTCATGTACAGTAGGACAACATCCATCATATCATAGACAAATTTTCACAAATGCCTAGGGTGCCTAAATGGTTTTCTTGGCTTCACTGGAGATGGATGGTAATTACAGATTTGCTTTGTTTATGTCACCGTATTCCTATTATGTTAATATGTGTGTGCAAATTAGTTAGTAGTTTAAAATCTATACATACTTAAGGTACTCTACAAGAAGATAGGTCAAAGAAATAATCAATCCTCCCATGTTTTCTTCCACATGCTACCTCTATAGCTTTTCTTCTTCCTTCCTAATTACAACCCTTAAATAGAATTCATGCCTCATATCGAATTTACCGAGTATCATAATTCCTCCAGGTGGTAAAGATACCTCGAGACAAGTGCTGGGCATAGAAGCCACAGGGCATAAATATGCAAAGAAGTAAAAAGCTAACCTTTTCAAACAATATGGCTCCTCTCTCACTTACCAACTTTACATTTCCCTGTATGGCCCTGGAAGATGACTGGTTAGCCAGAGACGGGTAAGATTCCTCAAGGGAGGAACAACCTAAGACAGGTACAGTCGCAGGGGGGCCATCAGGTGAGAAATTGGGGATCAACAGAGGTGAGGCTCAGAACCTCACCCCCCCTGTTTTGAGAGAAATCTTCTGCATCCGTGGATGTTTTGCTGCCCTTGTCTAGCTTGTATTAACACTTAGTCCATAGGCACACACCTGGTCATCTACATTTGCCCTCTTACAGCACTAAACTATGTTTTCTACCTTTATCTTGCATCTACCTACCACTTCAGCATTTTATTAAAAATAAAAATAATAATAATAAAGGGAGAAATGTGGGATCAACATATAAATCAAGTATAAAAATCAAACGAATATTCATATTTGACCTGATTGTTTATAGTTCATAATGCGTTATCAAAACCGAAAGTTTCTGTGATGAATGCCCTTGTACTGTTCACCATGTAAGAATTTATTCGCTATGTAAGAATTCGTTCACCATGTAAGAACTTGTTCATTATGCTTCAGAAGATTGGAGACTGACGAGAATTAGGCTTGAGATGGATTAATGATTGTACATTGAGCATTGACCCCCCTATACTGAATTTTATTGTTTTTAACAACCATTTGATCAATAAATATGAGAGATGCCCTCTCAAAAAAAAAATTGAAATATATGTGATTATAATCACCCCCTTTGTAAAAAATTATCCTTACTCAATAACTAAGTCTTCTCAATTTACTCTCCATGAGAAAGTAACTCAGAGACCCCATCCGTAAATCTGCTCTGTATTTCCTGTTAAATATTATTTTAGGATTATGTTTAAGTTGAATTTAAATAGTAAATAAAAAATATTTTACTTGAAAATAATCACTTATTTTGAAGTATTTACGTGCTCCTTTTTGTATCAAAGCCAGTTGTGGTTTATTTCTTGATAGTATATAATCAAATGCAAACTAGTTAAAATAGCATGAGTTCTTCCTCCATGACTTATTAAACAGGACGTGACGCGGTCCAGTTGTGCCTAGTCGAGCAGGTCCTGAAGTGCGGAAGGGGAGTGAAGAAAAGAAAGAAAGAAAGAGCTGGGAGGGCTGATGCTCCCGTGCGTCGCCAGCAAAACTTTAACGAAGGTCCAGGGTTTATATAATGCAGTGGGGTTACATGACTCCAGGACATAGCATTAGCCAATAGACAATCAAGCACAGTATTGACGTCAGCAGTAACCGGGCAAAGGTAGGCTCAGCAGGGTTCCAGTTTGTTGCTCATGGAATGCGTAAACAGAATGTTCTTTGTTCTCCATTCCCACCACATCGGCAAGTGGGGGAAGGGCATAGCCCGCTCCCAACATCTCCCCCTTTTTTACTTTATAATATGAAGACAGTGCCTGTCTTAGTTGCCCCAAGGCAGCAACTCTGATCTTACCCGTCAGTGGTACTCCCACTCTTCTGTGGAAGCCCTGTCTTAGGTTGCCAGAGGCTCCAAGGTGCTTACCCGTCATTGGCTATCCTGTCTTTCTCAGATAGTACCATACGGGGGGTGTTGTTTCAGGTGAAACATATGAATTTCCGAACCCAGCTTTAAAAGGGATTTTAACCCAAGCTTAATAACACAAGGTATCAATAATATCATTATAAGAAGACATAGCAGAGCAGTCACAATGGATAATAGAAAATGGGGCAAGTCTCCCAACTTGCCGAAGGGAGAGGCTGCGTGCTTGAGGGTGTCTAGGATATCTTGAGCGGTTTTAACAGGATCAAACCGCAATTCTGCATTTTGCATATCAAGTATTTCTTATGTAGGTCTAGAAAATCTTTGGTGAAGTTATCAGTAAGCCATACGCCCTGTAGGTGATTTTTCACCATTTCCCAACTATACTTAGATTGATTATACTCTTTAGATGTGACACAAATTTAATTATAGGCTGCATGACATTTCAATTGGTGCCTTATTCTCAGGACCTGAACCTCTTTGCCTAAATACATGACCATGTCATACAGGGCATTAAGCTTATGACTTATTTTCTCATCAGTATTTCCTTGATCATCAAGAGCCTGAGTTGCATTTTGGGTCAAACTATTGACATAGGTAGCAGTTTGTACATTCTCAGTTAATGCTACAGCTGCTACAATTTTTTCCTTGGACAAGGGCCACTGATCTATCCACACTGGCTCATTGCTTTTCCAGTGAATAGAGTCTGCATGGAGAACAGGCAAGATCATGGCCCTTGAGGAAAATACCCTAATCCTCTTCTGTCTTGTTTTAGTGCTAATGGAAGGGGTTCCACAATACCTTGGTTATTGCTACCTAGCCCTTGTTGTGGAAGGAGTCCTTGGTTAAACATCTGTTGTGAAACTTGAGCAGAGGGACTATATAGATAAACTCCCATCTCAGACATGACATCTCTACCCCATAGATTTATAGGTAACCGTGGTACAATATATGGCTGAAAAGTACCTATATGTCCCTCAGAATCTTCCCAGGTTAGTATATCAGAACTTTGTAGAGGCGATTGAGACTGACCTATGCCTTGGAGCTCTGTAAGTGTTTGCTGTGAGGGCCAAGCAGATGGCCAATGAATGTCTGCTATACAAGAAACATCTGCCCCTGTATCTAGGATTCCTTTGAACCACTTTCCTTGGATTTTCAACTCTAGTTGGGGTCTATTCTGTTTGATCTCTTGGATCCAATAAGCTTCTGAAGAACCAAAGCCTCCATCTTTTCTAGGGCTTGTGGTGACAGTTCTTCCCACAGATATTATGGGGAGCAATATTAGTTGTGCTATCCTTTGTCCAGAGGGGATTACTGATATGCCTTGGGGAGAGTGTGTCATGACTTTAATTTCACCTGTATAATCTGCATCTATTACACCTGGGGCAACATGTAATCCTTTCATGGTGGTACTACTTCTTCCCAGCAATAATCCTACTGTCTCTGGAGGTAATGGCCCATAGACCCCTGTAGGAAGGGCTTGCATGCCCATTTCTGGTGTTAATACTGTGTAGGCAGTGGAACTGAGGTCCAGCCCTGCGGTCCCTAAGGTCGCTTAAAAGAGGTCTTGAATGGATTTTCGCTGCTTAGAGCCTGACTCCCAGAAGCCTGATTCTCTGCAGTCTCCTGCAGCGCCCCATAGCATTGTTTGTTCGGGGCCTGGGGCTGGCTCCTCTGCCAGTTTCCCTGAAGGGGATGGCCATCTTTATCAAACCTTGATCTACAGTCTTTTGCCCAATGTTTTCCTTTTTTACACCTAAGACAAAGCGGCAGTGTAGCCTCACCTCCTTGATTAGCTGGAGGCCTGGAGGCTCGTGGACATTGTCTGCCTATATGTTCCATCTGTCCGCAATTAAAGCATGCACCGGCAGGACCCTGACGCCCATGAGACCTGGTCTGCTGAAGCATAACTTCTTTGATGGACTTCCTTTGCAGCGCTGCCGCCATAGCTAACCCCTGGGTATAGGATGGCCCTGTATCTGAACATAAGCAAATGTAATCTGATAAGGTGGCCTTTTTCCAAAATGGCCTTAAGACAGCTTGGCAGGCACTGTTGGTGTTCTCATAGGCCAACTGTGTGACTAGGGCGGTACTAGCCTCTGATTCTCCAAATGTTCTCCTTGCTGTCTTCCATAGGTGAGCTACAAATTCTTGAAATGGCTCATCAGGCCCTTGCCTGATCTTAGAGACCTCCTCTGTTCTACTAGTACTTTCTGGGAGAGCCTTCCAAGCTCTTCTAGCTGCCGCATTTGTTTGAGCATATACTGCTAACTGAAAGACCAACTGTTGATCCACCTCAGCATATTGGCCCTCTCCCGTCAACATGTCAAAAACAATGGATATTTGCTGAGCGTTAGTCCTAGCTGTTTTTTGACGATTCTCATAAAGTTCTGATTTCCATAGCAGATAATCTCCCCCTGTAAGACATGCATGTGCTAAGGACTTCCAGTCTCCCGCGGGCAAAGCCTCTGTAGTCATAGCTTCTAAAATGGTTAATGTAAACGGAGCAGTGGGGCTATATTTATTGCAGGCCTCTTTCAGCTCTTTCAACTGTTTGAAAGGAAATGGCACATGTTGTCTGAATACCTCTCCATTGTCACCTGGCCATTCTAACACTGGATAGGCAAAAAATTCTTGTGTGTCCTCTCCCTGATCTTGAGCTTGTTGTAGTACTGCCTCAAGAGGAGTAACCTTTCTCTGTCTCTTCTGCATATTAACTGGGAGCACATGAGGCTTTTCTTCCTTAGACTCTACAGGCTGTTTTTCTTTCTGCTCTAAACCCTTCTCTGTCTTTCGCTCCACTGTTTTCTCTTTAGTTTGTTCTGAGGATATAGGCTGAACAGGATCAGAACCTGCCTTTTCAAGGGGAGCTGTTTCAGCCTTACTCACAGGGGAGTCTCTTCTCTCGGGGTGCAGCTGTCCCATCTTTTGCTGCACTTCTAAGGCTAAAGTAAGCCACTTCAGGGTGCCCTGAATTTCATTCCACCGCTCTTCGAAAGGTATTCCAGATGGGTCTGTGGCGATTGTCTGCATTGCTGCGAGCAGGGATGGATAAACTTTCTTGCTAGAGCCTATGGAGGCTGTCTCTATTGTCTGTGCCTCCTTATCACAAAGTTGATGATAAACTTTCTTGCTAGAGCCTATGGAGGCTGTCTCCATTGTCTGTGCCTCCTTATCACAAAGTTTAAGATAAACTTTCTCCATTAGAGGGCTCTTTCCCTCCTCCATTTCCTCATCTGAGCCGCTGTCCGGTTCAGGCCTTTCCAGCACCTCCAATGGTGGAGAAGACGAGGAAATGGCTGGAAAAGCAAGATTGCTTTTGTTTTCCTCAGCGGCCTGACCCATACCAAGGGCATGCTCTTTCACATTTTCTATCTTAAATCCTTTGTGCTTAATATCTAAAGAATCTCTAATCAAGGTCCACAGTCCAAAAGTATCTACTGGGAACCTTTTTGATCCATGGGTAGAATAATAAGTTTGTAATTCCTCTCCTACTTTATTCCATAAATCTATGTCTACTGTCCCGTCTTCTGGAAACCACGGGCAGACTTCCTTAATAAAGTCTAAAAATCTTTCTAGTTGGGGCTTCCCTACTTTAATTCCCCTAACAGCCAATAATTTCTTCAACCCGCAGACATAAAGCTGTTTGCTTTTTGCCTGCCCCATATTGGACTCCCAGAAAAATCACTTACCACATCCACGTTGCGTGTGTGCGTCTTCTCTGGTTACCTTGGCCAAGGCTTTCTCTTCTCGACGTGGTGGCCCTCACCTTCTCCCTCTCCTTCAGGTCCCTGTTCGGGTGCCACTTGACGCAGTCCAGCTGCGCCTAGTTGAGCAGGTCCTGAAGTGCGGAAGGGGAGCCAAGAAAAGAAAGACACAAAGAGCTGGGAGGGCTGACGCTCCCGTGCGTTGCCAGCAAAACTTTAATGAAGGTCCAGGGTTTATATAATGCAGCGGGGTTACATGACTCCAGGACATAGCATTAGCCAATAGACAATCAAGCACAGTATTGATGTCAGCGGTAACCGGGCAGAGGTAGGCTCAGCAGGGTTCCAGTTAGTTGCTCATGGAATGCGTAAACAGAATGTTCTTTGTTCTCCATTGCCACCACATCAGCAAGTGGGGGAAGGGCATAGCCCACTCCCAACAAGGACGGTTGAGTAATCTCCGAGGCATATTGAAATTGTTAAGAATCAATATATGTATCTTGGAGAAAATAGTGGATAGAGAATATAAAGGGAAAACAAATTACATAGCACGGGTACTGTCTTTCCCTGAATCTCCTCCAGGGCTGGAGTGTGCTTAAGACACAAGGCGTCATTCTGCTCCCCACCTTCGTGGATTTCAGCTGTTAAGACTCCTCGTACAGTGTACATGTTTTACAGGGGTGGATGATTGAATTCCATCTTTACTATGTGCTAGGTGGTCAGGTTGGATAATTTTAACCACACTCAATGCTCATCTCATATTTACTTAAGAACCCAATGCATATAAGATGTGACTTTAAGATCTTTTATTAATGCCAAGAATGACTTAATATATGAAAGATATGTACACATATGTAAAGATGATTATCTTAAAATTATTGGGTTTTCTATATACTAACCACAAATAGTGAGAAAACAGTAAAAATATTGTATTCCTCTAGCAACAAAAGAGATGAAATACATAGGGAAAAAAATAAGAAATATGATACATTTATTTGAATAAATGACAAGATTTTACTCTAAGCTATTAAAGAAGAAGACTTCAATAGACTCTAGCATGCTCTTGGAGGGGAGAACTGAATATTATAAAGATGTTATTCCCCACCAAATTAATTTATTAGTTATAACTCCAATCAAAACCCCAAGAGAGAAATCCTGAGACTTAAAAAAAAAAGAATGACTGGCTCATAACTTGGAAGAATTGACTTGATTTCTTTCTAGTATCAACTATTCAATAGTTTAAGCTACACTTGTTTCATTTAAATTTATGTAGAGGTTTATGCTATGTAAAAATTATAAAGTGGGTTGAGATAGGAGGTTTTCAAACAAATATCTCAAAGTACAAAGGCACACACACTGTCAGTGTCTTTTGCCACTTCACAGCCTTTTTCAGTACCACCAAAAGAAACAATGAAATAAGAATTTCAGTAAGACATCTTAATTTGGAGTATGTATGTGTGTGAGTGACTATCTTTATATAAATTGACTTTTTTTCTTATAAAACTAGACTTTATGAATAAGAAATATTACATATTCAAACTGTTTGGAAATTGGAAAAGGAATATATGCATAAACCTAAGAGAATTAATCCAGTACTATGTACTATGTTGCCTGATTCCTGGATGTCTTGTCTGGCTGCTTAGATCCAGGGTGGAACCCTTTCTCATCCATAGTCATGGCTGTGTGAAGCTAAAATGTATTGAAGTAGAGAAATAATTGAAGAGTACATATCAGCCAAATGGTGATGCTCAATGTTCAAGTGCTCATTCAACCATGAAGGTGATTACTCTAAGGGAAGAGAAGCAGAGCTATGTGACAAAATATTCATATATTCATTCAATAAATGTTTATTGAGCTCCTAATAATGTGCTATATACTTTGTCTATCAGCAGGAAATTCACAATGAAATAAGTATGACATGACCCCAACTTTCATGGAGTAAAAGTTAATGATGAATGAAAACAAGGGAAGCACATCAGGACAGAGGAAAACCGCTGAGGACAAGCAGTGGTTGAAGGCTCGGCTTTTACACATTCTGCCTGATTTCCCATTGTTAGGAGGGAATCAAAGAGGGCAGGAGTGATGAGAAGATAGCCATTCACATCACAAGATGAACAGCCTTCCAGTCACTGGCTTCCTTTCCCAAAAGCTTTTACTGCACCGGGTTCTCCTTATGGCCTGTTTCATCTCCGTGTTTCTAATCTGTAAACAAGAAGGTTGAGCATGGGGATGATACCTGTGTAGAAGAGTGTCAACACTTGGTCTACTGGTAAAATTGTGGCAGGTCTAATGTAAACAAAGATGACAGGTACAAAAAACAGGATTACAACTATGATGTGGGAACTGCAAGTGGAAAGAGCCTTGTGGCAGCTTTTTACAGAATATGCTCTCATGTTACGTAATATCACAAAGTAGGAGGCCATCAAAACCATGGGGATCACCAGTCTCATCAGGCTGGAATTGGCAGTGACTAATAAACCAATTTTGTGTGTATCAGTGCAAGCTCGTTTCAACAAAGGATATACGTTGCAGAAATAGTGATCTATTTCATTGGGCCCACAGAAAGATGAAAAAATAGTAAGAAGAAACAGGCCAAGAGAATGCAGAAAACCCCCCTGCACATGAGGACATTAGAATTGAGTTACACCTTTGCCTATTCATGATGATGGCATAGTGGAGCGGCTTGCAGATGGCCACATAGCGGTCACAGGCCATTCCTGTGAGGCTGAAGACCTCAATCCCCCAAAGAAGTGTGTGACAAAATGCTGTTATGCAGTTTTTATAGGAAATGACCTTCCTGTCTGTCAGTAGGTCGGTCATTAGTTTGGGTGTCACAGTGGAGGTCTGAGAGGGCAAGGTAATTAAGGAAGAAGTACATGGGCTGGTTAATTAACTGACTGCACGTGATAGAGACCATGATAATCAAATTCCCCAACCAAATAGCCAACTAACAGAGTAAGAAAAATAGAAAGCAGAAAATCTGAACTTTCTTATTCTTAGAAACTCCCAACAGAATAAATTCAGTAACATTATTCCTATTTTCCATGGTCTGGTCTGATTCTGAAGAAAGTTATCTGAAATGACAAAAGTAATGTAGAAAATCATTGATGAGAAAACAGGAATCTCATATCTAATTAAAATGTCACAAATGCAATTTTTGAGGGCTTAGCCATTATAAGAGCCATTGAAGTCACTCATTCATTTCACAAAATGCTTTGAGTATCCAGTGGCAATACTCTCCTAAGAAATGAGGACACAGTGATGAAGTCCCAGCTTTTGTGTAATCTAAATTCTTTTGTGAAGAAGCAGGAAATTACACTTGTCAAAAATACAAATAATAATAAATGTGTAAATTCAAGTAGCGCTAAGTAGGGTGAAACATAATGTGCCACCTTAAGATGTAAACTGGAGGTAACCACAGAACTTCCCTGACTGGATGGTTTCCAATCAGATCACAAAAACAGAGGTTTATACAGAGTTTGGCATATAGTCAATGTTAAATAAACATTAAGTAAAGGAAAAAACTGAGAAATAAACAATGTGCTATAATCCTGAAGAAATAATACAATATTAGAAATAACCAACCAGCCATTAGGGAATTCATGATAGAACTGAAGTACAAATATTTTTCTGAATTGGTTTGTAATCTTTTTGGATTTATAAGAGGAAATAACTAGAATTTACTCCATGAAACTTCTATATTTCTTAAAAGTTATTTGTAGGTTCTATTGGGTAATGTTTCTCCAGCACTGCTTTTCTTATTTTTCTTGCAGGATTATAGTAAAAACAACCTTAGTTTAAAAAGTTAATTATTGGTTCAGGAATTTGTTAATAAATTGACACATTTATACATCACTGATGTCTTCTCCTTTTATGTTAAATTGGAGGTATTCTACTATAAGCAAAACTAAACTTAATGATAATTAAGAGATATGTAGGTTTTTTCTTTTTTTCATTTAGAATTATTTATTTAAGAGTTGGTGTAGCTTCTTTATAAGAAATATATATCTGAAGTTCAAAAATATTACATCCAAGTTATATACTTAAAGTAATATAACATTTAAGTAAATTAACAATGGTTATTTCATGATAGTTAGACTATGGAGATTTTCATTTTCCAACTTACATTCTTCATTTTCTAAAAATTTTGCCATGCACATATTTATTTTCAAAAAAAGGAAATACTTTGTAAATTGTAGAGGAATGCAGGGAACAGGGCAGAGCCACCCAGTTTTCGTAGAAACTACATGAGGCTAACATTCCTGGACCCTGCCCTAAGTTAGATAACTAGAAGTAAACAACCCCCCTGGGGTCGAAACTCGTGATAAGTCACATAGGAATGCTTGTGCAAAGGTCAGGCACCTGGTGTATCCCTGTTCCAGTTTTATTGGCCAAAGTATAGAATGTGTTTCAAATTCATTGGTTGGGGTAATGTGCAGGCTCTGGTGCAATGACTATAGAAATCCCATATAAACCATACCTAAAGTTGCTTGGGGGTCGGCAGCTCGGACTCGGCCTGTGTGTCAGGGGAGGTGCTGCCGACCCCAGCTTGCTGGCTGAATAAAGGCTTTGCTTGGATTTTCATCTCTGTGTCCATGTGTCTTGTTCTCTGGGAAACCCCGGAGTCCTGGACCCTAACATTTGGGGGCTTGTCTGGGATCCGTGCAGCTTCCCTGAGAACAAAGGATGGTTGGAAGCAAGGTCTAATTGTCCGGATGGGGCGGTGTAATTCGAGGGTCATCCCCTCATGTCTGCATAAATCCATTATAAAGCAGGAGTCACCAGCCCGTGCATGGTCTCGGGTTAGTGACCCCAAGTGAGAAAGTCCGGGTTGGTAGTCCCGGTCCCCGGGTTAGTGACCCTGGGTGAAGTCCAGGCAACTAATCCTGGCCCTAGGGTCCGAGTGACTCGGCCTTAGGAAAGCAAGTCCAAACGGCAGGAACCTGGCGCCTGAGGAGGAAGGGATCGAGCTTGTCAACCTGCGGCAGTCTGAGTGGACACCTTTCAGGAGAATCACGAGAGTTTTTGAGGATCCTGAAAGTGGTGAGTGTGGTGCGCACCAGAGTGAAAGAAGGACCGGTCCAAACGAGTGCGATCAGATGTGGTGTGTGTGCTTAGTGTTATCATTGATTGTTTTATTGTGTTTTGGTTTCGGTTTATATTTCTTTCTGTGCTTTTTATTTTAAGTCTCCCTGTTCTAAGGTTCCCCTGTTCTTTCCATTCCTCCTCTCTGCCACTAAATGATTCCCCGCGGGCACGGGTCAGGCAATTAAGAGCCATTAGGGCGCCCGCCGCTAGAAGACTCCCGTGACAGGATAAGGGGGTCACAGCCGCGAATCTCAGATAAATTCGCGTCCCCCTCAGAAGAAAAACTGTGCAAAAACAGGCACCCATTCACAAGCACATACACCAGTCATCTTGTTAGAGTGGCATCTCTACCTTTTACCCTTGTCTTCCTCGTATTTTTCACTATGGGCCAGACTCAGGCTACTCCTAAAGGTCTGATCCTTTCCCACTTTCCGAAGGTTAGGAAACAGGCCCTGAATATGGGTTTTAGCATCGAGAAAGGTAGGCTCGATGCTTTTTGCTTGGCCAAGTGGCCTCCCTTTGGAGTAGGCTGGCCGACCCAGGGCTCTCTTTCCATGGACCTTATTGACAAGGTCAAAGCCGTTATCTCCCGGCCAAACCCTGAGGGCCACCCTGACCAACTTCCCTATATCCTTGTTTGGGAAAATTTGGCTAAGAATCCCCCTTCCTGGCTGAGGCCCTTTTTGGTGGAGAAACCTCACACCAACCCACCAAGAGCCTCCGTCTTAGTTATCCAGGAAGATTTAAAGTCCCCTAATCACAGGGCCAAAAGCCCGAGTGCGCCACCTGTCCTCCTTGACAGTTCTCCTCTTTACCCCCTTCTGCCAATTGAGCAGCCACCCCTGTATGCGGAGGAAAGGGGTGAAGCTGCCGGGAGGATAGAAAACAAGGCTGGGGAACCCAGCGGGAACCAGGTGGCTGCAGCTTCCCCAGACTCTTCAGCAGAGGGAGGCAGGAGGCCGGAAAGAGCTTCCCCACACTCCCCCATCCTGGCACCACGCTGGGTGCCAAGTAGAGCGGGAGGAATGCAGTTAAGGCCTCGGGGGGCCAGGGAACAAGAAGGGGAGGCTCCCTCTCCACCTCAGAAGGAGCAGTGCCGGTTCTGCCTGTGCGTGCCATCGGTACAGGCATCGCTCAACAATATCAATACTGGCCCTTTTCATCTAGTGACCTCTATAATTGGAGGACTCAGAACCCTCCCTTCTCAGAGGACCCCAAGTGTCTTATAGGTCTGGTGGAGTCCATTATGTTTACCCATCGTCCCACATGGGACGACTGCCAGCAATTGCTCCGCACTCTCTTCACAACAGAAGAGAGAGAGCGTATCCTCAATGAGGCCAGGAGAAATGTCCTCGGAGAGAATGGAAGACCCACTACCCTCCAGCCCATCATCAATGAGGTGTTCCCACTTACGCACCCGGATTGGGACTTAGGGACTGTAGAAGGTAGGGAGCGTCTCCGGGTCTACTGCCAGACTCTGATGACCAGTCTCCGGGCAGCAGCCAGACGGCCCACTAACCTGGCTAAGGTAAAAACTATTGTTCAGGGGGAAATGGAAAGCCCAGCCGCGTATCTGGAAAGGTTGTTTGACGCTTACAGGCAGTATACCCCCATAAACCCGGAAGCAGAGGAACATAGATCAGCTGTAGTCCTCTCATTCATCAACCAGGCAGCCCCCGATATCCGGAGGAAACTCCACAAGTGGGAGGACCTGGGGGAGATCTCTATTAGAGAGCTGCTGCAGCAGGCGGAGAAGGTCTTCAATGCTAGGGAAACTCCAGAGGATAGAGAGGAAAGGCTGAGGAAAGAGAAATGGGTAATGCAGCAGAAAAATAGGAAGGAAGACAGAGAATTTCAGAAGAGGGAGAACAAGAAGCAGAGGGAGGAGATGGCCAGGATATTCCTGGCCGGGGTGAAGGAGGGCCCTAGGCCACCTCGAGGAACAGGACCCCGTCAATCCTGACTAGGACGAGATCATGCACCCTGTGTAAGAGATATGGACATTGGAAGAGGGAGTGCCCCCAAAGGGGGGAACAAGGAGGAGGGAACCCTGTTAAAACCCTGCATCTAGGAGAGGAGGATTGATGGGGATGGGGCTCGGCACCCCTCCCCGAGTCCTGGGTAACCCTGTGCATGGAGGGGACTCCCATTGGGTTCATGGTAGATACTAGGGCACAATATTCAGTTCTCAACCAGGCCCACGGTCCCCTGAACCCAGGATGCACAAGTATAGTCCAGGGAGCGACAGGGTCCAAGAAATGTGCCTGGACCACTAGCAGAAAAGTGGACCTAGGAAGGCATCAGGTCTCTCACTCATTTCTGGTCATACCTGAGAGCCCCGCACCATTGTTAGGTAGAGACTTACTAACCAAAGTTGGGGCATGCATTCATTTTGAACCCAAAGGGATGAAAATCATGGACAAAGAAGGGCAGCCCCTACGACCGGCGCATGTGTTAACTCTGTCCCTGGCTGACGAACATCATCTGTTTCAGGCGGATCAAGAAAAGGGGGGCCAGGGAGAAATGGACTCTCGGTTGCAGAGGTTCCTTTCCGCATGGGCCAAGACCAGAGGAATTGGTCTCGCTAAACATCTATCCCCGGTCATTGTTCAACTCAAAGCCGCAGCTCTACCCATCCGGGTCCGGCAATATCCAATGCCGGAAGAGGCTAGGAAAGGGATAGCACCCCGTATCCATAGACTGTTGGAGACAGGAATCCTTAAAACCTGCCAAATTGCATGGAATACGCCCCTGCTTCCAGTGAGGAAGCCTGGCAGTAGAGATTACAGACCGGTGCAGGACTTGTGAAAGGTCAATGAGAGGGTAGAAGACATCCATCCTACAGTGCCCAACCCTTACACCCTACTCAGCCGCCTGCCACCTACACATGTGTGGTATACTACTCTGGACCTGAAAGACGCCTTCTTCAGTATCCCACTCTCTGAAGTTAGTCGGCCTTTGTTTGCCTTTGAGTGGCAAGAGCCGGGAGGGGGGGGAAGAAAAGGGCAGCTTACCTGGACTAGACTACCACAGGGCTTCAAGAACTCTCCCACCTTATTCAGTGAAGCCCTAAGCCAGGACCTGGAGCCCTTTCACAGGAGCCACCCCCACGTGACACTGCTGCAGTATGTGGATGACCTGTTGCTGGCCACAGAAACCCGTGAGGAGTGCGAAGAAGCCATGGGGAACTTGCTGGCTGAACTGGGCGAACTGGGATATCGAGCCAGCACCAAGAAAGCCCACATCTGTCAGAGGTCAGTGGTCTACCTGGGGTACAAAATATCTAATGGGGCCAGGTGGCTAACGCAGGCCATGAAACAAACTATCCTGACTATCCCTGTCCCTTCCTCACCCCGGGGAGTGAGGGAATTTCTTGGCTCAGCCGGGTTTTGCAGGCTCTGGATTCCAGGGTACGCAGAAATAGCCCGACCACTATATGAGGCAACCAAAGAAGGGCTGGGCTGGCAATGGACTCTGGAACAACAAGAGGCTTTTGACAGACTAAAAGAAGCTCTCCTCCGGGCCCCCGCCTTATCTCTGCCAGACCCAGAAAAACCCTTTATCCTGTTTATAGATGAAAAGAAGGGAGTGGCTAAAGGAGTCCTGGCTCAGCAGCTGGGCCCGTGGAAAAGACCTGTGGCCTATTTGTCCAAGCGGCTAGACCCAGTGGCCTCCGGGTGGCCACCTTGTCTGCGTATCCTAGCAGCTATCACTCTACTGGTAAAGGAGGCAGACAAGCTGACTTTTGGCCAGAACCTGAGAGTAACAGCCCCACATACCGTAGAGGGGATCCTCAGGCATCCTCCAGGATCTTGAGTGGATTAGGAAACAAGTATTCCCCCCAGGATCTTGAGTGGATTAGGAAACAAGTATTGGGAGAAGTGTCTGGGGAGGGAAACTGGAGTAGAGACCAAGAAGGTAGGTTGATCCTGCCAGAAGCATTAGGACAGTACATGCTTGCTAATCTGCATAAGTCCACCCATCTAGGCTGGAAAAAGCTGCTCAGCCTTTTTCAGTCTGTGCAGTTGGTGTTTCCCCACCAAAATGAGGCAGCTCGTCAGATCACAAAAGAATGCAGTAGCTGTGCAATGCTAAGACCAGCCCCAAGAGGGCTGCACCCGGCAGGTACCCGGGAAAGGGAGAGGGCTCCAGGGAGGAACTGGGAAATAGACTTCACCGAAGTAAAACCAGGAAAGTATGGATATAAGTATTTTCTGGTTATGGTAGATACCTTCTCTGGGTGGGTGGAGGCTTTTCCAACCAAGCATGAGACTAGCAGGTAGTAGCAAAAAGATTAATTGAGGAAATCATCCCCAGGTATGGGGTCCCTGAAGCTATAGGTTCCAATAACGGCCCGGCTTTCGTTAGCAAAATACTGCAAGGATTAGCCCAGGCTTTGGGAATAGATTGGAAATTACACTGTGCTTATAACCCACAAAGCTCTGGGCAGGTAGAAAGAATGAATCGGACCCTAAAGAAGACCCTTTCTAAATTGGTATTGGAGACTGGCAGGGACTGGGTGACCCTCCTTCCCTTAGCTATCTTCCGCGCTCAGAACTTCCCCTATGTACATGGTTTAACTCCATTTGAGATAATGTACGGGGCTCCTCCACCCATAATTCAGCGAGTGCAGCTTCCCGGTGCAGAGGACCCAGCCCCTGACTATCTGAATGTGTTGCAGGCTCTTGCCAAAGTGCAGCAGGAAATCTGGCCCCTGATCAGAGCATATTACGAGGGTGGGAAAATTCCGAGCCTGGAACATGGCATAGTCCCAGGGGATACGGTATGGGTCAAAAGACACCAAGTAAGGACTCTTGAACCCAGGTGGAAGGGACCTTACGTTGTATTGTTTACCACCCCCACTGCTCTCAAGGTTGACAGTATCGCTCCTTGGGTGCATCACACCCACGTTCGGAAAATCCTGCCTCACAAGAACCCGGGTGATCACGAGGAAGAGTGGAAAGTGCAGCAGCATCCTGCGAATCCCCTGAAACTACACCTAAGCCGAAGATGAAGGGGATCCTGCTGATAAGTGCCTTCATATGGACTCTCGAGGAAGTTACATCGGTGAAGCTGATTCCAGGGCCCACAAGAAAACCGGGTTTGGGTCTCTCCGGGTTAGGTAACCTCTTATGGGAAATGGTGCAGGCATTCGCAGAGACTGAACCGCACCACTCCCTCCCTCACCGATCCCTGTTGGTTATGCTATCCAGGTTCACCCCCCTTCTATGAGGCAATCGGGATAAATGGCTCCTACACCATTAACGACTCCTGTCCCACTTATTGGGACAGGGGGCCCAGGGGACTTAAAATCGCTCAGGTCTCAGTCGCGGGAACGTGTGTAAGCTCAGTCCCAATAGTCGGAGCCAGTTATGCTCGTCCTACACGTACAATACATGGAAGCAGGACAAGTGGATTATACCCTCCTCGGGTATAATCTTCCTTGATTGGTGGCTCTGTTTAAAGACAGGCCTCACCCCAGCCATATCCAACTCTGTGTTTAATGCTAACAGTGAGTTTTGTGTACTTGTGGCCATTCTACCATGCCTAGTATATCGTTCTCATGAGACCCTCCTTTCTTATTGGGAAGAATGGTCAAACCCCCACCGGGAAAAGAGGGAAGTTATTACCGCCTTGACCATTGGGGCCCTTTTTGCCCTAGGGATGGCAGGGGCTGCCACAGGGGTCACAGCCCTTGTAACTTGAGAGCAGGGGCTCACAGCTCTGAGGCGGCTGTCGACAGGGACCTAGAACAACTTCGACAGACAATATCAGACTTGGAACAATCTCTTACCTCCTTAGCTGAGGTGGTCCTACAAAACAGAAGGGGCCTGGACCTCCTGTTCTTAAGGTGGACTGTGCACGGCCTTAAAGGAAGAGTGTTGCTTCCATGTAGACAAAACAGGTGCAGTCAGAAATTCCCTGGCCAAACTAAAGAAAGATCTAGAGAAGAGGCGTAAATAATATGACAGTAGCAAAAGCTGGTTTGACTCTTGGTTCAAATACAAACCTTGGTTCGCTACCCTACTCTTGGCTGTTACAGGGCCACTGGTCATCCTGTTGTTATTGCTTACGATTGGTCCGTGCATAGTAAATAGGCTGCTCAGATTTGTGCGGGAAAGGGTTAACGCCATCCAACTTCTGGTCCTTCGACAGAGATAACAGGGCCTGGATGCCACTGTGGAAGATTCCTCAGTCTAATCAAGAAAAGGGGGGAATGTAGAGGAATGCAGGGAACAGGGCAGAGCCACCCAGTTTTCGTAGAAACTACATGAGGCTAACATTCCTGGACCCTGCCCTAAGTTAGATGACTAGAAGTAAACGACCCCCCTGGGGTCGAAACTCGTGATAAGTCACATAGGAATGCTTGTGCAAGGGTCAGGCACCTGGTGTGTCCCTGTTCCAATTTTATTGTAAAGTATAGAATGTGTTTCAAATTCATTGGTTGGGGTAATGTGCAGGCTCTGGTACAATGATTGTAGAAATCCCATATAAACCATACCTAAAGTTGCTTGGGGGTCGGCAGCTTGGACTTGGCCTGCGTGTCAGAGGAGGTGCTGTCGACCCCAGCTTGCTGGCTGAATAAAGGCTTTGCTTGGATTTTCATCTCCGTATCCATGTGTCTTGTTCTCTGGGAAACCCCGGAGTCCTGGACCCTAACAAAATAAAAGTATATTTTACATTACTAATGATTATGATTTATATTTATTTGAAAATGTCTTTATAAATATGACTGCCCACTTATCCTTTAAATGTAGTTTAAAATATATTAGAATTATACCTACTACAATCTGGAAGCCTACTCTCATTTTTATAGGAAACTAAGACCAGGAATTCACCCTAATAATCATTCACCCCTAAGTGAAAATTTATTGAGAAACAAAAGTGCACTGATCTTTACCAGGTTTCTTTTTCTTGAATCATTGATCAGACCTGCAAATTTTGTTGAAATTTGACAAGTAAATAGGAATATTTCAATTCTTGGTGTCAGTAATGTCAAAGGTCTTGCAATGTCAGATGAATGAGTAAAGACAGAAAATTTCAAAACATTACACAATTTTGAATACTGTTGTCATAAGACTGTGACTTTGGGTCTGGGGAGAAGAAACGATATGAAGACCAACAAAAAATTTCTCCATTTTTTTTCTGCTCATCTACTTTTTCAAAATAGGTAAATTTTCAGAGAAGTTATTTGAATTACATTTCAGCAGGCAATCAATTGTGTTTGCCTAGGTTGGAAATATACAGAAAATAGGCTTCCCCAATTTCAAAATAGTTTCCACAAACACAAGGCAGTAAAAATGATGCTTTGCCACTTTGAATCATTTTCTCCCTTACTTTCTTAGAAATCTGCCCACACAATTGGCATGATTCCTTAGAAGAATTTGTCTTCCTATTGTGTTAAATAGAAATAGTTATACTTGCCTTCTAGGTAATCATCTGGTAAATGCACTCTGTCAGTAGACAAAAGACCTAGCTTTTTCTCCAATTCTGTTGTTCAGTTGCTCATTCCTTAGGATTTCAGGCTCCCATCCATACAGTAAAGGAGTTGGATTAGATAATCTCTGAAGATGTCTCCAGATTCTGAGTGTGTGACTCCGGATTCTCCATTAGTTTGGAGAAAACACTGGTCTGCCTGCACCCTGCGTTGCTCCACTGGATACACTGAGACTATGGACACTATGGTATCAGCAATTTCATTAGCATTTCTGTGCCTCAGTTTCCTTCTCTGTAAAACTGAGATAATGACAATACCTCCCAATAGGGTGATATTTTAAATTAAAAAGTCAATAAATATGAATTTCTTAGAAGAGCGCCTGGAAGCATTACAGATCCAGTAATTGTTAGCCAGCTTCTACAATTACTAAAAGATGAACGGTCTAGAGAAAATGTAAAGACACCAGGTCGGGAGTTAAATCTTGTATTATCCATCTCTCCACACTGTTGGAAATATCTGAAGCTTTGGACATAGACCCTAGTTCAAACATAGATACTTAAATGCAAGATTCTTCCCCTCCTTGAACATTTTTTCTCTACTTACATAAAATGAACACTGAGGTGCCTAATCTAAGGATTATGGTGAAATTCAAATAAACTTACACATGAAACTCAATGCTCAAAAATATACTAGCTCCCCTGCATCTTTGGAATCCCCCCAGTGTTATAAACTTTGGAGGTACCAAAGATATTCAAGTAGTAGTAGATTCTAGGAATTAAGAAGGTAAATTCTGGAGCTACACAAAATGAGATAGAATCCAGCTCCAAAATTAACTCTAGGGCATAATCTAGGACAAAATATGTACACAGTTTCTTCATTTATAAAATGAGTAATAATATAATTAACTCTGAGGTCTGTTGTTAAGTATTTAATGGTTCATTTATGTAGAAGTTCAAGACAGACCTGGTATATTAAGATTAAACATTTAATAAATATATTTTATCACTGATGTTATATATTTATGTCCTATCAGTGGGCATAAATATAAACTAAAAATGGCATGTCATTTTATTATTCCTATTATAAATTTTAAAGAGCTTATTAAAAATACATAATATTTCAATATGGATAAATAAAGGCAGGTAAATAAAACACAGCATAGTTTCCCTGCCATGAACAACCCATTCTATCTTACCTACAAACTGGGGTTTCTCGCATCCGGGAAATGTTCTCTCATTAAACAAAATCTTTCCCTCCTTGGTAGGGTTAAACTGACCTTCTCCCCACAAACCTGCAGGTAAACTTCTTGCTCATTCCAGTCATTTAATGTTTTTATTTTCTGGATGAACCCTACCTAAATTAGACGGATGTCCATATCCCCCTTTCATCTAAGAAAAACAAACTGTTTATTAAACTAAGAAAAAAGAAACATATCCCATAGATATTACGTACTCTTGTAGGCCAATTAAAAATTTTGCTATACGTTTGCTTCTTCATCATTTTGAAATTGTACTGGTTCTTGCTTTTTAATCATTTTTATATCCAGTTCCTTCACTGAAATTCTGTCCCTCGACCTGCTAGCCCAGGACATCCTTCTTCCTATTCAACTTTTCTTCATCATAGTGATACCGGGGTTCTTGTTTGCGGAGCCGAAGAATGAGCTTCACAAACAGTCAAGGTAGGAGAGCAAGGTACAGGCTTTTATTTAGAGATACAGTGAAAGGACAGAGCTCCGGCTCACACCAGGAGGGGACAAGAGAGTCCGTAGTGGTGCGTTGTCTAGGGGATTTTACAGGCAGCTGAGGATTTTTCCAGAACATGAAAAAAACTTAGGGGTGTGGATTTGTTAAGTGGTCTATGAATATTTAGAATTAACTTAACACAAGCAACTTCCTCTGATGGTTTCTCCCTGAGATACCAGCATCTTGGTCTGGGGGCACAGGAAACAAGGCCACCTGCTCAGCCCCCCAAGGTGGGCTGAGGTATTCTTTGCTAAAGAGTAAGTTAAGAGTATCTAACGTCTTAACTTCTTGGGTATTAAAACGCAATCTTATCTTTAAGGTGGAATCTTTCCTGCCTTTTACTGTGTTGTTTATGCCTGGGCTTACTTGCTAAATTAGTGGCCCAGTTTGCAAAATCACTTCATCAGATCTGAAGGAGGAAAGACAGCACATAGGCCTGGGCCTTTTAGTATGCTAAAGAGAACCTTACACATGATTACAAATGGTTAGCATAATAAAACATGTGCTACTCTTCTTTATCTGGGGAGCATTAACTGATTTTAGTGAAGAATGATTCTTGAGCTCAATGTTTAACGTAAGAGTTTTAGCAGGAGGGTTCCCTTGCATGTAGTTACATTGCTCTGACTGCAAATATCCTGCCCTGCCCCCTCCGGAGGCCCTCACCCTACTCTGACTACATTCACGGTCCCTGTCTCAATAGAATATGAAAGGTTAATGACATGATCAAATTTGTGAAATTTTAAAATAAAGCAAAACAAGTAAATTTAGTAATATTTTGATAGATATGGCACTGATAACTTGAATAGCTGTTGCACAATCTGAAGTCCATCCTCGCTAGTGGTTTATTATAGATGGAAGGCAAGACAGAAGCTTTCCTGAAATAGTAAAAATATCATTTTTAAAGATTCTGGATTTTTTTTCCATTCAAAGGTTTATTAGAGAGGTTAGATAATTATTATAATTAGAATGATTTAAACATCCTTGTTAAGGAAAATGACTAGTACAATTATGAACTGGATTTAACTTACCAGCTGTTTAACTCACCAGATTTTTTGTAAGCTGAGGCTTCACACCTATAAGTCAAAATCTTTAAAAATCACATTACTGTGCAATAATAAATCTCAAATTGCATAAAGTCTCATGAGAGAACTCTTATGGTATTTATCAATAAAAATACATTTGATAAATTGAACCAAGCTTGCTAAATTTTGTAAATTTGCATATTTTTAGCAAACTAATTTTCTATTCTTAAAAAGAAAAAGGAATTGTCTCTCTGACATTTACCTTTGTAAGAATGGAAATAGGTTAGCATAAGCGTAGCCATCTTAAGGGCCTAGAAGCCATTTTCTGAGTATGTGACTTAGAAAGAAAAAAACTGGAACTGGGTAAGGCCTTGAGAAACAAGCTAATCATGGACACCAGGTGGTGGGCAGCTGTGAACCTTGGTCAGCTAACCTTGGTCAGCTAATCTTACATACCAAGCTTATCGTACTGAACCTCCCTAACAATTGAGGAGTGGTCTTATCTTGCTCTCGCTTAACCCCAGGACTTGCAAAAATAATGTGCAGCTGTGGAAAATTACTATGAGTTAAGTGTTTTGAAAATGCTATATAACCCTTGGCTTTGAGTGCTTGGGGTCCTTGTTGAAACCAGCTGTGTCGGGCAGACACTTGGACCCCAGCTAGCTGGAACAATAAACATCTTGCTTGTTGCATCGATCTGCTGTGGCCTTCGTCTCCTCACTGGGGGGAGGCGCAGACCAGAATAAGGCCGTTGGGTCTTATACCTTTGTCTGTAGAAAAACATTATATATATATATATATGTAGTTATATGCGGGCATTTAAAATTAATTCTGAGAAACATGTTATATAGAATAGCTTTCAATATCTCTGAGGGTTTAAAAATTTTCCACCATTATACTTTGTCAAATATATAAACATAGCTTAAATGTCTCTGTAATAATTATACCATATGCAGTCATTGTATTTCCCTGCTACATCAGGATCCAAAGGATTGAGATTAGACTTGGGACATGGGCACTATAGGGAAATGTTGTACCTAACCTTCCTATGTCAGGACACGGCAGAAGCAGGCGGCTGAGGGAAGCTAGGATAAGCTGAACTGGGAAACATCAGAGTACCCTACAGAGAGACTTACAAGCACAGAATGTGGACCAAGAATTTAATATTTAAATTTTCCCAGAAAAACAAAAGTATTAGGGTACTGGAATTTCTAACCGATGCCTGGAAAACACTCCTTGTTAATACACTTGTTCTTCCAGGAAGCTCTTCTGACCCCAGAGGTTTTCTTGCCAGGTGTGCAGGTAGCTTAGAAATTTATCTCTGTATCCAAACTCCATTCTAAAAATAAATTATTTTCTGATATATATATTATAGAAAATAGACAAAAGTATAACAGTAAATAAAATAGTCTCATCAAGTCATTCATTTCAAAAAATATTTACTGTCACCTACATCTAAAAATTGTGAATTGGATAAAAGTAGTATGAAGAATTCACATAGTGGTGGACAACACAGTCTCAGCCCTCAATGAGGCAAGAGACTAAAGAAAGAGACAAATAATAAACATGAGAACAAACAAATGTAAAATCACAAATAGTATATTCAAAAGAAAATTTCAAATTCAAAAGAAATTCCAGGGGTGCTAGTCTTTTTCATTTTAACTTATGGAAGCTTGATTAAGTAGCGTATCTTTGACATTTTTATTATACAGATATTGTTACTTGGCGGTCTCTTGAATCTGTGTAATTCTATAAGACAATTGTATTTGTTCATCTATTTTTTTAACCTTAAACAATATCATCTTTTTATTTGTTCTAAAGCTGGAATCGTGTGATTTAATCATCTTTTAAAATTTAATTTATTATGTGCTTGGAAGATTATCAGATCTTTTCATTTATCACTGAAATTGTCGTACACAGTGGATCTTTATGAATGGGTCTATTCTTATAGTTTTTTCTTTTAATTTAAGCAACACTTTAAGGCTTATATCTGCATGCTCAGATGTTTAATTTTCATGTTTATTCCCATTTCAAGAAAGCTACCTTTAATGGAAATTTATTATAATCTATTTTTCAGAATGTAAAGATAGGAAAACTTATGATTCTTATAGTTATCTAAATATCTTTATCTGAAATATTAATTACAATCTCCCTATATGATTTTTAGTTCTTTTTCACTTTCTTCTCCATAGCGAGAGACCTTCTCAAGTTTTCAGCACTTGATTGTCAGCATTTAAAATTTTGTTTTTAATGCCATTAAAGATACTTTCAATTTTTCTATTTAATTTTGTTTTCCCCATAGTTTTTAATCTAACCATTTCTGTTTTCACATCCATTTTTTTTTAAGTACTCAATAAATTTTATTGAATGAATAAATGAATTCTTACTAAAAAAGCATGTACAGGGTCATAAAAAATCAAAGGACTTTACAAACATAAGTTTGATTAGGAACGTTTGAGTTTTCTGAAGAATGAGAACATGACTAGAAAAATTAGTACTATCATAATTAAGGACTCATATTTTTGGATTTTTAAAAAACTTTTGCTCATTATAAAAAATAATGTTAAATTTTTACAAAAAAAATTCAAACTACACATTAAACACTAACCTACTTAATATAGAATATGAGATTGTATTTTTTTCTCAAGCAAGCTCATGCCACACACAATTAGCTGGATTACAACCAGGAAAATGCTAAAATGTCAAGAGAGTAAAAATTGTCCTTCTCTGACTTTTAAGAGAATAAGTGATATTAGGAGATAGTTGGAAAATCTATTTTTTTTCAAGCAGAGTGGGAAAAAGATACAGAACATTAAAGAATTTTCCTAGTGCTAGTAATATATGACAGCAAATTAACTTATGACTGTATAGAGGAGTCATTGGAAATACATCAGTGTTTCTGTGAGATTTAATGAAAGTGGAGCCTTGAAGACTCTTGAGATTAATTTTTTTTAATCCATGCTCTAGTGAAACCCATACCTACTTTTTACTTTTCCCCTACTCTTCTAGCTACCTTCTTTTTTGTTTGTTTTTGAAGAACATTATGTTTACTAGGCTCTGCCCTACCCCAAGTCCCCCCCACAAACCCCATAACAGTCACTGTCCATCAGCATAGTAAGATGTTGTAGAATCACTACTTGTCTTCTCTGTGTTGCAAAGCCCTCCCCTTTCCCCCACCCCCCACATTATACATGCTAATAATAATACGCCCTTTCTTCTTCCCCACACTTATCCCTCCCTACCCTCCCATTCTCCCCAGTCCCTTTCCCTTTGGTAACTGTTAGTCCATTCTTGGGTTCTGTGATTCTGCTGCTGTTTTCTTCCTTCAGTTTTTCTTTTGTTCTTATACTCCACAGATGAGTGAAATCATTTGGTATTTATTTTTCTCCACTTGGCTTATTTCACTGAGCATAATACCCTCTAGCTCCATCCATGTTGTTGCAAATGGTAGGATTTATTATCTTGACACATCCATTTTCTTTTGAATATTAATTTGTTCTCCATAAAACTTTCTGTTTCAGTTTTGTAGACATCCTCTTGCAACCTACTGAAGACAGCAAACTTTTCCTTCTTGTTCCCATAGGAAATAATTTTCAGAGTTCTAGCCTTTCTCTATGATAGAGATTATTTTTTATAATATTTCTTTTTTTCTTCTGCAATATTCTTTCATGGTCTTTTATTTTTTTCTTATTCTTGTTGGAATAAATCAAATGATCTTCAGCTCCAGTGTTTGCCATCTGACAGATATTGGCATTATCCTTCATGACATCCCATATCTTCCCTGACCTACAGCAGCAATGTGGTGATGCATAGCTCCTTGGCCATGTGACTCTGTCTATCCTGCTTTCATGTTGGAGTTTTGACTGAGATGTTTGTCTCCCTCTGGACTCCTGAGTCCAAGCACACTCATATTCTAATTGTTTATTTGTCTTTGTTTCATGTCAGTTCAGATAAAGAATTTACTCAGCTTCTTTGGCTCTATCCAAAATCATCCACACATTGTGTCTGAAAATGTGTTCAGAGCTAATATTGATTGAATAATTGCTCTGTGCCAACCAGTACTCTAAATTGCTACTCATTTAATACTTGGACTAGTCTCATGGTTAGGTATTATTATTATTATTCCCTTTTTACAGTTGAGAGGATTGAAGTACAGATGTTGAGAAACTTTCCCAAAGTTTCCTAGTCAGTGGAAAATTTTCCTGGTGAATTTTTACTTATGTTTATATTCTCCACAAATAATTAATCCATCTAATATAATGACAATATTAAACCTTGAGCCTAGAAACAGTTAATGTCAGCCACAACTTTTTTTTGGATTATTTGACTTTTTATTATTGAATAGTAAGAGTTTTTATACATTCTAGATACACATCCTTTTTTAGATTCGTGATTTGCAAATATATCCTTCCAGTCTCTGGATTGTCTTTACCATTTCTTCATGGTATACACAGAAACACAAAAGTGCTTGCTATTGTTATTTGCTTTTTAATTGTTTAGTCACTGTCTTGGTCATTTCAGTGAGGTCATTTTCTTTCCTGCAGGCTTGCTCAGGCCCACAGCCATCCTAGGATGGCAGTGATTTTGACTGAGTTCTCTTCTCTTGCCTTGATTGCACTCAGGTGGCTAGCATCACCAATTGCTGCCTGTTGCTCAGTTGATTTCAACAGTGTTCTGAAGCATAAACTGCTCTGTAAACCATTCTGACCAAATCATGGGTTTTGAAAAGAATTGTATCTGAGGTCAGAGTTTGATACTTGTTTTAATCCCAAGAGGGTTCCTCAGCTGACTCATTTTGTTCTGTCAGCTTCCTGGCTTACCATTTAACCTACATCTCGAATCTCCTCCGAATTGCCTTTCACCACATTCTCCAGTGTTTCTGAGTGTGCCTTTAGGCTTGACTTCTTCCACGCTTTGTTGCAAATGACAATGCCAACTTACTGTCTTACAGCTCCTGAAGCCTGAAGTCAGTTTCACTGGGCCAAAACCTGGATTTTCTCAGGGCTCTGCTTTCTTTGGAGGCTCTGGCAGATAGTGTGTTTCCTTGTCATTCTAACCTTCAGAACAGTATCTTTTGGCTCATGATCTCTTCTCATTTCAAATACACTGGTGTAGCATTTTCTCTCATCTCTGCTTCCCTTTGCTTCACATGACTTTTTCTCTGTGTTGAATCTTTAACTTCACTTTTGTCAGGCAGGACACTTGTGATTGCATTTAGGGCCCACCCAGATAATCTACCCCCATCTAAATATGGTTAATTTAATCATGTCTACAAAGTCACTTTTTGCCATATGAGTTAACTTTTAAAAGGTTCCAGAGATCAGGTCATAGATATATTTTGGAGAGACCATTACTCAGCCTATTATAGTAAGTATCCTTCCATCCAGTCTCCAAGAAGACTAGTTTTTAAAGAAGGGAAGCAGAAAAAATGGTCTCTTGTGCTCTATATGGGGAAAATCCTTATTTTTCCATTTTTTGTCTACAGAGTGAACTCACAACTAGTGTAGTTATCTTTTCCATCTGGTTCTCATCACATTGCTCTGCTGGGGCTGCTGGTCATGGAGGACCAACAAGTTTTGGAGCTAGGAAGTCCAAGATCAAGTTTTCAACAGAGTCTGTGTCTAATGAGGGCTCTACTTCCTGGTTCAGGATGGCCATCTTCTTGCTGCATTCTCACATGGTAGAAAGCCAGCCATAACTTTTTAAAAATCAACCAATAGCTACAGTGGTTTGGTGAAGCATGCCCTGAACATGTTACAGGCAAATATTTTGCTAATAATTAAATGAGAAAGAAGTTAAAATTCTATGAGACAACTTTATCCATCTGTGAAATGGGTTAGGTTGTGATCCTATAAAATCTTTAAGAAATCATAAAATATCTAGAAATAATAAGAAAATTGGTAAGGTAGCTAGACCTAACATATGTATACATAAGAAAAGTAGATTGCATATAATCTAGGAACAAAAATTAGAAAAGGAGATAAAAGGTTCTGTGTATAATAGTAAGAAAGCAATAAGTTACTTACAAATAAATTTTAATAAAATTAAGTCAGGTCAATAGGGAGAAAACTGTATGACCTTAATTAAAGCCATTAAGTAAACACTGACAGAATTATATACCAAAGTTTTAGATGAGCAGATACCATAAAAATAATTTCCTGAATTAACATGTAAATTCAATTTAATTTTTAATTAAAATTCTAAGGTATTTTCCTGTTCTCACTTTTAATAAAATAATCCTAATGTCTATGCAGAAGAATAAGTGCCCAAGGGGAAAAAAAAAACATGTGTGTATTTGCCCCAGCCGGCGGGAATTCAACAAGGGCTCGAGGGGAAGTTAACCTGGATGAGAGACAAACCAGACACAAAGAAGGAGACCAAGTCCATAGTCTGATCAAGGTCTCTAAATTTATTCTTACAAGGTAGATTATATAGGAGCTGGGAGGGGGAAACAGCCCCAGCTGAAGTGGCAAGGGTTATCTAGGTTGCTAGGATACCTAACTGAAGAATGTTCTCTGGAAAAGATCATGGGTGGGGGATTACTGAGAAAAGACAGAATGTTTTACTAAGGAGGAGATGTTATCACGGCAGCTGCTTAATCTCTATCCCAGCGGCCTAATCGCAAACTGGGTCAATTGATCTTTGTAAACGGGGCAGGCTTGAGAATTAGAGACCTAGGCAAAAAGGACGAGACCATTGTTTCTATGGCATACGGCTCCGACATGTATTAGTTGGGATTGCCCTCAATCATATTTAGTAGAAAATATTTAGGAACTTAAGCAAATTATTTTTTAATGTAACAATAAGTCCATAAAAGCAACGTTTATGAGAACATAGGTAGGATTTAAAACAATTAATTGATTGAGTGATATAGTTGCTAATACAGTTCTAGACCCACAATCCTTCTAGACCCCTGCTCTACCATGTTTTTCATGAAGCATTTGCCCTTAAAGTTACAAAATGGCTGCTATATTTATACTTGCATGTCCATGTTTCAGGAAAGAAGAAAGAAGAGGAAAAAGAAAGAAAAAAACTTAACAGGAGCAAAACTTTCCCAAAATTTCACAGGGAATTCCCAGTTCAGTTTCATTGGTGACAGCTGTGATATGTGTTAACCTAGAAATTGCTGGTACAAATAATCTCAGGGTTCTGAGAATAATGAACAGGAAAGAGAGATTTAGGTAGATTTCTGGCAACATCTGAACTCATATGCAAAATTAGAATCCTGAAGAGGTTCTTTGCTTTCTCAGGTATTAGCTTAATAATAACTGATTTTGGAATGGGCAATGAATTTTTTGGAAGAGATTCTGAAACCTAGAAATATTTCTGAATATATATAAAGAATGTAATACTTTCTGAATAAATATATAACATTTATATATTACAAATGTAAGAAAATAGTAATTTACCCTCCATTTTCCCAAGGTCCCAAGCACATAAACCGGTGAGAATTATGCTTGGGCTTGCCTGGGGCTTGACGCTGCTCTCTCTCTCTCTCTCTCTCTCTCTCTCTCCCCATCCCCCTCTGGGGGCAGCCACTTTCTCCAGATAATAAAGTCTCTTGCGTGGGCCCGTGTCTCCTGAGTCGTTCTGGGTAAGGAAGGTTGCGGCGAGATACCCTTTCAATACATATTCTTCATATAGAATGTAATGTATATAAAGAATATGTGTTTGTAATATATAAATGTTATATATTTACTTATATAATACATACATAGTACTATCAATATGCCCTGCCCCCGTTTTTGGATTATATTCTCTGTCATTAGAGATTTTTCTCAATATATTTATTCAGCATTTATTCGTTCAACAAATACTTATTATTTATTATAGCCAGCCATTATTCTAAACAGTGAAAAAAAAAAGATATCCCTGCCTTTATTGAGCTTACATTTTAATTGAGACAGTCACTAAATAAGGTAGATACATCAGATGTGTAATAAGTTAGATACTGTAAGTCTAAGGATAAAATTAAGCAATAAAGAGGGATAAAAAGAATTGGGTCTGAATGTGAATATGTGTGGAAATTGTATCTAGGTGACCAGGAAAGAATTCGCTGAGAATTAAAGAAGTAGAAGTTTATTTTGTGTTGGGAAAATGCAGATTTCTGACCATGATTCCCCACTGGCCTTAACAGCACCCTTTGTGTAAGAGTCTGTTTGCGCATCAAGGAGATGTTTACTGGGGACAGAGCAGCTGGTCAGTCACTGGGAGTACCAGCTGAGGCGAGGCGAGGGGAGGAGAGAAACCACCCATTCTCTGCTCCCCTCAGTTCCTGGCGTATAATTGGCCAGGTGCCCATTAGCCACCAGAGACCTGCCCGCGGAGTTCCTCCTGGTGCGGGGGCAGGGGAAGTGGAGGGCCCCAGGGGTGCCGTGAAAGCTGTGGAGTCTGAGCACAGGAGCACAGCGCCTGGAGAATGAGAAGGGCATCCTGCCAGGAGAACGAGGAGAGGACAGAGGCTGGGTTGACAAGAGAACTGAGACCCACTGCAGTGAGAACAAGACCCCTTTTAAGCCCCATCTCATTGCCCTTGCCTTTATGTGATTTAATCAGATTCATAAGGAACTTGCCCTGGGCAGGGAAATGCCTCCTCCCAGGGCAACATTTTGGTAAACAATACATTTTAAAGGAAGATATAATTGTTATTTTCATTCAGATAGTGAATAAACACATCAAAAATTTTATCTTACTTAGTATTTAATGCAGAAGCCAGACAAGCACAAAATGTCCCCCACACATACAGTCTGTTAAGAAGGGCTGAAGTGGATCAGTAAGCAGATGAAAACTAGCAAGACATATGCAGGCCTCAGGCCAGTCGATTCTTAGGGCACAGTTTGCATTCCTATGGACAGGCATTTCCGGGCATTGCTACGTGTTCTGTGAGTTAATTTCTGTATCCATAGCATTGTAAAATATCCTAGTCAAAGACAATGAAAGGCAGATAGCCTGAATCAAAGAACTAGTAAAGACACTCACTAAATTGCAAAGAATTTCATTATTTTTCACCACAATTTTATACTGGTATCAATGATCCAGCAGAGAGAAGAAAATTGCTGATGCCTAGAAAGACACGAGAGTCCATGAAGTGATGTTAAGTGAAGTTCTTGAGAAGACAAGATGAGAAGTTTTATTTTTCAACAACAGAAGTCTGGAGCTGGAGGATAGAGCTCTTTTGAAAAGAGGCAAACTCCATGGCGTTGCTGGTCTTCTTACCAAACGCTACCACTTGAGCGCATTGTTTCCTTGGTCCTTGTCTATGTCTTCTTGAAGGAATTCAGTCAAGACACAGAACAATCTTGAGCAGCAGGAGTTTATTAAGCAAACCAAAAGTACACTCTTGAGAAGAGGGAAGAGCAGCTGTCTGGAAACCAGAAGCAGCCCTGCTGTTGGGGCTTAGGGTCAGGGTTAGGGTTAGAGTTGGTTTTTTAAATGGTGGGAAGTCCCTCCCTACATCTTACATCATTTAATCGACATGTTGATTGACAGCTCTAGGTTATATAACCCTCTTTCTATTGTGCAGGCGCTTACCCTTAAGTACCTAAGTGAAACCCACTGGGTTGCGGAGGAGCAAAACCACAATGTAAATTCATTGTAATTAGGGTATAATAATGATGAACCCCGAGGTAGCTTCAGTCACCTTCTAGGTCTTAGTGTGCCTGCTGTCAACCTGTGTTGGTGGTCCGGAAACCCCATTGGGCTTTTTACACCGTGTTTGGCCCTGATAAGGCAGGAGACTGCACCATAAACAGAAGAGGTTTGGGTGTGTTCTGTCATCTGGTTACAAGGGAGTAGGTGGACGGAGGAGGACCCCATCCAGGACAGGGTGGGACCTGCTCCTGTCTGCCTAGGTACCTGACCCAAAGCCCCTACTTGTTGTACACCAGAGGGTGATCTTTCACCTTTCTGCTCTAATGTTGTTCTCTGCCATGTACACTGTGCAACCCTTACTCAGCAGTCTTGGGATAACTATCAAGAATTAGATAAAGAGCAACTAGGAAGGTATGTTAGGGTATTTAAAAAAAATTTCTAAAACATGATATTTTCAGTTTTGCTTGGTGGGTATTTTAAACTGAGTCACAACACTATGTTATTTTTCTCTTTACATCTCCATCTGTTTCAGGAAACCTCAATGATACTAACCAATTTTTACTGAATATGTCTTTTATAGCATCCTGAAAACAAATTCATATGCAAATATTTCATATCAGTAGAATTTCTATTGAACTTTGAGTTCCTCCCCAGTCCTAATTAGCTAGTTAGCTAGTCCTAATCACTAGGTATGAGATACAGCATTATGCATTTTTAGTTTTGGGACAGAAAAGTCATATATTCCACAAGCTCTATAGTGAAAATCAGTGATGTCTTTCTGTTTATTTCCTTACTTTGGTACACGGCACCACAGTGTCTTCATGGTGTTCTTCATGTCCATGTTCCTGAGTGTGTAAATCAGAGGGTTGAGCATGGGAGCAATGATGGGGTAGAAAAGAGCAAACACTGTCTTCTGGGAGAGTAATTGCTGTTCTAATATAAAGAGTAAAGGAGCATAAAAATGGACCAGCACAGTGATGTGGGAACTGCACGTAGAAAGAGCTTTGAGGCGATTCTCTGCAGAGTAGGACCTGACTGTATGCAGGATCACAGCATGGGATACCAGCAAGACCACAAAAGTCACCAGACCCATCACATCCGAACTGGCAATGACTAGGAGACCGATTCTCCTTGTGTCCATGCAGGCTAGTTTCAGCAAAGGATACTGTCGGTCGAGGGAGAGGAAATCCCGGGGCAAAATACTTCTAAAAACCGAAATCAGTCAAAGGGAGAAATAAAGTTTAAAACCCGTTTATTCCTCACAAACTGCAGTCCCAGTCCATCTTTCTTCTCTGTTCCAGCAGCAACCACACCGGCCCTCCCCCTCACCTCTCAGGTACAGATAAATCCTCGGTTGCCCAGGTACTCACCCATTGATATGGAGATAAACTTCTCCACCCCTGAGGAAAGATGCAAATGTACTAAAGCCATACTTTTTTCCAACCTCTGAACGCCTATTGATATGCAGATATACTAAGGCCAGGCGAGATATTCTGGAAATGTTACAATTTTATCCACAGATACACATCGCAGAAGTAGTGGTCTATCTCATTGGGGCCACAGTAGGGTAAAAAGATGGCGAGAATAAACTGACCAAAGGAATGGAGGAATCCCCCAGCACAGGAAGTGGGGATCAGGACGTCACACCTCTGCCTGCTCATGATGACTGCGTAGGCAGGGGCTTGCACATGGCCACGTAATGGTCATAGGCCATCCCTGTGAGGATGAAGACCTCTATGCCCCAAAGAAGTGCATGGTAAACAGCTGTGTCATGCAGCCATTGTAGGGAATGGTCTTCTTTTCTGCCAGCAAGTCAAAGATTAATTTTGGGGTCACAGTAGAAGTGTAGCAAAGGTCTGAGAGTGAGAGGTAAGTCAGGAAGAAATACATAGGCTGATTAATAAGCTGACTGCAGGTGATTGAAATCATGACAAGCAGGTTTCCAATGAAAATCGCTATGTAACAAAATAGAAGAGTAAAAAACAGAATTTCTATCTCCTTTTTCTGAGAAAGTCCTAAGAGAATGAATTCTGTGATGTTATTCCTATTTTCCATGATCCAGAGCAGTTTGTAGCTACCTGAAATTAGAAACATTGTGAATTTTTGTTATATATATATTTAAATATGGTGATTCTTATCATTCCTTGGTATGAGGCAGATTACAGTGGAAAGGGTTCAAATGTTATATAAAGTAGAAATTTAATTTTTATTTAGGAAGGCTTTCCTGCTTGTATTTTTATCATTTTCTTGAAAACATTACTGGTAAACATCTTAGGTACCTGAGATGAAGACTAACATTGTAAAATACAGTATATTTATGTAACCATTCTATTAACATCTATTATCGAACAGTGATATTATACCTCTATGGAATTGCAGAAATGGTATTTTTAGAAAAAAAATCAGATATCTCTTTGCTGTTCTCACTGTTTATTATTGAAAAAACATACACAGAAATGAAACAGAGTGAAAAATACAAAAAGTGCAAATACATGAAGTATAGTATGTGGAAAATGTTATATGTGAGAAATTACCTGTCATGTGTCCTATATAGAAAGGTAATAAATAGAAAAATCAACATATGTATTTGAAACCATAAGGCATTTATACTTGGCCATAATCAGTTATATTTCTCTATCAATATATTTAATTTACAACTGGATTACATTTTATAGTCAACCAAAAGAATAATAAAAGAAATATGATTATCTGTATTTTTCAAAAGATTATCATCTCAAACTCATCAACACATTTGAGGATAATAATAGTAGGTTTTGCTTGGATCTTAGAGTCTCACATAATACCTTACCCACTTGCATAAACCAGCTTTTATCTAATCGATGTACACAAATTGTTGAGTCTCACATAATACCTTACCCACTTGCATAAACTAGCTTTTATCCAATTGATGTACACAAATTGTTCAACTCTTCATAAACAGTCATACCTAAAATGTATGTTCCTTTCAGTTTCCACATTACTGTCTCCATATCTTTCATTTCTTTTCTCTCTCTCATTCTCATCTTTTCTCTTTCATTCTCATTCATTTCTCTCTTTCATTCTCAGTGATTTTCATTGGAAACCTGCTTGTTATGATTTTAATCACCTGCAGTCAGCTTATTAATAAGTCAGAGATGGTAATAGCTATTAAACCTTTGACAAATACATTTTTTATAAGTAGAATTTCAGGCATCATCGATAGGCTAAGGAAGAACTATTGAGAAACAAGCTGTTGACCATTCCACCATATCACACCATAAATTCTTTTTTTAAATTAAAGTATCATTGGTATGCAATATTATGAAGGTTTCACATGAGTGACATTGAGGTTTCAACATTCACCCATATTATCAAGTCCTCCCCACCCCGACCCCACTGCAGTCACTGTCTATCAGCATAGTAAGTTGCTATAGAGACATCACTTGTCTTCTCTGTGCTGAGTTAACATCAACCACTGCAAAGTGACAGTTTGGTATCCTTTCTACTGAAAAATTAAGAGGGGATATTCATAGCGGTCAAATAAGCCTTCTCATTCAATTAATGATTGCATTTTAGGATTTTAAAATTATTTGCAATGATTTAAAAGAATTCAGTGCTCTAGCATCCCCAAAATTAAATTCCTGTGATTTATTGTAAAGAACTGTAAGTTAAAATTTTAATTATAGTCTAGTCTTTACTTCATGCTTTAACTTGTTGCATGAACTGATAGTAACTAAGTTTTCTCAACCTCTTTTTCCTCACTGATAGTCTAAAATTCTGCTTGATCTCATCCACAGGGCTTTGTGAGAATCTCTATCAGGTAATAGATCAAATCACATTTGAAAAATACAGTGCAAATGTCATTTGTTAAGTGTGTTTTCAGTCCAAAAGTGGAAAATTAATGGTATAATTAGGAATTACCAGGAAAATAAAAAAAGACATTTTTTAATGAAGATTATTTTGTTTTACAAATACTTGGGTATTTCAGACAAAACACAAAATTCTTTAAAAAATAATAGGCACATAAATGTACCCAATCCAGTTTATTAGAAAGATGGAAAAAAAGTTGTGAAAAAGACTTATCATTTCATTTACTTTTTAAAACATAAAATCTACTGTTGTGTCTGACTCAAAAACTGCAATCTATGTGCCTGAATCACTTGAAAAGATGATTTCCTCTATTTTCAAGTATTTCTATAGAAAGCTAAGAAGGTATGGCTCCTGTATATCTACAAGAATAATTTCATATTTTTAAGACAGATAATAATATCACCTTATCAGTAGATACCTTCAGAATACGAGACTATTTATTTAAAAATAATCTCCTTCATAAAGCACCTCTTAACTCAATGATTTTTAATATGCTGCATCCCTTTTATGAGTTTTAGTTTAACCAAAAGTAAACTGTGGAAGTTAAACCAGGTCTTTAAAGACCTCTTTTGGACCTGACCTGTCCATGATTCTGACTTAAATTAAGAGGAGTGTTGGTGGCTGGTTAACTTTCTCCCAAACTGTGGGTAAAATCCCATATTTCCAGAATCTCTCACCTGGCCTTAGTCCATCTCCATAGCAATAGGTGATTACACAGGGAAGTGAGGGCATATCTGGACCAGAGAGGTTGTCTGAGGTTCCTTTTTTGCAGCCAGGTCACGAGAGACAAAGGCGGGTGGAAGTGGATGACTACTTGTAAACAATAAATGGGTTTCTCCCACTTTATTTCTCCTTTGACTGATTTTGGCCTCAAAGGTAATTTGCCCCGAACTGGGAACGTATTTTCCCCAGAGTTACACAAACATATTAGAATAAATTTACAACCTTAACTTCACGTTACTGTCCTTTATCTCCTTTAAGGTCAGCTGATCCAACTGCACAATCACAGCAAAGTGGCCTTCCTCCCAGGAAGAGGCAGACCCTCCAGGCTCTCTCTCCTCTTGTTTGGATCCTTCATAGCCTACTATTCTGAACTCCTTAAACATCTTCCCTTAATGCAATCCAGGTACAAGGACATCTCCAGAGTGTATAGTTTAAACCAAAGTATTCTTCCCTTGATTGCTAAAGACTGTGCTGCCGGAGAGCTGGACTTTTGCCATTCCCTGTCAGCCCTTATTCAATCCTATCATTGTCCATTCAACTCCTACTCTTTCCCGATAGAACAATTAGTAGAGCTCACCACACAATGCATACTACAACTTTCTAAGTTTTTTGTGATTATAACTACTTGGTTTCATATGCTTATCTATTTTTGTCAGATTGTTAAATGCTTTAACGTCTCTCCAAGAAAATCTTGGTGTTAGGGCCAGTGCCTAACTATCCTAAAGAAGCCAGTGCCTACTGGGAAAAACTAAAAACTAAACAAAACAAACAAAGCAAAATTTTATGCATTTCAGATCTATGGTGAATCTTGGGTGTCTGGTTTTTGGACAAATTACATCACCTTTCTGAACCTCACTTTTTCATCTGTCAAGTAGGAAAATAAAACTCATCTCCTGTTGATTTAGGAAAAGACTAATTAATTACTCTTTACTATGTGTCAGGTATTGTGCTAGAAGGGCAAAAGCCTGAAATCATCTAAGCTTCACTGATATTCTTATTTTGTAAGAAAATTCTTATTTTTCTGGTTCTTCCATAATAAGACTATGGCTAGGTAAATAAATCATGAATAACTAGACAATACATTCATAATTTTATCAATTTGATGACATCTGGCCTCATCATGTATTAAAATATTAATTCCATTTATTTCCTCTTTATAGCCCCACATTATATTTTGATCATTTTAAGTAATCAGTATGTATTTGCCAAATAAATGCCTACATTCACTTTCAATTTTTGAAACAATGAAAAGCAAGTTCATTTTAATTATATATCATTACTGTTTTGTCATGTATTGGAGAGAGATAAAAATACAGAAGGTTTATAATCAAATTTACTTCAGAATGATAGAGAGGGAGAAATCACCATTCAGAGCGGTCCTCCTGATTTCTACCAGTGTCCTGTTTGTCAGCAAGCACCATTTGGTTCATAAATCCCATCCCTGTAACCTTCCTGATTTCTTCATCTATTGGATTATGGTGGAGACTACATCCTTAAGTAGTCTTACATGTTAAAACTCCGGTCATTTTCCCTAAAACCCTGGTGGTCTCCTCCCTAGGTGGTCCACAAAATGTACAGAAAAAAAACCCTGAATTTTATTCTCCACCCTTCCACCCATCTGTAGGAATATTCAGATAATCATCATTAATACCGTATTGTAACAGAATAGGTGATGTTTAAATAGAATAATAGAATAGGTGATGTTTGAATACAGAAATCAGAAACACATACTACAAATATGACACATTAAGACAAGTAACAGAAAGTAGGAATGGAATCATTTGGCACACTCTGTATTTCTTGAGTTTTCCTTTCCAGATTTTCTCTATCCTTCACTGATACAAATCATTCACTTTCTGTTTTCTTTCCCCTGAACTTTTCTCAAATCATGAAAAAAATTTATTACTGCCATGTTTTGAATTATTTTATTTAATTGATACAGAAAGTACAAGTTATCATATATAGATGATATAAAAAATATACAACCATATGAGCCACTCTATACCTGTTCATTAGGTATATCGAGCTATAGTTTCAACAGTTTATTGTATATAAATCATGGCTAAAATTTTCCAGTAAGTATTAGTCAAGCACAAATAATCATTAAATCGATACTTTAATAATATATTCTAACACTATATTTCTTATTAATCTAAGAACAGTGGTTAATTGTGGGTTGGTAAAGTAAAATTTAATGTGACTAACTTACCAGATATTTGTCTTAAATCTAAGGTACATGCAATAATTCACAACTACCTTACTCAGAATCAATGAATAAATTCAATGACTACGTATTAATAAATCTCACACTGCAAACAATTCTGAAGACTCCTGAAGATAGAATTCACCTGTTCTCTAACGTAAGGTGTGCAGCTTTTTTCTAAAGCAAATTCAAGAGTCTTTTCCCAGTTTTATTTTGATATTTAAAAGAAGAAACTGATATCTTCAGCATTTATGTTGGCAACTATTCTTTATCTCTCCTCAATAACACATTTATTACATTCTCCGGGGAAATGAAAACAAAGATAATACGTGGTTCCTGTATGATTTCCAAACAGCTTTACCTAGGAGATACTGTAATTTGCAGAACTGTATTGCAGTATCTCTGTGAGTCTGGAAATTCCCACTGGGATAATTTAAACAAGCTGAATTTTTTTTAGGTTTTATTCCACAACCCAAAATGATTGTATCAATCAAATCATATTTTTCATATGTATCTATAGAAACTAAGAGCGGATCAGATTCTGTATTAACATTGGGAATAGTTTTGGGGACATTCTTGTGACCTGAGAAGAGAAGTCATGGTGGTCACGCCTCAGAAAGCAGAGAAGTAGAGAGGACACTCAGTTTCAGGTCAAAGGAAAACATTAATATTGCCTCAGTTTAGTCTGTAGAGGATGCTGAATATTCCAGCATGAATCTACTATTGTCTAATAATAGTTTTAACAAGTTAACACACTCTGTCGTCCTTTCCTCTAAATATCCTTGGCTGTTGATTTTTCTGCCAACAATTCTTCCAAGCCATCCTCCTTACACACCTCATCCTTGTAATGGAAGATATTCCCAGGTCTTTGTGATTATTTTTATTTTATAACTGGGTTCTCGATAACCTTATCTTTTCTGACATTTTCTTCCAGATCCATAGACCACATTCCTCAAATTTGTTTATATATAGAATTTGGCATTTTAATAACTTTGAGTGCATAATTCACTGGCACTAATTTCTTTTATAATGTCATACAACTATAACCACTATCTCCAAGATGTTTTCATTATCCCAAACCACACCCATTAAATGATAACTCCCCATTCTCCTCCTGTCTGCCACTGTTTCTTCTAGTCTACTCTGTTTCTATGAATTTGCCTATTCTAGAATTTCATACAAGTGGAATCATACAACTTTTGTTATTTTGCATGTAACTCATTTCACTTAGTGTGGCTCCTGGAGGAAAGGGGTTCCCTATGAATCCCGTGGAACCGAAGGCAGGCAGGGGTAGGGTCTGTTGGGGATTAAAGGTTTATTTCTCATGGCTCGGTCTCTCTCCCGCTCTGCCCTCCGCTCCGAACCCCAGCCGCTCGGCTTCTTCTGTCCCAGCACCCTTGGCCTCCTGCTGTTCAGCTCTACTCCTCGGCTCTCTCTCCAGCCACAGCGCAATCCACCTCTACACCCCGCACCAACCGACCCCACCCCCGCCTTCCTCCAGGAGGAACTCCATGGGCAGGTCCCTGGTGACTAGCAGGCACCTGACCAATTACATACCAGGAATGGAGGGGAGGAGAGAATGGCTGCTGCTCTCCACCCCATACGCCAGAGCGGCAATCCCGTGAAGGACCAGTGGCTCTGCTATAGTAAACATCACATTGATGACCAAACAGGCCCTTATACGCATATCACTATCAAGGCCAGGTGGGAAATCTGATTGAAAACTTCCATTTACCCCACAGAATGATATTCAGGGTTTATCTATGTTGTAGCATGGGTGAATAGCAATCCATTACATGTATATACCACATTTTATCCATTATTGATGGATGCTGGAATTATTTTAGCTATTGTGAATAATTCTGCCATGAACATTGGTATACAAATATCTGTTTGAGTTCCTGATTTCAATTATTCTAGGTGTTACAGCTAGTGGTGTTATATGGTGATTATATGTATGCCTTTTTGAGAAACCACAAAAACCTATTCTACAGTGGCTGTACCAGTTTACATTCCCACCAGCATTGTCCAAGTGTTCCACATTCTAGACATCCTGGGAAACACTTGTTATTTTCTATTATATTATTATTATTATTGCCATCATAGTGAGTGTGAAGTGGTTTCTCATTGTGGTTTTAATCTGCATTCTCCTAATATACAATGATGGTGAGCATTATTTCATATGTTTATTGACCATTTGTATATTTTCATCTTCTTTGGGGAAATGTCTACTTAAGTCTTTACCCAGTTTGTAATTGAGTTGTCTTTTGTTCTTGAGCTGTAAGAGTTCTTCATTTATTCTGGATGTTAATCATTCTATCCAATATATGATTCAAAAATATTTTCACCAATTCTGTAGATTGTCTCTTCACTTTCTTGGTAATGTCTGTACTTTGTCAGTCTACCTAAAGTATGTCAATTTTATCAATTTTTTCAAAAAAACAGTATTTGGTTTTATTAATTCTCTGTTGTTTTTCTGTTCTTTGCTTCATTTTTCTTCTCTAGTCTTTATTTCTGGTAGCTTTGATTTTAGTTTGCACTACTTTTTCTAGTTCATATATGTATATAAAGATAGATTATTGACTTGAGGTCTTTATTTTTTTAATGTAAAATTTTGCCATGCTGCTTATCTCTCTGAAGACTGCCTTGAGTACATCCTGTAAGTTTTGGAGTGTTGTGTTTTCATTCACCTCTAAGAATTTTCTAATTTCTCTTATAATTCCTTTTGGCCGTTTGGTTAAGAATGTGTTAATTTGTGCTACTGTATTGTTTAATTCACCTATTTGTGAATTTTTCAGTTTTCCTTCTGTTACTGATTTTTAGCTTTATTTCATTGTAGCTAAATAAGATATTTTGCATGCTTCAATCTTTTTAAGTTCTCTTCGACTTGTTTTGTGGCCTAAAATATGGTCTATCCTGGATAATGTTCCTTGTGCATTGAGTAAGAATGCATATTTGCTTTTGTTGGATAGAATGGTTTATATGTTTGTTAGGGCTAGTTATTTTCAGTGTTGCTTAAGACTTCTATTTAATTATTGATCTTCTGCTTAGATGTTCTATCCATTATTGAAAATGGTATATTGTGTTCTTCATATAGTATTATAGAATAGTCTATGTCTGTTTAATTCTGTCAATTTCTCCTTCATATAGTTTGGAGCTGTTAAAAAAACAGACAAAAAAAAAAAACAAAAACGGACAACAGGCCCAAAATGGAGTCACTTACTTTAAGTAAACTCCATGTCACCAAACCAAGGACTAACTTATCATTTCAGCTCTCCCAGAAATGGAATCTTAAACCAATCAATGAGGAATCAACTAATCACCACTAGTTAAGTAATCTGCCTCATTAGACCCCTGCTATCCCTTAAAAGAAAGCAATCTTGCAATACCCAATCTGCTTTTTTTCTAGTATAATTTCCTTGTTCCTGCAATATTCCTATGAAAGTCTTTTGTTTTGTACAGCTCCTCAAAGCTTCAGTCTATCTACTAAATTGGATGCTGCCTCATTCATTAATTATTTGAATAACATCAGTAAAATCTTACATACTCAGTTGAATTGTTTGTGAACAGGGCTTTATTGTTTGGTACATATAGATATAACTATTATAATCCTTGACAAACTGACCCTTTTAATCAATGCATAATGTTTTTCTTTGTCTCTTATAGCAGTTTTTTACCTAACTTTGTCTGATGTTAGTACAGCCACACCTGCTCTCTTTTGGTTACTATTTGCACAGTGTATATTTCTCCATTTTTTAATTTTCAGCCTATTTGTTTCTTTGGATCTATAGTAAGCCTCTTATAACCAGCATTTTGTTGTCTCCCAGTCTTTGCAGATTGGCTAAGTGCTGGGATGCTTTTTCAATACTCATCCATATGTAGATACTGAGTCTAGAGATCACCCAAGGTGAAAGCTGAGGGTCTTCTCAAGATTTTTCTAAGCAAGCATCTTGTCCTAAATATGCACATCATCCTTATTCTTGCATTTTTTGACTGCTTTTGAATATCTTAATTTCCCAAAGAAATCCTCCTCCACTTTTTGTTTTGGGCCTTATGCATCAGTGGGTTGTTATTCATCTTGCTGTTTTCAAACCATGCCCATGTTCTTCCAACCTGAGATTTCTATTTTAGGTGAAACATAGAAGTCCTCTTAGCATGTCCTTTCTACAGACTTTGGATAGATTACAGTAGACATACACAATAATTTATAAATATGGTGTCCCTATTCCCTCCCTAATTAGGACCTACAATCACAGTGGGAATGCAGGCTATTCCTTCCAGACCACCACCGCACCAGAAAGAAGACAGCCATAGGCAAGAACAAATGCCACAGATCCTTTCCTCAGGGTGGTCCAGCCGCTTATCCTCAACTTCAGAAGGCCCAACATCTTGGCACGTGGCCCTGGAATGAGTCCTCCTCTCACGTTTTCCTTACAAACCTGGAGTAGAGGTGGGCAGGAATGGAGACTGGGGATCCTCGATTTAATTTATTTATATTACTTCCTTTTTCTATTAACTATTACAACTTAAAAAGTGTTGTCCTCTTTTGCCTTCCCTCATTCCCCTCAGAAAGGATTTTCCCTAAATTCTTTACCTTAAATTCCATACAATTGCTAATCTTTTTCCTATACTTCATGCTGTTTCCTATTAGGCTTTGGACCTATTTTTAATGTTTGCTTATGTAAATGGAAGTTTACTATTCATTTTATCTGTTTTATCCCACTAACAGGATCTCCACTTCCCTTTTCTCTTTTCTAAGCTATTTCTTCAGAGTTCTCCATGTACACACATAGAATTTTGGTAATTTGAGGTCCAGAGATAGTTCTTCTCACTTGTGATAAATATTATTTACTTAGAGGTAACTTCTACTCTGTGGGGTTATCTTCCTTAGAGTGATGCAGAAAGAGTGGGTTATTTATTTGGTTTCTCTGGTCTGAATGGTTTTTGAGATAATGGGTAGAAAGATTGAATTTTAGGTGTTGTCACTTTCATAGGGCCTTTTTCTAGGCCTGTTGAGTAAAATGTTTTATTTATTTTCATTTTATTGTTATCAATATGCAATACCAAATAATTTCTTCTGATAATTGTCTTAAGTATATCTCATACAGTAATTTGTAGTTATAGTCTGTATCATTCCTTGATTCTTTAATGGTGTGCTTTTACATTTTTAAATAGAGTGCCTTGTATTTTGATAAGACATTGTTTATTCATACTTTGATTTACTAGTGTTCAAGGAATGTTATTTGCATATTCATCATTTCGTTGAACTCATTGTGCTTTACTCATTGGTTAAAATATAGTCAATTTTTATAACTGCTTAAGTGCATGTGCAATAGAAAAAAATTCTATTCCATTATCAGGGTCTATGATATATATGTGATCATACAGTTTGGGATTGTTGGGGAGGAAGATTTTTCCCTCTACCTTGCAAGGTTCTTCTAGCTGGTCTAAGAACCAAATTGACATGAGACAGATTAACAAGAGAAAGAAAACTGAAGTTTAATTATATGCACACAGAGGCCCAATAATGAAATTGAGACATAAAGAAATGACCAAGAAGGCAGTGTTTACTTTTTAGACAAAGAGACAATAAATATGTGAATAATTGACAGGGCAAAGAACAGTAATATTCAGGAGCTTCAATTAATAGGGAATTTTCTAAACATAATTTGGGCTGGAGTAGTAAATTACTAAAAGTAACAAGGTTTGTTTTTATGGCCTCTGACTTTGAATCCCTTCTCTGTGGTGATGAAGATGTTTCTTTACCTTCTGGTACAGGGAGGGTACCTTTCCCATAGGAACTTTATTTCCTGCTTTCTGGAGACAAAGGCTGTGGGTGGGTGGGTGAGGCTCTGAGTGTTCTATGATGTGGCTGAGTGTGTTCTCCCAGGTGCTTGTCCCACCAAGACAAGTTGAAAGGCAGAGACTCAATAGCAAAGCAGAGCTCAGGTATTATTTGAATACACTCCAAGGGAGGAGGGGACCAGAGTCAAGGTAGACAGAGGCCCAGAGTTTTAGGGGACGGTCTCTTTATCATGTCCTAGCTGGGAGGCACCCCTTTGATTGACACGATGAGGTCACTTGATTGACAGCTCTATCATACACCATTCTTCTTGGTGTGCTTGCTGTTTTCCAGAATGCACACAGAATAGCCCAGGGGGTGGGGGTGGAGAAACTGCAGGCAAAGCCACCATTTTATTTTAGTCAGCTTATGGTGAGGGGTAGTTTAGGCAGTTCTTGGTTTTGTTCAATCGCACATGAGTTGGGATCTGTTGGTTTGGCCTGGTCCCAGCAGAAAGGAAGTTATCTCCCTGCAAAGCCTTTGTTGTCTTCAGTGAGACCCCCTAACTGGGTGGCTTTTTTCATTTTCCCCTTCCCTAGCTGCTCTTGTCTATCTTTCTTCCTAACACTGCACTGGCTGTTTCTTAGGTAACTTAATTCAAAATAATCAATATGCCAAAATGGCACACTTTGGGGCATCCTGCCCTTGGCCCATAACCTTAGAGTGGCTAAATTTTGTTGTTTCTTTTTTATCTTATATTGAGAATCTCTGTTTATTTCTCCTGTCATCTGCTATAGTTTCTGCTTCACGGAAATTGTTGCTTTGCAATTGAATACATACATACTAACAACTGCTGCAGCTTGTAGATCCTAGCATTTTGTACCACAGTGTCATCTCTTTTAGTACAGTTCAAACTTCATGGTCTGTATTATCCTTTGTCACATGTCATCATTTTGGCATCTTATTTCTCTCTATTTGCCTTTGATATCTTTATCCAATTTTTAATATAATTCTTTTGCCTTAATATGCATACAGAAAAAAGTGTTGTGAGGAAGAAATTTCCTCTACCCCTCGAGGTTTTTCTAGCTGGTCTAAGATTCAAATTGACATGAAACATATTAACAAGAGAAAAAAAATGAATTTAATAGGGAAGCCATAGGTATGGACTCCAAAGACAGGCAGGAGAATGAGGTCTATATGTCATCCTGAACCAAGGAGAAGTGGGTAGGGGTCTGAGACTTCAAAGGAAAAGGGAAGCAATTCACAGAAATAGGACAAGAGTAAATGATAATTAAATATTTTCTGGGCCACACAGTAACAATGAGAGAGCAGAAAGGGAGATTTTAATAGACTTAGCCACATCCTGCCCTGTCCACCGCACCTAGCTTGCGTTATAACCTAGCTCTCTAAGGAAGCAGCTCTCCTCCTGAAGCAGTTTCTCTATCTAAATTCTTTTTATGCAGTTGAGGGGTCAGAGATCTAAGTTTCTTTGGAAGTCTTTTGGGCTTTGATTGTTCTCAGCTCTGAAATAATCTGCAGGACACAATGGCATATTCTGGGGTGGCCTGCCCTTGGTCCCTACAAAGGCATGAATAGCACCATGAGTTTTAACAAAATGATCATAATCCATAACTAGCATGGGATCAAGAAACGGTATTGACAAACCTCAGAAACATACTTGATTTCTTTTTCATTTATAAACCTCCTCTCGCCTAAATAACATTATTATTCAAATTTGTAATGCCAGTGTTTTTTTATCTGTTTTTAACTTTAGATAAATAAAACTATCCACAACATCCTTTTTTCTGTATCTGACTTCTGCTTAGCATTATTTTTATAATTTCTCTCCACATCTCTGTTTGCAAATTGTTCTATTCCTTTTGCTGTGGGAGGTGTTGGTGGTCCCCACAGTAGTCCCTGCTCCTCCAGGGGGAGGGGGCTCCCTGCCTGAGGTGAGCTCCCTGTGAACTTGGTGAGACTAGAGCAAGGGCTGAAAGTTGGGGGTTTTAAAAGCAGTTCTTACCGCATTTACTCTCACAGCAGTCACTGACGGCTCAGTCTCTGCGGTGCTGCTCCCTCCTGCCCCCCCAGTATGGACTTAATCTTCTAGGGACACGGGGGTTCTGCAGCTTCCCTCCACCAGGCTCCACTTTCCCCCAGTTCTCCTTCTCTGAGCTCTCTGCACCCGCGCTCACACGGCTTCTCCCCCACTCTCCCTGCTCACCACTTCTTCGCCACCAGCACCAGTAGGAACTCTGTGGGCACAGACCCCTGACCAATTATGTACCAGAAACTGAGGAGAGAAGACAGTGGGTGTTTCCTCTCCTCCTCTCCCCTGGGCTGGTACTCTGGTGACTGGCCAGCTGTTCTGTCCCTGGTAAACATCCCATAGATGTGCAAACAGGCTCTTATATATATATATATCTTTACACAATGAGACAATGAGTGTTATTAGGGCCAGGGGGATTCCTGGCCAGAAATTCCCATTTTCTCCACAGTCCCACAGGAAAAGACAGCTATAAAAGCTGCAGAGGCCCTAAGTTAGCCAGGACAAACCATGCTATGCTGTGGATGCCACGCAGCCGTCCTTGCCTATGTCAGCAAGATTGCTGCAGCCCCTTACCCATGACTGAGAAGAGATAAAAACAGCCTTGAATGATCAAGGAAAACAAACTGGAGTCAAGTTCTCATGTCCTCAGTAGAATTCTTTAAGAAAACAAGCACCAGCCTTAGCCCTCACCTCCTCTCTCACACAAATAACACCAGAATGTGCATAGACTGTACTTTGAGGACACTGAACCAAATGTATCCTCAGTACAATGCTTTGATGTACTAATGAATGTAACTTCTTTCCTGCACACGTCCCCTGCTGTACGCTGCATATAAACTGTCTTAACATGAAGGAGCTGAAACAGTCTAGCTGTAGCTCTAACTGTTTTTGTTACGGGTTGAGTTCCTTCTCCTTGGTCGTGGTCCTTGTCCCCACTACAATAAAGAACTGAAAGGCACAGACACCGTAGCAAAGCAAGCATAAGTTTTATTTGAACTCATTCCAAGGGAGTAGAGAGCCAGAGTCAAGGTAAGCAAAGGCCTAATCCCTTAGGCAGGAGGCCTATGTATTGCATTCTGGCTGGGAAGCACCTCATTGCCTAACAAGGGGGGATTATTTGATTGACAAGTCCATCTATATAGCCATCCCTCTAAGTGATAATGTCCTTTCTTGTGATGAGGTGTAATTTGGGCAGTTCTTAGTTCTGTTTGATTGTGCCTATGTTGATATCTGCCTGGGACCTGCAAAGCCTTTGTTGTCCTCACATGGGACCCCCTACCCGGGCAGGGTTTGGGTGGCTTTTTCCCTGAATTTATCTTCCCCTTCTCCAGCCGCTAATGTCTATCTTTTTACCTAATATTCCTAACATTTTCAGGCCATGGTTCTCAGTGAGACTATGAATAAATCTTACTCTTCTTAATATAATAGCCATGTTGATTTCAATCAACAGAAGTGAGACCTTGCCACCCACAACAATGCTTTGCACATGAGAGCTCTTGCCTGGGCTGGGCTGCTGACTAGAGACCGTGAAGGCTTGCCAGGCAGCACTGGTGCCCTTCTGAATTTGGAGGCCTTTGCCCATTTCCAATGACTTCGATCTGCACATGAAGATGACAGTCTCCTGCCATGTTTTGAAGTCTGAGAGCAAGAAGGAAGAAAGCAGGTGGGCTGAAACATCCAAACTGGGGCTTTGCCAATGAATGCAAAAATAATGTCGATGGGATAAAGGAATTGGAAATGACAAAAAAGTCATTGATGGTCCATGGGATCAACACTGCAGAGCACAGGATGTGAGACTGACAGATGGGAGGTGGGGAGAATGAAGGAGTAGTGGGCAAGGAGATTTTGATGAGGTCCAAGAACAGGGGAAGTGCATGCAAGAAAATGAAAGTTCAGGAAGGATGGAGATTAGGATGAGAGATTATTGTGTGGTATTTAACAGCTAGCAGCTGTGATATTTTCTATTGTAGAAGAGTTCCAGGTAATGATAAGGTCTAGGTGTGGCCGAGAAGTAAAGGGCAAAGGTGGGGCAGAGGTGAGTGGTGAAGTGAGCCAGGGATTGGATGGCCTATGCACAGTGGTACCCAGCTTCCCTGGAGTGATGAGGAAGACCCAGGGTCAGATGCAATGTCTCCAGTTAGTGTGTGTGTGTCTGAAGGCCATATAAGTCTCTTGTCCTTTCCATGGCAAAATTATATTACTTGATGTCAAATGGTATTTCAGAAAACTTCAAAATAGGAAAATCTTGTCTTTGGGGTGCCCTGCAATGTTTTATGCATGGTTGGTTTTGATTATAGTCCTGTGTCTATGGCCTTTATGCAGGGGTTACAATGTAGACACACCTTTTGGGGCCAATATGTAACCCACAATAGGAGGCTAAGACAGAAATTCAAGCATTTGAGAAGGAGGATGGACGAACTTAATGCAAACAACCAGGGAGAAGCCAGCTAGTTTACCAGAGAAGGGAGGAGAGAGCATCTGGAAACCCCTCCGCCAGGTTCATAGAACTGCCTTCTCCCAGAGCTATGGGCACCTTGCCTCAGTAATCACTGACCTCCTGCTGTGCAAAGAGGATTCAGCAGGAGGGCCCCTTAGATCCCTCCCAATTCTGAGATCCTATAACAGATCCTTCCAGATCCTGGCACTTGGAAGGCTAATGACTATTTTGAACAGATGATGAATCAGGTGAGTGAGGAACTGAGAGAAAGCCAGAAAACAATTTTCTAGAAAGTTAATAGTCTCCATGTTTGCTATATCCAGATTAGGTAGGCTCCTGAATGAGGAAAGTCACTTCTGGGGAGGGCATTGAGGACAGGTGGGACCTTTAGATACCAGTGCACACACCAGGTGGGTTCCCTTTGGCTGGTTTGCATGGCCCTGCTACAGGGCTCCCTGACTGTATGAGAGGCAGTTGGCAAAGCACCCCAGTTCTCCATGGCTGCTCCACAGGACCAGAAGCAGCAAAGGGGAACCTGTTAGAATACAAATTCTCAGATCCTCCCCAGGCCTCCTGAATCAGGCACTCTGAGTACGGGGCCCAGAAGTCTGTTTCGAGTAAGCCTTGAGGTGAATCTGACCCTCTCCTGAGTGCGAAATGCTGGCATAGTGGTTAGACTCAGACTTAGGTATCATATGTACCTTCACGTATACTTACATATACATATAATTATGTACCACATAACCCTCTCTGAAATATGGTTTTCTTATATATAAAATGGCAATAGGTACTCTATTGGATTTTCAGAGAATTAAAAGTGGTAATATGGTAATTAAAAAAGCTTTATATGGTGCCTGGTACATAATGACCACTTAACAGCAAACAGCTATTATTATTAGGCCAGTGGTGGCCGGTGTTCTCTTCTACACTGTGCACTTAGAATGATTACCTTTAAATCAGTGGCTTCAGCTACCAGGTTCCTTTTCTATGCCCTGGGGTTGTATCAAGTGACACTTCTAGCTGACACTTGACCTGTCAATTCATTCTGCCCCAAATCCATTTTGACTCATTCTACCCATGGAACAGAGAGCTGCTGGCCTGACCTGGACCACTGAATCAATTCTGTGAGGACATGGATTCACATTCTCCACAGAGTCGCAAGCCAGCGGTATGACCCCAGACACAGTAACCAGCACGATGCCACAGCAAGGCCGGCCTGGGTTCTGCCTCACCGAACTGTTGCTTGCTCTGAGAGCAGCTTCTGCTTCCTGCTACCAGATTTACCGCTGTCTGTTTTTCACAATACGTTTCCTCTGAGAGATTCAAACTGCTTGAAGAATCTGTTTTGTTTCTATCACTTCTCCACAAAGAAGCTCTGTACACATTTTTTTTTTCTCCTGTTTGATTCTCATCCTGACAGCTGTGAAACAGCCAGAACAGGACGTGTTTTCTCCATTTCACAGATGAGGAGACTGAGTCCTTGGGAAGGTAGGTGGCGTGTCTAAACCTGAGGTCACATAGCTCGTAGGCGGTACTCCCTCACCTACACCCCACTCTGCCTGCTCCTGGCCGATTGCTCCTTCAGAGGCACCATGTGGCTCCCTAAAATGTACATGAAAGTTCCTCCAAACCAGGTGACTTGGGCTCTAGAAAGTCTGCATTTGTGGAAAACTCCCTTTTCTCCCCTGGAAATCATGTCTCCTGCCCTATTTGGCCTGACTTCGTCTGACTGAGGTCTCAGTGGGGAAGAGGAAGCCCTGGGGACAAGAAAAGAAAAGGTTCATTTCCTGCGCCTCAAGTTGGGGTCACCATCTGCTCCTCTGTACCCTGGCCCTTGACCTCCTGGAGAGCAGAAGACAGGTCAGGTCAGCCACAGGAGATGGGGCCAAACTGAGGAGCATCTGGCACAAGCAGCCCTCTCTATTTTTTTTTGTATGAACTCAACGACTACTATGGATAAGAACTTTTTCTCCCCCTGGGTTTATATAACCCTTTTCTCTTTAACGTGCACATGGTGACAACTTTCCTGGCATGCCCTCATCCTGCCTTGTATAAGGATCCAGCTGAGCCGTGGGCTGATTGGCAGGGTGAGGAGCGGTGCTGAGGAGCAGGGCTTGGGCTCAGGCGGCAGAGGGGACACTGTCTCCTCCTCCGAATAGATGTTGGCACCAACAATACGTCAAACTGACATTTACGGTAATTAGGATCCCTAAAACCCGCAGTCAGGTCCGCTGTGGGGAGGAAAGAAAGGAATTGAGAACTGCTGATTGTGCACTGTGTGTGTCTCTTCAACCTTCTACTGCCCCCATGTGCACACACTATTTGCTCTTTGGCTCCAAGAGGGCCGGGCGCAAGGGTCTGGAGCGGGTCAGTAGGGGGTGTGAGAGACGTGTGTGACTGGTTGCTGGCCACTAGTGCCTGGGGCATGACAATCCTGGGGAGCAGGCAGGCCAGCGGCAGGGATAGGGAGGTCTGCCCCAAGGCCCGGCTGGGCTAGAGCTGCTAAGAAACCCCAGGCCTGGTTCCAACCGCCAGGAGAAAGGCAGTTTCGGAGCTGGGTCCTGGCTCCAGCCCTCTGTTTCATACCTGTCTCGGCCTGCCACAACAAGCTATCATAGTCTGAACAGATAAACAACAGAAATTTATTTCTTTGCAGTTCTGGAGGCTGGAGAGACAGACGCCAGGGTGCCAGCCAGTTCCTGGTGAGGACCACCTTCTGGGCTTGGGGAAGGCCTTGTTGCTGACCTCACAGGGCCTTTCCTTGGTGGGTGCAGTGGAAAGAGAGACAGAGATTCAATATATGAAATTTGGGGGACACAAATGTTCAGTCCATAATAGTCTTTGCCCTAGTCTTTCCAGGCTAATGTTAAAAATGCCACCTTAAATAAAAACCCAACTCTTGTCATTTATTTATTTGTAAATGCATAGCAAATCCCATCATAGATAAGTGGATGGAAGAGAAAGTGTTCTGTCTGAGGTCAGACATGTGTCCTTCCTACGGACAGAAGCTCTCTCGTGGGATGGGAGAGGGGAAGGGCAGTAGCCCACCTGGTCAGGTTGAGTGCAGTCGACTTTCACCTCGACTCCCTTCGTTCTAAGAGTTCTGCCAGTAAGAAGCAGCTTCAATTAGCCACAAGAAAAAGCAACTGGGCAGAAAACCCCACCCGCGCTTCTGCCCGTGGCGGAGGCAGTGAGGTTCACTAGCCAGTGGGTGCTGCGCCTCTGGGGCTGGGGGCACTGGGATCTGTCTTCCCTGTCTTCCCAGCTCCTCCCTCACAGCGGGATGGGAGGAAAACCAGGAGCTTGCTGTGGATGTGAAGGGTGACCACGTACACCTTTCGCATCCAGCTGAGCTGCCATGCTGAGCCCAGGCAGCCGGCTGACTTCCACTCTCAGCTGGGCTCTCCTACGTGAGCATCCCCGCCCCAGGGGTGGTTGGCTCTGCCATTCCATAAGGATTTCTTGAACATCTGTTATGCAGGAGTGCTGGGCTGGCAGTAGCTAAATGCCCAGAGCTGTCCTCAAGGGTTCATGGTCAGGACTAGCTGGGTGTTTGGGCCTGGCCCCGCTTCTAGATGGACCTGGCTGTGTGCATCCTGTGTGGTGGTGCCCACCACAGGCACACAGATAGGGCCCCAATGCCACTGCACTACTCTGCTCTTTGTCAACAGTCTCTCATCAGTCCCTGACAGCTTTCATGGCTTTTCCCTGGTGCGTCAGGGCCAATAGCTCTGTTAACAGCTTTATAGAATCACAAAGAAGCTCAGTGAGTGACTTCTCTGAGTAACTCACAGGCTAACACAAGGACTGAGCTGCAGGTCCTGGGGGCCCCAGTCCTCAGCCGGAACTCTGCCTCCCCTGTTGCATAGGGTGCCACGGAAAATCCCATCTGAATGTCACAGTTTGGCTACGGAGTTGGAAGAAGTTTGCAAACCTGTGATGCCAGCCAGAAGATAATCACTTCTGAGCTAAGGGCTGGTTGGAAGATTTACATCCACCTCTCTCCCTGTCCTTCACACCCTGCCATCCCTGCTGCCTCAGCCCTGACAATTCCTTCTTACCTAGTCCTTTATTTTGGGAACTCCAAATCACCTCATAGCCTCACTACAATGGTTATGGTGGAAAACTTGCCATTTGCCATTTCACCATCTCTATGTAACTATTTAACACCTACTGACGTGTGGTTCACATCAGCAGTTCTCAAACTTGAGTGAGCATCAGAATCATCCGGAGGGCTGGTTAAAACTCAGAGTGCTGGGCCCACTCCTGGAGCTTCCGATTCACTCAGTCTGAGGTGAGATTCACTCAAGAATCTCCATTTCTATCAAGTTTCCAGATGATTCTGATGCTGCTCGTCCAGGGAAACCACACTTTGAGAACCACTGCTTTCCATAAATACAATCTAAGATTAGCACAAATGACTCTTGAGGGAGCAAGAACACAGATGAGTTTAAGAATACAAGGAGAGGGAGACGCTGAGCAGTGTGTAGTGACTCTTCTCAGTGGAGGTGGGCCTGAAACAGGAGGCAGTGAGGGAGGGGTCAGTAGGGACAGAGGTCATTGGGGTCACGATTTCACGGGGTACCATAGAGCACGTGCCTCTCAGCACCTTTCACACTGTAGAAACTCAAATTGTGTTAGGTCCCATATCCTTGTCATAAACTTACATAGAGTTAAAGGTGATTTTAAGATGCTGCCACATCTGTTCATTCATTCCCTTTTTCCAGCTAATATTTGTGGAGATTATTTTCAGAGCATGGTGTGGAGGCACTGCAGATACAGAGACACAAAGTTACCTTCCCTGCCTTTGAGCTGTGCTTCCTGTAGTGAGTGAGTGTCTTGCTGATGGGTTTCAGCCCCAGGCAAGTTCACTGTGGATTCAGTGAGACCGAGCAATGAAGCGTTCTTAGGGTGAAAGGGTTTATTGCCCAGCTTGTTCTCCTGGCAATAGGTGGAGCCCTCGAATTATTGTAATCCTCCTTCCTCTGCCTCTGCCTGGAGCATTGGGCAGAGCTCTTTATACAGTGACTCAGTCAATAATAGTTTATTGCCTGGGTGTGGAAGCAGTAGGCTCACAGCAGGCCAGTTACATCATCATGTAGTTTAGGGTCAGGTGAGGATCCTGGCCATAGGGACTTCAGTTTTCCCCACAGTGATCCAAATGAATGAGCAAAAATGGCAGGGGAGGCGGTGGGGGTAGAGGTGGTGCTGGTGGTGGTATTGGCATTTGTGGCAATGCAGGTGGTGGAGGTGATGGCCCTTTTGCTGGTAGCAGTGCCGGTGAAGGTGATAGCAGAGGTGGTACTAATGATGACTTTCTTGATCAGGTTCTGCCTATGTTCCAGACATAAGCATAAGCACTTTCCATACCTGATCTTCTTTTCTCCCCAACAACACTAAGAGACAGGCATTATTATCCCTATTTTATGGGTGGAGGACTTACTTTGTTCACAGTCCACAGCTTGAAATTAAGTGGCAAAGCAAGTTTCATGTCCTGGACTGCCTGACAGCAAATGCCTAGCCCGTCACAGTCCTGCCCCTGCCACACTGCTCTGGGCCGCCCCAGATGTTTGCTATGGGCAAAGGGCCTCAGGTTTTGTCCAAGGAGAGGGTATGGTTAGGACAAGTCTCCTAGAGGATGCACTGCTGACTGTGGCCAATGGGCAAGGTGGAGGAAGGCTCTCCAGAAAAAGAGCAGCACTTAGAGTTTCAGACATAAGCATATGTAATGAAAACTGCTCTTTTTAGAGAGAAAATAGATTAAAGAATGCAAGCCTTGCTTGGCCACCCAGGATAGACTTACTTCCTGAGATGGCTGGCAGTTCAGCTTCAGTACTGACAAGTGAAGTTTCTAGGAGACAGCGGAGGGAGCTGAAGTTGGCCCAGGCCCACTGTGCTCACATGAAGAACGCCGGAAGCATCCATCAAAATGCATGCTGCTGGAAAAGTCTGGAAGTCAGAGTCATGGGAGCATCAGGGGGGCATTAGCCAAAAAAGTAAATAAACACTTAATTTAAAAAGACTCCAGAGAGAGAAGATGTTTCCAAAAAGTGTATTCATAGATGGATTTATTTGCTGAAGCACTTCCATATTTGTAAATGGAATTTCAGTTACTATGGCTGCTTAACAAATCACTCCAATTTAGTGGCATAAAACAACTACTTATTATGCTCTCTGGATCTGGGGTTTATGCATAAGGAACAGCAGGGACAGCTTCTCTTTACTCCCTGATGGTCTCAGTTGCATGAATCAAAGGCTCAGCACTTAAAACCATTTGAAGGTTCTTTCACATGTTGGGTGGTTGATGCTCGCTGAGGGCCTGCATCTCCATGTGACCTCTGCTGGGCTAGTTCAGGCTTCCTCATAGCCTGGGGGCTGGGTGCCAAGGATGAGCCATCTGAGAGGAGAGCCTGGTGGAATGTGGACTGCCACAATCAAATCAGGGAAATTAAATGAGACTACCTGTCCAGCCAATGCCTCTCCTGGCTATTAAAGTCAGACAGAAAAAAAGTCCAGGGTTTCTGGCAAAATGGAACCCAGTTGAAATGTGGCTGAGGACCAGCACAGCTCATGGGAAATCTCCAACACGGTGATCTCCTAGGGGAGGCTTTGAGGAAGAGAAACACAAAGGATGTGAGCTGTCAGACTGCAAGTATTTTAGGAGCAGCCTAGCGGAGAATGTGGGGAAGTGAAGGCTAAGAAGACAGAATATGAACAAATCAAAAGAGTGACACAATTTGAAGCAAATTCAGACTGTGCAGGAGAAGGGAGATGGTCCTTAATTGGGTGCAGGCTCCAGGTGGGATTTTTCTGTGAATGGTCTGCAGCTAAAGAAAGGAAAGGGCCTGATGCTTGCGTCTCCACCAGCCCAGGAAGAGCATCTAGAGATGAGCATTGTTTGTAGAATACTGAAAAGAAGCTGATGACTGGCTTGAAGCTCTCGGTCTCATTATTTCTGATTCACTGTGTAGTTCTGCCATTTATATGTGTGATACTATGTGAGAGGCAGCTGACTCCTGTAAAGCGGCCCCTCCTTGAAGACACTATCATGCCCCTCGCAGGCTATGGCAAATGTTAAACATGATGCCCCAGGGCTTTCCCTTTCTAAAGGGCTCTTTTCTGTACCTACCTGGACCCTGTGGGTCTATATTTTGGCACTTACCAGGTGAAAGATATTATTCCAGAATATCTTCCTGAATCTCAGCTGGAAGGATGTCTTCCTCTTCTCTGCTGTCCTGCCACCTTATCCCGCCCTCTACAGAGGTGCAAAGGGCCTGTACCTTCTTTCTCTCCTCTTCCATCTGGTGTGTGGGAGGCAAGAACTATGTCTGATTAATTTTTGGTTCTGAAATTTGCCACAGTGTTTGACACCAATAAATGCTGAATTTGTAGGTTTGACACCTATAATAAATGTTGAATAAATGAAATAATGAAAAGGAAAAATTAAGATGGAGACTACCTTAAATACAATGAGTGCTCATGGTAGAAAGAGCTGCTATTTTGAGTGTTTGCTACATGTTAGGCTTTAAGCTAACTACTTTATACCTGATTCCAAAGCCAGACAATCAATACTGTAGAGGTCCGAGCCGCGGCCGAGGTCGGACCCCAGCCTTTCTAAGATGGCGCTCACATCCGGTAATGGCACATTCCACGCATCTGCTCTGCCGAATAGGAGAATCCCCCCTCCCAGACCTTATAAGTAGTTCCGTGCTCGTGCACACTGCATGATTTCCGCCCTGCCGCCAATAGAGTTAAAGGTCACGCATGCTCTCCCCTTTGATTGGTCTAGGAAACATATATAGTGGTAGTTAGTAGTAGGCAGAAGCAGAAGCCAGCAGAAGCAGAAGCCAGCGAAACCAGAAGCCAGCGAGCCAGCCTGCAGAGGCGAGAGGAGTAAACTAGAAACTAAAAGAGCTCTAACTCATACCTGCCTGCGTGCAAGCTGCAATCTGCAATCTTTCTGTAACACTGCCAGTGAGAAGAAATTAAAGCTGATTGAAACCGAACCAGGTCTCCTGTGATCGCGTTGACTCGACCCACGGGAAGCGGGAGCGATAAATACCAGCTGTGGCAAAAGGGAAGGCTCCTGCGGCCAGGACTCTCCCCTGGCCCTAGTCGGCTCGCTCACTACCCGCGTGTGGGCCATACGTTGTTATTGACTACATAAGGAGCTTTGCCCAGTGCTCTGGGCTGCTGCACAGCTGCAGGAGAGCAGAGGCTGGAGTGGTGGCAGCACCAAGGACAGAGACTGAGATGGCTGTGGGTGTGGAAAGGCCCAGAGGCACAGACGGGCTTTTCATATGCAGCCTGGCTCTGAGTGGATGGGATTATAGTGACTGACCTGCCACTGTAGGAATTCAGTTGGGTATCAACCCTTTCATCCCATGAACGTTCCACTGTCATTTTTTTCCATCTCATTGAATCCCTACTGAACTTGTTCATGGCTGAAACGTATTGGTAAGACCCCAAACTATATGAAATATTAAATGATATGAAGGTTCCTTAGAGCCATCTGCCAGTCTGCTCGAAATGCCTTCTAGAAGTTTTTCAATGGTTTAACTTGAAAGGCAAAATTTCAAAGGCAGAAGTGTTAATAGACACATCATATTAATATATTAATTTTGACTGAGAACTTAAATAATTTTTAATTAACTGTCTTAGTCTGTTTGGGCTGCTATAACAAAATACCATAGACTGGGTAGCTCAGAAACAACAAATCTATTCCTCATAGTTCTAGAGGCTAGAAGTCCAAGATCAAGGCAGGGTCCCTGCGTGGTCAGGCGAGGGCCCTCCCCAGGGCCTCGGCCTCCATGCATCCTCACAGGGCTGAAGGGAGCCAGGGAGCTCTTCAGGGCCCCTTTTCAGGATACTACTCCTATTACGACCTTCATGGCCTGATCACCTCCCAGAGGCCTGCCTCCCTAATACCATCACCTTGAGAGGTGGATTTCAACATATGAATTCTGGGGATACACATTCAGACCATAGCAATTGTTAATATTGTTTGAGAAATTATTTCCAAAGCTCTGAGTACTTCACATGTAGCATTTTTTACAACCCCATGAGACATTGTTATCGTCATTATTTTGTAGGTGAGGAAACGGAGGCACAAAGTTCAATGCTTTGTCCCAGTTCCTACCCCTGGAAGGCGGCAGGTTCAGGCTACAGACCTGGGAGACAGCTTCAGAACCTGCACACCTGGCGCTCTCCCATAAGAGGACAGCATGCAAAACAGCTACGTTTTGCCGATGGGGAGAAACTGGAAGGTGTGGTGCACACTGCTGAGAGTGTTGAACTGCAGTGTATTGAGGAGCTGGGTGCTGTGAGTGTGGCAGCAGCGAGGTGCTCCGGAGAACCTGCAGAGAGGATGGTAGTTGGTGTGAACAGCCTCCAACTACTGCATGGTTAGATCTCCCCAAGCATCCATGCTGAGCTCATGCCCTCCCCAGGCTTCCCCAGCTGTAGCCAAGGACCAGGCATGGCAGGTGTCATCTGTCCTGGCTGTCCCTGTGCAATGCAGACTCCTCTGCTGGGAAATATTTGCCCTGGGGCTCCCAGTGGTCTGACTGAGACTCTCTCAGAGTTTACTGTGAGGCCTTCCCTGCTTACACCTGCCCCTTGGCACTTCATCCTTTACCAGTGTTCCCCCTTCCCCCAAGTAAATTTCTTGCATGTCTAATTCTGTTTTGGCATTTTTCCTCTCAGAGAACCCAAATTGATACAATGAGAAACATAAGAGAAGTGGGGGAAAAGTTACTTTCCGTCCCAGCTCCTTGGGCCTGCTGTAACAGAATATACTGCAGACTGGGTGGCTTAACAGACATTTACTTCTCACACTTCTGGAGGCTGCAGAGTCCAAGATTAAGGTGCTAGCACATTCTGTCTGCTGAGCCCCCTTTTCCTGATTTGTGATAGCTGTCTTCTTGCTGTATTCTCACATAGCCCAGAGATGTTCTCTCACATTTTTCTTTTAAGGCTCTAACCCCATTTATGAGGACACCACGTTCACGTCCTTATGATGCTGGGGTTCTTGTTCACTGAGCCAAAGAATGAACTTCGCAAACACTCAAGGTTGGAGGGCAAGGCAGAGGCTTTTATTTAGAGAGAAAGCGAGAGGACGGAGCTCCGGGCTCATGCCAGGAGGAGACGAGCCCTGGATGGTGCGCTGTCTAGGGGTTTTATAGGCGGTTGAGAGACAAAGGACTAGGGATGTACACCTGTTAAGTGGTCCCAAAATGTTTACCTTTGAAGAAACGCTAAGTTTCCTATAAGCCTTCCTGGTTATTCACAAGAAATTTACTGCTCTGATCTCTCAAGGCTGCCTACTTTGCTCTGAAGGTGGGCTGAGTTATTGTTTGTTAAGAACCTTACTTTTTAACTAATTGGGTTTTAAAATACAATCTTATTTTCAAGACGGAATCTTTCCTGTTTTTACTATGTTGTTTTGGGCTTGTTTGCTACATTGCCCAAGTTGCAAATCATTTGTTTAGGGCTGGAGGAAGCAAAGCAGCACCTGGGTAAAGTCAGAAAAACAAGCTGGGCCCCTCAGCAGGCCAAAGCAAATCCCACACTGGATTATCTTGCTATATCCCCTCCTGCCCCCCACCACCCCAGGCCCTCACCCTACCCTGTCTCACTAATCACTTCCCAAAGTCCCCAACCCCTAATACAATCACACTGGGCATCCGGTATCAATCCCAAACAGGCAGTTCAGGCCACCCTCCTCTTGTTTTGACTATCATCTACTTAAGAAGCTTAAAGGTACATAACAGAAACTGTTAGGAAATCATTCAAGGCATCGTATAATTTCTGAAATGTAGTTCCCTCTATATTTTAGAAAGGTTTGTGTTGCTGACAAAAATACGTATGATAGAAAGGGAAAAAAAGGTGGGTAGGGGGTGGGAGGAATCCAGGCAGAGAGAATAGAGCTGGAGAGACTAGCAAAGGAAACGCGGAGGTGGGGTGGGATGCGAAGGATCTGCATAGATCTGCCTCAGATCTTCCTAGAGACCCAGCAAAGAGGAGCTCCTCGCCTTTACAGGCCTCAGCAGGTCAGAGGGAAGACCAAGCCAGTTGCTCGGAAGAGGCACCGCTTTCCCGGTGGCCAACACCGCCGCCGGCGCTGGGAGGAGTCCTCGCGTGGTCCCTCATCAGGGAGACCGACCTGCGGCAGTGCAGGGCACGGTCCTAAACAACACCCCGTAAGAGCTGCGGCCGGATACTGCCCAAGGCGGCTTGCCTCTGCCGCGCTCTGCAGCGAACAACCCATTCTGAGCGACTCCTTGGTGAAAGCGACTCCCCTGGGGTCAAACTCGTCCGAGAGCACAGCCATCGCACGATCCAGCTGATGGTCATACGGCTCGTAACATGCAGATCAACGAAGGAACTAGGTGTTCTTCATTCATCCCTCCATACACATAATTTCCCCCAAATCAAGCTTTTCTGACTGCTGTCAAAAGAGGTCGTAGCCTTGGGGAGGAGCTGGGTGGCAGGATTCAATTTCTCCTTTGAAAATTACGGGGCTGAATCAAGACCAGCGCCTGCAAAGGATGAGAGAAGGAAGATCATTTCCAAGTAGGCCCTACGTTCACACTTAGAGGGAATGCGAGGAAAAGGGGGGGAAAGGAGAAAATCTCGGCCTGCGCTGGCACCCGAGGCTCGGGCTCCAGGAGAGGCTGCGGCGGGCAGAGCGCTGCAGGGTCGCCCAGGCTCCGGGGGCGGGGACGGCGCGGGAGCCGCTGCCCCGTCTCCACCTGGATCTGGGTGATAAGCCCGGGCACTGGCGCCTGTGAGTAAAGATACGCTTGCACTAACGGCTTAAATTTCAGGACCATCTTAGTCACCACTAAAAATTTGGTTTAATTTGAGAAAAGCAAATTGAATCTAATGGAGAACCCAGATAAGGAAAGCGAGAGGATTATTCTGAGGTGGTGGGTTATTTCTGTCTCTAAGTGCATGACTCATAATTCTACTGCTTCTCAGGCCCCATTTCTCTGAACCGTGGGAGATGGAATGGAGGGCTATTTTCATGGAACATTATCTCTACATGAACTATTATTGTTATTAATCTCCTTTCATGCTTTAGCAATGGAGTAACTGACAACTGTTTTTTTTTGTTTTTTGTTTTTTGTTTTTTTTTTTAGTATAAGGACTAAAGTAGAAAGAGGGAGTTTAAATGATGGCCCAGCTTTCCAACACACACTTCTCTCTCTTTCCAGAACAAGAAACTCTAGCAGAGGAATACAGGCCTCCAATCCAACCCTTCCTAGCCAAACCTGAATCTTCTCTTCTCCGGACCAGATGCGGGGTTCTTTCACCAGTGCCCCTCCACCATTCCTCTTGTTTTCTTCTTGATATCCTCTGAGCATCTTCCTTTATTTCTCCTAAACTGCAGCTTTGCACGTGATGTCATGACAGCCCCCAGCCCTCTCCACATGCCAGTGTGCACTCCTCCAGACATTGGGAACACAGCAGTGAAGAGAATGGCTTATTGATATGAGAGGTGGGAGAAGGTGGGTTGGGGAAGGCAGGAGAAAACTAAGGTTTGTGACTATTTACTGTATACCAGCCATTCTGCAAAGAACTACACATTATGTCACATTCTTACAAAAATGGGATCATCATCCCCTTTGCAGATCAGCAAGTGGAGGCAAATGACAAAATGACTTAACCAGTCAAGTAAGTGGTGGAGCTGTGGTTGAAACCCACCTGTATCTGACCCACACAGGCAGACAGCTGTGTCAGAGGACCAGCACTGTGTCTTAAACGTCTTTGAAACTCCATATTTACAACAGTGTCTGGCACACAGTAGGTAATCAGTTTTAAAACACATTTTTAGACCCACCCTCTTATAGCACTAACTCACTGTTAAAAGCAAACCACATTCTAGCTGTATTTCTTCCATATTTTTCCCCTGTTTTTTCTGCTTCAAAAAAACAAACTTCTGCACATGAGTGATCATTCAGTTTTCCTGGAACGCTGCCAGGCCTTGGTACTTTCAGACTTTTGACAGCCTATTACACAATTATGTCCCATCATCGCATGTTTTAAGAACTTTTTCAACGACCCAGCTCAGGAGATAGTGGGTGGATGGATGTGGTAGTGTTCGTCCAGGGCTGATGGGTGCGCCTGCCAGCCTTCAGTAATTTTCAAGTGGAAGGAAAATTGAAACTCAAAAGAAACATTTTTTATTCTTTGACTTGGATGGCCTCAGCTATACAACTCCCTCCTCCACAGCCTGGCCAGTGTCATAAGGGGCACAACCAGTTTCAGTAGGCTGTGAACTGGAGTCCCTTGCGGCTGGTGACAGGAGAGCCTGGAGGAGCCCAGTCTGCCACTTCTTCGTCACCCAGGGGATCTTGCCGCTCACTTGCGTCTCCATCAATAAAAACGTGGTAAATATATCAGCTCTGAGTGTCACTTTCCTCTTGAGACTTTCACGCTTGGCTTCTCTGTCTAAACAGTATTATCTACTACCTTTAAGTGCAAGCACATTCTCTTTGACAACTCTATGAAAAAGAAAAATTCAATTTGGAGAAAAATATTTTTTCTCTTCCTTCAGAAGAGGGAGAAGAAAGGACCTGGAGGGGAAGAGGGGGAGGGAACTAAGCTGAACACCAAGGCTTTCTGCACGCGGCATTTAAATCCCACAGAAATGGATGTTCTCAGGGTGCTTGCAGATGAAAGAATGGCAGCACCTCCCAAAGTCATGGCAGTGCTCAAGGCAGAGACGGAGAGAGGAGGGGTTTTCTGGAGATATTTGTTGAGGCTGAGGTGCTGGTGAGCCATGAGTGGAGATGCTCAGCAGACAGAAACAAAAAGTGGGAGCGTGGGAAATGGATGCAGGCTGGAGACAGTTCTGAGGATCAGTGACATAGCTGTACCATCACATTCTGAAGGGCTGAGCCCCAAGGAGCCAACTCCTTGCCACTCCCACCCAACCTCCACACCACCCACAACCTCCCAGATGCAGAGCTTTCAAAATACAGGGGACTGTGAATTTAGTATTCTATGTGGATCTTCCTCAAAATGTTAAGGGTGGAGGAGGTAAGGGCAGCAGGCAGGAAGGGCCTAGATGGAGAAGACTGTGACACCTGTGAAATGGCAAGAAAGATGGGAGGCCAATACCAGGGAGACCCTCATAAGAAGTATCCACATAGGGCGAAACTGGACGCAACAGCCAACAATAGGCAGCTGCAGGCAGGTCTGACTCCAACACCCCAATTTCCCACCCAGCCTGGACTCAGAATGACTTTGGGGAAACTGCCAAAACTTCATTAGAGCACTGCTCAAATCTGAACTTATTACAGCATTGTTCACAGTGGGGAGAAAGACAGAAAAAACACAGAAGGAGAAATAAAATGAACAGCCAGTCACAAGGTGATTGCTTGTATAAATTATTATAAACCAATGGTGTGGTAGCTTTGTGAAAAAACAAAGGCCCTGATTTGCAGTGCTTGCCAATTTCCATGGTGTAAATTCTTCTACTGTGGATTATTTCAAGCCACTTACAGTTTATAACTTGCTTACAAAATTGTTGACTATTTAATAACTATCTCTTGCAAGAGGCATTAAATACGAGATGGCTCCCTAACACAACCGAGTCTGGCATAGAGCTATTAAGAAGAATGAATTTGAATTATATTAGTTATCTTGGAAAAAATTCTACAGAATTTTGTTGAGTAAGAATAAAAAAGCAGGGAGTTATGTCATATCATCCCATATGTGGAAACAAATACGTGTATGTGTGAGACTATATGAGATGGAGAAACCATGGACGACACACAATAGGTCTTTAACATGGGTCACTGGCAGATACTGCTGCGGGAGGAGTAGGAGAAGGGAAAGCAAGAAGCAAAAGAAAAACACTGGATCTCTTTATCTTTTCCTTTTTTAAAGCACACATAATACGTGAGATAGAATTATATTTATTTTACATGAAACTACATCTATACATAAAAAATTCAAAAAACAGAGGCAAAGTGAGGCAAAAGCAATATAAACATGGTCAGTGGTGAACAGTCCATCAACTGACGTATGGTGAGACTTTTACACAACACTTAGTAAAGAAGAATGATGCTTGAATCGCAGAAGGGAAAGGCCAAGAGCTGAGTTCGGTCTCCAGCCTTGCCAAGCACGACCTCATCATCTGGGGGTGTCCCCTCCCATTGCCCCTTCGTAGGGAGCACTTAGCCCCGCCTAGGCAGCACGCCTCCTCCTGGATCATGAGTAGCTACTGGGATGCAAAAGCTTCATGGACTATGGCAATTTGGAATAGACTGAAGAAAAAAGGCTGTGTGCACACGCAATTGAGTACGTGTGTCTGTGTGTGCGTGTGTGTGTGCATGTGCACACAGGTGTGTGACATCAAGCATATGTGTGTGCTTGACTGTAAAAACTTTTCATTATAACTACTTTGAGCCCAGACCATCCCATGAACACCTGCCCTGATATCTAGACCAAAACACACAGAATCCAATTTAGAAATGACGACTGTGTATAATGTGCAATGCTGGAAATTTTAACTACATACATGCAGCTCTCCTTTCTAGATGGAAAAATACAGTCTACTGGAGGGATAAGACAAAGGCACAAATAAACTTTTATAGAAGACAACATATGTGTCTATATATGTGTTGTATCTGAACCAATGACAGCACATTTCTTATAAAGAAAGTAAGAGGAAAATCAAAATGTTGATGACCTCGTTTCATTTTAAAAATAAATAGTAATGGAAACTGAAGAGTAGAAACATGCACAATTTATCATTTTCCTCTCATGGGAACAGCAAATATCTATAACACACATTCCCTAAAGTGGCCAACAGAGGCAGGATGATGGCTTCTGTTGTGAATATCTGGAAGGTGAAATTCCACTTACCTTTCCAGATTTCCTCACCCACTCAAAGGAGGGCCTAGAAAACATGGATGTCAAGGGCCACGCCTCTACCGTCTATCCGTGGGACAGGAGCAACACTCTTCTGCTGCCTCTTGCTCACAGGAATGATGGTTTTGAAAACCCAAGGCCCCATCTGCCTGTCCATTTAAATTTTCTCCTGTAGTCTATGCTGAGGCTGATGCACACCGGCCCACTGCTGCACGAATGTTCCAGATTACAGACCTTCAGATGTGTCAGTCCACCTCTTCCCGTGATATCCCAAGCACTTTTTCCTAGAGAGGAAAAAAGAAATAGATTCTTAAAATTCCAAGTTTGATTCACTGTAGAAGTGAAAGCATATGCCCGTTAACTCTACTTTCTTATCCCAGGCCTGACCTGAGGCCCGGAGACTTTGTGGAGGTTGGGGGAGGTTTGGAAAGGTGGCTGGCATTCTTGGTATGCCTGAAAGGAAAACAGCGGCTGAGGATTTATGTTATACATCCAGAGGGAACAGCCTGGATGGGAAAAGGCTTTGATGCTGTACTTAACATTCAGAAAAGCAGACACTGAAAGGTTCGTGACTATGGCAAAGCTCTCCTTTCAAAGTGCTGTGGAATGGGTGGGATTGCAGGAAGGCAGGTAACTATGTGACAGTGTTCCACAGAGAGGAAATAGGGCCAAGGAGTAAATTCAAATCTCACGGTAGTTTATTTAGCATGCTTTGCAGATTGAGTTGCTATTCATTCAATTGATTCATTTATTATTCTACAAGTACTGGCTGAACATCTATGATGTATGTTACAGTAATGGCAGCTATGAGAGATACTAAGAGGCATCAAATATATGGTCCCACACTCCCAGGAGACACAGGATACTGAGATAGCTGGGAAGTCTGAGCTCCTGGAAAACTTGTGCATGGCATAGATAGTGTTCCTCCTTCCACACCACTGCAAGTTCACCCCAGAGGGTCACCAAGATACGTGGGGCCAGTGAAAGTTCCTGCAGGCTGGCTGCCGAGTGTCGTCTCCCTTTCCTCTGCAGGGGGACTGAGCACAGGTCTCATCCACATCCCTCTCACCCTTTCACAGCTCACCAACTCATGAATATTCCTTTATCAACATCCTTCACTTTGCAACTCTTTCTCCCTTACTTCAGAAAAATGAGTCCTTGCTCTCATTCTGTTTCCTCCCTCCGTCACTTTCCAGCTGCGTGCTCCAAATTAAACCTCACTGTGGTCAAGACTTAAGGTTAGGATTTATGATGACTTGGAAAAGTAAACTAATAAATTTTGAATTGAAACTACAAACAATCAAGAACTACTGCCATCAAATTCTAATGCCTTTGAAAATTCCAAATTCCCTTTATCATTTCTACTGAAAAATCCATCTATTTTCTATAATTGGAACTAACTTTCTCTGTAGTACCAGCAGTCAAATCTAAAAATAAGTAAATAAAAACGTCTCTATTCTTTTTTCTTTTCTCTTTTTATTGGCTTACTAGAATTAGAACTCCCATTTTTAATAACAGATTTACTGAAATATACCATGAAATTCATCCTTTTAAAAGTACATGATTCAGTGGCTTTTAGTATATTCACAGAGCAGTGCCACTATCACCTCTGATTTTAGAACTTTTCATCACCACGAAAAGAAGGTCCTCGTCTATCAGTCACCACCCATTCCCTCTCCTCAAAGCCCCAGGAAACCACTCATCTGACTCCACAGATTTGCCTACTCTGGGCATTTCATTTAAATTGAGTGATATAATATATGGTCCTTCTCTCTGACTTCTTTCACTTAGCATAATGTTTTCAGGGTTCATATATTTGTTAGTACTTTCCTCCTTTTTGTGGGTGAATAATACTCCCTTGTATGGATATACCACTTGTGGTCTCTCCATTCACCATTCATCATTAATGAACATTTTGGCTGTTCCCATTTTTTGGCTATTCTGAGTAATGAGTGCTGCTATGAACATTCATGTCAATGTTCTTATGTGAACATTTGTTTTTGACTTTCTTGGGCATGTACCTCAGAGTGGAGTTGTAAGTATATTTAACATTTCAGGGAACTACTGAATTACGTTCCAAAGGGGCTAGACCATTGCTAGACCTACCAGCAATGCTGCATTGAACCAGTATGGGGGTCCCAATTTCTCCACATCATCACCAACACTTGTCTTTTTATTTTAGCTACGCTAGTAGGTGTGAAACGGTCTCTCATTGTGGTTTTTATTTACATTCCCCTGATGCTGAAATGAAGCTGCCGAGCAAGCAACGTCTCATGTGCTCCTTGCTCATTTGTATATCTTCATTGGAGAAATGTCTACTCAAATCCATTGAACATCGTGAAAACTGGGTTTTGTCTTTTTATTGTTGAGTTTATTACATATTCTGAATATTAAGTCCCTTTTTAGATATAAAATTTGCAAATTTTTTTTTCCCATTTTGTGGGTTGTCTTCACTGGTATCCTTGGAAGCATGGTACAAAAGTGGGAAATAGGAAAGAATGGAAGACTGGGTAAGCGCAATGGGCAGCTGCTGAAGACCATGATGGGCACATCAGCCCCTTGGGTGAGAGGACCTGTTCTTTCCTTCTGGTAGCAAAGAGATCAAGCTTGTTTGGAGGCTCCAGGGCCATACGGGCCATGTCTAGGGCAGCCTTAAACCTGCTGCTGGTCCTGGGACCATTCTAGGGGGAGGAGGACTAAGGATAGTGTGGAGCAAAGGCCTGTCCTCTGGCTTGAACAGACAAAAGTGCTCTAGACCTATTGAGATTTAAAGCTCTGGGGTGAGGCATCTTAACAAAGTTGCCCTTGTGCAGCCACTTAACATGGCAGTTTTGAGGAAATCTCAAGGAAAGAGGATAAGGGATGGGAGAGGGGTTGAGACTAAGGCATGGGGATGAAGCTGTCTGTTCTGCTTGATGACATGTAATTAAAAACAAATGAAAATTTGACTACTTTTTTTAGCTGAAATAAAGATATTCCCTGTCAAAATGGCTGGGTCCAAGGAGCAATGATAAAATGTCACAAGCCCCAAGTCTCTGCCTGGGGATCACCCCTGTGCACTGCCAACACCTGAGAGGGTAGGGAACCATCTGCCTCTTCTCATTTCACTGCCAGACTTTGGTTGCCTGAAAAACTGGTGAAAAACAGAAATTATATCTGTCTAAACATTTTACATTTTCAACAACTCTTCATTTCCTATTACATCTGACCAGTCCCTCTCCCCCAACACA